>NW_024704746.1:48604603-49332087 GCF_018977255.1 Callorhinchus milii
CACCCAAGAACAATTAGAAAAGGAGAATGCTGACCTTGCAAATCAATCATACTATGTGCCAGTGAAGAATTTAATTAAGTACAGCAATGGGCCTCTAGAGCAATCAAGAGCCAAGTTACGAAACTACTAAACTAAGGATTATGTTATTAAAACATGACTGAAATAAAAATTTGACAGACTACACATATGCCCATATTTTTTTAATTGTATCTTTAACTCTTAGCACCATTTCCTAACTAATTGGTTACTGAATCAGATCCTACCGCACAAGAAGAATATACAAATTCCCATAATTTACAACACAACTAGTTTACAACCAGCATGGGCACCAGAAGAGAGAATGGGGATCTTCTTTTTCCCATATTTATACACACACACGCGCGCGTAAACAGTAGATCTGGAGGCTCCTTCACTGAAGGAAAGGTTATGGGGCAGCCCCTTCAATTCCAAATATTAATAAGACTACAGAATTAATAGTGCTAGAATGCTGAGTGAAAAATCTATCTTTATTGTATAAAATATCAGAACAGCATCTTTCCAAGAACACACCGTCTAATTCAGCCATATAATTTAACACAGTTGAATGTCTGCTTCGTACGTCTTCTGAAAGTGACAATGCGACCAATCACTTTTAGTTTCAAAGTCACATTTCTGCAATTGATAAGACTGTAATCCTTACAAGGTGGCTCAGGAATTGTTTTTGTTGGTTTACTTCAGACGATGAGTGAACTAAAACCAAGCCCCAAACAAAAAAACTGGAATAAAACAAGTTGATCTCCCTCCCCGCCCCCAGCCCCAGAGTTATTTCTTGGCATACGTGATCTTCATGGCATGAGAAGGTGTAATTCTGAATCCCTGTAACGCATCGCGTGCAGCTCCAGCCTGCCCTTCATTCTCAAACTCCACAAAAGCAATGTCATGTCGTCCAGGCACCAAACGCACCTCTTTGAAACCGGGAAATCTGGTAACAGAAGAACAAGTACTAAGTCTGCCAATTTTTAACCAAATAACATAAAAAAGCATCATCTGAATTGTAATTTATTCAATGCTACGATGCTGTAAAAGTAATTCAGATAGTTCCATCCCAGATCATCTTGAACAGATGTGCTAAATGGAAGCAATCATAACCGGGACTTGCAGGATAAGATTTGAATAGGAACGAAGTCCCCAGCCAGATGTTTTGTTTGAACTGAAAAACACCATCAGATTCCAGGTTGGATCTTTCTGTCGGATGAAGTTACTCTATTACTCATCAACTGCAGCTTCCTCAGGTGGAAAATACCAAATACTGATTCAATGAATGTATTATTTGATATATTTTTGAAGAATAAGATTTCAATGTGCTATCTAATTTCTGCAAAAGATAAACCAGGGCCTTCAAAAATACCTCTGCACAGACTTACCATTTTAGTGCATTTATCAAAATTAATTTTCTTTCCCAAACATTCCACCAGAGATCAAAGCTAGGATTGTCCTGATCTTTAGGTTCAGTAACTTTCATTAAGATTTAAAAGAATGAAAAGTTTAATTCAAAAAAATTAGGCAACATCTTTCAACAGAGTAGAATTTGTAGTGAATCAAATTCAACTTGTCCAGCATCAGGTGAGCATCATCAAAACCAACTGATTTGACCAACATACTTACTGGTTAAACAGCATAGACAACATCATCTCATTGGTCTCTTCAGGCAAATTAGTGAGGAACAGAATGTAGTTTGGTGGATTGTCCGGTACCTACAAGGAAGAAAAGCAAAGCAGAGGAAAATATTGTTTTTGTTTCTAAAAGAAAGTCAACTTTCCCCCTCTCAGGAGAACGAGACAGAGAGAGAGAGAGAGAGAGAGAGAGAGATATGTGTGCGTGAATGTGCAGCCTCTGGTGCCATTGAATATTGCCTATATAATTCAAACACAAGTGCAAATACAAATTTGCACAAATTATAATGTTACCATGCCAAATACCACCTAAAGTGTAAGCGATATACTTTTATAGATCTGCACAAACATGCTTAGATATGACACAAAATGAACAGAATCAAAGATCCAATTGGTTACAACTGGTTATGGCTTTATACATCTTACTGCCACCAACAGACACACAACTTTGAGCGAATTAATCCTCCAACTTTTTACACAAGTCTTGCGTCTCTCTCCATGCCAAAGTATAAGCCTTTGTGCTTTTAGTCAACATCTATAAAACTTCCTTTGTCCTGTTCACCGTTAAATCTATCAGGTCCTTTGAGATGTTACTTCTACTTGAAAAGGAACTACACAAATACAGATTGTTGAAACTGTATACCACCAGGAACTGAGAAGCTGAGCAGAAAAACCTGCTACCGATTCTCCACTATTACTACTTTGAGCCAAGAGCTGGGAGGCTGACAGGAACACTCCAGAAACAGCTCTACTCAACACCTTCCCCATCATGATTCACTGCGAACAGAAACTCAGTAGAGCGACAGGATATCAAATCTACCATTCAATCACTTTTTGTTTTACAAAGCAGCACTTGGTTGTTCTCATCTTATTATTTTTGCATTTTTCAGCTTCTTTCTAATTTTACTTATATTAAACTTAAACACACTGACCAAATCTAAAACAAAGAAGGTTTTTAAAAGATTACCTGCTGATTTGCTGAGGAAGTAGTCTGATTGGAGTTTGCAGTTGTTGGTTGTGCAGCTCCCTAAGATTAAAAAATCAATGTGAGTTCTGCACAGTGCATACAAAAAAATACCAAGTGGAAAACATATTTGCTTTTCCTTTTTAATGTTGTACAAGTAAGTGATCAGGAACAGTGTTTGATAACAGCGTAACAAAATGGTGGTCTTTTTGCATCAGTTGCAAACCTTACTCCAGGCAAGTTGTACCTTACTTTTTTTATTGCTTTTCAATTCAAGATCTCAGAACTTACATAATTTTTGCAAGAACTCTAAGCAGATGGCTTTGCGGATGACACCCAACTCTATCTTCCTGCCTCCACCCTCAACTCCAGGACCACTACTGTCCTGACAGACTGCTTGTTGGACATCAAGTCTACATCAAATTTTCTACAGTTGAATGTGAACAAGACTGAGGCCTTCCTGATTGACTCGCGCCAGCGCCTCTGCACCTCAGGCTCTGGCAGCATCAACCTCCATAGTTGCACACTACAACTCACCAAGCCAGTCAGGAACCCAGGTGTCTTGTTCGACCCTCAACTGTCTTTTCTTCCCCACATCCAAGCCATGACCCGCTCTGCCTTCCCTCACATCCGTAACATCGCCCGACTCCGCCACTACCTCATCCCTCAGGCCACTGAAACTCTTGTTCATGCCTTCATCACCTCCAGGCTCGACTATACAAACGTCCTGCTTGTCGGCCTTCCCAACTCCTCCCTCCACGGGCTACAAATAATCCAGAACTCTGCAACCCGTGTCCTCTCCTGCACCAAACTCTGCAACCCCATCTCCCCCATTCTCGTCTAACTCCATTGGCTCCCTATCCTTCAGAGGATCCAGTTCAAGATCCTGGTCCTCACTTACAAAGCCCTCCATGGCCTCCCCACGCCATCTCTGCGACCTCCTAACCACCCACCAACCCACCCACTCCCTCCACTCAGCCGGCTCTGGCCTGCTCCACGTCCCCGGACCCACCCACCCACAATTGGCGGGAGAGCCTTCAGCCACTCTGCCCCCAACCTCTGGAATTCTATCCCCCAGTCACTCCGCCTCACCCCCATCTTAGCCTCCTTCAAGTCCCGCCTCAAAACCCTCCTCTTCGACCATGCCATCGGCCACCCCCCCTTCCCCTCCCCGACCCCAGCTCAGGTCTGAAATGCTGTATACTGTCCAGCGCCTTGGGACGTCCTCCCGACGTGAAAGGCGTTATACAAATATAATCTTGTGGTTGTTGTTGTCAGAAGATGAAGACTTACTATCTAGTGAAGTTAGGTTATACAAACTGTGACGAGTCACACTAACCTACCATGCATTTCACGTTCGAATTTGCAGTGTAAATATTGATTGGGTTTAACAAGACCGAGGCTCTCCTGATTGGCTCCCGTCAGCATCTCCTCACTTCAGGTGCTGACAGCATCACCATCCATGGTTGCACACTCCACCTTGGTAAATTAGTCCGGAACCTTGGTGTCTTGTTTGACCCTCAACTATCCTTTCTACTCCACATCTACTCCATGATCCGCTCTGCCTTCCCCCACCTCCACAACTTCGCTGGACTCCACCAGTCTCACACCGCAGGCTGCCAAAACCCTCATACACGCTTTCATTACATCGAGGCTTGACTATGCAAACTCCTTGCTTGTCGGCCTCCCCAACTCCTCCCGCTATAGACTGCAGATCATCCAGAACTCTGCAGCCCTCTCCCGCACTGGGCTCCGAGACCCTATCACTCCAATCCTCGCCGACTCTACTGGCTTCCCATCACATAGAGGATAAAATTCAAGATACTGGTCCTCACCTTCAAAGCCCTCCAGTCTTGCTCCCCCCTGTAACCTCCTAACCCCCCACTATTCTACACGCTCACCTCACCAAGTAGGTCACTTTTGCCCAGTCACTTGAGTGATTAGATTAGTGAGATTCTACTGTGTGTGTGCATATATATATTAGATATACATGTTATATATATGTACATAGAGATTAGTTTTTTTTATAATAATAATCCTTGCATTTGATATAGCACTTTTTACATCTTCTAGACGTCTTAAAGCGCTTCACAGAATAGACTGTAAAGTGAATTGACTGTATATTTGTGGACAAAATGCAGCAGCCAAATGCGCACAGCAGTGTCCACAAACAGTTGTGGACTGAAATGACCAATTTATTATTGTTTTTTTTTTGAGGTATTATTATCAGGCGTGTGCAGTAAGGAAACTTGCCCAAGGTTTCACCCTACCTGGAATCGAACCCAGGTCTCTCACTTGCAAAGCGAGTGCTCTAACCACTGAGCTACAGGACTCCACAATTTTTATTTAATTATAATTTAATTATTATTTGGGGAATTCAAACGATACATTAAGCAGACAGCCTGAAATCTTTTTGGTGTGAAAAAGGCAAAAGAGGGAGGGACTAAGGGGGTATAAATTAGGTGGATTGGAAGTGATCAAGATTGCTGATTCTTTTGGGGTCACTTCCATCTGCTGACGTGGAGATTAAGGTGTGCGCCTGACTGGGGCCGTAACTCCAAGTCAAGATCGGTTTCTTTTAATTATTATTTGGGGAACTGCTGCTAGTCTTGAGTATGGTACTTTATTAGTTCTTAGATAGAAATTTTACTGTTGAATGTTGCAATAGTTTATTTATGTTATCGCGATTGAGTTAAACCAGGGCAAACGCCCCCTCCACAGCCCCACCCACCACACACCCCCAACCCCCCCACCACAACCACCCCAACCCCTCCCACTACAGCCCCCCACCCCACTACAGCCCCGCCCCCTCCACAGCCCCCCACCACACCCCCCAACCCCCACCACAGCCCCCCCACCCCCCACCACAGCCCCCCCAACCCCCCACCACAACCACCCCAACCCCCACCACAACCACCCCAACCCCCCCACCACAGCCCCCCCAACCCCCCACCACAGCCCCCCAACCCCCCCACCACAACCACCCAACCCCCCCACCACAACCACCCCAACCCCCCCACCACAACCACCCCAACCCCTCCCAACCCCCCCACCACAGCCCACCCCCACCCCAACCCCCCCACCCCAACACCCCCCCACCCCAAACCCCCCCTACCTCAACCCCTCCCAACCCACCACAGCTCCCACCCCAACCCCTCCCAACCCACCACAGCACCCCCACCCCAACCCACCACACCAGCCCCCCCACCCCAACCCCTCCCAACCCACCACAGCTCACCCCAACGCCTCCCAACCCACCACAACCCCCTCCCCACCCCAACCCTCCAACCCACCACAGCCCCCCCCCACTCCAACCCCTCCCAACCCAACTTCCCCCCAACCCCAACCCCTCCCAACCCACCACAGCCCCCCCCCACTCCAACCCTCCCAACCCAACTTCCCCCAACCCCAACCCCTCCCAACCCACCACAGCCCCCCCCCACCCCAACCTCTCCCAACCCACCACAGCCCCCCCCACCCTAACCCCTCCCAACCCACCACAGCCCCCCCTACCCCTCCCAACCCACCACAGCACCCCCAACCCCTCCAAACCCACCACAGCCCTCCCACCCAACCACTCCCAACACAGCACAGCCCCCCCAACCCAACCACCCCCAACACAGCACAGCCCCCCAACCCAACCCCACACAAAACAGCACAGCCCCCCCAACCCAACCCCACACAAAACAGCACAGCCCCCCCGACCCAACCCCCACAAAACAGTACAGCCCCCCCAACCCCCCCCCAACCCAGCACAAGCCCCCCCACCCCCTCACCCCAGCACAGCCCTCCCCACCCCAACACCCCTCACCCCAGCACAGACACCCCCCACCCCAACCCCCGTCACCCCAACCCAGCCAGCCCACCCCAAACCACCTCACCCCAAACCAGCACAGCCCCCCTCACCCCAGCACAGCCTCCTCCCACCATAGCACAGCCCAAACTCCCCCCACCACAACCCAGCACAGCCCCCCCTCATCCCAACCCCCCCACTCCAACCCAGCACAGCCCCCACCCCTCACCCCAGCACAGCCCCGCCCACCCCAACCCCCTAACCCAAGCACAGCCTCCCCAACCCCCTCACCCCAGCACAGCCCCACCCCAACACCCCTCACCCCAGCACAGACTCCCCCCCCCCCCCACCCCAACCCCCTCACCCCCAACCCAAATCTCCCCAGCGCAGCCCCCCACCCCAACCGACCTCACACCAGCACAGACACCCTCCAGCCCAACTCCCCTCACCACAGCACAGCCCCCCCCCACCCCAAATCCCCACAAGCTAGCACAGTCCCCCGCAATACAACCCCCCCAACCCAGCACAGCCCCCCACAACCCAACCAGGCACAGCCCCCCCACCCTAACTCCCCTCACCCCTCCCCAGCACAGCCCCCTCACCCCAACCCCCCCACTCCAACCCCTCACCCCAGCACAGCCCCGCCCACCCCAACCCCCCTCACCCCAGCACAGTCCCCCCACCTCAACACCCCTCACCCCAGCACAGCCCCACCCCAACACCCCTCACCCAAGCACAGCCCCCCCCAACACCCCTCACCCCAGCACAGACCCCCCCCACCCCAACCCAGCACAGCCCCCCCACACCCACACCCAGCCCAAGCCAGCACAGCCCCCCCCCCAGAACCCCACCACAGCACAGTAACCCCCCACCCCAATCCCACCACCCACCCCAGCACAGCCTCCCCCCACTCCAAATGACCCCACCACAAATGCCACCACCCCAGCACAACCCCCACCCCATCCCCAACACCCACCCCAACCCCCGTCACCCCACCCCCCCAGCACAGCTGCCCCCCAGCCCCCCACACCCCAACCCAGCACAGCCATCCCCCACGCCAAACCCCCTCACCCCATCGCAGCACAGTGACCCCACCCAAAACCCCCTTACCCCAACCCAGCACAGCCCCCCAGACACCAAGCCCCCTCACCCCAACCCAGTACAGAACCCCCCCCAACCCCCTTCACCCTAACACAGCACAACACCCCTCCCACCCAATCCCCCCACACCCCGACCCAGCACAGCCCCCCCCACCTCAACACCCTCACCCCAACCCAGCACAGCCCCCCCCCACCTCAACACCCTCACCACAACCCGGCACAGCCCCCCCCACCTCAACACCCTCACCATAACCCATGGTCATTTTGAAAATTGTCCCGTGATTTTGTATGCTTCAGTGTTGAAGCTTTTCACAGCAGAAATTGTAGGGGGAAACTAATTTTGATAAATGTGAAAAACGGAGACGCTCTGGGAATCTTATTGAGGGGCAAAAGGGAGGTTGAAATTTTCTTTTTAACTGCAATAACTATCAGTTATTTGCTGGTACTGCAAGAAAATGCTTGACATTTGACCTCAGCTTCATTAGATGTGATTTCCCATCTATGAAATAAATCTTTTTATTCTTAATTATTGAACATCGATTAGGACATAGTCAAACACCATATTTACTTAACAGATTTATACAGAGGTTAGTTTATAATGGACCGGCCACCAGAGGTAAACTGTACAACTGCAGAACTTCCTGATGTATCTCACCTTAACAGTTTTCAAGGGAATGATGTACATTCTAACACTAGCCATTTAATTTACACGTATAAAGCATTCAAGAAGTAGCTACCCATTAAATAACGTTTTGGCACTGATTTTGAATAGTTGTTATCTCGATATCAGAGATATCTGTAGCTTTAAGTTCAATGCCAACATTGAAGCGCCTCCTTTAGTTTTCTTAATCACTTCCAAGTTGTTGCGGTGGGTCTTCCAGAATCCTTTGTTCGTCCACCTTTTGAGCCAAAGAACTGACCCAAGCGTTTCTTCAGGTCTCTGTCAGCTCCTTCATTCATTGCCAGCTCTTCATCATAACTGGGACAGCAGAATAAAAGCAAGGAATAACAAATTCACCTCTTTGAAGTTTAATAACAGCCAATTGTTCCATTGAGGATTAGATTTTTTTTTCGGTATGAAATGTATTTTGCAAAGTGATATCAAGCAACCTACACCTCCCATGAATGGAAAATAAGAATGGAAATTAGGAGAGTGTTACTCTGAAGTGAGTGGCCTTCAGGCACTCTGCCCCCACCCTCTGGAACTCCATTCCACAGTCCCTCCGCATTGCCCCCTTCCTTCCCTCCGTCAAGACCCAGCTCAAGACCCTCCTCTTCAACTGTGCTTTCGATCACCCTCCTTGCCCCCCACCCTCCACCTCTCCAATCCCAATCCCCAGCTTGGGTCTGAAACAGTGACTGTCCAGCGCTTTGGGAAGTCCTCCTGACATGAAAGCTGCGATGCAAATGTAATTTTGTTGTTGTTGTTAGGGATGTCTGTTGGTTCTGCATTCCATCTGAATCCTTAGGAATTGGTTGCAGATTTTATAGTTTAATAACTCATAAAATTGCAGTCCAAATTGTACAAATTTTCCTGTTTGATTTAATCAGTGTATTTTGATATTGGTTTGTTGCAAGAAACGACTGCATTCTTTATGATCTGTAGAGGAGTGTAATCTGATTCAAAAGCATATCCCCATTAATTTTCTTGTTTAACCGTGCGCAGGCAGCCTGAATGACTCAGACTTATCTCAATTCTGCCCTATCCCCAGCTGCAGTATTCATTCAGATCATACAGGAATTAAAATATCTTCTGATCCTTCTTTAGTATTTATCAAATACACAGATTGTGCTGGAATTCATTACAATATTACATTAATAAAAAAAACTTCAAGGTTAGCTATAACCACCTTTTTAAGGCAGAGAATCAGGTTACATCCACTGATTCACTTCCAACTGTTCCCCATCATGTTCCCCATTGAAGATCAAAACTAAGCAGCAGGCCAGGAGTGTCAGATAATTGGACTTTGCCAAAAGATTTTTTGCACAAAACTCTATTGATAACCCAGAGGCAATTGGTTAGGAACAACACAATAATTTGTCAGATTCTAAAAGTAAGCACGTAGCAGGGAGAAAGGGTCATTCGGCCAATCCACTGTATTGATCCATTTCCAGCTCCCCCCCTGAAGGTAAACCTCAACTGTGAATGAGTACTCTTCATGGAAAGAATACTTTATGCATTTTATACTTTGTTCAAAAGTAACTTTGCGGGAGCTATTTTGCCAAGAGGTATTTGATTCATCACATAAGCAGTAGCAGAATACTTTAGTTCACATTTTCTGCGGAGGAGAACAAAGGTTTTGATAAATATTTGGTATTTCTCTTTTACTCTGTGCAAGGTACAGACTTAACATGATGTGGACTATGTGACGACTGACTGGGATTAATTCCATTAGTTCACTGCTCAGTTTCATCTAGTTCAACATCTGCAGTTCTCAATAACATAATGAAACATATTTTTGATCACGATTTGAAGACAGACGGTTTAGCAAAATTAACTTGACTGTAAGTTGGTCAATTTACAGTACAGTTCACATCCGACTCCTTGTTGAGTCAGGAAGTCATTGAGCAACCTGACCTCGTCTGACAGAGGCTGCGCTATAATTCATCAAACATTTAGTTCTTACAGTTACATCTTAGCGGAGGGTAAATATATAACCTTCAGTTCAAATATATGTGCATGGGGAACTCAGCTGCACCATTCTGTGTTTCAAACATAAGAATTTGAAAAAAAAGACAATTACTACTTTATTAATATTTACACGTGAAACACAAAATTATGATTTTGTGATGAACTTACAGGAGCTCATAATTCCCGAAAGCCTCTTTGGGGGGATTTCTGTTGCATTTGCAATCTGGGATTTCACCGAAAGGCACAACAATATTCAACGTATCATTGATAAGATTGTACTTCATTACTCGGTCATTAGCTGTGCTGGATGACAATGAAGGTGAAGCATTAACCTGCATGGGGGGGAAAGAACAAAGAAACTTTATATGGATGGAAACTACTTGCTATTTGTCGAGATTTTCTCCTTTCCCACCTATACCCCCCACAATATTACCCTGATTTCTCCTCTTATGCTAGAGCAGTTAAATCTATCTCTGACTGCACCTATGGTAACCTATATTTTCCTCTCTCTCCTGCTCTGTGTCCAACCGATCGCTGTGAAGTACTTTGAGATGTGAAGGTCACTATATAAATCCAGGTTGTTGTATAGTCTGCAGGCACTGAAAGAGTAACCCTAGACAGGAGCCTCTTCCTCTTCCCCCTCTCAGAACCCTTGATAGAGCACCTCTGGTCCTCACTTTCCACCCCACCAGCCTCAACATCCAAAAAATAATTCTCTGCCATAGCCAGCACCTCCAGCGTGACCCAACCACTAAACATCTTTCCCTTCCCTCCCCTGTCAGCAATCCGAAGGGACCGTTCCCTCCGTGACTCCCTGGTTCATTCCTTCATCACTATCAACAGTTCCTGTGCTCCCCCGGCACCTTTCCATGCCAGCACAGGAGATGCAATACCTGCCCTTTCACCTCCTCCTATGTCCAGGACCCCAAAAACAGATTTCAAGTGACACAGTGATTCACGTGTACTACCACCAATGTCGTTTACTGCATTCGCTGCTCAGAATGTGGTCTCCTCTACACTGGAGAAACGAAACGCAGATTGGGTGATTAATTTGCTGAACACCTTCATTCTGTCTGCAACCACAACCCTGATCTTCCAGTTTCTTGCCATTTCAACTCTCCCTCCCACTCGCACTCTGACGTCTCCATCCATGGTCTCCTACGCTGTTTCAATGAGCCACAGCCCAAGCTCCAGGAACAACAACTCATTTATCTGCTAGGGACCTTACAGCTCTCTGGCCTCAATATTAATTTCAACAATTTCAGACCATAACAGCTCACTTTCCCCCTCCCCTTCTTCTGTGACCATTACCACATCATCTAGATCCCAAACACACCTTTTCTCCCTCTGGTCTGCCTGTTGTGTTCCAAGTTCTTTCTCCCCCCATTCCCTTATGTTCTGCAGGATTTACACCTCTATTCCCCTGCTTTGTTGCAATCCCCCACCTTGTTCTGTATCATTAATACCTCTTTAACCCATTATCCCCTGACCTCTACCCCATTTTATCCTTTGTCTTCCTTGCCCTGCCTCCCCCTTCATTGTTAGCCCTTAAAAGCCTTTCCCTCCCAATATGCCCCAGTTCTGATGAAGGGTCATAGACCTGAAACGTTGACTCACTTTCCTTTCTCCGTATATGCTACCTGACCTACTGAGTGCTCCCAGTGATTTCTGTTTTTCTACCCTAGACAGGAGTGTTGGCAGGCTATTTAACTGTGAGAACTTCACAGAACAGTCACTTGTATATGATGCAGGATGTTAGCCAATACCCATGGAATTGCAATCTCGCAAGAGGCAGAAAAGAAATGAGAAAAGGAGCTTTTGCAAGCTTCCAATATTCTTGTCCCAGTGCTGTAAATAATAATCCTTGGACTTGACATCGCGCCTATAGCTCAATATGGGCCGGACCTTCAGCCTTTTTGCCCCCACCTTATGGAAATTCATCCCATATTTCCTTCGCCTCGCTCCCTCCCTTGCCTCCTTCAAGGCATGTCTCAAAACCCTCCTCTCCATCCGAGCCTTCGGGCCACTCTCCCTGCCTTCCACCCTCCTAAGCCCAACCCCCAGCTCGGGTCCAAATGCCGGACTTTCCAGCACATTGGGACGTCCTCCCGATGCAAAAAGTCCTAAACAAATGGAATGTTCTATTGTATTGTAATGCACTTAATAGGAAATTTCTCTAAAATTGTGTGTTTGTAGGCCATAACACATAACAAGTTCCCACAAAAAGCCACAAAGTAAATGACGAAAATATCTGGGGGATTGTAGGTCAGGACAATGGGAGTCTCATGGGATCTCTACCATCCTCCTGAAGAAAAAGATGGGACCTTGGTTTAATATTTCATCTGAAAGATGGCACTGCACTGCCCTGGAGCGTCAGCTAAGACTGTGAGTTTATAGGCCCAAGATGGAACTTGAACCCACAACTTTCTGTCCAAAGCTTTGATGACTGGGAAGCTGTGGACATGGCCCTGTTCCCTGCAATCCTTTGGCCGGCACCTTTTACTTGAATACTGTGCTAATTGAACATGTTTTGCTTTAATTTGATGGGAACACATTGTCACTTTTCACAAAGAAAATGACAAATCTCATTAAGACCCTAAATGAAAATGACAGCTTTGTATTGATTTTGCGTTCTGTGCTAATGTTTGGTATTCTGATTGTAAAATGGTAGTTTAAGCAGGTAACAGCAAGAGTCATAACATTGAATAATACCCATCTTACTTAGGGTGTTTACCTCAATGAGCCAGGGCTTCAACTTGTCATCAATGATTATGTCATAGCCATAACATTCAAAGCAGTGTTTGTCATTGTTGATCAGCGGCTAAATAAAGAAGAAAGGCATACCATGAATAACTCCTGAATTATTAATACATTCTGTGCTCATGTTCACAAGCAAAGTTTGGATAAAGATAGCCCTTTGGTCTATTTGATCTCATCTTTCCACAATAGCCACTCTACCATCACAGCACCTGAAGTGTTTCTTAAATAAGTCTAGAATCCTGGGCTCAAGAACCTCTCCTGAAAATAAAATAAGAATTTTCAAATAGATACCATCATAGTATACAAGACGTTTTTTTGTTTGTTTTTGAATGTTTTATTTTTGGCACTTTTTAAAATCTTTTTTCTTTTTTTTTCTTTGTCACATCTTGATGACGTGATAAAGTGCTATATCAAATGCAAGGGTTGTTATTATAATTATCATTATTGTTTTGCTTCTGTGTACAGTGCAATTCCTTTTCTATTGCCGACTGTAACAGATATGCACTGGAAGCAGTGTATCCGCTTCCTTAGAAAATGAATCAAAGGACATTTGGGAACATTTCAACTAAAAACCAAGAATACAGTTTAAGTTATGGATAAATTTTGAACAAGCATTTGAAAATTATTGGACCATGTACCAAACAATAATGTGATAAGATGTATACATGACAGTTGACAAAGGCTGTGTTTTCAATGCAGTTTTCTGCAGCTATTTCCTCCTCTGGAATATTCACTAAGTAACCAAGCTTCACTTACAGCAACAGCTTTGAGTGATTGTAGAATAATCCAACTAATTTCATCGAACACTTTATCAGTGACCCTCTGTCCACGCGTGCTCTCCAGGTAGAGTCGCAAATTCGCCACAGTCCACTTTTCACCATGAATGGGATTGTAATCATCCTTTTATTAAACAGAGAAAAGAAACAGGGCTATTTTTATCACCTCTCTGCACCCTCTAAAGACTTCAGAATTAAATTCACTTGTTCGATCTGTGTGCATCACATGTAAAAATGACCATGGTGTGACACTAATCATCCCCAATTTGACACTTACGCTCAACAACAAGATGCACTGATACAGCGCCCTTCATGCAAGGTAGCATCTTGGAGTGCTTTGTATATACAGAGAGCATATCTGGTTTGGGAATGGAATGTTGAGTGTCTCAGTAAAAAAAATTGTGTTTAGGGTGAAAGCACATGGTATCCCTGATGGCTTTGTAACTGAAGAAATCACTCTGTATAGCATTAAGACATATGATGGCGTATAAGTTTGATTCCCAGTTTGTGCGACTTCAACTATTCTGAGCCCAGGTTGAGAATAAGCCTGTGTGTCCATGTACTCAGGACCTAAAATCAACTTGCGTTCCTGCTTTTCATCGCCAGCCAGTAACATCACTTCATCCCCACTGTGAGTGTGTGGACATCAGGTAAGAACTGGCTTGGCTGTGATGCCCTCCATGGTCAAATAGTCTCACTGTCTGGGCTCGCAGATGAAAATAGCCACTGGGATGACACTCTGGAGAGCTGCACTGTATCTCATTGGGAATTGTCAGTGCCTTCAGGGAGAAAAAAAGCAGGACAATGTTTTGAATTGATCAAAACAAAACACTTTAGGAACAGTATTACATAGTGAGGAAGACACTGTTTTTGCAACTGGCCTTTTCTATATTTCACATTGAATTAAAAAAGGTCCCATTCTCAGCATAGATGTTTGTCACATTCATTAGCAGAAAATTAGTCAGAGATGAATTTGAAACACTTCCACGGTTTGGAAACCTCCAAGGCAGCATGGTGGATGGTGACTTTGGAAATGCATTTCCTTGTCTTGTGACTTTCTGATCTCAACCATATTGTCAATGACAAGGACTGGGTGGAGATATCTAAGAACTCACTGTGAAAATCCTAGGCCCAACCCATGTCTTCCTCTTCAACATACAACATCAGTACAATTTTAATGGTAAATCAAAATCTCATTAGGTATGAATACAACTGTCTATGTTGCTGCATTTTCACCAATCCTTACCCCATGTTTCTGAATGGCTACATTTGTAAGATGCACAAATATGTTGTCCAGTTCACTAGTACTTGCAGTGTACTTGACTGTGCAGAAACGGCAAAATCCAAGTTTATACCTGGAAATATATTTTTTGTTAAAAAGCATGTTATTAAAATTAATTTTCCATACAACAACAAATTACATTTGTAAAGCGCCTTTCACGTCGTGAGAACGCCTCAAGACACTGGATAGTCAGGATTTGCAACTGAGCTGGGGAGTGGAGGGCAGTGAGCATGGCGTTGGAGGGAATACATAACAGTATGAGAAAAAATGTGATACAACAATAGAAAATAACCCAGCCCTATTCCCCAAAGCTTGAATGGTCCTTGGATGTCTATTTCCTAGAACAAAGAGCATGGAAGGTACTTGAAAAACATATGGATTCCAAATGATAACAGAAGGTGCAAATAAGAGTCATATTTTTGATTATATCATGTGGATTTATGTTTTATAATAAAAAAACATGCATTTGATATGGCGCCTTATCACGTCTTCAAGACGTCTCAAAGCGTTTCACAGAATATACTGTAAAGTGAATTAACTGCATATTTGTGGGCAAAATAATCTGCAGAAACATTATTTGTGACATGTATGTGTTTTGTCCAACACATCTCTGAAGTGTATGAGTTCTATATAAGGAGCTTCCTTCACTGCACTTACATATAACACTTCAAAGGGCGAAATGAGGTGACTAGCACATACAGTCGAAGATCAAACTTCTTCCCACCAATGAGTAAGGGGTTGTCTATGTAGAGAGAGATGATGTAGCTTTCCTTTGTGGTGCTGGCTACAAAGCTGTAAAAAAAAGCAAATTAGTCTTTCAATAATTGTAAATAGAATTACTGCATTTAGGATTGTTGCATCGATTCTATGCAACAATGCTTTTCTACAAATAATTCCCTTTTTATCATATGTTAATGTAAGATTTTACAATCAATAACACTGTTCTTAACAAGAATTATTTTTAGCGAAAGCATATATTTTTACAGAATGATAAATTGCTGTTGTATGAAATGATTAAAAGAAATGTGTTAATTTGAACAATTTTCCAATAACATGTATTTTAATTCCATTGATGTTCCTCTAAATATTCTCACTTTATCTCTTCTACAAGTTAGATTGTAATTTCCAGAATTATTATCATATTAATTCTGGAAGTAGGTTCCCATGCCAAATTAATTAATCCAAGTTCAAAGAGATTAGTTGCTTTTAGGTCGGGAATTGAGAGTGAAGATTTTGAAGGGTAACAGAACTCAAATCATAGGAACCTAGGAATTAAGATGAACAGAGTCTTATCGCTAGAAGGAAAAGGCCACGGCCCACCTAGTTCACCTTCTACCATCCTGGTAGTCACATGCTACAATAATAATGGAGATGTTGACTATTCATGGCAATCAATCTGTATCGACTTGTCTACAACAGAAACGAGGAAAACCCACCGGTGGTGGAAAGCTTTGGAAGACTATAGGTCCAAAGATGCCTGTTTCTCCCAAGCGTACTACTCTTGCCATATGTCATGCCTTAAATTACTCCTATGTGTCTCAAAATATTATTTTCTGAAAGAAGTCTGACAAATTTCAATTAATAAATACTTTCTGCTGTCGTCCTAGGGAGCTTGCTCCATAGATTTGACACTCGCTCACTGAAATAATGTTTCTGCAGATTAGTTTTGAATTTATCTACTGGTTATCATAGAATCATAGAATTTTACAGCACAGAAGGAGGTCATTTGGCACATCGTGTCTGTGCTGGCTCTTTGAAAAGAGCTATCCAATTCAGTCCCACTCCCCCACTCTCTCCCCATAGCCCTGAAAGCATGTCCTCCCCAAATAATTATCTACTTCTCTCTTAAAAGTTGTTTTCGTATCGGCTTCCACCACACTTTCAGTTAATGCATTCCAGATCCAAACAACTCACTGTGTGAAAACATTTCTCCTCACCCCTCCCTTCTGTTTCTTTCAACAACTATTTAAATCGGTGGCCTCGGGTCATCGACTCACCCACCAGTGCAAATAGTTTCTCCTTGTTCACCCTATAAAATCCCTTCATAATTTTGAAAACTTATATTAATTCTCCTCTTAACCTCCTCTGATCCAAGGAGAATAATCCTAGCTTCTCTAGCCTCTCCTGATAACTGAAGTTCCTGGTACCATCCTGGTAAATTTCCTTTGCACCCTCTCCAATGCTTTGATATCCTTCCTAAAGTGTGGGGCCCAGAACTGAACACAGTACTCCAGCTGAGGCCTAACCAGTTTTATAAAGGTTCATCATAACTTCCTGACTTTTGTATCCTATGGCCCAATTTATAAAGCCTGGTATCCTGTAACAGCTTTATCTACCTGTCCTGCCACCTTCAAAGATTTACTTATATGAAGCCCCAGGTCTCTCTGTTCCTTCATCCACTTTAAGATTGTACCATCAGCTTATATTGCCTCTCCTCAATCTTCCTCCCAATGCATCACTTCGCATTTCTCCACATTAACCTCCATCTGCCACATGTCTGCCTATTTTACCAGTCTGTCTATGTCCTCTTGCAGTCTGCTACTATTCTCCTCACTGTTTACTACTTTTCAGAGCTTAGTATCATCAGCAAACTTGCAAATTGTACTCCCTATACCCAAGTCCAGGTCATTTATATACATTAAAAACAGTAGTGGTCCCAATACTGATCCTGGAGGACACCACTGCATACTTTCCTTCAGTCAGAAAAACAACTATTTACCACCACTCTGCTTTCTGTCTCCCAGTCAGTTCTGTATCCATGCTGCCACTGTCCCTTTAATACCATGGGTTTTTCTATTTTGCTTACAAGTCTCCTATGTGCCACTTTATCAAACCCTTTTTGACAATCCATATAAACTACACCAACTGCACTACCTTCATCCAACCTCTCCGTTACTTATCAGAGGAACGTGTCCTTCCCCAATTCCAATTAGAGCTGCAACAGACAGTGCCTTAACTCACTGAGATATCAGAGGAGCTACCTCCTTTCAATTACTCCAAAGATGCTACCACCACATCTATAATTAAACAGTGTTAATTACCCTTCCTCATCCTCCTGCAGTATGTACCGCTCATGAACGGGAACATGTTCATATCTATCAAATCTAGAACTTCATTACATTAACAAACCATGGGCATTTCATGATCAACTAATCCATTTCTTTTTGTTCCCATTTTGCAACAATCAGACTCACTTGGCATTTTTGCCATCTCGTGACCACTTCTTGATCTGGGAGAGTTTGTTGATGAGAAAGATTCCTCTTCCTTGAGCCTTTCCACAAGGTTTCATAATCCAGGTGCTAGATGGGTACTTCCTGAATTCTTCAACAAACATGTTATAGTCTGCCGGCAGCAGTAGGGTAACTGGGACAAAATCTTTTTTTTAAGAAAAAAAGAGCAGAATGGATGTTTAATGAGAGCAATTTATGTAAACTTCAGCTTATTGTAAACTGCAGCTGCAGACTCAAATAAAAATGTAACTTGTAGGTAATGAGCGATTATGGCTCCAGTAGTCATTGCACTTGTTACTCGAGTACAGTGTTATTAGAAATACTGAGGATCTTCCCTTCTTGCTCCTTTTGGCCCAGACTTGGCATAACTAATAAAGCCAGAACAACTAACAGATTGTGGAGTCCGGTGGGTTACGCACTCACATCACAAGAGAGAGAAGACCCGTGTTCAATTCTCAGCAGGGCAATACTTTAGACAAGTTTCCTTATTCGCCTCTGTTTACCTAGCAATAAGTAGGAACCCAGTTGTTAGTTGACTAGTGGATCGCTTTCCGGGGGTATTAAACCCTTCCAAAAAAAATTTGGTCAAACAATCCACGACTTTTTGTGGGACACTGATGTTTTGAATTGGCTGCCTTGTTTTGCTCACAAAGTCAAGCCAATTTACAATATGTCTGAAAGCGCTTTGAGAAGTTTTGACGACGTGATAAGGCGCTATATCAAATGCAAGGATTATTATTATTATTAAATTACACATTAGTTTGGAGCACATTCAGTTATAATATAATAATAATCCTTGCATTTGATAGAGCGCTTTTCACGTTGGGAGGATGTCCCAAAGCGCTTCACAGAACACATTGTAAAGTGAATTGACTGTATATTTGTGGGCGAACGCGGCAGCCAATTGCGCACAGCAATGTCCCACAAACAGTCATAGATTGAAAATGACCAATTTTATTATTGTTTTTGGTTTTGGAGGGATTATTTGATTATATGAGTTCTCACTCACCACTAGATGGAGAACTTCCCTTTAGGATGAAAAAGACATTCTTTTTCAATCACAACCATTCAGTGCTTTTCTTTCAGAGAATTTCTGGAATACCATTAAAATGCACTGATACTTTTCATTCATTAAAATGGTCAATTCCAAAATCTTTGTAATGCTCAGGTCAACTCCAAAATGAGATTTCAACAACAACTTACATTTATGTAATGCCCTTCATTTTGAATAACACATAGGGTAATAATCAGAAAATAGCACAATCTGTACACTACTATTGTACGTTTAGTGAATTATAACCATGAATACATAATATTAGTTTGCCACTGTATCCCCAACACTTCTTGGATGTACAAGGAAGCTGTGAGTTCAGTGAATTGAGATCATGTACATAATATTTGACTACTATGTCCCCAATAGCTGTGAGAAGTAAAAGACAGGTACCTAGGCTAATATATCTGCCTTTTTCATCTTTTTCTGCTAAAGGATTTCCCTCCTTCTCAAGCTCTTTACGATAACGCTTTATGTTCTTAACCATAAGGTCCTTCCTGGTCAACTCATAGTGGTTGGGAAAATGATTCACTTTCTGATTATCTGAAAGACGGATACCATTTTCAGCACCGAAGGTACTTCGGATGGTCTGTATATTCATCCTGCATAGCACAAGTAAAACCAGAAAAAGTATCAAATCAACTTAATTTCCATTTACAAGTACTACATATATCGAAAGGATAATATGCTTGTTAACCAAAAAACCTGCAAGAGCAAAATGTAGTCAAAGCTTTGTTTGCTTGGATTTAGGGCTTACTTGGATTTAGGGTTTACTTGGATTTAGGGTGATGCCTGGAACCTCAGTACAATACATCCAATGAAGTTATGCAATTGTAACCCGATTGCTTACATGAATTGCACGCATTAAAGATCCATTCAACCCTTATTTAAGAGAAATAAATAGCACAGAAAATGAATACAAGTGGCCTTCAATCTAGCCCAGACTGGTGAGGTTTAGGTCTTCTCTACCTACTGTCAAGGGATGCGAAATTAATTTTACATGTCTCAATCCAAAGTAAATCCACAACAAACAAGTGCTTCAAATGTATTTCTCTGGTTCGGGTTAGAACCAGATATATTGCACGTATGTAGCACCCTTTACACAGGGTGCATCTCAGAGTACTTAAGCACATTGGTGCAGAAAAGTGTGCTCTTGGTGTTTGCGTTAAGGCACATTTTGAGGCAAAGTTGAGGAGGTTGAACTTTGCACCTGGCCTTGATTTTGCAGTGATATTTACAATGCAATTTTCAAAACGTAAAATGGGCTGTTAGATAATTCATGCAGGCCTACTTTTGTAATCTGCTGAGTACTGTTCTTGTCACAGTGAAGAAAATTAACATTTTACAGAAGTGTTAAACCTTAACTTGAAAAATATAATGCTCCTTACAAAGATTTCTTGCGAAAGATATAATGAATGCTCTATATCTCTATGAATATTTCATGTGTTTTTAAAGAACAGAAAAAGTGACATTACATTAATTGTCTTTATTTAATCTACACTGGATAAATTTCAGCTTGGCTCAGTTGGTAGCATTCTTGCCTCTGAGTCAGAAGATTGTAGATCGAAACCCCGTGTCGGGGCTTTAAGCTCTCATAGACTGATACTCCAATGCAGTGCTGGGCAAGCGCTGCATTGTTGGGAGATGCTGTCCTTCAGATGAGGCATTAAACCGAGGTCCTGTCTGTCTGTTCAGGTGGATGTTAAAGATCCCATGGCACCTTTCAAAAGAAATGGAGTGTCTCTTAGCGTCCTGGCCAACAATCCCTCAAATAAAAAAATGATTAAAAAATGGGATATTGCTGTGTACAAATTGTCTGTTGCGTTTGACTACAAAATACACAGTCACTATATTGTAAAATCTGATGAAGTTCTTTGAGATCTTCTTTTGAAATGAAAGGTGCTATAACAAATGCAAGAGTTATTATTATTAATTATAATGCCAGATACATCTGTGTATTTATTGTAAAATAATTTACTCACCAATAAAAATTCCAGTCTTCATTTTCAGATACCTCAATCCAGCCTCTTTTTTCCAAGTTATTCCAAAGCACTGACTTGTGAATGTCTGTCACCCATTTCACTTTCACTGCCATGATCTTCCTGAAATATGGAAAGTCCTACAAATCCAGTTAGTGCCTGCGAAGAAATCTAGTATGCTGCATTCATAGTCTAAACCCAAGGATACACTGAAAATCTGCTTTCATCTGATCAATTTAAATACAAAAAGGATTCAGGGTCTTAAATTCCTGTTTGTAGTATTGAGAGTGGATCTAACAGAAGTGTTCAAAATAACCAGAAGCTAAATAGTGATAGCTATTTAGATATTGACAACAATAGTGGATGAAGGTAGTGCAGTTGATGTAGTTTATATGGACTTTCAAAAGGCATTTGACAAAATGCCACATAAAAGACTTGTAAGAAAAATAAAAGCCCATGGTATAAAAGGGACAGTGGTAACATGGATCCAGAACTGGCAGGGAGACAAAAGCAGAGAGTTGTGGTGGACGGTTGCTTTACTGACTGGAGAGAAGCGAACAGTGGCGTTCCCCAGGGATCGGTATTGGCACCACTGCTCTTCTTAATATATATAAATGATCTGAACTTGGGTATAGCAAGTTTGAGGACGATACAAAGTTAGATAGGGTAGTAAACAGTGAGAAGGATAGTAGCCAACTGCAAGAAGACATAGACAGAATGGTAAAATGGGCAGACACATGGCAGATGAATTTCAATGTGGAGAAATGCGAGGTAATGCATTTTGGAAGAAAGAATGAGGGGAGGCAATATAGGCTGGTAGTAAAATCTTAAGTGGGGGTGAAGGAACGGAGAGACCCTGGGGTACAAGTAAATGAATTCTTGAAGGTGGAAGGACAGGTAGATAAAGCTATAAAAAGGGCATAGAGTACAAGAGTCAGGAGGTTATGATTAACCTATATAAAACACTGGTTAGGCCTCAGTTAGAATACTGCGCCCAATTCTGGGCACCACACTATAGGAAGGATGTTAAGGCATTGGAAAGGGTGCAGAGGAGATTTACAAGGATCGTACCAGGAATGAGGGACCTTGATTATGAGGAAAGGCTAGAGAGGCTGGGATTATTCTCATTGGAGCAGAGAAGGTTACGAGGAGACCTAATAGAGGTTTTCAAAATCATGAGGGGATTTAATAGGTTAGAAAGGGAAAAACTGTTTCCACTGGTGGGTGTATCGGTGACTCGAGGTCACAGATTTAAAATAGTCTCTAAAAGAAGCAGAGGGGAGGTGAGAAGAATTTTTTTCACACAGCGAGTTGTTCGAATCTAGAACGCATTGCCTGAAAGGGTGGTCGAGGCCGATTCGATAACTACTTTTAAAAACGTGGTGGACGGGTATTTGAGGAGGATGGGTTTGCAGGTTTATGGGGAAAGGGCTGGGGAGTGGGATTGACGCTACATTGCTCTTTTCAAAGAGCCAGTACAGACTCGATGGGCCGAACGGCCTCTTCTTGTGCTGTACGATTCTATGATTCTATGATTCTATGAATAGCCTTCAACTCAAGATTATGATTGGAAGCCTAAAGGGGAAAGTTAGAAGAAACATTTTTACGGTTATTGGAATGTTCAGTATGTTACTGTGAGTGGCTATGAAATCATGTCATTTACTGAATTCAAATGAAAAAACAAAAGTCAAAAATATAAAACTCTACAAAGGATAAGCAGAGGAACAGGACTGGACCGGAAAGGTCCATGGAGAACCTAGCACTGTAGGGGCTCTTAGGGTTTCTTCCTGCTGTAATAAAATCTCTCGATTTCTATGGTGTAATATCTGTTCACTGCACTAGCATTTTAAATCTGAGAAAACAGGTAACAAGCAAATTACCTATTACATTCAAATTACATTATTTTGGCATGTGACTGCCCAACTGGGCTATCCTAATCCAAATTACATTTTTACCATCTGCCAACATTGCCACTTCATCTCACTCACTTGCTGAAGTTCAAATAACTAAAAGGACTTAAGACTTGTTTTTTGCATTTCAGAGCGAGCAAATTTTGGACAATACTTAATTTTGACATGGGTTTTCTGTAAGTTATTCTAAGAAGAATAGAAAAATAGCTTTAAAAAAAAAGACGGAAAGTCTAGATTCAGGTGGAATTTCTCCCACATAACTTTGCAACAAGGACATCTACAGAGCGGTTTAAATGACTTTAAATGTGGCATCTTTGTTGAGCTACAGTAAGATCTTCAGCAGAACAGCGCTGGGAGTTTCATTTTTTTGCACAGGTTGGATTCAGGAAGGCAGGATTTAAACAGACAAGGGAGTGCCTTTTCGGGCTTAAGCTGGTGTCTTTCTTCTGCACCATTGACACAGTTAGGCGGAATAGTCAAAGAAACATTCCGAATGCAATGTGCAGGTTTTGTGTTGTAATGACAGAGCTCTGTGCATTAATTCCGTGCCTCTTTGCTCCAATTTACCCAGTCCTTTGAATCCTAGATAGGCTGTAGCAACAAAAAAATGCAATAAACACCCATTGTAAGTCTTACCTGGGGTTTGACCAAGCACCTTTCCAGTAAACCGTTTATACTGGCTGTGGCGTTTACTTTCACACCTGCACCAGTTCCTTAGCAACTGAACTGCCCAGCCTGGGACTCCCAGCCTCTCAGTGCTGTGAGTCTGAGTCATACATCCATTTGATTAAAACACTGGACAGTTTGCATTGCAACACTGATGGCTTTAGTTTTCTTCTAAAAAAAACAATTTCTCTCTTACCTGTGACTTCTTTTTGTGAAAAAATAACCTTTCTAGCATCTATTTAAGTAGCAGTAAGTAGGAACCCAGTTGTTAGTCGATTGGCAAGTCACTTTCCGGGGGTAATCATCAATACGAACAAATGTGGGCGCTCAATTCCCCCCTGGTAGGATACTGTTGTGTGCAAATGGCTGCCATGTTTCACCACATTATACACAATCAATCCACTTTACAATATATTCTGTGAAGCTCTTTGGGACATCTCAATGACATGATAAAGCGCTATATCGAATGCAAGGATTATAATTATTTTACGTAAGCAAAAATGTTTTGACATATCTCCTTTACACCTGAACTAATTTCTACCCATTTTAAATTTATAGTCAACTGATGAAAAATATATATTTGTGTTGCAATGATTTGACTTGTGAATGGCTTCTGAAAGCATTCTACTTCGCTGACTGACATATCCATTCCAGTTCTGTTTCAGTCCCAAGAATTGGGTTTACCAATTGAGCAGCGAGATCCTAATATGTTTTCGAGCCAATGAGAAATGAGAAGATGAGAGGTAAAAGAAACATGCTACCACAAACATAATTGTAAACTTCATCAATGTCTAGTGAGTAAAATATTTGTAGAAGAAATTTGGTAGCAACAGACTGAACATTTACCAAACTCTGGGCACGGAGAGTGCACCTGTTGTTTTTGTACTGGAAGAAACACCATGCAAAAGCAACTCAAATGTTGCTCTGTTTATTCAGTAGAAATCATCTAACAGGGCAAGTCTTTCCTCTGCTGTTAGTATTTGTGAAGCTGTGATTGCATCAATATTCTTGGGCTCACTTTAGCTTCAGAGTAGCTCTGCTGTTTCCCAGCAATATATAAAGCAACAAACAATGAAACACGTTGATATCTTTTTGGCACCCTTCAACATGCAAGGGCAGTGTAATTAGATCCAGACCATTGATCAGAGACCACAAATCTCAATGTCTGTTGAATGTTGTATTTGTTTATACTACTGCTCCCCAAGTAGTTCTCAATACCAGCTGCCATTTCCACTATGATTGAAAAAGCCCCATTTTGTGCAGAGTGGTTTCCACAGCAGTCTGATCTAGCAATATTTTGTTGATGCTAGTATCATTGCGAAATAGATAGGGAAGGACTGTACAGGCCAACAATAGCCTATAATAATAATAATCCTTGCATTTGATATAGTGCCTTATCACATGGTTGAAACGTCTCAGAGCGCTTCACAGAATATACTGTAAAGTGAATTGACTGTATATTTTGTGGGAAAAGTGTGCCAGCAGTGACCCACAAACAGCCGTGGATTGAGTGACCAATTTATTACTTTTATTTTTTTTGAAGGGATTATTACACCCAATAATCAACTAACAATTGGGTTCCTACGTACTGCTAGGTAAACAGAGGCATGTGGAGTAAGGAAACTTGTCTAACGTTTCGCCCTGCCCAGGTGGTCTCTCTTGCGAGGCGAGTGCTCTAATCAATATGCTACGGGACTCCACAAAATAGCTATAGCACTTTACTGAAACGCAAAGATAAGCATGAGAGTTTCTGCTGCTGCTCCATCAGCTTGTTGCCAAACACATGCCACCTCCAGCACCTGAAATTGGAACCACCGAATCAGACAGAAATTTACAACACAGAAGAAGGCTGTACAGCCCTTTGGGTCTGTGCTGGCTCCTTTAAGAGCAATCTTTTCAGTCCCATTTACCTGCTCTTTCTCCATAACCCTAGAATTGAGTCCTTTTCAGTGTTTTTAGTATTTATCTAGTAATTCTACTTCAGACCTAGCTTGTCAATCTACTTTGTTTTAATGATTATATTGGTATAAAATTGTGTAAAATTCTTAAATTCAGTCTTAACTTGGCACGGGTTCAGCTGTTAAAAAGAACCGGTTTCCAAATTCTGACAAGAATTTAAGAAATTTTCACAACTCTTAAATTTGAAGACAAAATGGTTTCACACAAGGTGATTTGGGGGTCATAGACGCACATTCTGAAACCTCCTTTCAGTCATGCTCTCTGCTTGGTGAGACACCAATGATAGTTAATTTGCATTGCTGATTATCTACTGACTTCAGAGCTGTGGCCTGGTAATAAACTGGCAATGTAAATATTTAAATGGAGCTTTCATAAATCAATCTGAATTGTTCACTGTGGGGAATAAATGAGAGACACTGATAGCAATAGCTGAGAGAAAAGTCAGGCTTTTATCCTAAACTAGAAGCGTCAACATTGCTGCTCACCCTCTGCTGATGGGCAAATGGTGCGTTTCCAAGAGAAGTCGAACAGTAACAGGGGAGAAGTGAGACAGATGGGTGTAACTCAGTTATCTTGTCCTGTAGCTCAGTGGTTAGAGCACTCGCTTTGCAAGTGAGAGACCTGAGTTCAATTCCAGGCAGGGCGAAACCTTGGGCAAGTTTCCTTACTCCACACAGAGCCTAATAATAATCCCTCCAAAACTAAAAACAATAATTAAATTGGTCATTTTCAATCTACGACTGTTTGTGGGACATTGCTGTGCGCAATTGGCTGCCGCGTTCGCCCACAAATATACAGTCAATTCACCTTACAGTGTGTTCTGTGAAGCGCTTTGGGACGTCCTCCCGACGTGAAAAGCGCTATATCAAATGCAAGGATTATTATATTATTATTATTATTATCTTCTTAATGCTAATATAATAATAATAATCCTTGCATTTGATATAGGGCCTTATCAAGTCATTGAGACGTCTCAAAGCGCTTCACAGAATATACTGCAAAGTAAATTGATTTTAATTTGGGGCGCAACGTGGCAGCCAATTGTCCCAGAAACGATCGTTGACTGAGTGACCAAAATATTATTATTGTTTTGAAGGGTTTATCGCAGAAAACGATCTGTCAACCGACTAACAACCAGGTTCGTACTGACTGCCAGATAAACAGAGGTGCGCAGACTAAGCAAACCTGGCTAAAGTTTTACCCTGCGCGGGAATCAAACCGGGGACGGGGCGGCGGTCTTCATCTTCCTCGCAAGGTGAGCGCTTTAACCTCATACGCTCAATATGTGGGGTCCTGTAGCTGAGTGGTTGGAGCACTCACTGGAGCATTGCACACTATCAGCAATGCTAAAGTGGGAGGGATTTGCTGCATTGAAGGCTTTCCAACTGCAGATCTGACATCACTATCAGCATAAGGTGCAGGAACAGCCCTCAAGGGAACAGTCTGACTGAGAGTGACGCTGCTGTGAGTACCGCACATCTCTCTCTCCTCTCTCTCTCTCTCTCTCTCTCGTTATGTAGCAAAATAAATCCATCGCTAATGGCCGATTGGGATCTAATCCTCTACATTTGTGTTGTTGTTTTCCAGGGCGGCTGTCGCTATCTCCAGGAAATATATACATATATATATATATATATAAAACACAGGTAGGAATTCCCTGCGGGTTTTACAGCACCAGCTGTTCAAATGCAACCAGTCTGGTGTGTGTGAGGGTGTGTGTGTGAGGGTGTGTGTGTGAGGGTGTGTGTGAGGGTGTGTGTGAGGGTGTGTGTGTGTGTGAGGGTGTGTGTGTGAGGGTGTGTGTGAGGGTGTGGGTGTGTGTGAGGGTGTGTGTGTGTGAGGGTGTGTGTGTGTGTGAGGGTGTGTGTGTGAGGGTGTGTGTGAGGGTGTGGGTGTGTGTGAGGGTGTGTGTGTGTGAGGGTGTGTGTGTGTGAGGGTGTGTGAGTGAAGTTGTGTGTGTGTGTGTGTGTGTGTGTGAGGGTGTGTGTGTGAGGGTGTGGGTGTGTGTGAGGGTGTGTGTGTGTGAGGGTGTGTGTGAGGGTGTGTGAGTGAAGTTGTGTGTGTGTGTGTGTGTGTGTGTGAGGGTGTGTGTGAGGGTGTGTGTGTGTGAGGGTGTGTGTGTGTGAGGGTGTGTGTGTGTGAGGGGTGTGTGTGTGTGTGAGGGTGTGTGTGTGTGTGTGAGGGTGTGTGTGTGAGGGTGTGTGAGTGAAGTTGTGTGTGTGTGTGTGTGTGAGGGTGTGTGTGAGGGTGTGGGTGTGTGTGAGGGTGTGGGTGTGTGTGAGGGTGTGGGTGTGTGTGAGGGTGTGTGTGTGAGGGTGTGTGTGAGGGTGTGGGTGTGTGTGAGGGTGTGTGTGTGTGAGGGTGTGTGTGTGTGTGTGTGAGGGTGTGTGTGAGGGTGTGTGTGTGAGGGTGTGTGTGTGTGAGGGTGTGTGTGTGTGAGAGGATGATGTACCTTTCTGCTGTGGCTTTCTTTGCACTGTGATGTGATCGTCGATGAAACAAAGACAACATGTCTTGTTTTTTGGGGGGAGGGGGGAGGGGGGAGGTTGGGGTTTGCAGGTTTCTCATCCAGGTGTGAATGTTGGGAGGTGACAGTGGTGGGAACTCATGATTTCCCTCCTTTTCCCAGAGAGCAGTTTCACTCCCCACTTCACCTCTTACTTCCTTATCTGTCAGTTCCAGTCCAGGGAATTTGCAGGAAAATGTTGTTGTTGTTGTGAGTTGGGGCTGCAGTTGATCAACGTTGCATTTATTTATTCATAAGTCAAATGTATCCAAATTTGACAGCCTCCCACCCAAAACTCGTGCCAAAAAAGAGTATGGTGATAAATAACAAGTACGCGAGAGGGAAACACCCAAGTTGCAATGTAGTTTTTGTGGATTTGTGCTTTTCTGGTGAGGGAGGGACTTCTCTCCACATGGCTGCAAAACCAACATGATTTGTATATCAGCTTTGCCTAAAGACCTTTGCTGTTGTTATTATGGCAACATGGTCAAAACAGCCCCAACACTTGCTCTCCCGCGCTCCCACATTTTGGAAGAGTGGTCAGACATACAGCGAGGCTCCCAGTGGCTATCAGAATAGTAGCAGTGGATGGCTTCAGAGCAGAGGGGTTTGGGGAGATACGGCAGGAGATTGCAACGTAACGACCACTTGGCCAGAGACAATGAAAGGTGCCTCAGATCCATCTTCAAGTCAGACACATACAAAATTACGTTTGTATAACACCTTTCAGGTCGGGAGGATATAATGAGGCATTCAGTGCTAAAAATGAGCCAAAGGGATTTCTTCATCTCGACCTATCTTGTGGTTTTAATTGTCTGAGGCCATTTACAAAACTGTTTTCAAAAGGGGAAGAAGGGGAATCTATATCAGAGCAAACAAGAGGATCTGGGTTCGATTGCCAGGCAGGGCGAAACCTGAAGCACTTTTCCTTATTCCACATGCCTCTGTTTATCTAGCAGTAAGTCATCGATCCGTAATAAAAAGCTGTGACGTTTTGAGATATCTCTACAACGTGAAAGGCTATATCAAATGAAAGGATTATTATTATTATTCATGGAGTCCTGCAGCTCAGTGGTTGTAGCACTCGCCTCGAAAGCAAAAAGACTTTGTTCGATTCCAGGGCAGGGTGAAATGTTGGGCACGTTTCCTTACACCACATGCCTCTGTTTACCTAGCAGTATGTAGGAACCCAGCTGTTAGTTGATTAGCGGATTGCTTTTCCGTGAGTGATAATCCCTTCAAAAAAATAATAATTGCTGTGCGTAATTCGCTGCTGCGCTTCACACGCAAGATATACAGTAAATTCACTTTAGAGTATATTCTGTGAAGCGCGTTGAGACGTCTTGAAGACGATAAAAGGCGCTATATCAAATGCAAGGCTTATTTTTTATATTATTTATTATTATATCCTAAGGTAGTTTATTGAATAATTATAATGCTTCCGAATAAGGGCTTAATTTCTTCTCATTCTGCCTATCTCACAAAATGATTTTTCTGTTCCTGTTAAAATTAACATCCAACAATGTCCCCCACATCCAGCCCCTGTGGCCCAGCAGAAATCTTGTGAGAATGGGCCTCTGCTTGGTGCCCATGTCTCCTGGGGAAATAAAGCACCTTGAGAATCATGGTTATGAACCTGCATCGCTCACTACATGTATGATCCAATACCAGAGAACTTCAGTGCACTGTGCTCCACCTCTTCCTTTCACCTCCAAAAATGAAACCTTTGATGTTTTCTCAATTATTTAGGATGCATTTCTGGAGTAAGGCGCTGCGTCACATTTGATGTTTCTTATCAATGTCTCCACTCCAGAAGGTGGTGACTCAGGCTTCATGTATAGCTTCACTAGCGCTGGCAGTTTTCTAGTGCCTTATCCATTCTTCATGTCTGAGTCTCAAGAAATAAAGTATTGCCACTCTGTGCACCAAAGGAGGACAGCCCAATGGACCCTGATGCACAATGAATGTCCACAGACACTTTCTAAGTAAGAGTCACTGTATAACAGTAGGAGCACTGGTCTGTGATGCTGAGGCCAATTATCACGTCCACATAAAGTCTCCAGTTGAGATCAGTCCCTCATGCTCATGTTATTGATGTTACATCACTCATGATCTCATGCTGCTTCAGTATCACCAACTAGATTATGTCAGCCTCAGTTTCATCCATATCGTGCTGCAGCACTTGTTTACAGGAACTTTCCTGTTATGTCAGTCAAATGTGTTGGAGTAGTGATTATCGCGTCCCCCAACTAGACATGACATAATGTCTATGGCTTGGCCACCACGGTGGGTGGGTCTCAATGGTGCTGCTACGTCGAGTCCCTTCTGTGGCTGTTCTAGACTGATAGCACTTTAAGCGATGTAATATTGATGTTATCTGTCACGATGAAAAAAAATGACTCTTGAGGCATGGAGCACATTTCTACACTTGATGAAATTTAAAAACAGTCCATCCATAGATGATCCGTTTCCCCTTTTAACAGGAGCACTGAAATACCATGGCAACTTGGAGCAGTTGTGACCCGTGCAGGTCATGTTCACCACATGAAGAGAAGAGCAGCGAAGCAGACGCAGGTTTGTTTCTATTTACTGTAAACAGCAGCTTCTCTGATGACACAATGCTTATACTAATGTGGCACTGAGCTGTGCAGACCGAAAAGCTACAGGTTTGAGTGGTGAGTAAGCTGACCTGAGACGAGGGCAGCAGTTGTGAAGCTATTGCTGTATTCCTGGCAGGAGAGGAAATCAGCTTGGGTTCCTACTTCAGGTTGCTTGTGTATGGATTTCAGTCATACAATCAGGTTCAACTATGATGACACCACAGACAAACTAATACTCGCAGGCGTTCACTGTGGAGGGTGACATGAATAATCCCTCCCCGCCCCATGTGAATGGCTACAAAATTTTGAATTACACAAAAAAACTGAATTCATTCATGACTTTAGCTACAAATATTTAAATTTCAAGACCCATCCCAAGAAAGAAAACAATTGTATCCCTGGTTATTTCCTAGCTTTACTGAGTAAGAGTATCTCAGCTTTACTGAGTTCAGGTACCAGTGCAGTCAGATACATTCATATGTACATCATTGATATTTATAATGTCTATCTGTTCAGGTGAACGTTAAAGATCCTATGATACTCTTTGAAAAGAAAAGCAAGTTTCTCCTGGTGTCCTGTCCAAGAATCCTCCAGATATTTAATCATTCACTTCATGGGTTTGTGGGATTGATGTTCTGCTCTGCGCAAATTAGCTGCTGTGTTTGCCCAACAAACACAGTCACTATACTTGACAGCAATTCCCTGTAACTTGAGATGATTTGATTTTATCAGCACTAGATCAGATGTGAAAATTATTGTTATTGAGTTGTGTAATTCAATAATAATAATAATTATCTGATCTCGTGCCGATAACGTCAAAACATATGGCAGAGTAATTTAGATGTTTAGTTATATGGATATGTAACAATTATTAGAATGGTATTGTAACAATACCATGAATCCCTTGTCCTCACAAATACAATTAATTGCTTTCAGAGAAAAAATCATCTCTCATGAAGGACAAAGGGTTCACGTAAATTTAATAATAATAATCTTTGCATTTGATATAGCGCTTTTCACATCTTAGAGACGTCTCAAAGTGCTTCACAGAATATGTTGTAAGGTGAATTGACTGTATATTTGTGGGCGAAACACGGCAGCCAATTGCACACAGCAGTGTCCCACAAACAGTTGTGGATTTTGACATGTAGTGTAATCTTCAGTTTCACACCAACATTGAAGTAATGAGAAATAAAAATCATGCACTACTGGATTTCATCCCAGTCAGTGGGTCACAGCTATCCACATGTGTGTACTTTACACAGGTACTAATTTTCAGTCAGTTTTCAAAAGGTCCGTATAATCCTTGCATTTAAGAGGTTCCAAAGCGGTGAGGGCGAAGAGATGAGCATGACACATTCCTTATGGCAGCCAGTCTAGGTCCTCACTGGAGCAGAGTGCATTGCAGGAAGTAACCTGTAAGGCAACAAATTAGAAACTTGTTGAACTTGCTAAATTATGTGAAAGCATCAATGTTTACACTCAGTAAATTGTGGAAATCTAACTGCAGTCGCCAGATGATAAATGAGCTCTAGATCTGAACAATCACATTCGGATAGATTATAGAAAACTGACGGTTACATTAATAGCCCTTTAAACACCAGTGTTTACTGTAATACAAGATGATGTGTTCATTAGGTAAGATCAGCGTATCCTTCGATATGCAAACACCCAGTTCTTCTACCCAGATTTGTTTAATATTTGTGTTTTATTTGGATTAATTGTTGAGCTATATTCTAAACAAAGGTAAATCTGTGGGTCAAGCAGTTTCAATATTATATTCTGCACCAATCATTGAGCCACTTACAAGCTCATCAGAAACCTTAGGCAAATTTCCTTACTCCACCAGTTTCTGTTTACCTAGAAGGAACCTGGTTAGTCGATTGGCGGATCGCTTACCGGAGGTAATAATCTCTTCATAAAAAAAATGTTCATTCAATCCACGACTGTTGTGCTGTGCACAATTGGCTGAAAGTACACAGTTGATCCACTTTACAATATGTGAAGCACTTTGAAACGTCTCAACGACTTGATAAGGCGCTATATGAAATGCACGGATAATTATTATCAGAAAACACCCAGGTGCCAACTGCATGTAAACAGGTGTCATACGGTCCAAGATTGCAAATATAAATTTACTGCATGTCATCTTAATCCCACTGCAGAATGGCTCGTGTGGTTGCACTTTTATTGGTAGAGGAAAAGTTAGCTGGTGTTTTTACCTTACAAGCAACAAATTCTTGCCTGTTACCAAGCCAACAGTTCAGTGTGCAACTCAGGTGGTTCTGAGACACCTCTCAGCAGCCAGAGCTTAACAAAGCTGTCAGGGCTTGTCTTGTCTGGGAAATGGTGGCTGGCACGATGTGTAAAAAGTGAGTGGAGGGGGAGTGATAAAACAGCACAAAACAATACAAAGGACAAGACCGGTTATAGAAAATATCATTCAACAGATCACTCAGAAAGGCAGCTGGCACAAGGCCATATAATTCACCTGTTCATGTGTGGGCCCAGCAGCTTGCAAACTTATATTCAGTGCTGGGAGGTTTCTTTGCTTATTTAGCAAGCAAATCCTCGACTCTTAGGGAGTAAAATTTGTTATCTCGTTATTTAAGCGCAATATGTGAAAAGCCTTCCCCACCCCTACCCCCACCACACACCCACACAGTGAAACCACTGATGTTTTGACCCAGCAGTGGGGTGACCCTGTGCATTGAGGTGGCTGTTACTCTGCACGTCAACAAACCATTTCCACGAGAACCTGCTGATGAATTATGTTATGTCCGCTGGACCTTCAAGGCACCGTGTGCATCTGCTTTCATTTGCATTGGTATTCAGACAGGTTCGGAATCGGAACAGCCAATCTTTGTTCCATGAAAATGTACACAATTGATTCTATGTATGAAATATAGATTTGTAGACGATAAGATTATCTATACTAATAAAACGACAATGTCTGTCTGTGTGTGTCAGTGTATCTGACAATCACCAATAACCGATTGACGTAGAAACATGATTTATACCTCATCGGAAAGGGCTTGTAACTGGCAATGTCATGGGCGTATTTTTTGGGGGAATCTCCTATCGTTGATGAGCTACATTAAAAAATGCTTTACTTAAGCCCCATAATATGAGGTATGCATCATATTCTGCAACTATGTAATGACAGAGGAAAGCACACAGGATTCAGAGAGATACATCTATATTCTGCAACAAGTTTATAGCACTTTTTTCTGGTTGTCATGGGAGCTAGAGTCAGAGATACACTGAGGGAGACAAAGAGGGAGACTGAGATAGTAAGAGAGACTGGGAGAGACAGAGAGAGAATATATTATAAAGTGTAGTGACTGTGTGTTTTGTAGGAGAGATAGAGAAAGACTGAGAGAGAGAGAGAGAGAGAGACTTGGATAGTGAGAGAGACTGAGATAATGAGAAAGACTGAGATAGTGAGAAAGACAGAGAGAGAGAGAGACTTAGATAGTGAGAGAGGAACTGAGAGAGAGACAGAGAGAGACTGGGAGAGACAGACTGAGAGAGAGAGAGAGAGAGAGAGAGAATGAGATAGTGAGAGAGAGAGACTGACAGAGAGAGAGAATGGCATTTTTTGGGGGATCTCCTATCGTTGATGAGCTATGTAAAAAAATGCTTAATTGAGCCCCATAATATGAGGTATGCATCATATTCTGCAACTATGTAATGACGGAGGAAAGCACACACGGTTCAAAGAGCTACATCTATATTCTGCAACAATGGCTGAGGCAGGATCCATAATAACTTTCAAGAAGAAACAACAACAATAACTTGCATTTATATAGCACGCTTCACATGGGGTAGCGTCCTGGAGTGCTTAGATATATACACAAAGAGCGATAATCTGCAGGGCTATGGGGAAAAGGCAAGTAAACTGGGACTGACTGGATTGCTCTTTCAAGGATCTGCACAGACGTTTCTTCTGTGCTGTAAATCTCTATTGTTCTAAACTGAACGAAAAGGAGAATATACTTGAACTGCAATTGACAGATACGATTTGCGGGTGGGAGTTACTCTTACAATTGCTTTTCCTTCAACTTTTAAAACTTTGGGAAATCATTTGTGAGCGTAAAACGATTCAGTGGATTGCTTTGCAATGTGGTGGTAGCATTTAATGCTGTTTGTGTCATCTGGTCAATACTGCCTGGTAAATGTTTGCATATTTAAGTCTCGCTGAGAGCATTGTCTGAGGGCGGTTCAGTTGTCTGTGTGAGGGAAGTATTTACTCAACAGGTGTTTCAGACCTGTTGCCATGCAGTCCAGCCGATGCCTGCATTGTGCATTTTGGTTGTTTCGATCTTCTGCTGGTCTCCGGTGCATTCACAATGTGATGCATAAAACAACAAAGCTGCCAACTGACGAAAAGTGTCTCTGTCAGTGAAAGAAACGTGTGTCAGCATCAGAGAGCAGACCACAAAAAGTAGCTAAAGAGAAACGCACAAAAGTTCCTCTGCCTTGTCTGAGAATGAGGTCGAATTTGGTTGCAATTCCTGTTGCTTTAAAAGCTTAATAAGCCTCTGATGTGCCTGAAGTGCAGTGGTAGAACTCTCGCCTCTGATTCAAAAGATTGTGGGTTCAAGCCCCACGTCAGGACTTGGAATCACATAGTCTAAATTGATACTCCAATGCAATTCTGGGGATTGCTGCATTGTTGGAGGTGCTGTGCTTTGGATGAAATGTTCAACTGTAGGCTGTTCAGGTGGATGTTAAAGATCCCATGCCACTATTCGAAAAGAGAAAGGAGTTTCTTCCGGAGTCCTGGACAACAAATATCCCAAATAAAATAGGTTACTTACTCAGTGGCTGTTTCTGGGACACCGTTTTCCCAACAAAATACAGTCAATCCACTTCACAGTATATCCTGTGTAGCGCTTTCAAACGTCTCGACAATGTGACCAGGCATTACAACAAATGCAAGAATTATTATTAGTATTGATAGCTGCAGTTTCGGCTAAGAAAGGTTGCTTATGGAATCCTGTGACGTATTGGTTAGAGCACTCGTCTCGCAAATGAGAGGACCTGGGTTCGATTTCCAGGCAGTCAAATCTTAGGTAACTTTCCTTATTCTACCACCCTCTGTTTACCTAGTAAATAGGAACCTGGTTTTTACTCGATTGGCAGATTGCTCTTAGGGGTAATAATCCCTTAAAAACCTATATAATAATAATAATTTGGTAACTCAATCCAGGACTGTTTGTGGGACACTGCTGTGTGGAATTGGCTTCCCACAAAATACACAGTCAATTCGCTTTACAGTATATTCTGTGAAGTGCTTTGAGACGTCTCAAAGATGTGATAGGCGCTATATCAAATGCAAAGATTATTATTAATATTATTAGCTTTTCCACGCTATCTGAAGTTTCTGTTTAAAAAGAGCCCCAAGAATCACTGGAAAAGCAGAGTAACATCAGTCCTTCATAAGAAGCTTTTAAACATGACAGCTTTTCTCCTCACATTAAATCCACTCACAGTGGTATTTTCATCCGTCACCAACAGCAATACCTAACTCTAGGCCGACACTCTCTTTACCAGGCTGACACTCTAGTGCATTGCTGACTGGGGACTGTCAAAAGTCAAAGAACTGTCTTTCTGATGAGACGTGTAGGTGGACGTTAAAGATCCCATTAAAAGAGAAAAGGGACCAGAGTTTCTCTCTGTATGCTGGTCAACAACTTTAGTGAGGATAAATTGGTCATTCACTTCATGGCCTTTTCTGGGACTTTGCTTTGCTCAAAATGACTGCCGTATTTACTTACAAATACACAGTAACTATACTTGATACTGTACTCCCCAACTCCTCCCTTCATAAGCTGCAGATCATCCAGAACTCTGCAGCCCATGTCCTCTCCTGCACCAGGCTCCGTGACTCTTTCACCCCCATCCTCACCCGACTCCACCAGCTTCCCATCACACAGAGGATAGTTCAAGACCCTGAACTTCACCTTCAAAGCTCTCCAATGCCTTGTTCCCCCGACCAACCTGCCCGCTCCCTCCGTTCAGCGGGCTCCGGCCTGCTTCACATCCCTTGCCTCGCCCGCCCCACCGGGCCTTCAGCCACTTTGCCTCTACTCTCTGGAACTCCATCCTGCAGTCCCTGCACCACGTTCCCTCCCTTGCCTCCTTCAAGATCTGTTTCAAGATCCTCCTCTTCGACCGTGCGTTCGATCAACCTCCATGCCCATTTCATTTAACCACCGTACATTAAACTAAAGGCATATTGATGTAACAGAATAACTAAATGGGAAATAATTCTGCAATGGTCTGGTTTTCTGATGCTCTGGAATTTACCTTTTATCTTGTGGAGCTGATGTCATAACACCACCTGATGCACTTGCATTGTACACAGGCACAGTTGTTCACATATCATGGCTACAGTTTTACCTATTGAACCTGTCTCAGGGTTTAAGGGTGTCGGGAAACCTTGTTAGCCTGCATGGATGAACTAAGCATTTATTAAGGCAAACATGCAGGTGAGTGTTTTATTGCTTCTGCTGGTAGATGACCATCCGCATTTACCTGTGTCAGTGCTGCAAGGCTAATGCAGTGTACAAACATGTCAGGAGCAGAATTAGATTTCAGTAGGATTGAGGTAGAAATCAGGACTGAGGGTAATCAACAGCTGAAAAAGGGGAGTTAATGAGGCCAGGATGCTGGACTCATTCAAGAATCAACTTAGTGCTTTCATGGAAAGAGCTTTAATGGAAAAGCATTTGAAGCTTTAAAATTTTCTCTTGTAAACTTGTGAACCTGTGCTGTGCTGTTTTAAAAGAGAATGAAAATTATTTTCTTTTTCCGTCAAGTTTCAATCCCTGCTTCCCTCACTGTTGATCAATCATTATCTGGTTGACCCGACTGATGTAGTCACTACTTTACAGGTTTCCTCTGTTCTCCACAGGATGGGGCTCAGACTGACAGGTATTCATTGACGAGGTCAGAGTGTGAACGTGGATCGAGGCAGCAATTTAAAATAAGACTCAAAGAGGAGGAGGGTTGTCGTTATCAGGTTGCTGCCAAACAGGTTTTGCACCTCAGCGGTCTGTGACACAATGAGGTGGCAGTAAAGTGACAACAATGAAACTAATATGTAGCATAGAAAAAGGTTAACAAGGTCCATTGAAAGAACAAGAGAAGTGGATTAAAGATAATAATCACCGCAGCAATTGAGCATGCCAAATTTTTTAAATGAGAAACTTAAAAAGATAAATTTGCTGCAAGTTTGCATCTGTTACTGTGAGCTGATGCCTGGAGGGGATAATTATATTATGGAAACCTGTCCTATTTATTGTGTTCCGCTGTGCTCTTCGGTTTACTTAAAAGGATGGCAGATGAGAAATAAAGCGGAAACAGCAACATAACACACTGACCAGGCAGCGCACAAGTTCAATTTATTCCTTATCACTATTTCATGTATTATAGTAAAGTGTACATGGGTGGGAAAAAAAGTCTCCCCTGACACTCCTGTGCAGCACTGGACTATTAGAGGTATCATCCTTTGGATGAGACAGTAAACTAGTTCTATCTGTCTGTTCAGGTAGACATTAAATATCCTATGACATTATTTGAATAGAGAAGGTGGTTTGTCCCATTGTCTTGCCCATTGATCATTTATTTCGAAGTTGTTTGTGAGCCCTTACTGTTACAAAATGGCTGCTACATTTGCTTACAAAACCAGTCACTGTACTGTGGCAGTGATCATCTTATAAGGTGCTGTGAGATATGCTCGGTGCTCTATTAATGCAAGTATTATTATATCAAGCAAAGGCATGATTGAACTGGATTAATCTTCTCACTGAGACTCAATATATAGGCTCACACATGAATAGCCACGTGTGTCAACAGAATCTAGGTAAGCAAGAATTGAAATGGACTAACTCATTGTCTATGATTTTCTTTTTATTTACAAGTAGTTCAAGCTAATGAATTTCAGGCACAATAGTTATTTTTTGGTGGTGGTAGGTAGTGGGGTGTGGCATACAGAACTCAGAGATTTTGTGATAAAGCACTGCATGGTTTAACACAAGGCCTCATTGAGCAGTTTGTTTAAGGCTCTATTTCTGGTCAGTTAGGTGATCTCAGCCAGAACTGGACATAGGGAGAGGGCAGGACATAGCCGGAGAGCAGGATCAGGGTCAGGCATGATACCAACCACATCAAACATCTTGACGAAATTTGCTGCCAAGGTTCGCCCATGAATATCCTGTGGAACTGTTCCCATGTAGAAGGAAAAATACATCTAATATCTTAAGGAGAGGAAGAAAGTGAGGAAATTGGTGGCAGGAAAAAAATGGAAACTGAAAATGTCTCCTATTGTGGTGAATGGTTAGTGTAAATCAGTGGTACTGGAGGATAATCTCAGTGGCATAATAATAATAATCTTTCTATTTCTATTTGATACGGCGCCTTATCACGTCTTTGAGGCGTCGCAAAGCACTTCACAGAATATATTGTAAAGTGGCTTGACTATATTTTGTGGGGGAAATTCAGCAGCCAATTGTGCACAGCAGTGTCCCACAAACAGTCGTGGAATGAGTGACCATTTTTTTTTGGAGGGATTATCCCCAGAAAGCGATCCACCAATTGACTAACCACTGGGTTCCTACTTACTGCTAGGTAAACAGAGTAAGGAAACTTGCCAACAGTTTTGGCCCGCCTTGGGAATCGAACCTGGGTCCTCTCACTAGCGAGGTAATTGCACTAACCACTACGCTAAGGGACCCCACAAATGTTGGTTGCCAAAGGCACATAATAATAGTCCTTGCATTTGATATAGTGCCTTATTACCTCAAAGCGCTTAACATATACTGTAAAGTGTATTGACTGTATATTTTGTGGGCGAATTGCGGCAGCCAATTGCACACAGCAGTGTCCCACAAACAGTCATGGATTGAGTGACCTTTTTTTTGGTGGGATTACCACGGAAAGCAAATGATTATTTATTCAATTAAATTTTAGGGATTATTAATCCCAGAAAGCAATCCGCTAATCCGATTATTCTGGGGAAAAGATTCACCCCTTACCAGTATAGCCTCAATTTCTTTCTGGTATCAACCACCTCAGCAGAGGGAGGACTTTCTCAAGGTTTGTCTCTCGCCCCCAACCCCACTCCCTCCCCGCAATGCCAGTCCTAGTTGAGAAAAAAGATAAGAAAGGCATCTAACCGCTTGCTGCCCGGCCAAGAGAGGGAACAACACAAAGGCAAACATGTGGTGACTCCTTTGATGCTGAAGCATCTAACCTCGCCACACTTACCATTGATGGAGGGCAATGTCTCCAGAATCATCTTCCCTCACCTTCAGGAGCACAAAAAAAACATTGCCGAGTGTTGTGCTAGTTGCACAACAGTATAATATAATTAAGGTACAATCTGTTGTTCGTGGCAAGGCGCCATCAAGTAACTGCGTGAGAAATAGTCAGGGCCCACTAAATGACTTTGCCTTTATTTGTTTACTGTTCTTATCTGAATTGATGACTCTCCAGTCGGTTTACTTTCCACCCACAGAGCAGAACATGGTAAAAGAAGCAGAGGATGTCTTTCGGAATTATGTCTACCAGCGTTACCAAACTGAGGTAGAAGAGAGAGTACAGGATGGATTTGTAACACCGGCCATGCAAGAAATGACAGTCCAACAACAGTCTGGGCTCAGGTATGAGGAAACTAATATGATTCTGTTCCTGAACACAATCAGAAAGTGTGATGATTTGGGGGTTACATAAGGAGGAAGAGAATTAAGATTACGTGTCAAAGTAAGGCAAATACTGAATCATTTTTTCAAGTGGAACAGTAAAAGGTCTGAACAAAACAGATTTACAGTGGCACAAGTAATACTTGTAACAAGTAAGAGTAAAACAAAATTGATTACTCAGTCCAAGCCTGTGTTAAGTGTTCTCAGAAAACATACAACTAAATGAATGGTTACTCCATTAAATGTTATGTTTGTCAGACAGAAAAATCCAATTAGACTTTGTTCCAAACAAAACACTGCCGCAAGTAAAATATAGACAACCTTGTAAATGTTTAACATCATTAATATTTCACTGGGATCTGCATCACTTCTGATCCCATCCATTGTTTAAAGGCAGTAAATTGCTGTATCAATTCAAATTTTCAAGACTGAGGTCGATAGATTTTGTTAGGTAAGGGGATCAAGGGGTATGGAGCAAAGATGGGTAACTGGAGTTGAGGTATAGATCAACCATGATCCAATAATAATAATAATTGTTGCATTTGTTATAATTCCTTATCATGTCTTCGAGACGTCTCAATGCCCTTCACAGGATATACTGTAAAGTATACTGACTATTTGTGGGTGAAACTCGGCAGTCAATTCTGCACAGTAGTGTCCCACAAACAGTCATGGTTAGAGTGACACAATTTTTTTTTTTTGAAGGGATTATTATCCCCGGAAAGTGATCCACCAATTGACTAATAAGCGGGTTCCTATTTACTGCTAGGCTAACAGAGGCCTGTGGAGTAAGTAAACGTGCCTAACGTTTCTCCCTGCCCGGGAATCAAACCCAGGTCCTCTTGCTTGTGACACGAGTGCTCTAACCACTAAGCTACAGGAGTCCACATACAGGAACCTTGCCTGTGGACCCCCCTCCCCATTCATTCAGCCCACGCTGATGTTCTCATCAGTGGAAGCCTCCAGGGTTTTGGTGACCAGCACAGTGCCGATTGTGCGGTTCCTGTCTCTCAATAGAATGGTGGAACGGGCTTGAAGGGCTGAATGGCCTACTCTTGTTCCTATGTTCCTGTTAGCAGCTTCGAAATGTGACTCACACTTTTATAATGGGTAAAATTGTGGCATGTTTGCCACAATAGGTGGCAAATTATTGTTTGGGTCTCGGAACCTTCAAACATATCGAGCACGTTTGCCTGTGAATAAATGTGAAGCATTAAATGTTGCAAAACGATTTCGGATGAACAACAACAACAACAACAACAAGATTCCATTTATAAAGCACCTTTCACGTCAGGAGGACGTCCCAAGGCACTGCACTGTTGGGTCATGAAGTCCCTTCACCCCAATTGATCTCGTTCTACCAACTCTACAATGTTCCCAACACCGCATCAAACTATGTTGTTAAATTTCGCTGATTTCAAAGTTTGAACCCAGGTAATATTTCAGAAACCCAGACGCTCAAATGCGTCTCCAACTTTCAGTGAACTGCACTCCAGTTGCTTAACATCAACTACAGTGAGAGGTGGGAATTCTAGCCACTGGGAAATACGTACACTATTAAAGGATACCAGGAGAGGCTCTGAAATCAAAGGGTCTGGATCACTCGGATGTTTTTGTTGGTGGTGGAGGGGAGTAAGTTGTGTCTACGGAAGGAAACAGAATAGTCAAAGATAATACTCTCTTTTCTGTGTTTCCCTTGCCAGTTCCACAATGCAGATAGGGCGTCAGCTGGCTGTGATTGGAGATGAGATCAATCAGCGATACAAGTGGGAGTTTCGGAGTGTGCTGGCATGGAACGCACTCACACTTGAGAATATCTTCGAGTCCTTCTGCAGTGTTGCTGAAAGGTATGGTCTCAGCTCCTAATTTAGGCCATGTCTTCAGCAACACAAACCCAACAGCAGCCTCAGCTGTTGACATGTTCCATCCAGGTGCACAGCAACAAACAGCAACATTTATTTAGCATTCTGAATTCAATTTCTGATATTAAAGCTATTTTCCATATGACATGACTCTAGTTACCCTCCCATGGAATGGCTGTTTGTAGGAGTTTTCTGTAGTTAATATGACTGTTACGTTTACCTGCATAAAACAGTCACTACACTTGATGATACGGTCTGTAAAGTGCTTTGTGGTGTTTTGACGTAGAAGCTACACAGGCAAGCTCTTTGTATCTAAAGAAAGGGGCACTGAAGAAAAAACAAATCGAATAATCATAAAAATAAAAGAATTAAGGATTTAATTTAAAGGGTTCAGAGATCAGTTTGTTTCTGAAGCTTCTACCCGTTTGCTGACTGCAAGCGCTCAGTCAGATTTTTACAATTTTTCCCTTATTTTGGAAGCAAATTGTATTTAAAGATAAATACCTCAATTGTGTTTGAGGACATTTTTAAAGTGTGCAAATGCCAAAAGAACTGAATTCAGATTGGGAAGATATCATATGCAACATGAAACCAGAAGTACCAGGTGGAGCTCCGTATGTGAGTTCATAATTACTGTATACATTCTTTCTGTAAGAACATTAGGCAGTCTTGTTTTATCAAGCAGTGAAACTATTGAGCAATTGAGGCTGTTTACAAATAACAACTGCATTCCATATTAATAATGTAGAGTCCTGTAGCTCAGTGGTCAGAGCACTCGCCTCGCAAGCAGGAGACCTGGGTTCGATTTCCGGCAGTGAGAAACCTTGGACAAGTTTCCTTGCTCCACACGCCTGATAAGAGTCCCTCAAGAAAAAAACACGATAATAATTTGGTCATTCAATCCACGACTGTTTGTGGGACACTGCTGTGTGAAATTGGCTGCCATGTTTCACTTTACAGTATATTCTGTGAAGTCCTTTCAGATGTCTAGAAGATATGAAAATCGCTATATCAAATGCAAGGATTATCATTATTATTATTATAATGTACGCTCATTAACTTTGACATGCTAAAGTTATTTATGAATTTTGTACCTCGCAGGCTGTTTGATGCTGGGATCAACTGGGGCCAAATCATTGCTCTGCTGAGTTTTGGCTACAGGATGTCAATTTACATCCATCAGAGAGGAATCTTGGGATTTTTTGGCAGAATTGCAAAGTATGTCGCAAAGTTTATTTGGAAGAACCAAATAGCACAATGGATCATGGCGCAGGGAGGCTGGGTGAGTATGCAGTGCAGTGTGGCTGCATATTATTATACAATTATGCACATTATTATACAATTACATAACAAACTCTTCATAGCATATTTGATAAATGATCAAATAAAAATGGATCCTGTATAGTCTTCCCAATATGAAGGGCTGCTATTGTTAGTTGTACTTCAATCAAGTAGAATAATGTAATAACCTAGAATTCATACAGTGCCATTAAACTAGGACAAATACTTTAAAGCACTTCATGAAGATGATGGGAATGACTGAGCAGGGAGGTGAGGAGGGGAATTTGAGTGTCGACTGACAGTGAGGCCAAAGAGATACATTTTTGAGAGGATTTTGAAGGCAGGAGGAGGAGGCACAAAACAAGTGATTAAGTGATCTCTCCGCTAACAATTTCAGAGGGATTTTTGGAAAGAATAATATAAATTATGCACCTTGTAGGTTCAGATTTTATAGAGCTCTGCAGTCCCGATTCACTTATTAAAGTTGTTGCTGCGAGGTGCATACTCACTCAACCCCAGGTGGCTGGTGCAGGCTGATATTTTTCCACCAGGGTTTTTGTTTATGAAGCTGTGTTTACCTAATCCTCAATTCCTGCAATTATCGTATAATATTCAGTCAGGTACACAATGCTTTTGTGTATGCAACAAACATTCATAGGCGACTGTCTCACTCCATACTTTGCGACTGAGGTATTATTCTAAAAATACACCAGATATTTGGGCAGACGAATGATGCTGGAGAATACAGAATAGAATAAATGGTTCTAGACATACCATTTAAACACCTCAACATTATTACTAGACACAAATCAGATGACGTGCTGGACCAGTAAATCAGCATTACTGAAGCATCTATCATACGCTGTCAACCAAGTGCTGTTCCATAACCACTGTTATGACATGTTATCTAATACCCACTAGACTGTCCTGTAACCATCAGTCGCACAACACAAATTCCTCTATGATCTTTTGCCCTATTTACACTGCCAATCAGCGTAGTTACAATTCAAAATAAATGCCATTAAATATACACAGCAGCACGAGGGAAATGCGTGGAATTGCAAAATATGGGTCTCATTTGACAGCTTTGTAGTAGGAGGTCCATGATAATGGTGGAAGGAGAATAGCTCAGGTGGCTGTGGTAAAGGCAGTGCGCATTGTAAAGTGAATTGACTGTATATTTTGTGGTGAAATATACGTTACTAAAATTGGCAGACGTAATAAAAATGGGGCTTAATGCAAATGAAACACTGCAGGCAACCACAAGAGTCGTGACAGTGTTGTACAAAGCAAAACCTTAGTTAGAAACGCCCCAGTGATGGCACGATAGTGCTACACAATGCCCCTTATTGCGAGGATTGTAAGACTCTCACAAGCAGAGCAGCTGGACATTTTTAACTGAGGGCTTTCTCTTCTTGCGTGCAGACCGCTGCCTTTTCCGTGGAGAATGCCAGCCTGAAGTATCTGTGCGGCATCGTGGCTGTGGTAGTGCTGGGCGTGGCCATTGCCCACGGGGTTTACAAGTAACGAGGAGTCACGAGTGCTGCGTCAAAGCTGGTCTTAGGCCGAGCAGCACGGCACGTTTCACCCAGGTGGTGGACCATTGTCTTTTTCTAAATTTGAAACGATCGTGTTTGTACTCTAAATAATTTAGCTTTGGATATTTAAACTGTTTGTGGGAAAAGTGCTGGGCCACATTTACATTTTCTAAGTAAATTTTTTAAAAATAATAATAATAATATAAGGATTGCAAAAGTCAACGGATGGCCGTTACAGGTAACGGCTCCGTTGATGGTATTGTAAGTCTGTGTTGAGTCTATTTTTTTTTGCTATCGTGTACTAATCCTGGTGACACAGTTCCACCTATCATGTATGATCACTGGTTGATAATCCAAACTGAAATGAATTGTTTTTCCAGAAATGGGCTTTGGTTTTGACAAACGAATAAAAACATCAACAAGCCAATGCACATTGCTTTTCTCTTGTCGTGACTCATGTATTATCTTTTAAAAGACAATTATTTGCACATCGGTGCCACCCAAATTCCCAGTGTAACAAGCTCATAGTCTGGAAGGTTGCAGGTTCAAATCCTGGTCTGTACTGGTTTTCTCTTTTCCAGATGACTACATTCTGTAGCCATCAATGGGGTGGCTATCAGTCACGATTTTCCAACTGAAGAGTTTATAAACAAACTGGATGCAGGCACAGTGTTGTCACAGTGCGGCATGGGACACTGGGGTGGGGGTGGAAGAGAGAGTCAATTTTAGATGAATGCTCGACCTCTTTTATTGGGGTTATTAATGTAGATATCCTGTATGTATTGAGATTTTGTGCAAAGTGGGAAGCTTTTGCCTTAAGCGCATTTGTGGTCTAGGAACCAAAATATAGTATAGAGCAGTAAGGACAGCCTTGGCGACACAAAGTCTGTGACCTGGGTAAGTTAATGAAACAAAAAGGCGGGAAAGGATCACATGTGTCCTGGAGCAAGAAACTACAATACAATAAATTGGAAAGGGGAGGAGTTAAAACTTTAAAAGGAGGGGGTTTGCTGATCTCGGGGTCACTCTTCGTCTTGTATGTCATCAAGGAGGTACATGCCTGACCTGAAAACCTTGCCTCCAGGTCAAGATTGTTTTTTCTTTGCAGACTAACTTTGGGTAAAGCAGCTAGTGTGATAGTTTAGTGTCAGGGTATTTTCTATTCCTTAATGTTGCGACAGTTGTATAGGGTTAAGAGTTGAAAACATACCATTGAGTTTTCTATACAGTGCTTCTCAAGTCTCTGTAAACATCAAGGAGGGAGGGACGAAAAATAAATAGGTTACTGTGCAAGTCAGCAGTCTGGTAGTGCAAAGGGCACTGATGAAAGCATCCCTTCGTTGCACAATTAAGCATTGTGATTACCTGACGTGTGTATTCTCATTAGTGGAGTTTCAATAACAACATTACATTTGTTTAGTACCTTTCACGTTGGGAGGACGTCCCAAGGCGCTGATACTGAGAGAAGGGCTGATACAGAGGCCAACTAGTACACCAAGCACTTTATCAAAAGCTGGATATACAATTAGGGGTGAGAACCGTTGCATATCCCACCATCTAAATGAGGCTGATCAACAAAATGGGTTTAAAAACAATTAAGAAGATATTGGAGGTGGGGAGATCTCCCAGGTGAGGTTACAGAGTCCCCAGGAACAGTTATGTGACATTGCTGCATTCTCTGAATCCAATTATCATACTGACTTACAATATACCTCACAGAGCATACAACCAGAGCAGTAAAACAGAAATAGTCCTACAACCTCCTCCCACAAAGATGCCCATAAGACTGGAAAGTTTTATCAGTCACTCAAGGTTTTTTGGAAAGATCACTTTATTTTTTTCATTTCGGGCACTGTAAAGGCGTAAATTAAATTTAACACACAACAACTCGGATTTATATAGTGCTCGCCACACCAAACGGCATCTCAGAGCACTTCACAATAACGGATCCTGAGGCCGAGCCAGGGGGAGGAGGAAGGTGACCAAAGTCACGATTGAAAAGAAAGGTCTTTAGCCGAGACCTGAAAATAGGAAGAGAGGGGGCGAGGCGAAGGGAGTGAGGAAGGGGGTTCCAGAGCCTTGGGGTGTAGTGGCTGAAGACACAGCCGTCAATGGTGGAGCGGAGGACTCGGGGGATGAGGAGGAGACCTGAGGGACGCACAGAGGAGGCAGTGGGTGGTGGAAAAAAGGACTTTGGGATTGTTTTTTGCCTCCAAGATGATGTTGGAGTAGAAGGCTGTTTTTGCACGCGTCAAGGAACAGTGGTAGCTGTGGAGATGTTCAAGCCACAGTTGGTGAACCGTTAGGCCAGTTTTCTGCCATCTGTGCTCGAGCAGCTGGGTTTGGGTTTTTAGGGAGCGGGGATGACTGTTATACCAGGGGGATCGGGTGGGTTTGGAGATGGTCCTGGATTTCAGGGAGATGAGAGTTGAAAGTGGAGGAGAGGCGATAATGGAGCAGCTGGACGGCTGCTTCAGGACCTCTGCAGGTGGAAGGCCAGAGGGATAGGATATTGGAGGAATGTGAGGGCCTTTGTGAGGGTCTCAGGGGTCGCCTTTTCCACAGGAGGTAGAGTATGGTTGAGGGCTTGGTGGACGAGAGAGGGATGTGAGAGGAGAAGGAGATGAGGAAGTGGCCCAAGATGCCCTTGGCCATTATGCTCAGGTCGGAAATGCCAAGGCTGTGGGTGATGATGAGGTCAAGGGCATGGCCACGGTTGTGGGTCGGTGAATTAATGTGAAGGGTGAGATTTAGGGAGGAGGTCAGTGAAGTCAGAAGGGGAGTTTAGGTGGAGGTTGAAATCGCCCATTATGAGCAGGAGTTCGGAGCAGAGGGACAGGGGAGAGGAGATATGTCAGAGAGGAAGGAGCCAGGGGGCTTAGGGGGGTGGTAGACCAGAAGGATTTTCAGTGGGAGAAATGGATGAAAGAGTGCGAGGTGCTCAAAACAGGGGAAGCAGCCAGAGGAATAGGGGGAAAGAGCAAGGGAAACTTTGGAGATGAAGGCCACCCCACCGCCACGTTAAGTTTGGAAGGAGTAGCCTAGAGGGGAGGCTTCAACTAGGGGGATGGGGTCATTGGGGGAGAGGCAGGTTTCTGTGAGCCCAAGAATGTCAAGGTGCTCATTCAGGATGAGGTCATGGATGGTGATGGCTTTGTTTGTGAGGGAACGGACATTTTGAAGGGAAATGCGGGTGGGTTTGCTGGTGGGAGGAAAGAATGATACGAAGAGGATTTTAGGGTGTACAGAAGAGATGGCTGTGGAGTGCAGGGGGAGTGGAGAGTTGGGGAGGGTACGTATGAGGGAGGGGGAAGTTGTGTTTGCCTTAAGGAAGCTGTTTGTGCGGGGGGAGTGAATGATGGGACACTTGGGGTTGCTGCTCCACACAAAGGTGATTTTCTTTAAACAGTTCCTTTTTGCAATATTTAAATATCAGATCAAGAATCAGACCATGAATGCATTCCACTTACTCACAGCCTATGCATGGCTCAATGGTAGTGGTTTAAATTCCTTTTGCTTTTATGGACAATGTTCTAACTAGGCTGGAAGTGTACAATCATCGATGGGTGACTGAGGCACCAGCACAAGTACAACTGCAGTCCATGACACTGAGAGCAAAAAGCCTTTCCATTCAGTCAAAATAGCTCAGTCATTCTGAGGCTCATTTTCCACCATTACATCGATATGTTTGTAGAAGTGCCATGCTTTCAGGTTGCAGTTTCTCAGCATGGTGCCCAGCTGCTTGCCTGGACCGACTTCATACGTATCTGGAAAATCGGTGCCTTGTGCTCGTTCATACAAAGCATGCATGGTTTGTTCCCATTTCACAGGAGAAACCAGCTGCTTCACAAGCAGTCGCTGTATGTGTTTGTTGTGCATGTACTTTTTAGCGTCCACGTTCGAATAGACAGGCACAAGCGGCTTCTCGATGCTCATTCGCTTCAGGAGTTCTTGGAGCGGCTGAACTGCCGGGGCCATCAGCCGGGTGTGAAAGGCCCCACTGACTGGCAACATCTTGGTGCGCACAAAATGAAGCTTTCGGGAGTTTTTCTGTAAAAATTGGAGAGCCTGTGCAGAGAAAATGCAGCTTTAGTCATATCACCAAGGAACAGTGTTGCTGCACTGTTCTGCCACCTACAGGTGGATTAGTAACCCTTCAGCCCCATCTATACTGAGACTGAATAATGCCACTCAAATCCCTCCCTAAACTGTTAGTGCATTTATCTACAGTGTGTCAAAAGATATGAAACAAAACTTCAATTTGATTAGAATTAAAATCATGCGGCTTGCCAGTAGCTTAGCCGTTGCAGTGCTGGCCTATGTTAAACTAAACCTCACAGAGCAGGAAGGTCCCAGATTCATTACCTGGTCTGTGCTGAGTTAGCTGATCTCTGTCCAGAAGCAGTATGAGCGTCTGAAAGATTATCTAAAATTTGCCAGTTCCTGGTAACCAAGGAGTGACAAAAATATTAACGCTTAATGTAAAAAGCCCTCCACAAAATTCCAGACCATTTACTTATTTTCAGGATGTTAAAGATCCAATGACAGTGTTCAAAGCAGACAGGATTTCTCCATATGTCTTGGCTGACAATCTTGCTCTTGAATTGATCATTCAATTTGCAGCCTTGCTGGTTACAAATTACAAAATTCACATTTGCCTACACTACATTCATCACTAATTACTTGTCACTATAATTACTATATCTTGTTGAGATATTTCAACATAAGTCATTACGTTCTCTCTATCCCTCCCTAGTGGAACAGCACCACCTGTTTTGCTGTTGTTTTCACTGGGTATATCGGCTCCGATTAAATAGCACTGCTCCCTTTGTGGATCTTCTGGCTCTGACCCTCCCAAGGCTACAATAGAGGCCTGAAAGTTTTAGCCTAAAATCTAAACTAATCGAAGAATTTTCCAAATTTTCAATTCAGAAGCTGTTTTTCTACAGTATTTAAAAAGATCTGCACAATCTTAAATTTTAAGACAGTGATGTTAAGGCTATGACCAGGTGGAATTTGGGCCCTCTCACAGATCGGCTGTAGCATGGGTACTTCTTGAGGTATCCGTGGAACTGGTTAATTCTTCCAATTCAACTTCAGAATTCTATATATTTTAGCGTACACAAAATATCTCCTTTCAAACACCAAATGTTTTCCAGTGCCTTTGAGACATCTCAACGACGTGATAATCAACCACTTGCATTTATATAGCGCCCTTCACGGTGTAGTGCCCCACCACTGTTGATAAGTTGCTAAATCAAATCAAGGATTATTATTTGAACCTGTGGCCGTTATGTTCAGTTACTTTTACAGACGCTGCTCATTCATTCGAATTTTTCAATTAAAGGCCTCGTCGTTCACCAGCTACTGTCATGACAGTCCAATATTTTAACTTGTCATAAAATTTTCAAAAATTGTTCTGCCATTTTTCTTCCTTAGGTACTGACTCATATTAAGTTATGATTCCACAGGCACCCAATACCCAAGTGGACATGTGTGAGCCTAGGTGTTGAGTGTTGGCTTACTTGTTAGCCATAGGATATTAAAGCTTAATCCTGTTATTATCAAACATTAACACACATACACCTTCCATCAGGGGTCACTGGAAAGAGATCTGCTGGGTGAATTCCAGATAATTTTCCCCACCCTAGCCCAGGCACCAAACCCAATTTTACAGTCCCAAACTGCTGACATCAGCTAACTTTGCAGATCCAGATACCAGATCCTTACACAATATATTCACTGGACATTGGCTTTACCAACTAAAGTATTGGGGAGCTATTTTGTTTGACCGTAACCTTCTGAAAACACAGAGGATAGGAGTGACCCTAAAGCTTAACTTTGCAATGGTGATTTTATTTCCATTCTCCATCTTCTGTCTTTGAGGAAAAAAATAGTGCAGTTCTGGTGCAATACAGCACAGCACACCCTAAAACTCTACATATAATCATCTAAGTCTCTACATACAGTTATAGTGAATATATAAATATGAAAATTTAGCACAGCTCACCTGCAAATGTCCAGCGAACACGCGGCCATCAGGAAAGAGGTAGTTGGCAACGTCACACACAGGATCCTCCACTCCCAGGGACCTGCAGTGCTCTTGAGCTTCACGACAAGCAGAAGCGTATTTGGCTTCTGGACGTCCTATCACGGACAGCATACCACTGGGAATGGAGTCTGACGCCTGTTGCATGGCTTCTGCCCGCACCTTCACTGCATGGAGACCTGAGATGGGAAATGGCAACAGCCAACACGATTTACATTTCACTGACTTCCGGTTTGATTATTTTCTCCCTAATTTCCTCCCAATTTTATTCCTTTCTCTACTCCTCTTCCGAAGACATTTGACTCATTTTGCTTACACTGGAGAGCAATTTGTGGACCCCAGGAGCCCTTTTATTCCCCTACCTCGTACCTTGCCCAAATGGTTATTATTCATGCATGAGTCTGTTGGAAGATAATTTGACTGGGCGGGGGAACAAAATCACAGCCCAACCCAATCCTGACTATAAATTTACATGGCACCCTTCACATGGGGGAAGCACAACTTGTGAACTCTTGGGTCAGATCATATATATAAGGATTTGCTTATATAAAAAAAAAACTTTGTCCAATCTGACAGCCCCGATTTTACCTGAAAACCGTTTGTCAATCGGGAGGCAGTGGAGCCTGGCTTGAACTGATGAGATGAGCTCTCCAACCTGCTTACCCCCAGTCTGAACTGATTTATACACTGAGTGCAACACAACTGATATCCTTAGCCTAACCTTCAACAAACTCCATAGCTCCAGCGAAGACAAGCGCGGTGAATTCTCCCACACTGAACCCTGCCGCTCCGACACACATCTCGACTGCCTGGAAGATCAACACAGACATATGTAGCAATTTTTAACAGAGACATTAGAGTGAAACAGAAATCCAACATGAATTACTGTTACAGATGGCTGCAAATCACCCTGGGCTACAGATTGAAAATCAGTCACCATTTCCACTTCTAATCACAACAACTTGCAGTTATATAGCGCTCTTCATATAGAATAACATGTAGGGCTCTAACTTGTGATCCTTACTGGAAAGGATCAACTGAGATGCTTTCCGTGGTTAAATATCCCGCGGACACTCACAACAGCATCCTGTGAGTTACAACCCTTGTGTTACGGTCAGTGACACAGGAAAAGCAGCTCACCTGGGCACGGATCTGCACTGCAGCACAGGAAAATTGGAAATGGTGGTGGATGGGGGTGAATAATAATAATAATCCTTACATTTGATATCTAACAAACCGCCTTCAAACTGTTTCTCCTCCCGCTCCTGCCCGGTCACCTGTGGTGTATCCCAAGGCTCCATCCTTGGCCCCTCTGCTTCATTTATACGCTCCCTCTTGGCGATGTCATCCGCAGACACAGGGTAAACCGGGGGGGGGGGGGGGAGGGGAGGAAGGTGACCAAAGGCTCGGTCGAAAAGAAAGGTCTTCAGTCGAGACCTGAAAATAGGAAGAGAGGGGGAGAGGCGAAGGGAGTGAGGTAGGGAGTTCCCGAGCCTTGGGGCATAGTGGCTGAAGGCACAGCCGCCAATGGTGGAGCGGAGTATTCGGGGACAAGGAGGAGGCCAGACCCGGTGGAGTGAATGCAATGGGCACTATTGTGAGGAGAGAAGAGGTCAGACAGGTAGAGGGATGCAGAGGAGTGGAGGGATTTGAAGACAATGGTGAGGATCTTGATGTCGATCCTCTCTGGGACAGGCAGCCAGTGCAGTTTGGCGAGGACTGAGGTTATCGGGGAGCAGAGTTTGGTGTTCCCTACAATTCACATTGATAAGACAGAAGCCATACTCATTGGCTCCGGTCAAAGTCTTCTATCCCGTGGCTCTGACCTCCCCAACCTCCCCAGCCTATCATTCAAACTTACCAAACCGGTGTGCAACCTTGACCCCAGATTCAACCCACAGCTGTCTTTCCTTCCATGCATCTGGGCCCTGACCAGAACCATCTTCCTCCACATTTCCCGCCTCCGACCGTATCCTTACCCCAGATGCAGCCGAAACATTCGACTATGCATTCGTCACGTCCTGACTCGACTTTTCAAATGCCCTGTTTGACGGTTTCCCCAGCTCCACCATACAGTTCCAGCTGATCCAAAACTCCGCTGCTCGCAAAGTCACCAGCACTAAACTCCGCAGCTTCATCACATCAGTCCAAGTCGGGCTCCACTACCTCCCAATTGACGAATGGTTCGATTTCAAGATCCTCACACTTGCTTTCAAATCCCTTCATGCCCTGGAAACTCCTGACCTCTCCAACATACTTATCCCCAACCCACAACCCACTGCCTCCGCTCGACTGGCTCCGGCCTCCTGCATGTTCTCCGGGCCCTCCTCCACCATCGACAGCCAGTCACTACGCCCCGAAACTCTGGAACACCCTTCCTCTGTCCACCTGCTTTGCCCCTTCGTTCCCCGCCTTCAGGTCGCGAATGAAGAACTTTCCTTTGCCTACGGTCACCCACCCCCTCCGCCCGGCTCTGTGCTCCGCCACTGTCAAGCGCTCTGGGACCCCACCCCGCGTGAGGGCCTCTATATAAGTGCAAGTTGTTGTTGATATAGGGGCCGAGTCGCAGTGTCCAGACATCTCAAAGCGCTTCACCGGATAATACTGCACTTTGTAGGCGAAACACATGTGCAAAGTGTGACAGTTCACAGACGGCACTCACTTGGGGGTTGACGTGATTCAGCCTCTCCACTGCAGCCAGAGAGGTGAGGAACACGGCGGGTTGGCAGTGGACCGTCCTGTCCAGCTCCGACTGCGGCCCATTCAGACACAGCTCCATCAGGTTGTAGCCGAGGATCTTCTCCGCCGCCGCGAACATCTGTCGGACGCTCTCGTACTTCAGGAGCCCCCGTCCCATCCCCACAAACTGACCGCCCTGTCCGGGGAACAGGAACAGCGAGGAGGCTCGGGGGCGGCTCCTGGGCCTCCTCCTCGGGGGGGAATCGCTCGTCTCCTCCGTCGTTTCCAGCATTGCTGCTATGTCCGGGGGTCTGTCGGCGGCCGCAGAGCGCGGGGACCCGCACAGTCCCCTCCAGGGGAAGCCCCGCAGCCGACAAACAGCTTGAAACCGCATGGTCACGAGGCGCGGGGCCGCGGGGCCCGGAGGGAGGCCGCGGCCTCTCCGCAGGCCGTGGGAGTGAGGCCTTACACCAGCCCCGCAATGACAGTCAACAGCCGCCGCTCCCTGAGCTCCCCGGGCCGGCCCCGGCCCCCCGGCCCCGCTCCCTGAGCTCCCCGGCCCGGCCCCGCTCCCTGAGCTCCCCGGCCCGGCCCCCCGCGACCCCCGGCCCCGCTCCCTGAGCTCCCCGGCCCCGCTCACTGCCCCGCCCCGCACACCCGGGGCTCAGTCAGTGCCCGGAGCTATCTCGGCTCTCAGTCTGTGTGTGTCTGTCTCTCTCTGTCTGTGTCTCTCTCTGTGTGTGTCTGTCTCTCTTTCTCTATATATCCGTGTGTCTGTGTCTCTCGGTCTGTCTCTCTGTGTGTGTCTTCTGTCTCTTTGTCTATCTGTGTGTCTGTCTCTCTTCTGTGTGTCTGTCTGTGTGTTTTATTTGGGGCACTTTGCAGTTTAAACAGACGACCACACGCGCTCTCACAGTGGCGACACCGTAACATCACTTCCGGAGGCGGGGCTTCTGTAAACAGTAGTGTAGAATGGAGGGTTTGGTGGGCGGGTCCCAGAAGTGACCGGCGATTGGTGCAGTCTGTGTGACCGACAAGTGATGGGTGGAGCCTATGCGAGTGACCGGTAGTGGGTGGAGCCAAGTATGCGTTCAGGGTGGAGTCCTGGTGAGTGACAGGCGGTGTGCTGAGGGGGGCGGGTCCTGGTGAGTGACAGGCGGTGTGCTGAGGGGGGCGGGTCCTGGTGAGTGACAGGCGGTGTTCCGGCCCCCGGGCGGATGATTGACAGGTAGGGGAGTTCCGGGGGAGCGCAGAGACAGTGGCAGCGGAGAGAGAGAGAGAGAGAGAGGAGATCGCAGCCGCAGGTGGATCCACTGAAATGGTGAGTGCTCTCTGTTTTTCGTCCCTCTGTTTACACAGCAATCACCTGACACTGTCATGGTTTAGGACCATGTGCGAAACCTGCACACTGAGTGGTTCTTTAAATGCAACTTCCAAATGACTGCCCCCCCCCCCCCCCCCACACCCCCCCCACACCCCCAACTACAGTCTGTGTAGCCTTTCGCTTCAAACCTCCAGATGCACCCCTTGGATTCAGCCCCTGTCAGACAGTGAGTTTCACTTGGAAAAGTGGCTTCAGAGGTGCCTGGAGTCCAGTAGATATCTTCAGAAGTATTTAAAAACAGCAGTTTCTGAAATTGCATAACTTTTCTCAAAGTGTTAAAAGTTATGCAATTTCAGAAACTGTGAGTGATCCCCCTGCTGTTTGTCAGTTACCATTTGCACCCTATAGACTTGAGCGCTTAACATAAAATAGTTGTCTTATCTTTCTTCACCCTGTGAAGGCTCTTTTGTAAGGGAATACGGAAAAGCAGTCAGGCAGTCCGATCCGCTTCGCTGTCGGATGGTGCCCGGTTACTTTGTTTTTGAATATTACTGCTGATCCCAAACCAATGGAGCTGCATTCTCCTAAAAAGAATGACGTTTCTGCTGCCATTGCGCTTTTGAGACGTTCTTCTGAGTGAAGATCGCTACATAAATGCAAATTATCGCGTGCAAGTGATATAGGTTTTCTTGTTTTATCGTAAAAGTAAGTTGCTGGGTTCAGTCTCTTCCTTGCTGGTCAGAATTTTTGACACCATGATTAAGAGTATCCAAAAACAAACCGAGAATTCCATACATCCGATCTACACGTGGAAATTCCAGAGAAAGATTGTTGGAATGGAATGCGCACTCTCTTCCTGGAGGGACACATCCTCCTTACCTAATTCCGTAATGTATTAGGTGCAGGTCGGCAAGAGCCAAGGCTTGTGAACCCCAGAGTATTGCAATGGGGGTACTGCTGGAGTCTAACCAGCTTAATTTGAGAGTTTAGCTCCCATTCCCAGGAGTGTCCCGAGAATGAAAGTGATGGATTTGGGATCATGTCGAAATAGAGGATTTTTCGCAGAAAAGGTATAGATTTATGAAGTTTCCACTCCCACTCGCTTATATGCAGGGGATACTCCAACCAGAAAAAGCATTCACTCCATATCTTCCTTCCTTCCTCTTAACTCCGTGAAAGAAAAAGTGGATAAAAAAAGGCGACAAGTTCTTCTTCCAACCGCCCAGCCCTGCAGTGTGGGAGTGCCCTGTAAATGCTGCAATGAAACATTCAGTATCTATTAGAGTTTAATATTGGCTTTGGCTCCATGTACTTTCCATGTTATCTACTTAGTAGTTTAGCTCTTTGTTTCACCACCACCAAGTGCAGGCTTGACTGGTCACAAGTCGGAAAGGTTTGAAAATTTGGATGCACGTCAGTTTTGCCACCAAGAAAATAAAATGATTCGGGATTATTATTAGGTAATGAGATAAGGTTTAATTAAATTTTTTTTGGTCAGCTGGGCCCTGACACATTCTGAAACCCATCAACATGCAGTATCCAACCAGACAGAGTTCCACAGATACAACCGAGCTACCCTACCTGTTAGGGCTTTGGCTGCAGTGTTTATGGGAGCTGAGTGAGATGAAGCCCTGCTCCTCCGTGAGTGTCTGTCCCTCCCAAGTCCTCCCGATGAGTCAGGCTGGTAGGTTGTCATCAGCAATGCCCTGGAATACTGTGGGTAATGTTCACACCTCGAGTCAGCTAGTCCAGTTCGGACTATGGATTGAATCTGGAACCTCTGATCTGTTACAGTGTGTTCAGTGGTACATTAACAGGGCAATATGGAAATGGAAAAACAACCTTACATACAATATATTCTAGTAACTTCAACATGGATGTAAAAAGTCTTTCTCGGGTTATCGGGTAAGTGCTTTCAGAAATAGGCCATTTTTGCATCAGCAATTGGGAGTGGATATGTATTAATTAGAAAACAAGTGGCATTGTTCAAGAAGCAGTGGCTTGAAGCAGTGGGTGAAAGCCAACAAAACATAAAGGCTCCAATTGAGGGTCATTGCGGAGGCTGGAGGCATAAGTTTTCACAATGTCTGGTCACCACATTTTTCATCAAAATGAAAATAAAAAATTATGCAATCTTGGAAATCTTTTACTTTTGTCTGCACTGCTTGAAATCTGTTACGATTTACAACAAATTACATTTGTATAGTGTCTTTCACATCAGGAGGACTTCCCAAGGCGCTGGACAATGTAGGATTTGGGCCCGAGCTGGGGGTTGGGATCAGGAGAGATGGAGGGCAGGGAGGGTAGGGATCGGGGAGTGACCAAAGATGGGGTCGAAGAGGAGGGCCTTGAGATGGGTCTTGGAGGAGGCAGGGGAGGGACTGGGATGGAGTTCCAAAGGGTGGGGATAATAGGATTGAAGTGCAGTAACACTTTACCAACTTGCACTGTATTTGAGTGGGTTGATCAGTGGTTGTTTAAATGATGTCAGGCACCACTTTCCTACCTCAGGCTTTAAATGAAGCAGTTGGTAACTAAACAGTGATTTTACTGCGTTCTCAATGAAAAGGTTTGGGAACACTCTTGCACATCCCAGTTTGCTTGGAGACAGTTCGGCCTCCTGCTTCCCTTTTTCCTACACCCCTCCCCAAGCTGGTAATTATTTTATCCAGCACAAAAAGTTAAAGACCTGAATGGACTCAGTATTACTCTTGGCATTTATATACACTCCGTTTAGTTGGACATAGCTTTTGTAGGACCACAGTTAGTCACAGGAATGTTTGTTCAGTCAATCTTTGCCAATATGTTTCCACTTTACTGTTCAGACACAGCTCAGTCTCTCAAAACCTCTCTCTTTGCCTATGGTTTGACCACCTCTCGCTCCTCCTACCCCCTTCCCTTTCCCCCCCACTTCTCCCTCCCCCCCTCCTCCCTCCACCCCCCACAAAAATACACAGTCAATTCACTTTACAGTATAACCTATGAAGCGCTTTGTGATAACAACAACAACAAGATTCCATTTATAGAGCGCCTTTCACGTCGTCCCAAGGCGCTGAGACGTCCTAAGACACTATATCAAATGCAAGGATTATTATTATGGCGAATTCTTTGCGACATTCACAAACACCAATTCCCCGGGCGCCCCCGGACACCCATTTTCCAGGACTGCCCCCCCTCTACCTGACCACAAATTCAGTTACAACATCCGAAAAGTTGACATGAGAGGGAAGTTCCTCCAGAGGGTCAATCGGTTGCAACATGTTCAGGATTTACCAATTCCTTACGCAAACCTCGCAAATTAGAGAAAACAATGTTTGGACAGTGTCCTTCATTATTGCCCTCGAAGCGATTGTTTCTGCCGAGTAACTTGGAAGTTGACCTTCAGCTGTGCTCTGGGATGATAATACAAACATTGTCGCCAACTCTTGTCAGGGTGGAATGTTGAGCAGAGCTTGTGTCCTTCATGTCCGCATCTTCTGGAAAATTGTGAATTTAGGATTTTTTTTTAAACAACTGCCTGCCAGAGAAATGCAGGAAGTGGACCAATTGACAATCTTTTGCAGCTTTTACCATCAAAAGACTGATTTGTTGTCTTAAAATCAACCAGTGGAGTTTAGAATCAATGGTGTGCTCTTGCTCCCTATCTCACCATACAGGTTTTGGCACTGCCCTCCCCCCCCCACCCTGCTTGTGTTCGTTTTGCCTTCCCCCCAGGCTCAGGCTCAACCACCAGCTCCCCCTCCCACTTCCACAAAAAGTCTGAAGAGTTTTGAATGAAATTCATACTTATACAACTTACGTGTGTGTAAATATTCTAAATTTTTGTTTAGAATTACAATTTTAAATTTTTTTATATACGAGTTCATTCTTTTTCCTAATTTTGTCCGCACTGGCATTGCCTCTGCCCTCATTAGTCTGACCTCCTCTTACTGGACTGAGGTTCCCTCAGCGCATGTTGCCCTCCAGTAATTGAATTTTTTTTAAAACAAAGTTTGCATTGCTATTCAAAGGCCTTATCTTTAGCAAACTAAATCATTGGATCCCTTTTCTTTCTCAGGTCATCAAAATGCCCCCATCTTGGGTCTACGCTTTTGGTTTTACTACATTGCCGTGTGTTGGCGGAGCTATTGCCGGTTTGATAACCCGGAATGAGATTTCTCATTGGTACGCGACTCTGAAGAAGCCCTCATGGTGTCCATCCAATGAGATATTTGGCCCTGTGTGGACAGGACTGTACATAGGCATGGGGTATGTAGCACTTTAACATGTACATGAGCTAACTCGTCTTGTCTCTGGTCATACAACTATTATTGGAGGGTTAAATATTGAACCCTTAGGTTTCAAGGTGGGTGGAGGAGAAGGTGGCATCTCCTTTTAGAGAATATTCCATCAAAAAATAAAAATCGCTAGGCCTGCAGTTGATATGTTGAATGTTTTACAAAGATTTGCAAGAGCTATGGGACTTCTGCCCTTGGTCATTCCAGATCCTGTGCCCCAGTAAGGTAACCTTTTGGGGTTGAATCTGGCTGCTAAATGAAATACAGTGAGTAGTCTCTGGGCACTGATATGGTGGTCAAACTCACCTGCCGCATGTGTCCTTCTATCAACTAGCCCTTCTTTAAGTTTTTCCTAGTTTCAGCTCGCTGGGATATGCCCAGACTGCAACTGACAGAACAGGAGGATAACTCACCCCCAATCTACACTGCAAATTAGGGTGGAAATGACTCACAGTTGCTCTCACTCGCTCATCTTTTCCCATTTTAGCCTTCCCGTCATCTCCCTTTGGCAATGTTTTGGCCGTGGCAGTAGGGGAGATTAACTGAAGAACATGGTACCGTTTAAAAATTGCAAAATCTCAATCTCTATTTTAAGAATAAAACAAACAAGAAGTCAGCCTCCAGCTCCTGCAACGCTGTCAGGGCAGAGGGATGCTGAACAGTTCTATTCACACTGTGGCTGGGAAAGGCTGCTGCTACTCTGAGCTTTTTGTGGTTTCAAGCAGGGTAGTCAACCTTTTGGCCTGCAGCTTGCATCTGCGTCTGATTTCAAACACCCCCCCCCTCCCCCCACTCGCTCCCTCCATAAACCCATAAATGTCAGGTTATGTTTCTGGAACGTAAATACAAAAATATTGCTTATGTGGCCCACGGATGTTTCTCCAATAGGGCATCAGGTGCTCAGCAGGCAAAAGGTTGGCCCATCCTAGTTAAGTATGCGTTTTATCTTACAGGCGTATTGAAATTTCAAACACTACAAAGTGACTTAGGGACAGCTGGTGAGGGATCACTGAGCAATAGATTGATTTAGGACTAATTCCATGGTCTTTTCCCCATCCTCAGCTATGGTTCTTACCTGGTGTGGCAGGACCTGGGCGGATTCAACAAGAGTGCCTTAGTCCCACTCGGTTTATACGGAACCCAGCTCATACTCAACTGGTTGTGGACTCCTATTTTCTTTGGCCAACACAAGATTGGTGCCGTAAGTATAGACAAGAACAGAAGAAAAGACTATTTGGCTATCAGAGTTAATTCTCAACTACCTCATTTTACTGGTGACATCATCAACCTCTCCCTGACATCCGCCACTGTTCCTACCCCACTCAAAAACAGCCCCCACCTTGAAGAAACCTTCCCTTGACCCATCACAGCTATCCAGCTACAGGTCCACCCGCCACCTCCCTTTTCTGTCTAAGGTCCTTGAGAGAGCCGTCACCTCCCACCTTTCTCTTTCCTCCCACTCCCTCCATGAGCCCTCCAATTGGGTTTCCGTGCTGCCCAATAGTCAAGGTCACAAATGACATCCTGACCATGTGTAACCAGAGCTCTCTCTGCCTCCTTGTCCTCCTTGACTTCTCCGCCGCCTTTAATACTGTGAACCACTCAATCCTCCTCCACCGCCTCTCCCGCCTCAACCTTCAAAGGTAGTGTCCTTGGCCGGTCCTACCTTTCACTCTGCCTCCACTTAATTTCTGCAAACAGCTTCTCCTCCAGCCCCCGCACCGTCTAGTGCGGCTTTCCTCAGGGCTCTGTCCTCGGTCCCCTCCAATTCATCCTTTACATGCGCCCCCTTGGTGACATAATCCGCAGACATGGTGTAAATTTCCACATGTATGCGGGTGATACCCAACTCTGTCTCTCTGCCTCCACCCTCAACTCCAGGATTACTGGCGCTCTGACCTGTCCAACGTCAAATCCTGGATGAGGGACAACTTTCTCCGACTGAATGTCAGCAAGACCGAGGCCCTCCTGATTGGCTCACCCCAGCGCCTCCGCACCTCGGGCGCTGGCCTCCACGGCTGCACAATCAACCTCACTAAGCCAGTCAGGAACCTGGGTGTCTTGTTTGACCCTGAACTGTCCTTTCTCCCCCACATCCACGCCATGACCGGCACTGCCTACCACCACCTCCGCAACATTGCCAGACTCCGCCACTGCCTCACCCCTCAGGCTGCCGAAACCCTCACCCACACATTCGTCACATCAAGGCTCGATTACGGAAACTCCCTCCTCATTGACCTTCCCATCTCTTCTATTCACAAGCTGCTGATCATCCAAAACTCAGCAGCTCGTGTACTCTCATGCACCAGGCTCCACGACCCCATCACTCCCACCCTCGCCTGACTCCACTGGCTCCCCATCCCTCAGAAGGTTGAATTCAAGATCCTCGTCCTCACTTTCAAGGCCATCTATGGCCTTGCCCCCTCTTACCTCTCTGACCTGCTGACTCCCTACCAACCTGCCCACTCCCTCCATTCAGCGAGCTCCGGCCTGCTCCATGTCTTCCGCCCGACCCGCCCTACCATCAGTGGCCGGGCTTTCAGCCTCTCTGACCCCACACTTTGGAACTCCATCCCACAGTCCCTTCGCCTCGCTTCCTCCTTTGCCTCCTTCAAGGCCAGTCTCAAGATCCTCCTCTTCGATCGTGCCTTCAGTCACCCTCCCACCTCTCTGCCTTCCCTTACCCCTACCCCACCCCTTCCCCATGCTTGGGTCCAGCGCCATGGGAAGTCCTCCAGGGAAAATGTAATTTTGTTGTTGTTATTGTTGTTGAAGTGTCATATCCAGTCGAATTTCTCTGAGGCTTTTGTCTTGACAACTGCCCCCTTCTAGATAGTACATTTACCACTTGGAGTAAAGTGATCTCCGTCCGCATTGTGTTAAAGCAGTTTTTCCTAACATAGAATTTATGTCACCTTGTCTGAGAAAACAACCAAGGGTAATGTTGAAATTAACCTATCACCTTGGACATGGTTCACATCAACTAACATGCGTCTGCAAGTTAGGCCTTAGAGCTTCCCCTCTGGAGGGTGAAAAAGTGTGGCAGAGACTGGTTGAATTGACTGTGGGTATGGATAGCGTAGAGGCGCTTGTTCACAATGGAAAGCTGTCCAGTCTCATTTTGTTTGCTCAGCCAGATATCTGACACATGCGGAAACCAATCGCCATGCTTAGGAGAATCCAAACCAGACTATGTTCCATATACTTATGCCACCTACACAAGGAAATTTCTCTGTGTCTGGAAATGGAGGGACGCACTCCGTTTACCTAATTCCAGAGGTGCAGGTTGGTGAGAGCCAAGGCTTGGGGGACCACAGAGTGTGCCATGAGGATATTGCTGGAATCAGCAGGATCCCTGGTGAGAGCAGCTCTTGTATGGCTGCAATGCTGACCCTTGTCTGTTGGTGTTTTAGGCTTTAATTGAAATAATCTGCCTGTATGGTACAGCCGCAGCAACAACTGTCTCCTGGTACTCCATCAATAAGACCGCCTTTTATCTCATGCTTCCTTACATGAGCTGGCTGACCTTGGCTTCCGTCCTGAACTACGTCATCTGGAGAGACAACCGGGATAAGCAGGAGTAGAAACATCTCCTTGCTGGCTGCTGTGGAGGCCCAAGGATCCCAATCCAGCCCAACCACAATCTCTAACAATACCCAGTGCAAGAACAAATTGCATTGACCACACTTAAAATGATTTTAAAACAATCGGTGTTTCTGTTACTTTGTAATTAGTGTCACCTTGAACTCCACCAACTTGTAACCATTATTGTTTAAAATATATTAAAAAAACTGATATTATGTAATTGTATGTAATTCTACTGTGTTTCTCCATCTGCCTTCCAACTACAAGTGCAATTACACAGCTACTCAGTGTGTATTCTGGTGCCTCATCTACCGGTCTTCACATTCTATACTTTACTATCAAGTAACAAAACCTCTCTATGACAAGAACTGCCACCAACAAACAACAATTTATATTTCACTGTAGGATAATGTCTCGGAGGACTTCACAGTAGTGGAGTTAAGACGCTGAGCAAGGGAGAAAGGAGGTGAGCACAGGTGCTATCGAAGAGGTAGGCATTAAAGATAGAGTGGGTGAGGTGGAGGGACAGGGAAAGGGAGGTCCAGGGGTTAGGGGTGTAGTGACTGAAGGCTCGGCCACTGATAGTGGTGCGGAGAGGGAGAGGGAACCTCAGCAGACCCGTCTTAGCTGAGAAGGGGGTGGGTGGGGGGTTGGGGGGGGGTCAAGAGGAGGAGTGAAGTATGGGAAGATAAGATTTCTAATGCAGATCAAGTTTTGGGATGCAACTTTAGGTCATGAAGGCTTCCCATCAGCACATTTAGCCATCCCAAATGTAGGTGCTCTTGTAGTATTGATGACATTGTCTTAACCAATGCAACTGCAGCACTGTCCACTGAAGTGGAGGATGACCGACTACATGTTCTTTGTGCTCTACTTACCCACACAGAGGTGCAAGAGAGCATCTAAAGCAACTCACTTCACATTGACATGCTTCCCCCTTTCCAATTTTCCTACATTCAAAGCTTCAAGACTCAATACTTTGCTTTTAAACGTGTACTTATGAGTTCTCCCTAAGTGTTGGGGTGCAGAGAAACTAATTTCACTACATGGGTTGAATCTTAACCAGAAATAGGGTTAGAATTATACTGATGTTTTGCTCATATGGATTAAGGTTTTTTTCCAGCTGGACTGAGAACTGATGAAGCGTTTATGGCAGAGCACCTGCTTTGGACAGTTTTTTAAACTTTTTTTGCAAGATATTTTTTCCCTCCTCTCTCCCGCCCCCCATAATATTTTTATATGTTTAAAGACTTGAGTGCAGTTGAAATCCTGAGTTCTATTGGGGCTCAACTTTTCGGGCTGCAGAACTAGTGTTAGAGCGCAGAATCTCTTGGCTTGTCTGCCGATATTAACCACAAGCTAAACTCATAACCTTTTTATAAATATGGTGTATGGTGTTGGAGTCTGTCTGTGGGAAATGGCTGTGTATCAATGGTCTTCAATAAATAAATTAAAAACCACACATGGGGTCAGACTTAAACCCACTGTTTAAAAAAGAGAAAAGTGTGCTTGGTTTAAACTAAGTCAAATAAATAATAAATTTGTAAAAATCTAATGAATGAAAAGTTTTAAAAAAAAGTGAAGAAATAATTCCATTGTGGAGACTTTTGCTGCCTTTGAGCAACAGCGCCATTTCAATCATGGATACCTCTCTTTGTATGCCGTTTCTTAAAGTATTAAAAAAATTAAAAATGGGAAAGTAAACCATGGACTCTTCTGTGTGTTTCTTGTTCAAAGGTTTAACTTAAAATAAATCTTTGCACTTTTTCTGTGGTCTCTGAACTCGGTGTGACTTAATTTTTATGCCACTGATCTTGGATCAGGTTTGGAATTGATCCCAATTTCTGCTGAGGTGATTTGGAAGAGCAGTCCAGCTGGCCAATGCTTTCCAATCATTGAAGTGCTTTCAGACATCTTGAAGACGTGATAAGGCACGACATCAAATGCAAAGATTATTATTGGACTAAATGTGGGATTGATGCTCACACAGATAATGGTGACTTGTGCCAGGTGCTAGAGGGTGACCAGTATAATTGTAACCTAGAGGTGGCAGGTAAACTGGTCTCACACCTGAAGCTCAATAAGAGAGGTAGGGCTTTGTTTTGATTAAAAAGACAGTTAAGATAAGGTTGAAGTCCCAGCTCCACCCTAGTGCTTACATTCCATTTCTTCTTCATCTCTAACTGTAGTAACTGGTAGTCTTCACCTGATATTAAGAGACACTTCTTTCCCTCTTCTGCTGCTCTTTCTCTTTTATCCCTTCTCCACGCTAAATCTCTTCCCTGATCCCAAAAAAGTTCATTGTTCACAATGCAAGTGTTTCTTAGGACACCAAATTCGTTTTGTAAATGTATTTTAAAAAGGAATTGGATATATATTTCGAAATGACAGATAATGGCATAAGTTCTCTTGAAATGACCAATTGCTTCTAAATACTTGATGGTTACCTTAACCCTCAGAACTGTAATGCTGTATTGTAAAACTGCCAGTTCTGTCTCTTCCGCACTGGCTCCGCAACCCTATCACCCCCATCCTTGCCCAATTCCACTGGCTTCCCATTGCACAGAGGATACAGTTCAAGATCCTGGTCCTCACCTTCAAAGCCCTCCATGGTCTTGCTCCCCCATACCTCTGCGACCTCCTAACCCCCAACCATCGTGCTCACTCACTCCACTCAGCGGGCTACAGCCTGCTTCACGTCCCCAGCCTCTCTCACCCCACTATCGGCGGGCGGGCCTTCCGCCACTTTGCCCCCACCCTCTGGAACTACATCCCGCAGTCCCTCTGCCTCACCCCCTCGCTTGCCACCTTCAAGACCCATCTCAAGACCCTCCTCTTCGACCGTGCTTTTGATCTCCCTGCTTCCCCCCTGCCCTCCACCCTTCCCCAGCCCGACCCCCAGCTCAGGTCCATAATTCTGTCTGTCCAGCGGGGACATCCTCCCGACGTGAACGGCGCTTTAGAAATGTTATTTTGCTGCTGTTGTTGACATATAACAACTTGCCGATTGTCATGCTCCCTCTCGGCAACTTCCGCAGACAATGGGTGAATTTCCACATGTGTGCGTATGACAATCAAATCTACTCCTCCTCCAGCTGCGATTCCCAGTCCGCTGATGTCCTGTCATCTTGTTTGAGTCCTGTAACTTACTGGTTAGAGCACTCGCAAGCGAGAGAACCTGGGTTCGATTGCTGGGCATTGTGATACCTTAGACAAGTTTCCTTACTTCACATGCCTCTGTTTACCTAGCAGTAAGTAGACACTCGGTTATTAGGTTGTTAATCAATTGGTAGATCACTTTTCCAGTGCTAATAATCCCTTCAAAAATAATAATAATAGTATTATTCTATCCGCGACTGTTTGTGGGACACTGCTGTGCTCAATTGGCTGCCACATTTTGCTCACAAAGCATAGTCAATTCAGAGTATATTCTGTGAAGCGCTTTGAGATGTCTAGAAGACGTGATAAGGCTCTATATCAATGCAAGGATTATTATTATTATTATCAAGGCCTGGATAAGTGCAAATTTCCTGCAGCTGATGTCAACAAGATGGAAGCAATACTTACTGAACTCCTCAACCTACCCAGGCTCTCCCTCAGACTCACTGATCCCGTGTCATGGGTGTCAAGTTCGATCCCCAGTTTTCCTTTCTACCCCGCAATTTTTCCCTGATCAGGACCACTTTTTTCCACCTCCGCCACGTTGCCCACCTCCTTCCCTACCGCACAACTGACACAGCTGAAACCCTCATCCACACCTTCATCACTTCCTGGCTGGACTATTCCAAAGACCTCCTCACTGGTCTCCCCAGCTCCACCATACACAAAACCTAATTATTTCAAAATTACACCACCTGGATACCCATCCGCACAAAGCTCTGTACCCCCATCACACCAGTCCTTGTCAGGCTCCACTGGCTGCCAATTACCAAATGGATCAATATCAAGATCCTCCCACTCATTTTCAAATCACTTAATGCCTCTCTCTACCTATCCGACCTACTTTACCCACACTCCACCACCCGCTGTCTGCTCGACTGGCTCCGGCCTCCTGTTTGTCCCTCGTGCTCTCCGTTACAACATCGGTGGCCGTGCCTTCAGCCACTATGTCCTGAACTCTGGAACTCTCTCCCTCATTCCATCCTCATTGCCCCCTCCCTCCCCACCTTCATAACCCATCTAAATACCTTCCTTTTTGATTGTGTTTAGTCACCTCCCTCTCCTCCCCTTGGCTCGTTGTCAGATTCCGCCACTGTGAAGTGCTCTGGAACGATACCCTGCATGAAGGGCACTATATAAATGCAAATTGTTTTTGTTGTGCTTGGCGTTGGGAGCCATCCGTACACCCAGTAACCAACGGGAGACTGAGCAGAGGTGGCTGAAGGCTACTTGTTTCCGTTAAGGTGAACACCTTTTTGCACAGGGCTCAAATGAACAAGGGGGTTAAGAAGAAAGTTGATGGATATATGAGTGAGAACAACAACAACTTGCACTTATATAGTGCCTTCCACGCAGTGTAGTGTTTCAGAGCGCTTAACAGTGGCGGAGCCTGATTCTGAGCCGGTGGGCGGCGGGAGGTGACCGTAGGCACGGTCGAACAGGAAAGTCTTCAGGACTTCAAAAAGGAGAGTGAGGGGTTAAGGCGGAGAGTGTTCCAGAGATTTGGGACGTAGTGGCTGAAATGGTGGGGTGAAGGGTGCGAGGGACGAGCAGGAGGCTGGTGCCAGTCGAGCGGAAGCGCTGGATGGTGGATTGGGGAGTGAGGAAGTTGGAGAGGTAGGGAGGTGCCAGGGAGTGAATGGATTTGAACACGAGTTGTTCGAATCTGGAATGCATTGCCTGAAAGTGTGGTCGAGCTCGATTCGATAACTACTTTTAAAAATACGGTGGACGGGTATTTGAGGAGGACCTGTTTGCAGGGTTATGGGGAAAGTGCTGGGGAGTGGGATTGACAATACATTGCTCTTTTCAAAGAGCCAGCACAGACTCGATGGGCCGAATGGCCTCTTTTTGTGCTGTACGATTCTATGATTCTATGATTCTATGATTCGTGGAGTCCTGTAGCTCAGTGGTTAGAGCACTCGCTTTGCAAGTGAGAGACCTGAGTTCAATTCCAGGCAGGGCGAAACCTTGGGCAAGTTTCCTTACTCCACACGCCTAATAATAATCCCTCCAAAAAACAAAAACAATAATTAAATTGGTCATTTTCAATCTACGACTGTTTGTGGGACATTGCTGTGCGCAATTGGCTGCCGCGTTCGCCCACAAATATACAGTCAATTCACTTTACAGTGTGTTCTGTGAAGCGCTTTGGGACGTCCTCCTGACGTGAAAAGCGCTATATCAAATGCAAGGATTATTATTATTATTCTATGAGTGTGAGGATCTTGAAGTCCATCCGTTCGATGATGGGGAGCCAGTGGAGCCTGACCAGAACTGGTGAGATGGGGGTACGAAGTTTGATCCGGGTCAGTATGCGGGCAGCAGAGTTTTGAATGAGCTGGATCTTGTGAATGGTGGAGCTAGGGAGACCGGCGAAAATTGTGTTGACAAACGGGTGCACGTGGGTTTCAGCTGCATTTGGGATAAGGTACAGTCGGAGGCGAGCAATGTGGTGTTGGAAGAAAGCATTCCTGGTCAGGGACCGGATGTGGGGGAGGAAGGGCAGTTGGAGGTGAAAGAGAATTGCGCACTTGTTCAGTGAGTCTGAGGAAGAACCCAGGGAGGTTGAGAAGTTTAGATCCGCAAGAGTGAAGACATTGACGGGAGCCAAGGAATATGGCTTCTGTCGTGTCCATATTCAGCTGCAGGAAGTTTACACTCATCCAGGCCTTGATGTCTGCCAGACAAGCTGATAGAACATCGGGGGACCTGGAGTTGGTACTGGAGGAGGCAAAGTAGATTTGTATGTCATCCGCAAGCATTATGCTGTGTCTGCGGATGATATCACCCAGAGGGAGCATATGGATAAGGAAAAGAAGAGGGCCAAGGATGGCGCCTGGGCTACCCCGCAGGTGACCAGGCAGGGGTGGGAGGAGAAGCCATTTGCTGAGATTAAATGGAGGCGGTTGGTTGGTTAAGTAGGAAATGGAGGTGGTTAGTTGGAGAAGAGATTAGAAACACGTTGAGCCAAGTGTGGAGCATGAACAATGGTTGCACTGACGAGCCCTGTACCTTGTACCCTGTGTGTAACCGGGCTGAGTGCCCTCTGTACTGTGTTTCTGTATCCTGTGTCCAGTGTGTACCGTGTTCTCTGTGTGTCCTGTACTATACCCTTTGTGCTCTGTGCACCAAATCCTGTATGTGTTGTCTGTATCCTGTGTGTGTGCTGTGGAAACCCTGTGTGCTCTGTATGTGTTGTGTGTGTATATGTGAGCTGTGTGTGTGTGTAGGTGCAGTGTGTATACATTCTGTGTGTGTTATGTGTGTGTGTGCTGTGTATGTGCTGTGTATGGTGTGTGAGTATGTGCTGTGCATGCGTGTGTGATCTGTGTATGTGCTATGTGTGCTGTGTGTGTGTGTGTACTGGGTATGTGGCTTGTGTGTATATGTGCTGATGTGCTGTGTCTGTGCTATGTGTGTGTCTGTGTGTGTGTGCGTGTCTGTGTGTGCTGTGTATGTGTGTGTTGTCTATGTGCCTGGTATGTGTATACTGTGTATGTGCTGTGTGCATGTGTGTCTCTGTGTGTGTCTGTGTGTGTGCTGTGTATGTGCATGGTGTGTGTATGTGCTGTGTGTGCGCGGTGTATGTGCCTGGTGTGTGTGTGCTGTGTGGGTGGTGTATGTGCCTGGTGTGTGTGTGTGCTGTGTGGGTGCAGTGTATGTGCCTGTTGTGTGTGTGTGCGGTGTGGGTGTGGTGTATGTGCCTGGTGTGTGTGTGCTGTGTGTGTGTGTGCGGTGTATGTGCCTGGTGTGTGTGTGTGGTGTGTGGGTGCGGTGTATGTGCCTGGTGTGTGTGTGCTGTGTGGGTGCGGTGTATGTGCCTGGTGTGTGTGTGTGCTGTGTGAGTGCGGTGTATGTGCCTGTTATGTGTGTGTGCGGTGTGGGTGCTGTGTATGTGCCTGGTGTGTGTGTGCTGTGTGTGTGTGTGCGGTGTATGTGCCTGTTATGTGTGTGTGCGGTGTGGGTGCTGTGTATGTGCCTGGTGTGTGTGTGCTGTGTGTGTGTGTGCGGTGTATGTGCCTGGTGTGTGTGTGTGCTGTGTGGGTGCGGTGTATGTGCCTGGTGTGTGTGTGTGCGGTGTGGGTGCGGTGTATGTGCCTGGTGTGTGTGTGCTGTGTGTGTCTGTGCGGTGTATGTGCCTGGTGTGTGTGTGTGCTGTGTGGGTGCGGTGTATGTGCCTGGTGTGTGTGTGTGCTGTGTGTGTGCGGTGTATGTGCCTGGTGTGTGTGTGCTGTGTGTGTGTGTGCGGTGTATGTGCCTGGTGTGTGTGTGTGTGTGCTGTGTGTGTGGTGTATGTGCCTGGTGTGTGTGCGGTGTATGTGCCTGTTGTGTGTGTGTTGTGTGTGTGCGGTGTATGTGCCTGGTGTGTGTGTGTGTGCTGTGTGTGCCTGGTGTGTGTGCGGTGTGTGTGCCTGGTGTGTGTGTGTGTGCTGTGTGTGCGGTGTGTGTGCCTGGTGTGTGTGCGGTGTATGTACCTGGTGTGTGTGTGTGCGGTGTATGTGCGGTGTACGTCTGTGCCTCTGAGCATCTCTGCAAAGTGATACCCATCTTCATTGAAACAATTGACACCACATCATCACATGACGACCCTTAGCAACTGTTGCCTTAGCGCTGAGATCCAAACAGAAGTGACTGAGACACTCAGCGGGTCAGGCGTCCACATGGAGAGAGTTAACCTCTCAAGTTGATGACCTTTCGTCAGCACTGGGGAATGATAGAAGGGACCGGATTAGAAGGACACGCAGAGAAGTAGGGGTTCCCCTGAAAGCTTTTATCTCCATTTCAGCAGCTTCTTGCCTCCAAAATGCAGGAAAATCCCAGGAAAGTCCCAGAGAAATGCCTGACACTGCCTGGTAAGTGTTCCCTCTGTCTGTCTCTCTCTCTGTCTGTCGCACAGGCATCTCACTGCATCTCCAGGGTAAGTGTCTCGGTTTCTAACCATTTTCCTGTTTGCTTTTATTTTGCAGAGACTAAATACACCAAAATGGCAGGTAACGATGCCCTTTATTTTTTGTGAATCAGTTTTTTAAAATAAAATTGAACTGTACAGTACAGTGGGAAAACAGATAAGTCAAAGTCTTGTAGCTTAGTGGTTAGAGCACTCACGTCGCAAGCAAGAGGACCATGGTTTGATTTCTGGGCCGGGTGAAACCTTAGGCAAGTTACTAACTCCACACACTCGCCTCTGTTTAACTAACAGTAAGTATGAACTTGTTAGTCGATTGGCGGACTCTTTCCGAGGGTAATCATCCCTCAAAAAAAAAAATTTGGTCCATCAATCCATGACTGTGTGTGGGACATTGCTGTGTGCAATTGGCTGCCCTGTTTCGCCCACAAAATACACAGTCACTACACTTTACAGTATATTCTGCAAAGCTCTTTGAGATGTCTCTACGAGGTGATAAGGTGCTGTGTCAAATGCAAGGATTATTATTATTCGGCCCAACCACGCCGTGTCCGTGTTTATACTCCAGGATGTCGCCTTCCAGTTTGACCATGACTTGCAGAGTGTATGATGGAGTAACTGCTGGAGTCTTTCCATTGAGAGCACTGTCTGGCAAGATTTCCCGCTGCTTGTCTAGCTAGGACCACCCTACCCATTAGTACTTTGGCTTGCAGGGTTAACAGGAGGGATGGTTCACTGTCTGCAGTGACTGGTCTGCCCTTCCAGGTCCTGCCGATGAGCCATCCTGGGCTGTGCTGTCATCAGCAGTGTCCTGGAATACAACGGACCCGCTTGGCTCAGGAACCGGACTAGAGACCACTACAGAGACGCTGGCCTTGAATCTCAATTCCGTTGCCAAATATGTCACCTTGGAGCCAGTTCAGCTCCATGGAAACCTCACTTACCTCCCTCTCTCCCTTCCTCCCACCCCCACCCACCACCTCCACCAAGGAGGACAGTCAACGTAATAATGAATTAACTTATTGCAGAAGAGTTGTCACACAAGAAGGCACTACCAGAGGACAAGGTGCAGGGCTTCCCCGGACGCACCCTCTTTGGCACCACGTTGGATCACAAAGCCCTCACTAAAGGTAAAGCCCTCACTAAAGGTAAAGCCCTCACTAAAGGTGAAGTATTTAGTACAGCCATACCACAGTGCTCCGAGATGCTACCCTGCCAAAGGTGCTACATAGAATCGTAGCATTTTAAAACACAGAAGGAGGCCATTCAGCCCATCGTGCCTGTGCCAGCTCTTTGAATGAGCCACTCACTCACCTGCTCTTACCCCATAGTCCTGTACATTTTTTCTTTTTAAGTACTTATCCAATTCCCTGCTTCCACTACTCTTTCAGATAGTGCATTCCAGATCGTAACAACTCCCTGGGTAAAAACATTTCTCCTTGTCTCTCCTCTGTTTCTTTTGCCAATTATCTTAAATCTGTGTCCTCTGGTACCGACCCACCTGCCCGAGGAAACAGTTTCGCTCCCTATCTACTCTATCAAAATCCCATATAATTTTGAGCACCTCTGTTAAATCTCTCCTCACCCTTCTTTGCTCTAAGAAGAATAATCCCAGCCTCCCTAGTCTCTCCACACAACAATATAGCTGAGTGTGTTGTTGCTGCTAATGCCTGACCTGACGCTCTTCTCTCCTGAGTTGTAGTGCGGACAGAGAAAGACCTGTTCAAGTCTGATATCCCGAGCGATGCCCAGCCTCAACGCCAACCACCACCGGTGCCTCCATCTCACGATGTCGGGACCGTCTCCAGTGCTCAGCCATCCCGGAACAGTTACCCATGTCGTGAAAGCCCTGTGCACTCGGGGGAGAGGGTCAAGATACACCCACCCACTCCAGGCCACACATCCTCCCAGCCACAAACCATCCACCTCCGCAGAGCCACCCCTTTCTGCTCGTCCTGGCCAGAGAGAGTGTCGGAGGACGGGCAACGCTCCACTACCCCACAGACACACCGCAGCGAGAATGTGGACGATCTGATCCCAAACAACATCAAACACAAATTTGGGAGCAAAATCGTGAATGAGCTGTTGACTCAGGAAGAGGTTGGTACGTTTAACTCAATGTTACTGTTATTGTAGTAAATGTTGTAGTGATTTCCTGGTGAAATGGGATTAACATATTTGCCGTGATGTAATAAACGGGGGGAGCAAACAGGATGGTCTCTGTTCCTGTGTTCTTGTACGTGTGTCTCTTGATGTATGTTGTGTGTTATATATGTGTGTATATTGATGCGTGCTGTGTGTATAATGCCTTTATACTTTGTGTTGTGTGTGTGTGTACCACATGGGTGTGTTGTGTGTGCGTATTACATGAGTTGTGTGCGGGTGTTACATGAGTGTGTGGTGTGTGCGCGCATATTACATGTGCTGTATGTGTGAGTGGATTACGTGTGTTGTGTGCATGTGTTACACATGTGTGTTGTTTTCTAAAGATTGAGAAGTTTTGGGCTGAGAAAGATGTGGAGGAGAATGTGGTGCCAAGTGCAGAGGTTGAAGAAAAGCCACAGAAACCAGCCATCGACCCTCTTGACACGTACGAGAGCCTGAGTTTCCCGCTGCGCCACAACCTCTTCCCAGGTACCCGGGGGGGCCATGGGGTCATGTCATTGAGGCCACTGAGGCTGGGACGATAACAACATAATAATCCTTAATAATATTTGCATTTGATATAGCGCCTTATTATGTCTTTGAGACGTCTCAAAGCGCTTCACAGAATGTACTGTAGCCAATTGCGCACAGCAGTGTCTAACAGTCGTGGATTGAGTGACCACATTATTATTTTTCAACATGTGCAGGCGACTTGAGAAATTATTGAGAAGAGAATCAGTATAAAGAGGTTTGGGGAAAAGAAAGCAATTGGGTTTGGAGTAGACAGCTCTGTGATAGGGATTGGGATTAGGATGAGACAACTGTGACTCTCTGTGCTACAGGAGCTCCTACCAAGTGGAAGAGCCTGGCCAGAGATAGCTACACACAAGAGGTGCATCATCGCTTTCAGTTGGACATGGACCACTGGCACGGCAGGCGCACAGATGAGCTGGGTGCGTAAGTGCCGTGAGCTCCCTGGAAAATAAAATGAAGCTGTTTTCTCTCTTCTCTCTCTGTTCCTTTCCCTTTCTCCGCTCGAGCTGCTGTTAAGGAGCCGGGCTGTGTTGCTGCCCTCGAACCTTAGAGCCAGTGTCTCTGCCAGGTGCCTTAAAGACAACTTTGCTCGGCTCCGTTCGCTGTGTAGCCGATCCTTAATGTGAGTCTATAATGGATTCCTTATTAGACATGGGCATTACACCATTTACTGGAGTTAGTGTGAGACTTTGTCCCCCCTGCCCCCTCAATACGTGACCAGCTCTCTGTACCTGTGGGAGGTACTGGGGTAGGAGAGGCTCCAGATGTTGGGGCTTCAGGACCTGGAAGGGAATAAATTACTGAACAAACTAACAGTAAATCGCATTTAGACTCTTAATGTGCTGCTCAGAACAGCTACAGGAGGTGGACAGAAGAGGACCCTGAGTCCTCTTCTGTCCACGTTTGTTTGCGTGAGAGAGTTTAAGAACTCCTTAGGAATCGAGATGTAGAATAAAGACAAACGTTTTTCTAAATATTTCAGTAATTTAGGATTTAATAATAATAATAATCTTTGCATTTGTTATAGTGCCTTATCACGTCTTTGCGATGTCTCAAAGAGCTCATAATTTGCCCAATTCTTGGCCTCCCTCCACACGTTTCACTTCACCAGCCAAAGCCTTGTCTTTCAGGTCAATGGGTTGAGAAGAACATCATCCACGAGAGGATGAAGAAAGCCCTGGGGGAGCTGAGGAAAGGAAAGAACGCTTCCTGAGCCCATCCAACCCCCAACCCCAAACTCCTTCCTCAATCCCCCTGCTCGATCCCCTCCCCCAAACCCCTCCTCCTCATCCCCCCTTCTCAAACTCCCCTCCCCAAATACCCCCTTCCTCAAGATCCCTCATCAAACACCCCTCCTCAAATCCCCTTCCCCAACTCCCCTCCCCCCCCAATGAATGGTAAGTTTAAAAAAACTACAAATTGAATAAATCATTCCACGGTGGAGGCTTTCGCTGCCCTCTGAGCAATATGCACCATTTCAATTATGGATACCTCTGTTTGTATGCTGTTTGTTCATCTATTTGTGTTTAGAAAATGAAATTAACAACAGGAATGTAAGCCATGGACTCTTCTGTGAGTTTCTTGTTCAAAAGTTTAACTTAAAAGATATCTTTGCACATTGGTCGTGGTCTCTGATCTTGGTACGACTTATTTTTGTATCACTGATCTTGGATCAGGCTTAGAATTGATTGATCCCCGTTACTGCGGAGGTGATTTGGAAGGTAAAAGCCCCTCTGTGGAGAGCGGTCCAGCTGGCCAATGCTTTCCAATCATTGAAGTGCTTTCAGACGTCTCGAAGACGTGATAAGGCACTATATCAAATGCAAAGATTATTATTGTACTAAATGTGGGATTGATGCTCACACAGATAATGGTGACTTGTGCCAGGTGCTAGAGGATGACCAGTAACCATATAATTGTAACCTAGATGCGGCAGGTAAACTGGTCTCACTTAAAACTACAACTGAAACTCAATAAGAGAGGAAGGGCTTTGTTTTGATTAAAAAGGCAGTTAAGATAAGGTTGAAGCTTCAACCTAGTGGACTCCACCCTTCAAGTCCCAGCTCCACCCTAGTGCTTACATTCCATTTCTTCTTCATCTCTAACTGGAGTGACTGGTAGTCTTCACCTGTTATTAGCGGACACTTCTATCTCTCTTCTTCCGCTCTTTCTCTTTTATCCCTTCTCCACGCTAAATCTCTTCCCTGATCACCAAAAGCTCATTGTTCACAATGCAAGTGTTTCTTAGGACACCAAATTCCTTTTGTAAATGTATTTTAAAAAGGAATTGGATAAATATTTGGAAAAGACAGATAATGGCATAAGTTCATTATGAAATGACCTGTTGCTTCAAAATACTTGATAGTTACCTTAACCCTCAGAACTGTAATGCTGTATTGTAAAACTGCCAGTTCTGTCTATAACATAAATGGATAATGAGGGCCACTGAAACCCTCATACATGACTTCATTACATCTGAGACAATTCCTTGCTTGTCGGCCTTCTCAACTCTGTGCTCCACAAGCTGCAGATCATCCAGAACTCTGCAGCTCATGTCCTCTCCCACACCAGGCTCCATGACCCCATCACAGCCACACGCGCCCGACTATACTGGCTCCTCATCCCTCAGAGAATCGAGTTCAAAATCCTCATCCTCTCCTTCAAGGCCCTTCATGGCCTTTGCAACTCCATCCCACAATCCATTCGCCTTGCTTCCCGCCCTTGCCTTCTTCAAGGTATGCCCCAAGTCTCTCTCTTCAATCGTACCTTCGGCCACCCTCCTATCTCTCTACCACCACCCCCCACCCCCAGTTCGGGTGCTAATCCCTGACTTGGATTAGTCTTGGAATGCCTTGGAATGCCCTCCCAACGTGAAAGGTGCTTTACAAATGCAATTTTGTATTGTATGGGGTTAGGAGGAGTCTCACCTTGAAGACATCTTTCAAAAATAAAACAATTTGAATTCACTTTTCCTGTTTATTGCTATTATTAATAATTATATACCAACCCTTGCCTTTGATACAGCAGCTTTCACAGCAGAAGGATGTCTCAATGCAGGATTTTATTGTAAAGCAGAGATTGTGTATTTTGTTGGCGAACGCAGCAGCCAATTTGTACACAGCAACGTCCCACAAACAGCCATGAAGTGGAGGACCAATTTTATCTGGGGGATTGTTGGTCAATAAATTCGGGAGAACTCCTTTCTCTTTTCCAATAATGCTATAGAATCTTTAACATCCATCTCAACAAGCATACATGACCTGGGTTTAACATCTCGCCCAAAGGACGGCGTCTCTGGCAATGCAGTGCGCTCCTAGCACTTTGTTGGAGTGTCAGCTTAGACTGAGTTCAAAGTATGAGTTACTTTGGTTATTTAAGAGCGATGAGTAAAGAGTTAAATCAGCAAGTTTTAAGCAGCTGAGTTAACGCAGTTCAAATGACAATATTACTGAAGTGTCAAAGGTTCAACTACAGTGCTGGCTCATCAGAGATTATTAAGATTTTATTTTACGTTCTAATTCTTTAGAAACGGTGAACCTATAAAGTTCTGGTTGAGTGCTGAATTGTCAGAGGTGCTGTCTTTCGGATGAAACATTAAACCCAGGTCTCATTTGCCTTTTTGGGTGGATGTTAACGATCCTATGGCACTATTTGAAAAGAGAAGAGTTTCTCCTGAATGTCCTGGCCAACAATCCTCCAGATAAAATTCTCCCCCCTCTCTGCAGACTCACATACAGGGGTCAAATATGTTCAATTTCCAAATTTCATGAGGAATCTGAATTGGGAACATGGGAACTTTTTTCACTAAGCGGAGACACAACACACTGACCAGAATAACTCAGCATCTACTTTCAGAGCAGAGGTCAACTGGTTAAGGAGAATCCTTTTGAAGGAGATTCTTGATACCAAATGATTGTGACTGTATTTTTCAACACTCTCTTCGATTTGTGCTGCAGACGGTCACCTCACCGCTTGCTCTAGCCTCATGGCTTTCTCACTTCTGACAATGTAATTGACAGTCCACGGCAGCATTTACACAATTTGCCACGGTGAGTGGTTCCCAAAGGTTTGTTTAAATTTTCTCCACTTCTCCTACCAAGGCGCTGACTTGTGATTGGGATACAGTCCATAAGCAGTAGCGGTCCCAATTATCGAAGTATCCATTCCATCCATATGACCCCGGGCAACAAAAATCATCATAGCTCAGGGACATGGAACCAAAATCCAGCTCAGATACTTAACCAAGAAGTGCACTTGCCGATCAAGGAAGCTCATCAATTGCTTTTTTCACAGGATTGCATGAAGATCATGAAGTGAATGACTGCAGTTGAGTGTTTACCATGGTCTAATCTGTGCTGATTCCCAATGGCATTCCTTAGAAAAGGCCTAGGTGGCAAATGGTGAGATAACCAAAAGTGCGGCACACAGACCCATGCGAATACCGCTCCGTAAACAGATTGCAGAGTCGGAGCAAAGTTCTTGTGGTTAATTGTGTCTAATTCCACTTACCAGAAGGAATCTCCATTTGAGATTTGGAGTCCAATAGAAATTGCCAAGTTTTAGAGCCACATGTCGGTAAATTGTAAAACGCTGCCTTTCAGTGAAGATCGGAAATTGCTGCTATATTTAGAGTCCACTTCAGTCGCACAGCAGCTTGGAATCAAAATTGGACAGGACAATGGCGAAGGCTTGGAGAACACAGAAAGGATAACGATAGTCCATACTAAATTCATTCTCAGCAACTTTTCCAAATTGCATCAGAATATTATTTGCTAAAGTGAGGAACAAGAGGAAGAATGAGTCACAATTCAAAAACCATCTGCACATTCGCAGCATTTTAACACTTTCAGTGAGTCCACCTCAGAGTGAACAGTATGTTACAAAGGACTCGCCCAGTTCTGTCTCTGACTCAAGTCACTTGCTCATGGGTTTGGGGCCCCAGGCCATCCACCACTCCCATCAATTCCATGCACTTTGGATTTGAATTTTCTCTGTTCTTGCCCAGGTTGCTGGAAAGGTGACAGCTCTCATTGCAATTATCTCAATTATTTTATATATAATAATAATAATAATCCTTGCATTTGATATAGCGCTTTTCACGTCGGGAGGACGTCCCAAAGCGCTTCACAGAACACACTGTAAAGTGAATTGACTGTATATTTGTGGGCGAACGCGGCAGCCAATTGCGCACAGCAATGTCCCACAAACAGTCGTAGATTGAAAATGACCAATTTATTATTGTTTTTGGTTTTGGAGGGATTATTATTAGGCGTGTGGAGTAAGGAAACTTGCCCAAGGTTTCGCCCTCTGCCTGGAATTGAACTCAGGTCTCTCACTTGCAAAGCGAGTGCTCTAACCACTGAGCTACAGGACTCCACGAATATATGTGTGTATATAATATATATATCAATGAATATTGCAATTATCTCAAGCGAGACACCTGGGTTCAATTCCAGGCAGGGCGAAACCTTGGGCAAGTTTCCTTTCTCCACACTCCTAATAATAATCCCTCCAAAACAAAAAACAATAATAAATTGGTCATTTTCAAACCACTACTGTTTGTGGGACACTGCTGTGCGCAATTGGTTTCACTTTACAGCATATTCTGTGAAGCGCTTTGAGACATCTAGAAGACGTGAAAAGCGCGATATCAAATGCAACGATTATTATTATTATTGTTGCGACAGTGAAGCAAGAGAGAGAAGTAAACACAAATAATTGCATTTATGCAGCGCTTTTCATGTCAGGAGGATGTCCCAAGGCACTGGACAGTCGAGGGCTTGCACCCAAGCTGGGGTCTGGATTCAGGAGGAGAAAAGGATGACCGAAGGGATGGTCAAAGAGGAAGGGCTTGAGACAGACTTTGAAGGAGATGAGAGAAGGGGCAATGTGAAGGGACTTTGCGATAGAGTTCAAAAGAGTGGAAGCAGATAGGCTGAAAGCCTAAGTGTCAATTGTGGATTGGGCAGGGCAGGGGACGTGAAGCAAGCCAAAGGAGACAATTATATTAGATCGTGGCAGATCTTTCAATCCCACTGGCCCACCTTTTTTCCATTATCCTTCAATAAAAGTCAAGTAATTGCTACGTTCAATGGGAAAAGCCCCTTTTAAAACATCCTCTCTTTATACATAGATTGTCCAACACCCAGTATCATCCCCCTGAATCTACCCTGCACCCATCTCATATTCACCACTTCACTCACGTTCTGAGCTCTGAATTATCTGGAAGTTTTTCACCGATGGTTTCTTAACCCGGCCCCGGAAGTTGAGGGTGAATCGTTTGATCTTGTTGTTCCATATGGGAGGATTATTCTGGAGCTCCAGGAGCCCGTGTCGATACTGCGCTTGCCACTTGCTGAGAATGCTCTCGCTAGCCTATTAAAAGAGGTTACATTTTCTTTAGTAAAGCAAATTGTCTTCTTATATCTGTGATACAAAAATAATAATAAATAAATAATAATAATTTTACCCCAGTAGATGCCCGGAGAAATGAATGAACTTGGCCACAGTGTTTCTTACAGTGGAGCATTTCAGTGCATTAAATGATTGCAATGTGAACTGTTACCAACACGTCCCCTTCCTGAACTGAACAACTAACCAGCCCCTCCATTTCTCCTATATCGTCTTATGGCTACATTTCACATGTTACACAGCACCGCGGCACATCAAAAGTATTGTGACTGGTTCTGTAGACAGCCGCTTAATAAGCAAAGTCCCATGAAAAGCCATAATAATATGATAATAAAAATAATAACTTTTACATATGGTTTAACGCCTTTCACATCATGACGATGTCCCAAAGCGCATCACAGGATATATTGTAAAATGGTGTGACTATGTTTTGTGGACAAACACAGCAGCCAATTTGTGCACAGCAATATCCTACAGAGCCATGAAGTAACTGACCAATTAATCTGGAGGATTGGTGGTCAAGACACTTGGAGGAACTCCTTTACTGTGCGCCACGGGTTCTTTAACATTCAACTGAAACGGATTTCTGTTCAATATCTCATCGGAAGGACAGCACCTCCAATGATGCAACGCTTCCCCAGTGGGTTTATGACATACCGGAATTTACTTTTATAATAATAATTGCTGCATTTGATATTGTGCCATGTCACCGTCATCGAGACGTCTCAAAGCGCTTCCCAGGATATACTGTAAAGTTTGTGACTATGTGTTTTGTGAGTGAACTTTCCTTTAAGTAACTGAATAAAGAGGAACTTTTAATGAGAAGATTAATGCCACAGACCTTTGTTTTGGTGATTATTCCACACACATTAACATTATCTTCTTACCAATTAATCATCCTGAAAAATGTGGCAGAGATTAAATTATTTCATAATTATTAAATTATTTAACGAGTCACATTTTAAAAAAAATACAAAATAATCTTACAAGGTATACGTTTTGCCAAGAAACGTGATCAGTATTTAGGGTTCAATTAATCAATCACTGAATATTTTCCTTACATCCCAAGGTTGGACTACAATCCGCTTTCTCGTCTCATCCATTCCCGGAAGGATCACAGTGATTTTTCGAGGTCCTTGGAATCCAAACAAATTTACATCCTAGACACAAACGCACACCAGTGAATGGAAAGGCTCTTGTTCTTTCACACTATCCCACCTGAACAGTTAGTGTTCAGTAAATGCATCTTACAACTTTGTTCCTTAAAATATCTGCAATTTTCCTTCTCTTTTAAATGAGGAACCATTCCTCTTATCCCCAGAAGGAAAAAAAATGACAACTTTTTTTTTTACAAAGTTGTGTCCCTTTAAGTAACCCTGAAGCACATGAAGTACTGTCGTTTTAGACTTACATAGCATATTGCAGCGAGTTCCTGGCGAATCTGGTCCCTGGAAAGCAGGCCAGTTCTTACAGGCTTTTGGCCTTTGTCGTACAGAGTGAAAGCAGTCCCCAGTGCATTAGCTCTTAACAAATAAGAGAGAAACAAGGCAGTGTTAGTCACAGAACACAGCAGCACAGTAGAAGTCTATTTATGGGGCACAGGTCACAAGTCCTGGAGAAAGAAAAAGTTGCGCTTTTGCATCAATGCAACTTTTGGACAGAGCAGGTTGGATACCTGGAAGGAAAGGACTTTCAAGGAACAGCAAAATTTTGAGGCTATTTCCTAGCTGTAACTAAACATAAAAAAGTAGATGTTTGTTTCAAAAAAATGTTTTTGTTTCTGCGATAAAGCATGTTTGGTAACGATCCCCGGTGGAGCAGAGTAAAATGGGGTGGTCGCGCTGAGGAAGACCATTTTATCATTAATGACAGTTTTGTTGGTAGGAGACGTTCTTATTATAGGCTACTGCAATAAGAATGTCTCTTCCCCTTCTCCATTATAACAAGAGGGAACGGGAGCAAGAGAGACACAGAGAGCTGGGGACTTAAATCAGACCGTTGGTTTATGTTGCAACATTGCACGATGAAATGCAATAAAGACACTTCTAACTGTGACGCAAAAAAAGAGGGGTGGTGTTGGTGGGTGGGGTGGGGGTAATGAAAGAAATTTTACAAATGCTAATCAATATTGTCAAAATTGTTTTTGTAGAAACTTTGTTCTGTTCTGTTTTGAGAGGTTTTGCTGCTAGCAGCTGCTAGTGTCAGGCATGTGATGTGGAATGACTGCCACCATGGGCACAGTTCTATCCAGACATGTTTGTGGAGTCCCATAGCATAGTGATTAGCGCGCTCACCTCTCAAGCGAGAGGACCCGGGCTCAATTCCCGAGTGGGGCGAAACCTAGGCAAATTTCCTTATGCCACACGCCTCTGTTTCCCTAGCAGTAAGTAGGAACCCGGTTGTTAGTTAATTGGCAGATCGCTTTCCAGGGGTAATAATCCCTCAAAAAAAAATTGTCATTCAATCTGTGACTATGTGCGGACACTGCTGTGCGCAATTGGTTGCTGGGTGTCGCCCACAAAATACACAGTCAATCCACTATACAATATATTGTGTATCGAATGCCAGGACTTAGAGCTGAATTTTAGTTCAGTCTGGATCAGATGTACTTACCGTAACTTTCCGACAAATCCGGCTCCTTTCTTTGTTTGATCTGTGGGATCGGTTGAGATGACGTAATTGGAAGTCTTGCTTTTCTTTCTTTTCTGTGCAGTCAAGAGCAATATCTGTATAAAAATAACAGAAATCAATCAGTGCATTTTGGCAACACCAGAACACCCCAGTGGTGGTGACACAACACCTAATAGATTCCCTTTCCCCTCAAACCCCCCACCCTCCAAGATATACACTGGACACCCTACAGGTGTTCAAATGTTAGGTCTTAAATGGTAACTAGGAAGGGGTGGGTCCCTGAGAGCACAGGCAGAATGGATGAAAGCTTTCCTACTCATAGTAATGCGAATTGTGCAAAGGACATGAAGCAAGCTGCTGTTAGCTGAATGGAGGCAGTGATTGGATCGGAAGGGTTGCAGGAGGTCAGAGAGATAGGGTTCAGTCGAGTATGTGGATGGGTTTGGATGTGTGATTTCTGCATGGGTCGGGAGGGGAATTCTGTTGAAAGCATGGGAAAAGGTGAGAAGTGTAAAAACACAAACCGTTTGCTTAGAATTAAGAAAAATGAAATCTCAGAATGAGGTTGGATAGTGGGGATAGAGGAACGCAGAATGTTATAGGACCAGAAAAGACCATTGCAGATTATTGAGTTAATCCCAAAATATTAATAATAACAATAATCCTTGCATTTGATATGCACCTTATCACTATATCAAATGCAGGAGTCCTGTAGCTCAGTGGTTAGAGCACTCGCCTTGCAAGCAAGACACCTGGGCTCAATTCCAGGCAGGGCAAAACCTTGGGCAAGTTTCCTTACTCCACACACCTAATAATTATCCCTCCAAAAAACAAAACAATAATAAATGGTCATTTTCAATCCATGACTGTTTGTGGGACACTGCTGTGCGCAATTGGCTGCCGCAGTTCGCCCACAAATATATGGTCAATTCATTTTGCAGTATATTCTATGAAGCGCTTTGAGATGTCGAGAAGACGTGAAAAAGCGCTATATCAAATGCAAGGATTAGTATTATTATTATTATCATCACGTCTTCGAGATGTCTCAAAGTGCATCACAGAATATACTGCAAAGTGAATTTTTTTTTTTGAAGGAATTATTACCCCTGGAAAAGCCAATCAACTAACAACCGGGTAAACAGAGGTGTGTGGAGTAAGGAAACTTGCTCATTCCTGCCGGTAATCAAACCCAGGTCTCTCGCTTGCGATGTCACTGCTCTAACCATTGAGCTACAGGACTGAGTGAAAAGATAATAAGGGTTGTTTTATTGAATTCTTAGTCAAAGGCTGTCTAATTCCATCTTGAATTCACTGCCACAATCACAATCACTGCTCTCAATATAAAATAATTCAATCGGAACTGTCTGAGGTTGAGGTCTGCCTCTGTGATCTAAGCCACGATAAACCATCACCACCACCTGCATTTATATAATGCCCTTCATGGAGGGTAGCATCTCGGAGCGCTTATTGGCGTCGAACTGGAGAGAGAGGGCAGGTGTCTTGCAGGTACAATTCACAAACCATTCACAAACTGAGCTTGATTGCTTTGCTTGATCTTGCTCATCCTTGGAATTTCACTGACTCTACACTGTATTAAACATTTCATGAAATCCATAATTAAGTTACCTTTGTATCGGACTAATCTCTTTACATTTCTATTTTGGGTGAAATGGTTTAGTGGACGGAAGGGAGGATAACAGGAATAAAAAAAAGACACTTTCCACTTTCCGATCAGTCCCACACAGACACTCACTCCGAACCTAGTTTATATAGCACAATTGTGGCAAAGAGATGGTATGAATTGGGCTGGAAATTGGGAGTGCTCACTGGAGACTGCCTCAAGTGCACACTGGAAATCGTCTCAAGGCGCTTCACAGAAAAATTTGTGAAATGGATTGACCTTGTATTTTGTGGGTGAAACGTGGCAGCCAGTTGCACAGAGCAATGTACCACAAACAGTTGTGGATTGACTGGCCAAATATATATTTTTGGAGGGATTATTATCCCCGGAAAGCGATCTGCCAATTGGCTAACAACGGGGTTCTTACTTACTGCTAGGTAAACAGAGGCTTATGAAATAAGAAAACTTGCCCTAGGTTTCGCCCTGCCCCAGAATAAAACCTGGTCCTCTTGCTTGTGAGGCGAGCGAGTGTGCTAACCACTAAGTTACAGGACTCCGACTATGGAGGCATATTGTGCCAATCCACTCAGCCTCCGCTCAGACATGGTTCCTTAAAAGTTGTCAGATTCATAGCAGCATTTGGAATTAAACGCTATTTTATTTTAATTGGAAAAGGAATTGCTGAGTTTGTCGATGTATTTCTGTGCTTATTTCATGAAGACAACAGAGTGATTTCCTAATGCTGCTGTTTTTTGATTTACTAAGGCTTATTTTTATTGTCAGTCCAAGTTTGCCTGAGCTTGATGGTTTGTATCTATGTAAACAGAGCACACCCCAGTACAGGCTCGGGTGGAGCAAAGGCAAAAGCGCAGCTGAAATTCGTCGTGACTAAGAAAGGGCTACTGATGACTTTTGAGTGGGGATAATATTATTATTATATTATTATTGATAGATAAGCCAGATAGTCAGAAAATTTGCGACAATGTTGTTTAAATAAATCAAGTTTAACACATGCACTCAGTTATATGTTATAAGACAACAGGCCCCCACGAATGCCCTTCTGAAATGAGAGGTGCTACGATTTATCAAATGCAAGTATTACTATTATCAGTATCAGATCCACATAAACACTGGTGTCACCAGGCCACAGAAGGCTCAGGGTAAGAATACATCAAAACTAAAGAAAATAATGGCAGCTAAACATACTTGTTCACCACCTTCTCTTTCCAAATACAGGTAGTAAGTTGTCCGCAATAATTGTTTCCGTCTCTTGATCCTGCATTGAATGATAGTGGATCGCCCTGCTGGGCACAACACAAACTCTTGCAGGCGATCAACAGTAAGTTCACACGGACCATCCAGATGCAGAAACACATCTGTAGACTGCTGCTGAGAGGAAAGAGGTCAGACTGAGAAATGTGCCAACACTTAATCAGACTTATTTCTTATTGGGGTTTTTAATTAAGAGAGGAACGAAATTGGGAGAGTGGGGATAAATTTCTAAACTTGATTGTATTATGGTCCTCTGTAAAATTTTCTGAGAACTCACAGCTTCAGGAGAACGTGTTTTCAATCCAGCGGAGTTCATTTCCAACATTGTGACCAGATCTCCTAAGAGGGAAGCAGAAATGATGACCAGGGAAAAATTGATCATCCAACTGCAGGAAAGACTTCAATCAAAATACAAGGTTATGTGCAAACCTGTCAGACTATAGCTCTGGGAGCATTTAAGAACTTTTTTTAGTTCTTATTAATGCACAGTTCAGCAGATTCAATCCAAAAGGTATTATAAGGGGACACTCTCATTGAGAGAGAGAAAGCGAGAGAGAGACAGAGAGAGGGAAAATTATATTTTCCTTAACGTCTTATTGCATTGATCCAACAGCAACTTGCATTTATTTGGTGCCACTCACGCAGGGGAGGCTCCCCAGAGCACTTGACAGTGGTGGAGCACAACACCGAGCCAGGAGAGAGGTGACCATAATCATGGTCGAAAAGGAAGGTCTTCAGGTGCGACCTGAAGATGGGGTAGGAGTGAGCAAGGCGGAGGGATAGAGGAAGAGTGTTCCAGAGTTTTGGGGCGAAGTGGCTGAAAACGAGACCACTAATGGTGGAACAGAGGGCACGAGGGACAAGCAGGATTAGGACAAGATGTTGGCTGCGTTAATATACGTGATGTTGGTGCTCAGTGGAATTGAGAGGTTTTACGTGTATCGGTGCCGTTCAATTCTTCAGAGTGATCCACAACGAAATTCTGCTCTGTGTTTTCTGCCATTGTGTAACCGTCCACTTCATCTTCAGTGAGGAAGGCTCCAGGACCAACAAAACCTGGGGCCAGTAGAGAGGAGGCAGAATGAAACATGTACTAGTCCGAGACAAAGACTGGAAAGAGGTGAGGGATAAAAAGGATAGAGATACTTAATAGAGAGTGGAGATTCCATTCTCTCTCTATAAACTAGACATTTGCAGGAAACCCCACTCAGCCATGTGGGACATCTGTGTGTGTTGGGGTTAGAGGGACGCTGTGATACTGATAGAACTGTACCCAAGTGGAAAGCAGGAAGGAAATGTGGAATTGACAGCACTGGATTTCTAAATGTATCTAACCTCGGACTCTGTTGCGCCGCTTCTTATTCTTGTGAAGGAGAGGTTGCTCTTCTGAAACAATTCGGAAATGACTTGAGATCCTGAGGAGCCTCGTATTTCTGGAGCTTTTCGTGTCACTTGAAAGAGAAGACCATCTGGTCAAAGCAGGGAACACAAGTCATTCTTGTGACTTGCGTTAATTCTTGTCAAATCAATGCCAACAATAGAAACAATTTGTATTTATATTGCGCCCTTCACGTAGAAAAACGTCTCAGAGCTTTTTACAAAAACAACAACAAATTGCATTTATTTAATGCCTTTCATGTTGGGAGGATGTCCCAAGGTGGTGAAAGACAGGGTCTTTAACAACATGCAACACACAATGGAAACACACACTGGAGTTATAACAGATGTGTAAGTAAAGAAGTGTGAAATCATGAAGGTTTTAGCTTGTTCTCAATGGCAATGGATATGCATATTCTCCCTCACAACAACCTGTGCCATGGCCTGACTGCAGACCTCTGAGGCGAGACAGGAACTTCCTGTCCTGTCTAGTTCTGAGCAGGTGTCATCCGCAGACACGGGATAATCTTCCACATGTTTGAGGATTACATACAAATCTACTTCTCCTCCAGCTACAACTCCAGCTCTACCCATGTTCTGTCGGCTTGTCTGGCGGATATCAAGGCCTGGATGTGCGCCAAAGTCTTGGAACTAAAGGTCAACAAGGCGGAAGCCATACTCTTTGGCTCCTGTCAACGCCTTCTATCCTGCGGTTCTGACCTCCTCAACTTCCCCAGTCCTCAGACTCACCAAACTGGTGTGCAACCTTAATCTACAGCTATCCTTCTTACCCCACAACCGGTCCCTGACCAGAACACCTTCCTGCACTTCTGCGTATTCCCCGGCTCCAACTGAACCTTACCCCAGATGCAGTCGAAACACTCATCCATGCGTTCGTCACCTCCCACCTTGACTATTCAAATGCCCCCCTCGCCGGTCTTCCCAACTCCACCATCAGCAAAATCCAGCTGATCCAAAACTCCGCCGCCCGAATATTCACCCATACCCCCATCACATCAGTTCTAGCCAAGCTCCATTGGCTCCCTATCATCGAACAGATTAATTTCAAGATGCACATTTTCAAATCCCTTCATGCCCTGGCACCTCCCTACCTCTCCAATCTGCTTACTCCCCAACCCACAACCTGCTGCCTGCACTCGACAGGCTCTGGCCTTCTGCACACCCTCCGTTCCACCATTGGTGCAGCGCTTTCAGCCACTACGCCCTGAAACCCTGGAACACTCTTCCTCTGTCCCTCCACCTTCCTTCCCCATCTTCAGAATGTGTCTGAAGACCTTCCTATTCGACCATGTCTACGGTCACCCACCCATCTTTCGGGAAGATGTCTTAAAGAGCTTGACACTGCTGTTTGGGTATCGAGCTGGACGTAAGAACCAAAGGGGATGGGGAGGTGAAAGATGGCCAAAGGTGCATCCTCCCAAGCTCCTTTTAGAACTGCTTCTGACCATCTTATATTTATTCCCCCTTGTTTTGGATTCATCAATAAGTGGAAACTATTTATGTCTACCTTATTGATTCCTTTCATAATCTTAAAAACCTCCATTAGGTCCCCTCTCAATCATCTCATCACAAGAGAGAAAATCTCTAATTCTTTCAACTTCTTAAGTTAGACTGGTGACACAGTCATAGCGTTGACCTGCTCAAAAGGACATCACCCTCTGTAATGGCTGATAAGGAGAGACTCAGCTGCTGTATTGTACGGTATCTGGTGACCCGAGTGGGATTGCAACCTTTCCATCCAAATAGGAATCGGTGCAACTGACGCGTACACCATCATGACTCGTGGAGTTCTGTTGCGTGTTAGTTAGAACAAGCGAGAGCACCTTAGTTCAATTCCCGGGCAAGGCAAAATGTTAGGCAAGGTTCCTTTCTCCATAAGACTCTGTTCACCTGGCAGTAAGTAGGAACCCGGTTGTTATTAGATTGGCGGATTGCTTTTCTGGGGTAATAATCCCTTCAAAAATAAAACAAATAAAAATAAATACTAATTTCGTCACTCAATCCATGACTGTTTGTGGGACACTGCTGTGCGCAATTGTCTGCCACGTTTCGCCCACAAAATATAGTCAATTCACGTTACAGCATATGCTGTGAATCTCTTTGAGACATCTTGAAGATGTGATAAGACGCTATACCAAATGCAAGGATTATTATTATTAATTTGGGATTAACTCGATAATCTGTAATGATCTTTTCCAGTCCTATAACTTCCTGTGTTCCTGTATCCCCACTATCCATATTATTATCCAAGTAATATTATTATAACAACCATTGATAACTGTGTGTCTCTCACCTTAACAGACCATCAGCAAGGATCCACACTACACTACATCAACACAAGACAAATGGACACAAATCACCAGTAAAGCACAATGCTCACAAGGAGAAACCAGCAGTGGACTTGAGTTGAAAAAGTAACCATACCTTGTGCAGTGTGCAGTGCGGCTGGGTTTCTGATTGCAGGAGTAGTTCCTCTCCATTTTCCTCGCCACCTGCTCGATTATGGATTTAAATTTGAAATGAGAATCAGTGGATTGAAGGCAAATTCACTGAAGTAAACATTACCGAATCGAAACCTGATATTTGGGGAAATCAAACACTCAAATCATTCCCATGGTGAAGTGAGTGTAATTTAAGGTAGTGACTTGGCTTAGAACCTTTGTTTTTCTGCATTGAACTAAACTTTGACCTGTTGTGCAAAAGGAGTGTTTTACAACCTCTTATCAATGTGGTTGCCCTGGAAACACTGTTTAATTAAAGATCCACGTCTCATATTACACAGTGGCTTGATGCAAGCATTCTTATTATGAATAAATTTGTTTTAGAAAGTGGAAGATGTGTGGGGCCCTCAGGAATCACCTCAGAACTAGAGTGCCAACTTGCTGGAATTCACAACCACAAACTTTCTCGAGGGAAAAAGGAATATCAGGTTAACACTACACAATCTTTTCTGCACTGCTTATTATCAAAATAAGTAACACCTCAAATATTTGGGAGCAGCTTGCTGGCATCACCTCTTAGTCAGAGAATATTGCTTGGCTCGAGTGCTGGTCTGTGCTGAATTCACAACCTTCAAGGCAATAATTGGAATCCCTGTTATTGGCCTTAGGGGGCAAGATCATGGAACTGAGAGCAATCAATGTTTCCCGTCTCAACTCATAACCAGAAGGCCCTCCCAGGAATGCTTCATGAGTAATTATCATCAAATGTAGTGATTATTTGGAGGCAAATATAACAGCCATTTGCACTAGTAAAATTCCTGCCACAGCAATTAAAGCAATGACCAATTAATCTGGTGAATTGTTAACCAGAACATTTCTCTTTTCTGATAGCGTCTTGGAAACGGTGACGTCTACTTGAATAGTTGGATGAGACTTTGGTTTAATTGGAGTGTCAGCCTGGACTATGAGCTCAACAGCAAGGGTGCACCTTGGGAGGTCCTCCTGACGTGAAAAGCACTAAACAAATGTAATTTATTGTTTGTTCTTACCAACAGAGCTGAACGAGCACAAACTAATAATGATAATAATAAAATAATAGAAAGTAGCTCAGCTGAACCAACAAAAATGGCGCATAGAATAAAAATTGTCCTTAAAAAGAAAATGATGTCTTGTAGAAAAAATGAATAGGAGACAAAAATCATCATGGTTAATTCCAAGAGAAAGAACAAGGCCTGGATATGAACCGAAACTACAACTAGTTGACTAACGGAAAGCTGAAAGCTGAAACAGAAGCTCTCATAATATCAGCACAAGAACAATCTATTACTACAACAACAACTTGCAGTTATAAAGTGCCCTTCACACAGGGTAGCGTCCTGAGCACTTGACAGTGGCGGAGTCTGACCCCGAGCCAGGGGGAGAGGGAAGGGGGAGGTGACCGTAGGCACGATCAAAAAATACAATACAATATTACATTTACGGGAAGACGTCCCAAGGCGCTGGGCAGTTAGGGATTTGCACCCAAGCTGGGAATCGGGATCGGGGAGGGTAGAGGGAAAGGAGGGTATGAGAGTGGCCGAAGAGGAGTGTTTTATGACACTTCTTGATAGAGACAAGGCGAAGGGAATGTGGGATGGAGTTCCATAGGGTGGGGGCAGAAAGGCTGAATATCCAACCACCGATGGTGGGGTGAACCGGGTAGGGGATGTGGGGCAGGCCACAGCCTGCTGAGCAGAGGTAGCGGACAGCTTGATATGGGGTCAGCAGATTGCAGAAGTAGGAAGGAGTAAGGCCATGGAGGGTATAGTGGCTGAAAGCACGGCTGCTAATGGTGGAGTGGAGGGGGCAAGGGACAAACAGGAGGCCGGAGCCAGATAAGCAGAGGCAGTGGGTGTTGGAGTGAGGGGGTGAGCAAATCGGATAGATAGGGAGGTGCGAGGGCCTCGGATTTGAAAATGAGTGAGAGCATCTCAAAGTCAATCTGTTCGGTATTTGGGAGCCAGTTGAGTCTGGCAAGGACTAGTCTGATGGGGGTACATGGTTTTGTGCGTGTTAGTATCCGGGTGACGGAGTTCTGAATGAATTGGATTTTGTGTACAGTGAAGCTGGGGAGACCAGCGAGGTGGGCATTTGAATAGTCCAGCCATGAAGTGACAAAGGCATGGACGAGTTTTTCAGCTGCTGGGGATTTGAGGAATGAACGGAGGCGCGGAATTGACAGAGGTAGAAAGAAATGGTCATGGTCAGGGAACGGATATGTAGTAGAAAGGAAAGCTGTGGATGCAACCTGATGCCTAAGTTGCGGATAGGTTTGGTGAGTCTAAGGGAGAGCCTGGGGAGGTTGAGGAGTTCGGACCCACAGGAAAGAAGACGTTGACGGGAGCCAAAGAGGATGGCCTCCGTCTTGCTGATGTTCAGCTATAGGAAATTTGCGTTCATCCAGGACTTGATGTCCGTCAAACAAGCTGACAGGACATCAGCGGACTGGGAGTGGTGGCACCCGGAGGAGGAGAAGTAGATTTGGGTATCCTCCACATACATTTGGAAGTTGACTCCATGTCTGTGGATGACATTGCCGAGAGGGAGCATGTAAATGAGGAAAAGAAGGGGTCAAGCAAGCGAAGGGATGCAGCCTTGGGGTACCCCACGGGTGACCGGGCAGGGGCTGGAGGAGAAACTATTTGCTGAGATGTATTGTTGGTGGTTGGTCAAGTAGGACTCAAACAATGCGAGTGTGGTCCCACTAAGGTGGATGAGGGAGGAAAGGCGGTGGAGGAGGATGGTGTGACCGACTTTCTCGAACGCAGGGGAGAGATCGAGGAGGTTAAGGAGGCAGAGGGGGCCCTGGTCACAGAGCGAGACAATGTTATTTGTTACTTTGACGATTGCTGTTTCTGTGCTGGGGGTAAGGTAAAAACTGGACTGGACGGGTTTGAGTAGGCAATGCAGGGAGAGGTGTGAGCGAAGTTGATTTGCAACCATGAATTCTAAAATTTTGGCCAGAAAGTGCAGGTTTGAAATGGGTCTGAAATTTAATAATAATAATAATCCTTGCATTTGATATAGCGCTTTTCAAGTCGGGAGGACGTCCCAAAGCGCTTCACAGAACACACTGTAAAGTGAATTGACTGTATATTGGTGGGCGAACGCGGCAGCCAATTGCGCACAGCAATGTCCCACAAACAGTCGTAGATTGAAAATGACCAATTTATTATTGTTTTTGGTTTTGGAGGGATTATTATTAGATGTGTGGAGTAAGGAAACTTGCCCAAGGTTTCGCTCTGCCTAGAATTGAACTCAGGTCTCTCACTTGCAAAGCGAGTGCTCTAACCAGAGCTACAGGACTCCAAGGTTGGAGGGATCGAGGTTGTTTTTTTGCAGAGAAGGACTGCTTGATTGTATCGTCCAGCAGTGGGCAGAGGAGTGGGTGCTGGATGACCAGAAGCTGGGTGGAGAGGGGGTCCAGGAGGTGGGGGTCTTCATCTTGGTGATGATGGGGGAAAGGGAGGCGGGAGAGATAGGGGCAAATAAATGTATGCCGTAGTAGGAGGAGAGGATGGTGGGGGGATGGGTGATATATATGGGGGAGATAGCCAGGTGGATGTTGTCATTCTTGGCTTTAAAGAAGTCCAGGACCTCTTCGCATTTGGTGTCTGAGGTGAGGATCGAGCCTGCTTGAGAGGGGGTGTGGAGGAGGTGGTGGGTTGTGGAGAACAGCAGTTTGGGGTTATTTTTTGGCCTTGAGAATGACCTGCGAATAGAAGGCAGTTTTGGCTTGCAAGAGGGAGTGGTGGTAGGTGTGAAGACGCTCGAGAACCATGAGGCCGGGTTTTCGGCCAACTGCGCTTGAGCGACTCGGTTTGGGATTTGAGGGAGCAGATGTGACTATTGTACCACGGGGAGCTGGTGGGCTTGTAAACAAACCTGGTTTTCAGGAGGATGAGGGAATTGAAAGTTGAGGATAGATGATCATTAAGCAGCTTCGTGACCACATCACTCCCACCCTTGCTCTCCTCCATTGGCTCCCCATCCCCCAAAGGATCGAATTCAAGATCCTCATCCTCACCTACAAGGCCATTCACGGCCTTGCTCACTCCTACCTCTCCGACCTACTATCCTCCTACTTACCTGCCCGTACCCTCCATTCCTCTAGCTCCGGTCTGCTCCACATCCCCCGCCCTAACCGCCCTACCATCGGTGGCTGGGCTTTCAGCCTCTCAGCCCCCAGGCCCTGGAACTCCATTCCCCCAGTGTTTTCACCTTGCTTCCTCCCTTTCCTCCTTCAAGGCCGGTCTCAAGAGCTTTCTCTTTGACCGTGCCTTCAGCTCCCCTCTCGACTCTCTACCCCCTCCTCGCTCCCTCCCTTCTCTCCCCTCACCCTGACCATTTCCCCCCTGCTCGGGTCCCGACCCAACTGTCCAGTGCCTTGGGATGTCCTCCCGACGTGAAAGGCGCTCTATAAATGCAATCTTGTTGTTTTGGATCACTACATCATGATTGGTGCAGGTGAGCGGAGGGAGCAGGCGGGTTGGCAGGGGGTTAAGAGATCGCAGAGATAAGGTGAGGCGAGGCCATGGAGGGCTTTGTAGGTGAGGACCAGGATCTTGAACTGAATCCTCTGAAGGATAGGGAGCCAATGGAGTCAGGCAAGAATGGGGGAGATGGGGTCACGGAGTTTGGTGTGGGAGAGGACACGGGCTGCAGGGTTATGGATTATCTGCAGCCTGTGGAGGGAGGAGTTGCGAAGGCGAACAAGCAGGGGATTTGCGCCTGGAGGTGATTGAAGGCATGAACAAGAGTTTTAGCGGCCTGAGGGGTGAGGTAGTGGTGGAGTCAGGCGATGTTACCGAGGGAGGGAAGGCAGAGTGGGTCATGTCTTTGATGTGGGGAAGAAAAGACAGTTGAGGGTCGAACAAGGCATCTAGGTTCCTGACTGGCTTGGTGAGTTGTAGTGTGCAACCATGGAGGTTGATGCTGCCAGAGCCTGAGGTGCTGAGGCGCTGGCGCGAGCCAATCAGGAGGGCCTCAGTCTTGTCCACATTCAACTGTAGGACATTTGCCCTCATCCAGGACTTGATGTCCGATAGGCAGTCTGTGGTCCTGGAGTTGAGGGTGGAGGCAAAAAGATAGAGTGGGGTGTCATCTGCATATATATGGAAGTTGACCCCATGTCTGTGGATGATGTCACCAAGGGGGAGCATAGATATTAAAGAGGAGAGGGCCAAGGACAGAACCCTGGGGAATGCCAGACATGACAGTGCGGGGGCTGGAGAAGAAACCATTGGAGGCAACAAAGATCAGAGGCTGAGAGGACGTTTGTGAGGGAATCGAGGGATAGCTTCTTCCATGGACAGAAAGAAATGGTGGACGGTTTGGAGGAGGCGAAGGGGATATGGGAGGAGAGGGAAATGAAGAAGTGGTCCGAGATGGCCTTGTTTTGATGAACAGATCAGTGATGTCAAGGCCATAAGTGATGACTAGGTCGCCACAGTTGTGGGTCGGGGAATTTACTTGGAAGGTGAGGTTTAGAGTGGAGAGGAGGCTGCCAAAGTAAGAGGAGATAGGCAGTGCGAATTTAGATGGAGGTTGAAGTTGGCCGTTATGAGCAGGCGCTTTGTGCAGAGTGATAGGGATGAGAGGGGACAGCAGATTTCTGCGAGGAAGAGCCAGGAAGTTTTTGGGGGGGCGGTAAACTCTGAGAATTTTGAAGGAGAGAGAGGAGGGATGGTAGATGGAGAGGTTCTCAAAGGAGGGGAAACAGCCAAAGGAGTGGGGGATAGACCGAGGGAGATTTTGGAGGGCCACCCTACCGCCAGGGTGGGAGATGTGGTAAGAAATGTAACTAGGCGGGGAGGCTTCGACGAGGGGGACGGGCTCACCAGGGGATAGCCAGATTTCCGTGAGCCCTAGGATGTCTAATTGCTCGTCTAGGATGAGGTTATAGATTCAAGAGATTTGTTAGAGAGGGAGCAGACATTTTGGAGGACAATGCAAATGGGGGCACAGGCGAGGGAGGGTTGGGGTGGTTGTGGATATTAGGGGTGAAAGGACTGTTGAGTATGAGGGGGGAAAGTTGGGAAAGATGTAGATGAGAGAAGAGGGGTTTGTTTACCTGTTGCAGGCATGGGAGCTGGGCCTTGCAGAGTAGATGGGTGATGTGGCAGTCGGGATGGCTGTTTAGGGACAACCATCGATGAGTGCCGCGGTGAGCCCGGCGGAGGACGTCCAGGTTGGAGCAGAGGGAGGTCGCGGGAGGGTCCAGGAGGGAGAGAAGATGGGGAGGGCGGTAGGAGAGAAGGCTTGAATTGGAGTAACGAAGGGTGGGGAGTCAGAGAGGGGGTATTTTGGGAGGGGTTAGCTCAGGTCAGGTGCGGGAGTCAAACTGGGAACCGAGCGATCAGAGGGGCTCCTTCAGCCTGCAGGCATGGCGACTGTGGGAACGCAAATAAAATAAAACTAATCACAAGCAACGCTATATTAAATATATCAAATGCAAGGATTATTATTATTATTACAGGTTGATCATGCTTTGCCACTAGATGGCATCAGAATATTTTAAAATTATATTGAAGGCAGAAATGCCTTGAATCACTAATAATGTGCACAACAGCAACAGCTTATCCCGTTCTACCCGCTTATCTCAAACCAATTCTTAATGACACATCCACTGCTTAGGACGAAAAAATATTGCATATGTGTAATTTACCCGTATGTCAACATCAACATAAACTTCGGCACGCTGATGCCGACAAATTTTTCAAGTTCCTAATAGCCCAACGTACATTGTGTCATTCGCACTTATCCTTATGTGTGACAAGGCTTATAAAATAGCTGTGCTGTGAGTGCTGTTTATACTGTGTACCACAAATGGATACCACGACTGGAGTGAGATGGAAACTTGACTTGAAAAACTGGAGGATAAATATCGTGAGCATTTGAGAATGGAAAGTTCAGAAAAGAAGTCTGTGAAACCTTCTCTGTGAAGCACAACACCCTACAATGTTGGTTGAAATCTGCCAAACACATAAGGCTGAGAACAAAGCAAGGATATATGCGTCACAGATAAAGAAAAGAAAAACGGCAAAATATGAAGATGTTGAGGATGCATTAGCAATCTGGTTTAATGAAAAACTCACTGAAAATTCCACAATCATAATCGATGGTGAACTGTTCTTCGAGAGGCCAGGCTTTTGCCGATCAGCTAGGCATGGAAAATATCACCATCAACGACGGGTGGTTCAGTCACTTCAAGGTCTCGTGTAGAAAAACAATTGCTGTGAGGGGAAGTCTGCCGACATGTCTTATTTCGAAGAGTGGAAGGCCTATCTGCAGGAAATCTACAGGACTACAATTCGTATTTATGACAAAACCTCCTCATTTTTCAAGTGCATTCCCGCCAAAACTGACTGCATTAAGGGGTAACCCTGTACTAGGGTAAACAACCTAAAGTCCTTTTCAATTAAGTACGAATCCTTGTACTTCTAATGCTTCTAATTACAGCATTATATACAAAATAGATGTAAATAAATGCTTTTAGTTACAGCATTTTAATTCAAATACATGTAAATAAACAATTCAGCAATTTGTAAGCTACAGCAATTTATAACCACAGTGCATATGTCTGAGTTGTTTGTCTGTTTAAGTCGGCAAAATTCCAGCGGTCCCGAACATGTCAACATAAGTGGGTAGGTATAGTTATATTGTGCCCTTTACACAGAGTAGGATCTCACATAACCTGCTCCTGTCAGAATGTGACAAGAACAGGTTTGTGCCCCTAGAATCCAAAATTACACATATGCTGCACTTTTGCTAAGGCCATTAATATCTCACAATTGTAAAAATTTCAGCAGAGGAGGAAACCAATCACATTCATTGTGCCTATGCTGGCTATAGTTTAGTCATTGGAGAAAAATAGCACTGCCCAAAATACAGCTATATTTCAAACATTGCAACACAGATTATTAATGACCAGGGTAAAAGCAGCTACAATAAAAAAAAGTCATCAGTTTCCTCATAGTGGAGTCAGTCCAGTAAATGACAGATGGCTAACCAGTTATGTTCATGGTGCTCGTGGTTGATGTGAAACTATGGATATCCCCCAAGCTTCAGGGAAACTGACACATTAACCAAAGAATCTTTGGTGGAGTCCTGTAGTTAAAGCACTCGCCTTGCAAGCGAGAGACCCTGGTTCAATTCCTGGCAGGATGAAATGTTGGGCAAGTTTTCTTACTCCACACACCTCTGTTTATCTAGCAGTAAGTAGGAAGCTGGTTGTTAGTCAATTGGCGGATCTCTTGCCCGGGGGAAATAATTCCTTCAAAAAGAAATAATAATAATAAATTGGTCACCCAATCCACGACTGTTTGTGGGACACTGCTGTGCTCAATTGGCTGACGCATTTCTCCCACAAAATATCCAGTCAATTCATTTTACAGTATATTCTGTGAAGCGCTTTGAGATGTCTCGAAGACGTGATAAGGCGCTATATCAAATGCAAAAATGTATTAATCGCACTGTACCTCACACTGTGCTTCTGTGAAACAAATATGGATGAAGGTTGGCCTTGTCACTCTGGAATGAGTCGATATACATTACTCATACAGCCATTGAAAACAGAATATGCCACAATAAGGTCAGATTCTTCACTACTAATTACCATAGCCCAGATGAGCTACACTTTCATCTGATAAATCTAGCCTTTATTGCAGGACATAGCCAATCTTTGAAAGTGTTGAAAAGACGCCAACATGAGCCACATAGTCACAACGCCATCACACCAGTTCTGAACAGTCAGTGTTTTGGGCCCGAGCTGGGGGGCAGGATTGGGATGAGGGAGGACAGAGTGGGAAGGAGGGCGGCTGAAGGCACAGTCAAAAAGGAGGGTCTTGAGTTGTGCCTTGAAGGAGGCAAGAGAGGGAGCAAGGCGAAGGGATTGTGGGATGGAGTTCCAAAGAGTGGGGGCAAAGAGGCTGAAAGCCCGGCCGCCGATGGTAGGGCGGGTCAGATGGGAAACGTGGAGCAGGTTGGAGCCTGCTGAGTGGAGGGAGCGGATAGGTTGATAGGGGGTCAGCAGGTCAGAGATGTAGGAGGGGGCAAGGCCGTAGAGGGTCTTGAAAGTGAAGATGAGGATTTTGAATTCTATCTTCTGAAGGATGGGGAGCCAGTGCTGCCGGGCGAGGGTGGGGGTGATGGGGTCACGGAGCCTTGTGCGGGCGAGGACGCGAACTGCAGAGTTCTGAAATCCAGCATCTCCTCACAGGCAGAGCTTCAAATCCCTTCATGCCCGGCCACCTCCCTACCTCTCTGACCTGCTTACCCCCAAACCCACAACCCGCTGGCTCCACTCAACTGGCTCCGGCTTTCCGCATGTCTCCCGTGCCTTCTGTTTCACCATTGGTGGCCACACTTTCAGCCATTACTACAACAACTTGCACTTATATAGCGCCCTCCACTCAGGGTAGCATCTAGGAGTGCTTGAACTACACCCTAAAACTTTGGAACACTCTTCCTCTATCCTTCTGCCTTGTCCCTTCTTTTCCCATTTTTAAGTTGCGCCAGAAGAATTTCCTGTTCAACCGTAGCTCCGGTCACCTCCCTTTCCCCTTGGCTCGGATTCATGCTCCGCCACTGTCAAGCGCTCTTGGACACTACCTGCTTGAAGGGCTCTATATAAATGCAAGTTGTTGTTGTTATAGTGGCTGAGCTTCAACCAAATGGTGATTTCATAGCCTGAAGGTTGGAGGAGGAAGGGAAGACCTATGGTAGTAAGAACTTCCAGTCTTAAGCTCCAGAGTTAAGAGCAGGAGACAATGTGATTAGTTTAGATTTCAATACAGTGCAAATGGAGGGAGAGGGGGAACCCATTTGAAAGTTGTGAAGAGCAGAGGAAGGTTTGTCGGAAATCAATCACAGTATTATCAAGAAAAGTTGCTACAGGGAGAAAGTGCTTGAGGATTACGAGAAGAAAATATAATAAGCAACAACAACAAAATTACATTTGTATACCACCTTTCACATCGGGAGGATGTCCCAAGGCACTGGACATTCAGTGTTTCGGACCCGAGCTGGGGGTCGGGATTGGGGAGGGTGGCGGGCAGGAGGGAAGGAGGGTGATCGAAAGCACAGGCAGTGTCTTGAGATGGGTCTTGAAGGAGGTAAGGTAGGGGGCGAGGCGGAGGGACTGTGGGATGGAGTTCCAGAAGGTGGGGGCAGAGTGGCAAAAGGCCCGCCAATGGTGGGGCGGGCAAGGCGTGGATATGAAGCAGGCCGGAGCCCGCTGAGCAGAGGAAGCGAGCAGTTTGGTAAAGGATTAGGTGGTCACAAATGTAAAGGGAAGCGACAGAAGGATCGATTTCAAGATCCTCACCCTTGTATTCAAGTCCCTCCACTTCTCTGCACCCTTCTACCTCTCTGACCTCCTCTCTCCTCAAGACAGTACCCGTTACCTTCGTTCTTCCAGGTGTGGCCTCCTCCTCGTCCTCCGAGTCCTCCACTCCACACTCGGCGGCCGTGCCTTCAGCCACTATTCCCCGAGGCTCTGGAATTCCCTTCCTCACTCCCTTCGCCTCACTCCCTCCCTTCCTAATTTCAGGTCTCTGCTGAAGAAACCTTCTTTTTGACCGCGCCTTTGGTCACCTTCCTCCCTCTCCCCCTGGCTAGGTCCCAGGATCCGTTGCTGCGAAGCGCTCTGAGACTGCGTCCGGCATGGAGGGGGCTATATCAATCCAACTTGTCGTTGTTGTTGTTCTTATTATTTGATGAGAGCTGTTTCCACTAGTTTACTGTTTCTGAAAGACTTACACAAAAGATTTAGAATAAAAACATAAGAATGAGGAAAGCAGTCAGTTCCAATTTTCAGATAAGTCTTTAGAAATTACTCACAAGGAACTATGTTTTAATATTTGTTAGTTTCAATGTTGTGACAGGGGGATAAACCTCCCCCTTGCCTTTTATGGTTATTGGCGATCAACCGACGTGTAAAGGGCTGGACTTTACACGTGATAATTAGGCAAAAGCCCTAAGGGATAATTGAGCCCCAGGATAAAGCTGGGGGCTTGGGAATGTGAGAGGGGAGTCTGGAGAAGGCTGATGTACAGAGTTAGAACTTCCTTGTTAAAATAAACCTTTCCTTTTTGTTACAACTATTGTGCAAATTATGTTTTTGGATGTGACCAACACTCTCCTAAAATACAAATGACATATTTTATGTCACTTACCACTTAGAGTGAGTGCTAAGCAAAGGATAGACCAGAAGGGGATCAAGCTTGCAACATTTATGAGTTGGGTAGGTCAGAACAAACAAAGGAAGTGGATTTAACCACTAATCTCAGTCCATGTAATTTTCTCTTTGAAATGTGCGGAAGAGAAAGTCTCACCAACAGTATTTCATCAAAGTTTCAATATTGCAGGGAACCACATCTAATAATGCCCCAGATTAGATTTTTTAATGTTACTTCTTAAACTAAGGGGAACTACAGTAACTTCAGGCTCAAACCACTGAGGTTAATGTAGAGGGCAGGATGTTTTTCCTCCTACCCCCGCCCGGTCACTTGTGGGGCACCCCAAGGCTGCATCCGTTTATTCCTTATCTACATGCTCCCTCTGAGCGATGTCATCCGCAGACTTCCACATACAGGTGGGTGACACTCAAATCTACTTCTCATCCAGCTGTGATTCCCAGTCCACTGATGTCCTGTCAGCCTGTTTGACAGACATCTAAGCCTGGATGAGCACCAATTTCCTGCAGCTGAATGTCGGCAAGACGGAAGACATGTTCTTTGGCTTCCATCAACGTCTTCACTCCTGTGGTTCTGAACTCCTCAACCACCCAATAACCTGCACTTTAATGTAACTGATGCTGAGTGATGCCCAGGAATCAAACCTGGATCCTCTCACTTGTGAGGCGATTGCTCCAAACAATACACGACAAGATTCCACATAATACTACAACAACTTACACTTATATAGCGGCCTCCTTGCAGGATAGTGTCTCAGAGTGCTTAACAGTGGCAGAGCCTGACTCCGAGCCCGGAGGTGACCGTAAGCACAATTGAAAAGGAAGGTTTCAGGCAGGATTTGAAAAAGGAGAGGGGACAGGCGGAGGGATTGAGGGAGAGTGTTCCAGGATTTTGAGGCGTAGTGGATGAATGCACAACTTCCAATAGTGGAGCGGAGAGCGCGAGGCACAAGCAGGAGGCTGATGCCAGTCGAGCAGAGCCACCGAGTGATGGATTGGGGACTGAGAAGGTCGGAGAGGTAGGGAGGTACCAGGAAGTGAAGAGATTTAAACACGTGTGTGAGGATCTTGACGCAATAATAGTAGTAACAATAATAATTGTCGAAATGTCTCAAAAGCTCTTTCACAGATTTACTGTGAAGTACATCGACTGTGTATTTGGTGAAGGAACACAGCAGCTAACTTGTGCACAGCAAATTCATTTTTTATAAAAAATGTATGATATGATAAGTGTGGTTAAGGCATTTGATTGACAGATGAGCACAGCATTCAAAAGGGGAGCGAACTTGTAGCGATGGGCGTGACTCAGTGTGGTTTTGAACGCTAAATAAAGAGAGAAAATGATCAGCAAGGAGTATATTTCTTGACTTGTAACAATGGAGCTCTGTAGCAAGCTTTGGAATCTGTGAATGGATCAATAATTTGATATTGAAGGTTGGAAGAAGTCACATTTCTGGGACTCGCCTGCAAAGCCTTCAACATTTCAATAACCTTCAGGTATGATTTTTGAACCTATTTTTAATCCAACCAATATAATAATCCTTACATTTGATACAGTGCCTTATCACATCATCGAGATGTCCCAAAGAGCTTCACACGATATACTGTGCGGTAAAGTAGTCTGACTGTGTATTTTGTAACCAAATCCTAATGGCCTGTTAAGTTGGTTTCTTGGGCATTGGACCTTGTTCAGTGAATGGAAACATTGGTAAAGTGCATGTTTTCAGCTTTATGTCCCCTTTGCTCTCTGCTTCTCTAGTAGCTTATGCTTTTTTGGTTCATTCTGTTCCTTGCTGGATGCATTAAACTGAAATGGTTTAGAACGGTGACTGTAATCTTACCAATCAATCTTACCACAATGACAGGACTAAAGGATAAGATAAAGATTAGAGAGCTGCAACATAATGTGTACATTGTCACCCAGTTCACTGAGGTCTGCTAGCTCATATTGCATACATTTTCATTGCATAATGTTTATAGAAGTGCCACTCAAACCAAGCATACAAGTTGAAAGCAATCGTTTCAAGGCATTGGATAATTTTCATTAACAATTTGGAGTCTCACTGGCTAAATGTGCAATTTAGTGTGCACAGACAGGTTCATGTCCCTTAGCCAATCTGCCCCACCATTGGCAGGCAGGCTTTCAACCATTGCCTCCCTCCCTATGTTCAAAGGCCGGCTCAAGACAAACCTCTTTCAGTTATCTTTCCACGCCCCACCCTGTTCAGCTCCCATCTCCCATCTCCTCAGCTCGGGTGCCGAGCTAACAGTGTGAAGCACTTCTCCCACCATGAAAGATGCTATATAAATGTTGTACTGAGTCATATCAACACGTTAGCCAATCTTAAGATAACTATTTCCCTGGACTAATATGGAAGGGTAAAATCATTGTACTGAGAGTTATACAGTGATTATAGTTAGAGGATAATAATAATAATAATAATAATCCTTGCATTTGATATAGCGCTTTTCACGTCGGGAGGACGTCCCAAAGCGCTTCACAGAACACACTGTAAAGTGAATTGACTGTATATTTGTGGGCGAACGCGGCAGCCAATTGCACACAGCAATGTCCCACAAACAGTCGTAGATTGAAAATGACCAATTTAATTATTGTTTTTGGTTTTTTGGAGGGATTATTATTAGGCTCTGTGTGGAGTAAGGAAACTTGCCCAAGGTTTCGCCCTGACCTGCCTGGAATTGAACTCAGGTCTCTCACTTGCAAAGCGAGTGCTCTAACCACTGAGCTACAGGAATCCACAGGATGAAAACTGGGTGAGCGTAGGATCAGGTTTTAGCTACAATACTTCCAGAAATGGAATTGGTTTGCACCACTCACCCAGGAAAAATGACAATTACACTGGTCCACAACTTTAGCAAGGAAAGAAAAATATTTACAAAAGGTGAACAATTACAGAATAAGAGGAACTGAGCGACATAGCAGCAGCAGAATGGTAATATAATATTATTGCCTTGTATATTATAATATAATTTCTTGCATTTGATATAGTGCTTTTCACGTCTTCTAGACTTCTCAAAGTCTTCACAGAATATACTGTAAAATGAATTGAGTATATTTGTGGGCGAAACTATTATTATATTATATTAACATATTATATTATTATGGTAAATAATAAAGACAAAGCTAGCAAAAGAGGCTTGAGAAGATTCTCTGTTTATCGTTAGGTAGCGCAAGCACAGATTGTTTGTACATTCAGAAGTATAGCTTTCTGAGTGGCTTCCAATGAAATTTGATACAATGTGTTTATCACTGCAATGTACAAGTCCACTTTGAGGAACTCTTTGACTAACCTGTGCATTTCAGTCAGGTGGATGTTACTGGGGATGTCTCAGTTACGAAGAAATTAAAAAATTAGGACTTTCAGAGTCCCGAGACACTACCTGGGCTTGAAGGTGCTTATATACATGTAAATTGTTGTTTATGTTCTATTTTATTTTTATAAAGCAGGATGTCCTACCAGGCTTGCCTGTTCTGGTTGCTCTTTTATTCCTCCATGGGATGGACTGCATCACAAGACTGGGGAATGCCATCATGTGCAAAAAAGGGGGTTTGGATCAATCGTTCACATCAGCACTTGAAAGAAATCCCAAAAGACCTGCCAGAGTCCACACAGTACTTGGATCTTTCTTACAACAATCTGACAAGCCTTAATGATGTGGACTTGCAGCTACTTCAAAACCTATGCTTCCTACGATTGTCTAACAACAGGATTCGGTTTGTCTCTGAAGCTTGCTTTCAAATGAATTCAAACCTGGAGATTTTAGATCTCTCTCACAATCTATTGGAGACAATCCCATACTTGCCATTGAGATACGTTTTGGGTTTGAGGGTCCTTGACATCTCAGGCAATCTGTACAGAAGCTACAGCTTGGGAAATACTTTTGCAACGCTGCAGAAAATGACTGTTCTGAATTTGGGAAGTCCCCATGCACCATGTATTAACAAGAAAGACTTTACTTCATTGCACAATGTAACACTGAAAGTTGTAAAATTTAGCAATGGGGTGAACCTACAAAAATACGAAGCAGGTTCTTTGGTACAGCTCCAAATGCTGGAAGAGCTGTCCATAAACATGTCCTTTTGTGGCAAAGTTCCAATGCTGACTGCCATGCTGAGGGATTTGAATCAGACCAAGGTTAGAAACATCACACTTGGCTACTTCTCCTCAAAGGATTGTAACCAATCCATTGATCCATTCCGAGGGCTCTCAGACATTAATACTTTGGAAAAACTCACCTTCACCCATAGCTGGATAAGCAGCTCATTAATTACTTACATTCTTCCCAAGTTAGGTCAGTCAAATATTCAAGTTCTTGTTTTTCAAAACATAACATATGACGACAACACTGGGGGTATTTATTTTAATGGAGTGAATGGGAGTACCCGTATCAGCCTGATGAAGTCTGTTATTTTTGATGGTGTAACCCACTACCAATATAATTATCCTTTGATTTATATCAATTTGACTCTTTTCCTGCACATCGCTTACGTGAAGTTCTCTCATAGTGGAATGAATATTTCTCCCTGCAACCTGCTGCCTGATATTATCTCTTTGGAAGTTCTGGATGTGTCCAATAACCTCCTGGATGACACTGGTTTCTGGAGATCCAGATGTAACTATACCAATGTCTTCCCCAGCCTGCAGAAACTCAACCTGAGTCACAACCAATTCAAAAACCTCGGTTTCATTTCTAGCAAACTGCATCAGATGAAAGTGCTGGACACTGTGGATCTGAGCTTTAATAGTATTGATAACCCAGATACCTGCTCGTGGCCTGCAAAAATGACCACTTTGATCCTCAGTCACAATCCTCTGGGGAACACGGTCTTCAATTGCCTGTCCAAATACTTCCTGGTGCTCGACCTCTCCTACACACAGATAGATGCTTTGTCCAGTGATGCCTTATCTCGATTGCCACGTCTAACAAAGCTCTACCTGACTGGTAACTTTATCAAGCAGTTACCCTCACACCTGGAAGCTGCTCATCTTCACACATTGTACATCAACTTCAACTCCATAAATATAATTTCCCAAAACATGTTGCAAGGCCTTCCACAGCTCCGTCAACTGAATGCAGGGAACAATACCTTATACTGCACTTGTGATATGTACTGGTTCACAGCCAAATTTGACAAGAACCTGTTGGTAGAATGGCCAGATTCATATACCTGCAACTATCCATCTAACTGGGCGGGCAAAACCCTGGCTACCTACAATCCCAATATCATTATATGCAACCAACTGTTTCAGGCACTGATCGGAGTGGGCACTGGAGTGTTCATGTGCATTGTTCTAGCTCTTCTATGCTATTGCTGTGACGCTGTGTGGTACTTCAGAATGTTATGCATGTGGATCCATGTCAAAAGATCCCAAAGTCGCAAATCCGGTGAAATGGAGACCCCGATTTATCAGTTTGATGCATTTATATCATATAGTGAAGAAGATTCTGTGTGGGTAACTGACCACCTACTCGTTACACTGGAAAATGCAGCCTTCCGTATATGCATACATAAGAGAGACTTCACTCCTGGACAGCTGGTCATAGAGAACATCATCAACTGCATTGAGAACAGTTACAAGACCATTTTTGTGCTTTCGAAGCAGTTTGTGAAAAGTGAATGGTGCCACTATGAGCTCTACTTTGCCCAGCACAGATCTCTAAATATCCAGCAGGACTCCATCATTTTCGTCCTCCTCGAACCCATTCCTTCAAATTCAGTTCCCAGAAAGTTTGTCAAACTCCGGAAACTCCTGAACAGAAAGACCTACTTGGAATGGCCACAAGAGGCCCAGAAGCAGCAGATCTTCTGGTCGAATCTTAAAGGGATTTTGGAAACTGGAAACAAATCTATAGTTGCTTAACGTCAATCCTCGTCCTCAGTACTCGTGATCAAAGGGTCATCCCCTGCTTCGGAGCTTCAGCCAGCATATCTTATACAACTTTATCAGCAGTCTTAAAACTCTACATTTAGCAATTTACAATCGGAAATTAATTGTGTTTTGGCAAGAAATGTGTTTATGTAAGACGCAACTAAGTCAGAGAGGATGAGATTTTATTGATTAAAATGTGTGCAGTTGATAAAAGCACCAACTGATGCAGCACTTGATGATACAGATCAGGTCTTGAGTCACAAATCCAGCCTACGTTGAGTTAGGTGAACTGAGCCGACTGTGCTACAAATGGCCACCGCACCCGAGGGTTCTGAAGGAGAGGTCGGGAGGGGGAACAAAAACTGAAAGCTAGAATTGCTCCCTCCTGAAAACTATCCTGACATCCCCCATACATGTTGTTGAAGAGTTGAGCAAAGCTATGATCATTGTTGGTTGTGATGATGCCGATGGTTGAACAGCCAGCCGGCACTCACTGCCACGATGCACGCTTAAACAATGGACACATGGGCGATGTACCGAAAGATACCCAAGCAAGAGTAGAAGGGGCAAAAAGGAATTGAGCATTTTCAGGACAAAAACAGCAAAAAATTACATCAAGGATTTGAACCTGAGCTGGGGGTTGGGAATTAGACATTAGCGGAAAGAACGGTTGAGCAAAACTCTTTTGTCCAACTAACTCCTTTTGAACAATCAAATACCAACACCTGTCTTGAATTTCATTATTACATATTTAATAGCCTTCAAGATCATCATTTCCTTAAGGTGATACGAGGAATTATTAATGTACTGGAAAAACACAAAGGCACGTATACCTGCCCGAGTTGAGCATTGTGGCTTCCCAGGAATCCATGTCACACCGCTAGCGATTGTTCTTGTACAAAGACCACTCGAGCCAGACAGATGCTGAACTTGATCACAGTTTATTAACACAAGGAAAACCTCAGCCGTCTACAGGAGCCCTGTCAGAATCTGGCAAGATCTGCTGCCTCTGACACACCTAGAGAGGTGCAGTTACCTGTGTTTGTGTTCAGTGTCCTACAACCCCTCTTACACCAACTTCCACTCACAGTCCACTCCCCTCACCCCGATCCAGTAGTTATGCCTTGTAGTAATCTCCAACAGCCTCACACTCAACTGCATTCTCTGCAAAGCCTGACTTAACCACATGGCCTTTGTGGCCTACGGATGGATAGGCTCCCAGCTTTCTACCTCAACCACCTGGTAACAACAACAACAACAATAAGATTCCATTTATAGAGCACCTTTCTCGTCGGGAGGACGTCCCAAGGCGCTGTACAGTTGGGTCAGGACCCGAGCAAGGGGGAAATGGTCAGGGTGAGGGGAGGGAAGGAGTGAGGAGGGGGTAGAGAGTCGAGAGAGGAGCTGAAATGGGCATGGTCAAAGAGAAAGGTCTTGAGACCGGCCTTGAAGGAGGAAAGGGAGGAGGCAAGGCGAAGTCACTGGGGGATAGAGTTCCAGAGCCTAGGGGCTGAGAGGCTGAAGGCCCGGCCACCGATGGTAGGGCGGTTGGGGCGGGGATGTGGAGCAGACCGGAGCCAGAGGAACGGAGGTTATGGGCAGGTAGGTAGGGGGATAGTAGGTTGGAGAGGTAGGAGGGAGCAAGGCCGTGAATGGTCTTGTAGGTGAGGATGAGGATCTTGAATTCGATCCTCTGGGGGATGGGGAGCCAGTGGAGGCGAGCGAGGGTGGGAGTGATGTGGTCCTGAAGCCTGGTGCGGGAAAGTACACGAGCTGCAGGGTTCTGAATGACCTCCCAACAGGGAAGACTATTTAGAGGAGTTCTGAATGACCTCCCAATAGAGAGGACTATTTAGAGGACGGAGGTGAAGGGTGGGGCAGCCTCCCAACCTATAAAGGCACTGGGCCATCAACTGATTAAAAAGTTCACTTACATACAGCTCCCTCATTTCCAATAGCAGCTAATACCACATCACTAAAACCAGCATGCAAGCCCGTTACAGTACCTTAGAGCTCGTATTGTTGCTTTAAGGTTTTTTTTTAAAGTTTAAAATAAACTCATTTTGGGGAAGTGGAACCTGTTCGAGGAATATTTTGCTGCAACATGCCCATTGCTGTCCCATCACTTTCACATCATATAGCAGGCCAGAGCCAAACAATCCTGAGGTTCCTCACAAGATGACACAAGATTGGTCTGGATGAAAAAGTCCCTGTGGCCATTCTGAACTTACCCCTCCAGAATACCCACCCCACTGCACCCCCGCCACAGCATCAAGCTGCTTTTTAAAAGCTCTTGCAATAAGCGTGTGTAAAAGAAGGTAGCAGAACCATTCAAATAAAATTGCAATCCCGTGAAAGCATATAATAAAAATCCTTGCATTCGATATTGCGCCTTATCACGTCGTTGAGATGTCTCAACCCGCTTCACAGAATATATTGAAAGTAAATTGACTATATTTTTATGGGCCAAATGCGGTAGCTTCCTATGTTTGAAAGACACAGTAAAGGTGTTGCACACATAAAAGGATCTGATTGTTAACCACGCAACACTTGTGAAAAAAAGTTTAACTTTTTTTAAAAAAATGTTTGCTTTTTTGTTGAATGCCCTGGCTCTAGATGTTCTGAATTTTTGATGTAAATATACCTTTTACGAATGGAAAGTTTTGATTGTGGTTCATTAAAACCAAAATGAAAAGTCAGCCCCAATGTTGCAGTGGATAGAGCTGCAGTTCACTGGACCAGGGTTCACGGTTCAATCCCAGGCTGTGCAGCATTTGCTGGTCTCAGCTGGGCTGAGCGGGGTTGCTAAATTGGCACTGGGCTGCCTACTCCTGGGGTCTCCTCAGTACCCTCTACTGGTTGTGCGTGTGTGTGTGGCACCCAGGTAGGCGGGCAGCTCTACAGTGAAGTGCGTGTTCAACACCACAAACAACGGTCACTTGGGCAGGGAACTGGAGAGCAACCAGCGGCTGTGCAACCACAGAAAGGCATGAGAAAATATAGAAAAAAATTGGACACAAATTAATAATATTAATAAAAATAAAAGTAGGTGATGATTGGAAATCTCCATGGACACTGCCCTACAGTGGGTTTCAATCCTGTTACTGAAAGTCACTTTGCTTCAGTCTGGTTGCAAACTCGTGCAGTTTGCATAGTTTGCCATGCAGTTGATGGAGAGAAGAGGAGCGTGACAACAAAAACAACAACAAATTACATTTATATCGTGCCTTTCGCTTTGGAAGGACATCTCAAAGGGTGGACAGTTAAAGATTGGCACCCAAGCTGGGGGTTGGAATCAAGAGGGGTGAAGGGTAGGAGATGGCCAAAGGCACATTCAAAGAGGAAAGTCTTGAGACGAGCCCTGAAAGAGGCAAGGCAGGGTGCAAGATGGAGGGATTCAGGGATGGATTTCCAGAGGGTGGAGGCAAAAAAGCTGAAGGGCCGCCCAACAATAGTGGGGTGAGCAGGGCTGGCAGGGTGGGGGAAGTGGAACAGGCGGGAGGGAGCAGGAAAGTTGGGATGGTGTGATGATGTTGCAGAGGTAGGGAGGAGCAAGAGAGTGGGGGGCTTTAAAAGTGAAGATGAGGATGGGTGACTGCGTGGCCACTCTGGTGGCCAGGGCGAGAGAAGAAAAGGAAGCAAAACCAGCTCAAGTGATCAGCAAGTACAGAAATCCAAGAAAAATCTTTATTTGCAAAACCATTATACACAACTTAATTTCACAGAAATCATTAACCCTTCATTAACCCAGCCTTTTCTCAAGGCCACACTACACTGTACAGGTACAGTTAAAGAAACAAAGAAATCTAGCATAAGACCCTCTTCAAAGGGCTTGGGTTTCAAGTGTTCTAATACAGTTAAAATGTTCCCCTAGAGGTTTCTTACATAATTTAAGTACCCACGATATGTTTTGATTTGTACCAAATTTTCCCACATCTGCATCCATAGAAAAATAAATGACTACGTTTTGAAACTTTTAAGACCCGTAGTTGAGGTACCCAAACAGTGCAGCAAAATTGCTTTCCACTGGTTAAACTGACAAAACTAATCTTTTTATCCCGTGTAAGCAGGAACCAAAAAACAAAATCGTTCAAGTATAAATACAGGTCCACGATTCTTTCGCATCCAATGGTATTAAGTTATTCCTGTACAGAAAGGAAAAGAAGACACAAAAGGTATTTTGTGCACAACTGCAGGCAGCAGAAAATATGGCTTAATCAACCTAGCAACTCAGCAAACTCTTCCACACAAATGTGTTAAGCATTGTAATTTGCAAAGAAACCGGGTCAATACAGGTTAAAAAAAGGTATCCCAAAGGTGCAGTGTCTCATTCTAGGTTCTTTTGCACACAATATATTGAATTGGTGCCCTGTGATTCAGGTCTTACATGTGGGCAAGTGCACAACACACACCCACACACATGTGGATGACATGGCGTTGAGAATCAGATCAGCCTCAACACGCCCTTGTTATTCTGAAGCCTACTTTAGGAACGGCTACTCTAGTGATCGGATCGACCCTGGGAAAGAACAGCTGTGTGCAAAGCAGAAAAAGAAGCTCACTTTTTGAACCCTTGCCAAATTTCACTATCCCTCAATGAACTCATAACGAGAAGCATCAGTAAGAAAAAAAAGGTAATTTACGAACTGAACCTGGTCTCATTTCGATAAAACATGCACGCTTTTTTTAAAAAAAGAGTCCTTATTGAGTTAAAACATGATCAATCAATGCTCCCTGTTAATCTGCACTTCTCCAAGAGTCTGCACACACACGAGGCATGGCATTTCACTGAAAGGTGTGGCTTTCAAAGTATTGCTAATTGACACATTTGATCAGGGCAGAAGCACCAACCAATTGTTTGGCTCTTGGGGTGTTCCACAGGTAAGCCAAAAGCAGATCAACAAGAGCCAGAAAATCTTCTCATCTAAGATCCTATGCCAATGGGTATCATGTTCTCAACACAGCACAATGCACGTTCCAAGATATGTTGCCATTCTATTTCGTCCTATGTGGCAACATATTTCCTTCGTTTTTATATATATATATATATAGAAAACACAATCAATCACAGGCTATTCAAGTTTACTTGTACTATGATATAGTCCAGTTCCAGTTGAAGCAGTCAACATGTAAAATAATAATACTCTTGCCTTTGATATTGTGCCTTTCACGTCAGGAGGACATCTCAAAGCGCTTCACAGGATTTAGTGTAAATTGTAGTGACCTTGTATTTTGTAGATAAAGAGGCAACAAAAAAAAACAATCTTATCACTATAAAGTTCAATGTTTTTTNGACCAATGGTTTTCTTCAATTACAAAAATATAAAAAAATTTTGTTGGGAATCTCTTCATCCAACACTTCAAATCCTTGGCTTGTGAGAAGGTTCCTTATAAATCCTAAACCTGGGTTGAAGATCCAAACCAGTTATTGTAGTAGCCTGAGTAGGTGGAGCAGCAGCTTGGCTGTCTTCAGACCCAGGTGACACAGAGGACTGTAGTGCAGTAGGTTTAAGACAGGCCAATCCCAATCTTATGACCAGAGAAAATGTGTGCGAGCCCCGACCTGCAACAGTCGTTGTTACGTCACTTTGATTTGCTTTCTATTCCACATCCCACGTCTGGAGTGATGGTAATGGAAGAAGTTCCTCATATACATTCTCTCAACTTCCAAACCTGACTCGAAAATCCTGTGAATCAGAAAGAATGGAAGTCATCAGGAAAAGGCTGGTACAAAAAAAACACTGGAATGTATGATACGAATTGTCATATTATGGAGGAGTTGTAGACTGAAGGCCAGTGTTTACAGGTAGCTGGCCCGAGGGTTTGTGCTGAAGACCTGGTCTAATGGAACTGTACTCAGCACCATCTGTGCCCTTCAAGAGAAGACAACTAAGAGATAAGAGTACAAAATTTGGAGGTAAAAATCCAAATAATGGAAACCAGCACAGACTCCAATTAAAATTTTTATGCTCATCCTAAAAAATGATTTGATATTTCTTTGCCGTAATTCATTACCTATCCAGCAGTTCCCAGTCTTCTCCTCCCCAGCGATCTCGGAATTCCTTTGTATTCATCCCACCGATCCTATCCAGGTCAGACTTGTAGATTCCCAGTAAGCCGAAGCCATTCATTTCCCAGTAGCCTACAAGTTCAAACAAGTGAAATTAATTAAGTGACATCTTGCTCCGATGGATAGATGCATTACACTTAGTGAAAGAAGATGAGTTACCAAAACACTATAATTTCCTATTAAACAGGTCACTACCATCAGAATCACAATATACCTCCTAACTATACCATGAGGTCGAGGATAAGATGACAGATATGCTCTTCCTCTCTTTCTGAAGTTACTTTGTCAAGATGACAGTGATACTGTTGCCGATAGATATACTTGAGTTAGTGCAAGATCATTTCGCATGTAACCTACTAACTTAGAGCTCATTATTCTGCACAGATTCAGGTGCTGGATTACAGGGAGCGGATTTCTCACCTAGCTCTATTGGAGCACCAGCTTCATTCCTCCCAGTCTGTTGCCGTCGTAGTCTGTTGCATTTGTCAGAGTGCCTTATCAAGTCAGTGAGATGTCTCCCATGCACTTCACAAGATATATTGTAAAGTAGATTGACTGTATATTTGTAGGCAAAATGTAGCAGCCAATATTGTTTTGTTTGGCGGTGGGGGGGCAGTTATTATCCCACAAAGCGATCTATCAATCGACTGACAACCGGGTTCCTACTTACTGCTAGGTAAACAGGCGCTTGGAGTAAGGTTTCGCCCCGCCCAGGAATCGAACCCGGATCCTCTCCCTTGCGAAACGAGCATGTACAAAGTGGCAAATGGATACTACTGTCGAATTACTTGCAAGCACTAGTTTGGTCGCACTTTTGCACTTCCTGCAATGGCATTAGCTACAAAACCTTCATTGCAATACCTTTATCAATGTGAGACATTTTTAAAAACTGCATTAAGTGGGCAACAACTCAAGGCCACTTGTAATGCTACCCACTCCACTGCATTAAAATTTTAGGATTCATAATAACAATAATACTAACAATGCTTGCATTTGATATAGCACCTTTTACATCAGGAGGATGTCTCAAAGAGCTTCACAAGATTTACTGTGAAGTGCAGTGACTGTGTTCTTTTTTAGGTTTTTTTTTGGCCAGGACATGGGGAGGAACTTCCTTCTCTTTATATATATATATATATATAAATCCTACCACACAAAACGCCCAAGTTCCTTTTGAACTAAAATGAAAATTCATTTCACTAGTTTACCAGGCTTTCAAGGCTTACCATCTGGTTCCTGAGGCGTAGCTCCACAATTCAGCCTCATCACTATCGGTGCAAAGGCCAGCTTTCCTTCCACACAATGCTTTCTGATGCTGTCAATTATACTCGAAGGAAAGTGCATATGCAGGTCACAGAGGAAAACAATGCTGTGGTCATCCTGTAATAGAGGATGAGGGAAACATCACAAATTACTGGTGCATTCAGTGACCACCGAGACCAAGTTGCTTAGGTGATTTCCACAGGATGTCATTTGATTTATAAACACATTCAACCCTTACACAAAAGCAAAATCTTAATCTTATTTAAGATCACCCTCTGTATGCTCCCACATTGGTGACATCATCCGCAGACATGAGGTTAACTTCCACATGTATGCAGATGACACCCAACTCTACCTCTCCTCCTCTACCCTCAACTCCACGCCCACCGATGTCCTGACAGTCTGCCTGTCTGACATCGAGTCCTGGACGAGAGACTACTTTCTTCAGCTCAACGTGCGCAAAACTGAGGCCCTCCTGATTGGCTCACGTCAGCGCCTCCGCACCTCAGGCGCTGACAGCATCAGCATCCAAGGCTGCACTCTCCACCTCTCAAAGCGAGTCAGGAACCTCGGGGATCTGTTCGACCCTGAGCTGTCCTTTCTTCCTCATATCCGCGCCACAACTGGCACCGCCTTCCATCACCTCCGAAACTATATTCTGTATATATTCGGTATATTCTGTGAAGCGCTTTGAGACGTCTCAACGAAGTGATAAGGAGTTATACCAATTGCAAGCATTAATGTTATTGTGATGATTATTATTACTTTTATTCTGTTTAACAAACCCACAGATAAAATTGGCCATTCACTTCATGGCTGTCTGCAAGGACACAAGAATTATTATTATGATGATGAAATTTTGCTCCCCCAGATCTTCAGCATTAACAACAACACCAAGATTCCATTTATAGAGTGCCTTTCACGTCGGGAGGACGTCCCAAGGCGCTGTTAAGTTGGGTCAGGACCCAAGCAAGGGGGAAATGGTCAGGGTGAGGGGAAGGGAGGGAGCGAGGAGGGGGTAGAGAGTCAAGAGGGGAGCTGAAGGCACGGTCAAAGAGAAAGGTCTTGAGACCGGCCTTGAAGGAGGAAAGGGAGGAGGCGAGGCGAAGGCACTGGGGGATGGAGTTCCAGAGCCTAGGGGCTGAGAGGCTGAAGGCCTGGCCACCGATGGTAGGGCGGTTGGGGCGGGGGATGTGGAGCAGACCGGAGCCAGAGGAACGGAGGGTACGGGCAGGTAGGTAGGGGGATAGTAGGTCGGAGAGGTAGGAGGGAGCAAGGCCATGAATGGCCTTGTAGGTGAGGATGAGGATCTTGAAATCGATCCTCTGGGGGATGGGGAGCCAGTGGAGGCGAGCGAGGGTGGGAGTGATGTGGTCCCGAAGCCTGGTGCGGGACAGTACACGAGCTGCAGAGTTCTGAAGCTTAACGTCTCATCCGAAGGACAGTACTTCTGAGAACCTCTTCCCAGCATTGGTGTGTTAGCCTAAAGTGTGAGCTAAAAGTCCCACTGTGGGATGTGAATCCACAAACTTCTAATTCATAGGAGAAAGTGTTATCAACTGAGTTCAATGAGAGTGTTACCAAATGAGTCATCCTTCTGCACTTACCTTTATTAGGTCTATTCCAGCCTGCAGACCAGCTGAGCGTTGAAAATTTCCATTGAGCTTCACAAACTGATACCTGTCCAGAAAATACATCACAAATTAGGTCAAGAAAATGCACATAAGTCAGACATGGAGTTTTGTAGCTCAGTAATTAGAGCAATCGCCTCGCAAGCAAGAGACCTGGGTTTGATTTCCAGAAGGATGAAATGTTGGGCAAGTTTCCTTACTCTACATGCCTGTTTACCTAGCAGTAAGTAGGAACCTGGTTGTTAGTCGATTGGCGGATTGCTTTTCTAGGAGTAATAATTCCTTAAAAAAAATAATAAATGTCACTTCAATTCACGATTGTTTGTGGGACACTGCTGTGTGCCGCGGCTGCTGCGTTTCATCCACAAAATTTACAGTCAATTCACTTTACAGTATATTCTGTGAAGCGCTTTGGGATGTCTCAAGACGTGATATGGCGCTATATCAAATACAAGGAATTATTTTTTTTAAAAAAATTTGCTTAATATGGGTATTTTGGAAGAAGGTTCTAGTATTATTGAGTTGTGGTTACTTGGGAGAAACTGTTTCATGCTGAACAGCAAGTAAAGGTTCTTATGTTTTGCTATATATAACTCTGAGAGAAAACAATTAGAATTGGAACACAAGCTGTAGCTACCTGGAAAGCAAGCTATGCTTTAAGGCTTTTTCGACGTTCATATCACTACTGCTGTAGTCTATGATGATGATGTTGAAGTGCTCATCCCCAGTGGCATGGTACAACTCTTCCATGTCAAAAATTAACTGCTGTACCCAGCGAGCTTGATTTTTCACTGTGAGGGGAGATCATACACAAATGTCAAACACTGGACTGCCAATCTGGCTTTCTTTTATCTGCACAGCGAATTATACAAAAGGCAGCAGGTATAACCCCGAGTTAACACTCCTCTATATGAATGAAGGGCTTAACTGGGAGCAAGCTCTTTCCACTCGGCCCGTTAAGCCTACAAGCCGAAGCCCCAATGTGGCCAACCTCTAGCCTGCAAGGCCGTCAAGAAGTGCCCCCACAAACATTCACACAAGTCTATCTGGGTACGTCCCATGTTCGATTGTTTACATGTCTCCATTATTTTCTTCATTGAATAGTTCTTGATTTATGGCATAAATCAAGAAATGTTCAATCAAAAAAAATGTATTTTGTTGGCCGATCACAAAGTTTGACCACCACTGCCCGAACAGTGTAGACAAGCAGTGGGAAGCTTGCCAGACAGTGTTCTCAATGGCAAGCTGGTTAGGCTCCAGCGACAGACACTCCGTTGTACACTTTAGGGTCCCCAAGCCTTGGCTCTTGCCAACCTACGCCTTAAACTCTCCAGAATTAGGTAAAACAGAGGGCGTCTCTCAAGAGCGAGTGTGTGCATTCCATTTCAGACATAGAAATTTCCATGTGTAGGTGGCATACATATGTGGAATTCTCAGTCTGGTTTGGATTCTCTAAAGCATGGTAATGGGTTTCCGCATGTGTCAGACCCTGTGTGGTCTAACCAAAAGAGAATAAGGGTTTAGCATTTAAGTGAATGTCAAAATACTAGTTAGAACTATAGAAATAAGGCCATGTGGTCCATTAGGCGTCTGTGCGCGGGGTCTGGCTCGGTGAGAGGCCCTCCCTGGGGAGCAGTGCGCCCGGCCCACCCGCTAGGCCAGGCCGCTTCCGGTGCCAGACCACCTCTTTTTTTGTGGAGTCCTGTAGCTCAGTGGTAAGAGCGCTCGCTTTGCAAGCAAGAGACCTAGTTCAATTCCAGGCAGGGCGAAACCTTGGGCAAGTTTCCTTACTCCACACGCCTAATAATAATCCCTTCAAAAACCAAAAACAATAATTAAATTGGTCATTTTCAATCTACGACTGTTTGTGGGACATTGCTGTGCGCAATTGGCTGCCGCGTTCACCCACAAATATACAGTCAATTCACTTTACAGTGTGTTCTGTGAAGCGCTTTGGGACGTCCTCCTGACGTGAAAAGCGCTATATCAAATGCAAGGATTATTATTATTATGTCTGTTCTGGGCTCTTTACTCCCATTCTTCTGCCTTTTCCCCATAAATGTTTACAATTCCCCTTTTTCAGATGTTCATCTAATCCCCTCTTAAAAGCTCATACACCTCACTGAGACTCATGAAGAATAGCCCTTATCAGTGGCTCGCATGCCAAAGTCAACTGAAGGTGTTGCAGGCTTGCTTATCAGTCTACTCCTCGACAGCTTCACCATCAACACTGAAGTGCACAGTTGCTTTACCTGGAACCACAAAATGAACCATTGCATCCCGCGTCCATGTGAATCCGGTTGGCATGCACAAGAGAGGCATGTTTTCCTGGTTTTCCTTGAGCTGCCGACCTTGGTTCCTGAAAGTATTCCTCATCTTCCACTCCTCATCGTCACCTGCCCGGTAGCCTTTGGAGTTGGGGGCATAAATGTACTCTGACAGTCTCAGCACTGCGTTTTCACTGTCAAGCAGCTCCAGCTCAATGAGGTATCGGCTTCCATGTACGCGGTCCAGACGCTTTTCAATGTTTATTATTTGCTGAAGTGTATACATTCTATAAAACAACAAAATCATAGTTTTAAAACCAACAGTAAAAGTGTCCCCACATTCAATTTGCCATTGCTCGCTTGGCGTGCAGTTCTGCTTTTACCTCTCCAGTGCAGGCAAGCAAGACTAAAATTCCACTTGGTCTTAACCTGTTATCCTCGTGCAGAATTGTGAGACAATTCTGAAATTCAGTCCGAATTTGGAGCTTCAAAATAGTCAGCCTAGACTATGAAACCGGTCAAGGTGCTTAAGATTCTGAAAAGGGTTCTCGCGAGGCTGATATTGAAGGGCTGTTTCCACTTGTTCACGAGTTCAAAATGAGGACATCAATATAATCTTCTCCCTCCTGGTGACATTATCCGCAGACTTGGGATCAACTTCCGCATGTATCAACTTCCACATGTATGTGCCTCCACTCTTGACTCCAGGATCACTGCTGTCCTGACAGAATGTCTGTCAGACATCAAGTCCTGGATGAGAGCTAACTTTCTTCAGTTGAACATCAACCAAGACCGAGGCCCTCCTGATTGGCTCCCGTCAGTGCCTTCACACCTCAGGCACTGACAGCATCACCATCCATGGATGCACACTCCACCTTACTAAGCCAGTCCGGAACTTTGGCATCCTGTTTTACCCTCAACTATCGTTTCTACGCCAAATCCGTCCCATGACCTGCTCTGCCTTCCCCTGCTTCTGCAATGTCGCCTGGCTCTGCCACTGCCTCTCCCCTCAGGCAACCAAAACCCTCATCCACACATTCATCACAACTAGGTTCGACTGTGCCAACTCCCTGCTTGTCAGCCTTCCCAACTCTTCCCTCCACAAGCTACAAATCATCTAGAACTCTGCAGCTTGTGTCCTCTCCTGCACCAGGCTCCATGACCCTATCACCCCCACCCTTGCTCAGCTCCAATGACTCCCCATCCCCCAGAGGATAGAGTTCAAAACCCTCATCCTCGCCTTCAATTCCCTCCATTACCTTTCTCCTTCTTACTACTGTTGCTTGCTAACACCATATCAACCTGTCCGCACCCTCTGCTCAGCAACAACAACAACAAAATTAAATTTGTATAGCGTCTTTCACATCGGGAGGATGTCCCAAGGCATTAGACAGTCAGTGTTTCGGACCCGAGCTGGGCGTCAGCATTGGGGAGAGTGCCCCACCAACGGCCTTCAGCCTCTCTGCCCCCACCCTTTGGAATGCTATCCCACAATCGTTTGCCTTGCTCCTTCCCTCCGTCAAGGCATGACTCAAGACCCTTCACTTCGACTGTGCCTTCAACCTCCCTCCTACTCCTACCCTCCCTACCCTCCACCCCTCCTGATCCCAACCCCCAGCTTGGGTCCAAATCACTGAGTGTCCAGCACCTTGGGGCATCCTCCCAACATGGAAGGCACTATACAAATGCAATGTGTTGTTGTTATATAAGTGGTATATCTAACAGACACTTTAGGTATAGACGGGGGTGTCGAGGGCTAGAGGAGACTCAGTCCTCCCCCCCAAATCTATCTACAGCTCACTCATTAGGTGTGTGTGTGTTTGTGGCTAAATAAATGGCTGCTTGCCTCCTCCCCACGGAGGCTCCATGCCAGGTTCAACGATGGCTGCCCCAACTTCTTTGACGGACTGCTCAGTCTATGTGGTGAGGAAAAGAAAGAGGTGGGGGGATACCTTTGATTCTGGCATGAAGACTGCAAGGTGAGGAAGGAGGAGATGCTGGCATGGAGGCTGCGACTGTATTAAAGGGGACCGACCATTGAGCCAACCCCATCCCCACAAGAATATTTTCACATGCCGCCATTTCACCCACAAAATATGCAGTCAATTTACTTTACAGTATATTCTGTGAAGCGCTTTGAGAGGTCTCAAAGTCATAGTAAGGCGCAATATCAAATGCAAGGATTATTATTAATATTATTATGAGTTTAGGAGGAACTTCCTCACCCAGAAAGCGGTGTGAATGTGCAACTTCTTCTGGTGAAGAAGTTCCTCCTAAACTCGGAAGATGTGGTCGAAGCAAAAAGCACAAAGCATTTCAGAGAAAACCTGCAGACATGAGGGAGAAGGGATTTGGGATGTATAGGTGTTGGGTATAGGAAGGGTGGAGGCTGGTGTGGGGTAATGACTCCAGCACGGACTGGTTGGGTCAAAAGGCCTGTTTCTATACTGTATCATTCCATATAACTCTACAAGCCTCACAGTTCAGCACTCTGCCAGGTTATAACACAGCCTGGAGATGGTGTTGAGTCTTCAGCACCTCTGAGAGGACACATGTTGGTGATTGGGTGGCACATGTGTTTGAATTATTAACGCTCGCTATGTATTCACACTGATATAACTGGAGGTTTGCGAGTTCTCCTTAATTTCTTAACTGGTTTACATCAACACTAAATGGTTATTTTTTTTAAAAGGAAGAAAAAAGGTTTGGAGGCTGCATGGTGAGGAGGGAGGCAGGAAAAAAAAAAACAAGCAGCAGAAAAAGCATTGAAAAAAAATCAATTCAGGAAAAGGCTGAGAGAGAGATTGCTTTATCTTCAACAAAAATATCCATAAATGCTTGCCAGCAATGAGCATTAGATATTATTTAGGTTCCCCCCACCCCCAACACACACACATTGCAAAACTTGCTTAGTGGGTGAGAACGGGACACTGAGGGTCTATTTGATGTGCCTCAGGTCAGGATTGAATATTAGTTTCAATATTAATACAAATGAACACTGAAAGCCACTGCATTCAATGACTACAGCCTACAGCACTGCCTGGTAAGTAGGAATAAACACTTAAATGAAGCCTTTGTTGGGAAATCTAAGGCTCAAGTTTATTTCTCCCTCAGCAGCCGGAAATTTTTTGAGAGCAAATATCATCACTACTGCCAAGTGCTCTTTTTATTGACGAGATAAACTGATTGGAATGAAACCAATAGCCTGGCAGAACACAGCTGAAGTAGTAAACAATGCCAAATTTTTAAAAGGATTCCTGTCAACCTTGAGACAAGAGGTGTTTCTCAATTGCTAATCTTAATACTTTCCATTGTTTTCCTTTGAAAGTACAAAACTTACCAATATATCACACAGTACAAATTATGCTTTACAGTAAATCCTGTGAAGAGCATCCTCCTGAGGTGAAAAGCGCTGTATCAAATGCAAGGATTATAATTATTATTTGTTGTTTCCTTTTAGACCTTGTACTTATACTTCTTTTATTAAGGTTAATAATAATAATAATCCTTGCATTTGACATAGAGCTGTCCCACAAACTGTCGTGGATTGAGTGACCAAATTATAATTTTTTTTAAAAGTGATTATTAGCCCTGGAAAAGCGATCCACCAATCGACTAACAACCAGGTTCCTATTTACAGCTGGTAGGTAAACAAAGGCATAAAGGAACTTGTCTAACATTTCGCCCTGCTGGGAATCAAACTCAGGTCCTCTCGTTTGTGAGACAAGTGCTCTAACCACTAAGCTACAGGACTCCACCAAACGCAATCAAATGCAAGGATTGTTGTTATTTGTAGATTCCACTGAGACCCAGTTATTGCACCTGGTCGCTCTACAGGTAATGGTATCAAAGGATAAGGGGTAAAGGTGGGTAATTGGAGTTGAGGTGCAGATCAGCCATGATCTAACAAAATGGCAGAACAGGTTCGAGGTGCTGAATGGCTTATTCCTGTTCCTATTCCTACAACACCCTCTACTGGTAGTGCACGTGTGAAAGCCAAGTGGGGAGAGGTCAGGCTTGGCTGTGACATCTTCTATAGTAGAGTGGTTGCTGACAGTCACTGCTCAGACTTTCACATGAATGGTGCTCAGCTGTGGGGGGCTTTTGGGGTGGGGGGGTGGACGGGACAACAAACATTAGAAACACATCTCTGGAAACCAGGCGAGAAGGAGTTTGAAAATTGGGAGAAAATTAGAAAAATAATACAGGACACAGTGAATTGTAAAAAAAGGAAATGAAAAGAGGTGCAATATAAGAGCAATTATTAATATTAATAATAATCCTTGCATTTTATAGCATCTTGTTGAGATGTCTCAAAGTGCTTGAGGATTTAGATGAGGACACCGAACTTAATATATCCAAATTCGCGGATGGCACTAAACTAGGAGGGAGAGTAAACACAGAGGATGACATTAAAAAAATGCAACGAGATATAGATAGACTTGGTGAGTGGGCAAATAGGTGGCAGATGAAGTATAATGTAGGGAAGTGTGAGGTCATCCACCTAGGTGACAAAAACAATAGAGATTATTTTTTAGAAGGGGAGAGACTAGATAGTGTGAGCATTCAGAGGGACTTGGGTGTTCTTGTACCAGTCACAAAAAGTTAGTTTGCAGGTACAGCAAGCAATTAGGAAGGCTAACGGTATGTTGGCATTTGTTACAAAAGGGTTAGAGTATAAGAGTAGGGAAGTCTTGCTGCAACTGTGTAGGGCCTTGCTGAGACCGCACCTAGAGTATTGTGTGCAGTTTTGGTCTCCTTATTTAAGAAAGGACGTACTTGCCTTGGAGGGGGTACAATGTAGATTCACTAGTTTGGTACCAGGGATGAGGGGGATGAGTTATGAGGATAGGTTGAGCAATTTAGACCTATATTCTCTAGAATATAGAAGAATGAGAGGTGATCTTATAGAAACCTAAAGCCCTACTCCTGCTCCAATTCTTATGTTCTTTACTCAGAGAGTAGTGAATTTATGGAATTCTCTACCCCAAAGGGCTGTAGATGCTCAGTCCTTGAACATATTCAAGACTGAGATTGATAGATTTCTTGTGGATAAAGGGATTAAGGGATATGGGGATAAGGCGGGTAGGTGGGCGTTAAATAGATCAGCCATGATCTTATTGAATGGCGGGGCAGACTCGAGGGGCCGAATGGCCTACTCCTGCTCCTAATTGTTATGTTCTTATGCTTCACAGGATATACTGTAAAGTGTATTGGCTGTGTATTTGGGTGGTGAAACGTGGCAGCCAGTCGCGCACAGCAATGTCCCACAAATAGCCATGGAGTGAGTGACCGATTTTTACAGAGATGTGAGCCACCACCTACCCATTATGCTTCTCATTCAGCTTCTTCATATATGCTTCAGCTATATCCAGGGCCTCTTGCTCTTTGATCAGCAGGTTGCCAGAAACATTGCACCGGAGATCAATCCAGTCTGACCTTAAAGCATGAAAATTCAGATTGTTCACTGAGAAGGTCTGCTCCCAGTTCACTGCTTTATCAAACACATGTTGATACGCAGTCAGATCATCCTGCTCTTCTGTGTCCTCCTCCATCTCCATACCCTCCTCCTCCCCCACCCCCACCTCAGCTCGCTTGCTGTTAGTTACAGAATCCATGGAGGAGATTGAACCCCATTTCCGATCGGTTCTGCCAAGTTGTTTGAACCCATCTTGGATTTTAATTGTGGGATTTCGAAATGCAGCGTTGTTTTTCTTGTCGATGTAATCGTGGTCTATCTCCCTTCCCATGAAGGGTTGTTTGGCTTTTGTCTGACTGTTTACTTGGACTGGCCGGGCCTCCATTGCAAGTGGAATTGCTGGGAGACCCTGAGCCGTGGTATTGTGCAACATTCCCTTCCTGTTACCAGGCTCAGACTTCCTCGATCTTCTGTACTGTCCCTTGGCACCAGCTTTCCCTTTCTCTTCAGGCCGCGGTTTCAATTCTCGGCCATTTTTCAGCAAATTGGTTCCCGTTCTGTTCCCGGTACTGTTCTGAGACACGCCATCATTCCTCTGCACTCTCAGTGGTGAGACAGGCTGCTGTGGGGTATGCACTATTCTGTTTGGTTGCTGACCAACTGTATCCGCTGGTTTCTTTCCCGGTTGCTTCTTATACCTATGAATACCTCTCTCAGCAAGCTGAAGCCTATTAGCAGTTTTATTCCTATCTAGGCTTTCTCTGCGAGAGATACCCTTTGTCACAATCCTTTCGCCTTTTGTCTTCTCTCTGACCGAGGGGTTTACTTGTCGCCTTTCTATGTTGTCCAATGGTGATGCACTTACCGATGCTCTGTATCTGGGTTTCTGGAGAACGGGAGAGTCCTTTGCTCTTTGCCAACTGATTCTCAGAAAGGTGATGTTCTGCACGATATTTTTAGCAACAGCCATTTTGTTACGGCTGGTCATCATTTCTCTTTGAGCCACTGTCCCTCTTCCCTTTAGGCCGATACCCTTGTCATGGTCAAAGGCATTATCATCGGCTGCTTTTGCTATAAAATGAAATAGCTTTCTTCTCCTATTAAAAGCGTAATCATCATAGTCATCGCCGTAGTCCTTCAGATTGACACCTTCCTCTCGGTCATCTCGTGCAGGCTCCTGCACATTCGGCTGCTCAACCTCCTCAACGTGGTCCCGACTCTGCTCTTCCGCATCGGCTTTTGTATCGCCCTCTTCGTAATAATACTCATCCTCGTGGTCAGCATTCTCCTCCCACCTCTGCTCATCATTGAACTTCTGCTTATTGGGCATCCCTGAAGAAAAAAGGCCACCCAGGTCAAGGCGTGATTGGGTTCAACTCATTTTGCAACTATACTTGCACTAGAATATTTTTATAATAACATTATTATTTTTATTAATGTTGTTATTAATCATGGCAAGAACAAGGTTTTATTCAAAACTATTTTTATTCTCAAACTTTACTCTCTTGTTCCTCCTAAGCGATCCCAATGCGCTATCTCACGGGTTTCTGATTTGTGGCACCTGCTATCTGTTGTAATGTCACGACACGCATTCACTTGTTCTACTGCGCTGTCTTTCACTCTCGCTTGTTCTTTCCTAAACCTCAAAAACATTAACTGTGAAAGCACATCGGTCAGAATTGCTGCCCCGTGATCGATTGCTGCTGTAAGGGGCACAGGTGTGTAACCATCAAACGAGAGCTTTGGTAATTACGAGTATTTCCAGATCAGGTCTTTGTATTCGATACAGTAATAGAACATGGATTTCAAAGGATCTTCCACAGCCTGAAATTAGAGTGAGCGCACAGTCAAGTTACAAAATTGCAACATAACCAACATTTAGAGGTTCTGATATTACCATTTGGAAATTTTAACTTTGTTGGTTGGGGTTTGACAAACCATAGATTAGAAAATGCCATTTGAACTATCGACCTTGCTGAGCAATACACTATCCCATAGCACAATGAACTATCATCTCCCTTAATCCCATTTCCATCTAATCCCACTTCTATCTTTTCTCATCATATCCTTTTATAATTTAAATACTTCTGTCAATTTTGCATCTATGGCTCTCTGGGGCAGTGCAGTCCAAATCCCCAAAAAGCAATCCTCAATGATGAGCAGGAGTGGTTATTTAATTCAGCGAACACGCCAACGTTTTAATTGTACAAACAGAGAATTATTATTTTGCACTGAATCACAAATGCAATTTAAAACGTTACCTGCTCCCATCCTGAAAAGATTTTCCTTGTCTTTTTCTAGTGTGTCCATCTTCATGTATCTGCTGAATCCAAATCTTTTGGATAAAGTAGAAAGCACAATATTATATAATAGTAAATAATAATAATCTTTGCATTTGATATACACTTTCAAGTCTGTTGAATCTCAAGATGCTTCATAGTCTTTATTCTAATGTTCAGTGATTGTATACTATATAGGTGAACATGGCAGAGAAACAAACAGCAAACAGCTACGGAGTTAGTGACTAATTTCATTTGGAGATTGTTGGCCAGGACATTGAGAAAAGCTCTTACCTTTTCATATCATGGGATCTAACCTCAATTCGGCAGTTGGGATTCAGTTTTAACATTTTGTCTGTAAAACGGCACTTCTGACAACACAGTGTTCCCCCAGCACTGCACTGGAGTGTCAGCCTAGACTGTGAGCTCAAAGTCCTGACATGAGGCTTAAACCCACAACTTTCTATCTATGAAGCAAGAGTGCTACCATCTGAGCCAGGCTGATGTTCTGAGACCATTACAATGTCATAACAGGTAATTGGAAAACATTTAAACCTTCAACCCTCCCTTATTGGTTTGAGATGGGCAATCAAAACAACAGCGCAGTAGCTTTCCCAGTAGCAGAGACAATGCGGGTCGGAGTGAGGTGGGGGGGGGGGGATCATGACCCACTCAATCACACTGAGGTTGATTCAAGTCAGCAAAAAAAGTCAGCCCAAACGGACTCACTTATCTGTACTTTTTCCTGTTCACGTTGCTGTTTTCTACCGTCCACTGACTGACAGCCCAGTCGCCAATCACAGCCCCTTATCCTGCCACCGACCCCAACTGACAGACAGCTGCCAATCAAAGGCCGGACATTGCCCATTCCGCCAATCAGAGCCATGTTAGGAGGAAATGGATCAAGGATTGAAGGATGGGGTGTGGGGGGAGATTTGGCGACGCAGAGGGGTGGAGCCAAGTCAGCCAAATCTCGCCACACCCCCCCCCATCCCATCCTTCAATCCTTGATCGACTCCCACATTTTCCAATACACTGGGGTGCATTCCCTGAGTGGGGACTCCTTCTGCTAATGTCACATTGACACATTGCAATTCCACCCTGAACGGAGATTGTATAGGAGTGGAGTTCCTAAGAGTTCCTGAGCTGTACTTCTGGCTTTCATATTAAAAATCCTGTTAGAAATTCCCATCCACTGAGTTAGACTCCATTGTATGGAATAGCATTGTCAAATACTGTGGCCAAATTGGCTGCCTCATTCGCCCATAAAACACACAGTCACTCAACTTTAAAATATATACTGTGAAGCGCTTTGGGACATCCTGCTGACGTGAATGAAGCTATAATATATTCCTATACTAAATGCAAAGCTTATTATTACTACTGCTGTGAAATTTTGCGAATCAACGACATCCTCACCTCTCAAAGTAATACATATTCTCATAGTAAAAACATTTGTTTTCTGACTCCATGTGTGTGAGCCTTGTGTAATCATTGGGATACACATAGGTCAGGTGAACCTGGAATGAAAATAAAAGGACAAAAGTCATTACCGGTAATGATCAAATAGTTACTGATATACATATTTGTATTTCAGTCAACAAACAGCCATGAAATAAATTTAAAGGGTGGATTGTTGGCCACGACAATCAGAAGAAACTGCCTTGTAGACTGTGAGCTCAAAGTCCCAATGTAGAGCTTGAACCCAAAACATTCATGACCACTGATGAGAGAGTGCTACCAACTAAGCCAAGGTGACATCTAATCAAACGTAATAACCTTTGTCAAAATTTTTATATTTGGCTTGAAATTTAAATTGCACACCTCAACACAAATATAAACAAGAATGAGAATTCTGTCCTTATTTCTGATGATAAAAGTCTGCTGATGTGCAAGATAATATCCACAAGGTGGCGATCTCCAGTTTCCCATTAACTAACATATTAACTTGACAACAATATCACATAATAAAAATGTATATCGTCTACCAAGTGGTGTAACAACGCCTCATTCTCAGTTGTAGTTAGAGTAGCTTGAAAGTTTTGAAATAATTCTGCAAGTTAACTGCATTTTTTAATCCATTATCAATATTCATTTACTTAGTTTGGTAGGGGCTGATCCTAACCCTTACCATCCTGCTCGCTCCCTCCGCTCAGCGGGCTCCAGCCTGCTTCACATCCCCCGCGCCTTGATCGCCCCACTATTGGCGGGTGGGCCTTCTGCCACTCTGCCCCCACCCTCTGGAACTCCATCCCGCAGTCCCTCCGCCTGGCCCCTCCCTTGCCACCTTCAAGACCCATTTCAAGACCCTCCTCTTCGACTGTGCTTTCGATCACCCTGCTTCCCTCTCCTGTCCTCCACCCTCCCCCAGCCCGACCCCCAGCTTGGATCCGTAACTGTCTGTCCAGCACATTGGGACATCCTCTCGACGTGAAAGGTGTTATACAGACGTAATTTTGTTATTGTTGTTGTACCATGACATCAGCAGTCTTTGAAGAACACTGTTAACTTTGACAGCCTGAAGAATGATCTGAGTTTTGTATTGATCTTTCTGGTTTAATAGAACATCTCCAACAAAACAAATGGCTTTCCAGACTGATAATTTCTGAGGAAAGCTCTCGGCTTAGTTAGTAAAAGCCGGGAGAAATCTCAGCTTTAAGTGCGCAGATCGATAAGAATCAAAGCACTTCTGTACACTGTCAAGAGTCCAGAACTACAGCATGATACTGAACAGGAAACTTGTAACAATGCAATGCCCCAACCAACTAATAATAATAACAACTCTTGCATTTGATATTGCGCCATATCAATCGTTGAGACATTTCAAAGACCTTCACAGAATACATTGTAAATTGGATTGCCTGTAAAACTGAGCTCACGTAAACTAAACCAAACCTTTATATTTATACTTACTTAAACATCATTACTTATTCACTCAAATCATAAATTATTATAAAAACTAAAGGAATAGAAATTCAGCATGTTTGATCACAGAAGGAAATAAATGCAATTTTGGCCTTTGCCAACTGAAGCCTATGTGAGCAAAGCACACAGCTCGCTTGCAGTCAGCACTGAGAAGTTGTAGCATGGTCATTCTCTCTCCCTGTAGAAACTTAAAATAAAATGCGCTTACAAACTGCAATCCCTGATAGCGAAGCAGCGGGAATCCCTTTATAACATAGCTGGGTCTGTAGACACACTCGGGCAACACCTGGCGGATCTTGGACTCTTCAATGAAAGGCACTGAAATAAGATGAAGAACGAGATTAAACAGTGTGCCAGATCTTCCATTGGATCATTTACCAATAAAGCAGGACTATGATTATTGCATTAGTGAAGAATTCTTAATAAGATCCTCTGGGAGTGGAAGCTAGAAACTTCAGATTTTCTCTGAATGAAGCAATTCTGAAGCCCCAAGGCAAAAGATTGATGTTTCTCCAAAACTTGCAAGGTTTACTATTCATTAATAAAAAGCGATAAGATACAAAAATAACAGAAATGAAGACATATTGATTTACCTGAAACACAGAGCCCCATGTCCAATTCTATTTCATAACAGAAATACATTTAGTAATTGTACCACAAAGGATTGGTGAATTCAACAAAGGAGCAAAACATTCAAAGACCAGAAAAAGAGATAGGTAACTGAAAACTACAGGAAACGTGCCCTTAAACCTCTGTTAGATGATACAGAGTTCCTGCCTGCAGATCACAAGAGTTATGGCAAAATTAATCAACTGGAAAAAAAGAATGCATATTGGTTATAAGAGTTGCACTCACTCACAGCACCATAAAGGATATTGCTTGATTGCTAAATATTCCACTGTCGTGCAAACCAGATTTGTTTGTATGTGTGGGTGGGGAGGGCAACTGAATAGCTCTATATTTTAGTAGTCTGCTGACTGTCCCATAGCAAATTGTACACGTGTGTGACAATAGCCAAAGGCTGCCCAAAGGCTCTATTCTCTTCGCACTGAGGCACTCCACGCTCCCCAGCTCCACCATTCAAAAGATCCAGCTCATTCAAAACTCTGCTGCCCCCATAATTAACCAGACCAAACTCTGTACCCAAATCTCTTAAGGTAAAACTTATATTATATAGAACCTCCAGGGAGTTTAGTTTAGGAAAGTTTAGTAAGATAACTATTACATTGAACGGGAAACATACGGACAGAAATCTTACACTGGAAAAAGGTATCTCGTGGATGGTGCTTCAGCATTTCTGCGGGGTGGTTTCCATGGGGACGTACATAGCCATAGCTCTTTCTGTGGCTTGCAATCGACTGTGGAATATGTTGTACTTCGTTCATTTGGATGAATGATTCATCTGGAACAGAACATACACAAAGGCAGAAAAAATTTGTGAAGGCACTGACCTCCAGAAATCAATGGTGCTTTCTAGTCTTACTGCGTTGGAGCAATTTACAAAATAATCCACTTATACAGACCAGCACCCATTATAATGCACTTCAGTCTATCTTGCCCTCTTTCTATCCATCCTTAAATTCTACAGTCACCTCACCACTTCCCCCTCTCGCTAGCAGCAAGTAGGAAATATAATTATTTCATAATTGCCTAATAATAACTCAGCACAGTTCAATTTAACAAGTACATCGCCAACTCCTATTTTCATGACATGCAAACTATTACTTCTCGATATGCTGTGTGGAAAGTAGAGACGACATCAACAGTGTAACATAATTCATCTCTTTAAGTCTCCAGCAGAGCTCTTGGACACATTTAGACACATTTAATGCCCTGTTAGAGTGGAGTCCTGTCTGAAGGTGGAAATTGAGGGAGGCGGCATCGAATCCCAATCCCAAAGAGGCCTATGATGGACAGTTCCCACACTAACACAAGTGGATGAATCCTTGGTCATCGAATCCCTGCAGACCTCACTTCTTGTGCCCTGGAAATATGCAAGGCCAGAAGTGATGTCAGCAGCGACATGATGACCTGGAAGTTAGCCATTTTTAGTGTGGGAACCAAGCCAGTGTAGTACATGGGCTGCATTCCTATTAGAAGCGATTCAGTGCTGCAACGAGCACATTATACAAACCACTTCACTCCCTGGCACCTCCCTACCTCTCCAACCTGCTCATATCCCATTCCTCTACCCACCCCTTTGCTCAGCACTCCTGCACATCCCTCGCCCTTCTGCTTTGTGTTGGCGGCTGTGTTTTCAGCCTCTACACCCTGTAACTATGAAATCCTTGTCTCAATCCCTGCACCTTGCCTCTTACTTGCCCATCTTCAGGTCACACCAGAAGATCTTCCTCATTGACTGTGCCTCTCTCCCTGGCTTGGCGTCAAGCTCTGCTACTGCCAAGCACTCCAAGCTGCTACTCCGCGTGAAAGGCGTGATATAAATGCAAGTTATTTTGTAACAAGGTTGCACCGAATTTTGCCTCGCCTCTCCATTTCACCTGCTACAGGATCTGGTAAGTTAGGAAACTGACATTTTTATATATGTGAATTATGTTTGTATAATAGCATCTTTACTTACTCGTATAGAGTGAAATATACCGAGAATCAATAATACTGAACGTAAGGCCTGGACTATGCAGCCGCCACTGGAAAAGAAACACATATAAAATGGGTCACATCTGTTGTAAAACAATCTACATTAAGAGCCTAATTTGAGAAAATTGCTAAAGGGATGGGAAACACTAACCACAGTGAGCTCTAATTGCAAGTAAACAGAGTATTCACTACAAGTTCCAAAAGCAGCTTTAATGGTAATAAACGGCTGGAGAGTGATGCACTGTCCCCACACAGCCTTTGGTTTACCTCTCATCTCTTGCTCCGCATTTCGGCCACTGGGAAAATCGCCGGTGACATCCGGTGTCCCAAGATGGCAGAGATGGCATAGATTAAGGGCCATCTCTTCCCTTCCCTTTTGCAAATGCCTCAAACGAACCCGTTCCGTCACCAGAAAAACGAAATACTGGCAAAGCCATTTCCACAATCAATCCATTTTCACAAACAACTTTCTAACACTGACTCACTGCTGTTCAAATCGGTTGTGTAAATTGTAAATTTCACAATGCACTTGGGGTCCAACCCATGAGATTGGCAAATTAAGGAATGAATAGTGAATCCCTCGTTGGTATTTGGGGGTGTTGGGGGTACAGATCTGCTTCCGATCAGATTCTGGGGGTTGTCCACCACACACCCCGGAATCACCAGTTAGTATAACCCTTTTAGCCCGGCCCATCAATTTTATCTGGGTGACAAACAATTTTATCCGGTGACCTTAAAACACTTTGAATGATTACATGGGAGCAGAACATTGTGTATGGAGTGACAACAAAGGGATAAAACATAACCCTGACTGGGCAGCACTCAGCGACTGTACCTCCAAAGTCAATATTCTACATTTCAAACACACGTTTCACCATTAATGGGGAACGATAAGATAAAAGCGTCAATGGCTTATTTTCTCTAAACGTGTTTGTTTGTTCAAGGTACAAATCAATAAGAACTTACAGCAACTTCAACATGATCGGTTCCCTGGTCGTTTTGCTTGTGTAATAGTTCAAAGTAATATTTCCTGTGAGACAGCAATCTGCAGGCAGCAAACAGAGAAAGGCAGGATGACGTGAAGGAAGTAACTGCTGTAAAAGTGTGGGTAACAAGTGTTTTATTGATACTAGGGCTTACAGCTAGTCTGGCACTGTGAACTTTCGTTAAGGAGCCATAAGATATTTCAGATCCCACCCCATCTAGAAGTCGCTGACTCAGAATGGCAACATTTCACAGATGCTGGCAGCTGGCCAGCAATAGTGCCTCCTGCAAAATAGCTTGTCCATGCTCAACACTAGATAGATGAGGGTTGGAGAACAAAGGTGAAGCAAAGAGGGTGAGGAGAGCAGCGATGAAGTGGGGAGTGGTGGAAAGCAGAGGTAATGCACTGCGCACGTGCACTCCTGCTTTGAACAAACAAATTTGACTTGTACTTGAATCAAGAGTCAACTACAGCAAAAAAACGTTCAGACTTTCCCCTTCTGTTCCAACCCCCAAAGCATCTACCCTGCCTTGTTGGACAGTCCACCCTTTAGGGACAATGAGGATGCAATCATTACAACCATTTGGTTGACCTCCCATAATTTCACCTGAGCCAATACACAGACCCCAGGAACCCAGCACAGGGCGGGAAACCGCTCCCTCTCAGGGAGGTGTCGCGCTGGGTTAAGAGCAGGATTCAAACTCAACTCTCATCATTAGGAAAGCAACATTCGAGATGTTCAAATTCAATTGAATGTGGATTTAAAAGATGGGAATAACAATCATTTAAGTGCTTTTAGACTCAACCAAAATGAAGGGCGCGATATAAATGCAAGTTGCTGTTGTATTTACTCATTTGTACTATTCTATCAATCTTCACAGATCACGGTGAGTGCAGGGTTTAGGAATATAACAGGGTGTGGGGAAAAGGAAGGAGAATGAGACTAACAACACACTGTTTCAGCCAGCCAGCTCAGTGGACCGAATGACCTCTGCCTGTGCTATAAATTACTGCGGATTTATCTCTCCAGTTTCAGGACAAGATATAAAAAAAGCTTTCCGTATATCATCGTAGCTAATCTCCCGTCAAATGGCTATTCAAGCTTGTGATATACAAACACACAGTCTCTACACTTCACAATAAAATCCTGCAAAGTGCTTTGAGATGTCTCAGTGACATGATGAGGCACGATATCAAATGCAAAGATAATTATTCCTGTTACACTTGAATACGTGGATAATGGGGGGTTGGCTGAAATTTTCAGCTGGGTCTAGACGTCAACTTTTTTTAATATCAAAGGACCTGATTTATTATAATAACGTGCTTATTAGAAAGACTCGCTTGGAGACGTCTCAAGGACGTGATAAGGAGCTATATCAAATGCAAAGATTATATATATAATTACTTTATATCTCTGATCAAAATCACCGCAAAGTTGCCTTCAAATGGCCTACAAAAGGAATAGCAAGATCAACTTCTTTGTTTGATAAGGAAAAAGCTTTCCAAGAAAATACTTCAGACTGCTGAAAAAGAGGAAAAGATGAAACTCCCTCTTTCGTAACAATCGGGTAGTTGCTGTGGGTCAGGAATGCTTTGATAATTGAATCGTGCCATACTCACGGGATGGGCTTGGAGACCTGGCTTTGAAATTTTCCAAATTCCCCTGGGGCTGTCCACTCTTTGCCAGTCTAGGATGGAATCAGAAGGTTACCTTGTGCTTTTTGGCCCATAGTTGCATAGTGTTAATATAAATGTCAGTCTGGCTCAGTTGGTAGCACTCTCGCCTCCGAGTCAGAAGTTTGTGGGTTCAAGCCCCAAGTCATGACTTTTGAATTTACCCAGTCAAGGCTGCTGCTCCAGTGCAGTGCTGGGAGAACACTGCAATGCTGGAAGTGCCGTGCCTCGGATGAGATGTTAAACTTAGGCCGTGTGTATCTGTTCAAGTGGATGTTAAAGGTCCCATGTCATTATTCAAAAAGAGAATGGAGTTTCTCCCAGTACCTGGCCTACAATTTCCCCAGGTTTAAAAAAATCAGTCATTCACTTTTTGGCGGCTAAGAATGCCTACAAAATAGACAGTCATTACACTTCCCAGTAAATCTTGTGAAGCGCTTTGAGATACCACCTATCCTGATATATCAAAAGTAAGAATCCTTTGAAATGGGACACGGAATACATTTTATTGCATGCATCTGAAGTCTGCTTAAATTGCTATATAAAAAAATTCACTGAGGCAAAAAATATGTACACTGGATTTAACTCTGTTTCAAGGTGCTGCGCTCACAATCTCATACCTTCCCGACCCTTGCCAGCAACATGACGTTGGACGGGGTGTCATCTGTGCTCAGCCAGAACTCAGAATTATCGTCAGAGGCCACCACAAACTGGAATTCACCTGGGAACAGGACAGTAAAATGACTGTGTCTGCTGGGATCCCACCTGCCATGCTCACTGTCAATCCCATTTCCCAGATAGCTGCCCTGGGGCGAAGATCAGGCACGACGCTGCACATCACATCATTTAATGTTGGATTTAGCTTAAATTAATGCTAACAGAAGCTCTGATCTAGTCTGCATGAGGCAGTGTAGTGCCGGCAGTGAACTCTGTTCTGTGGTGGGTACCAGTGGACCATGCAGTGCTCTGGCAGCAGTACAGGAAGGGGATCTCTTCATGCAAAGAACATGGAACACGGGAAAACGCGCTTCCACATTTCACCTGGCAGCACCTACACGGATCCGGGTTGAAGCAAAATAGAGATATCCATTTGGGGTGGGCAGAACACAGAAGTGAAGCTGTCGGAGAATGTGGCATCAATCATGTCCAAGCTCACTAAAGTTCGCTTCTCGCCAATTCTCGCCAAGTCATATACTGAAATTTATCTTACGTTAGGACTCCATTCCCACCCATGCAGGTGAAAGAGGGGCTAGATAGGAACCAGCAATTACAGCAAGGTGAATGGATCATTGTTAATAAGTCGCTCAATTGCCCTCCCTCCTGCAGGAATGCATTAATTCTGGGCACCACTGCCTAGATGGAGTGCTCAGTCAGTGGAAGCTGGACTCTGTAACTCGTCCCCACACCCCACTCCCCCTCCAGTAAGACTCCCGGGTCCCTTGTCCTGTATTACTGAGATGCTCAGAAAAGAATCTCAGCAGAGTTTATGATCAAACTAAATTAATTAAATCATTTTAAAGCAGTCCTTTCTTCCTGCATTTACATATCGCTGTTCAGTATGCACAACCTGTGACAGGGTGAATCCATGCCCTCAATACTTTTGAATCACTCATTCAAACACGCTTACCACACTTCACTGTAAATCCTGTAAGCGTTTTTTGAGATGTCCTCACAAGGTGAAAGGGGTATATCAAATGTAACAATTATTATTGTTATTGTTGTAACCCTTGAAGGTTAGATTGCAATATAGTCAATACACAACAATCATGCCAGATCCAATCCTGACCTCTCTGGTGGTGCATGAGTCTGCTTAATGTAACATTACATTGCCCACAAAATACACACAGTCACACCACTTGCAGTAAGCCCAGTGAGCGAAGCGCTTTGAGGCTTCTCAATGATGTGATAAGATGCTTTATCAAATGCAAGAATTATTATCATTATCAATATTACATTGCCAGCATGGACACAGAGCAACCAGAGGCAGAAGTGACTTACTATCAGCGTAGGGGTGAATATAACCAAATATCCTGAGTCCATAATTGGTCCAACTTGGTGCCACTGCCAGTTTTTTAACCACCGTTCGTGTCTGGAAGAGATCAGTTGGCCTTTGTTAGAACAATAAATTATGAGTTTCGTTTCAAATACAGAAGTAAAAATCAGCTGAATCATCAGATGTTACTCCTATTTTTAAGAAAGGTAACAAAAGTGACCCAGGAAACTACAGACCAGTAAGTTTGATGTCCATTGTGGCTAAAATTATGGCGACTTTTACTAAAGATAAAATCATGGAGCATCTGGATAGAAATAAAATCATAAATGATAGCCTACATGGTTTCATGAAGTAAGATCTTGCCAATCTAATTTACTGTTTTTCTTTGACGGTTTGGTACAGGGAATTTCAGTGGTACAGGGAATATCATCAGAGTGGGAAAATGTTACCAGTGGAGTTCCACAAGGGTCTGTTCCGGACCTCTTTTGTTTAATATTTTTATAAATGATCTGGAACTAGGAGTCGCAACTTAGCCACAATGGCTAAGTTTGCAGATGACGCCCAGCTAATGAAGGTGGTAGGAACATAGGAACATGAGTAGGCCTTTAAGCCCATTGAGCCTGTTCCGCCATTTAATTAGACCATGGCTGATCTATATCTTTACTAGAATTTCAAATCCAATTTCCCGCTTTCTCCCCATATCCCTTAATACCCCGACCTACCAAAATCTGTCAATCTCTTTCTTGAAGGTGTGGATGGATCCAGCATCCACGACCTTTTGGAATAGAGAGTTCAAGATTTCTACCACCCTTTGAGTGAAAAAAATGCTTCCTAATTTCGCTGTTAAATGGTTTGGTTCTAATTTTAAAACTATGACCCCTTGTTTTGCTAGGAAATAGCTTTTCTGCATCCACCCTATCAAATCCTTTTATCATCCTAAAAATCTCTATCAAATCACCCCTCAATTTTCTAAATTCGAGGGAATACAAGAGGTAGATTGCGAAGCTGAATAAGATAGATTACAGGAGGATTTGAACATACTTGGGAATTGGGCAGATCAGTGGCAGTTGAAATTCAATGTGGAGAATGTACAATAATTGACATGGGGACAAAAAATCCTGGAAGGGACTATTGTTTGAACGGAAGGAAGATAATATGCATAGAAAATGAAAAATGCTTGGGGGTCCTGATTGACAATAAACTGAAGCTCCCCAACAATGTTCTGTGGCAGTGAGTAAAGCAAACCAGATGTTGAGATGTATATCAAAAGATCAACAGCAAGCTGAAATAGTGGGGTAATCCTGCCACTGTATAAATCATGGTGAGACCGTACTTTAGAGTCCTGTGTACAGTTCTGGCCACACAGTATGAAAAGTATATTAAAGAAATCGAGAAGATACAAAGGAGGGCAACCAAAATGATTGAGGGAGTGGAAAGACTGGACTATGAGGAGCGACTAAGTAAATTGGGCATGTTCACGCTGGAAGAGAAGATTGAGAGGTGACATAATTGCTGTCTTTAAGATTCTAAAGGGGCAAAACAATATAGATCATAACAGGCTGTTTCAACTTGACCAGAATAGTAAAACCAGAGGACACGGCCTGTGATTGAAGAGGGTAAATTCAGAACGAGTCTACACAAATACTATTTCAGTGAGTGAATAGTGAACCTGTGGAACAGGCTCCCTAGGGAGACAGTTGAAGCAGGAAGTGTTGATTCTTTCAAACACAGATTAGATAGTTTTCTTTTAGGAAATAACATTATTGGATATAGCACATAGGTAGTTTGGGATATATGTGCGTGAGACCGCCAGGAAGGTGAACCAGATGGACCTTGGTCTTTTTTTGTCTGGTATCTCTTATGTTCTTATGTTATGATCAAGATTGAATCCAATAAATTATCATAAAAATTAAAGACCAGAAATTAACCAGCTATAAAACTCTTGTAATAAGTGCCTTGTAATAAAATGCGATTTTAATTTGCCTGCGAAAAGGATGACATTTCTATCCATCTCAGTAAAGTGCACATCACAGCCTTACATTGCAAGTCCTATGAAGATTTTTAAGTGAGCAATGATAGTGTAAACTAACTTGCGCAGCACTAATCATTTGCCTACAAAATACAGTCACTACACTTTATAGTAAATCCTGTGAAGCCCTTTGAGACATCCTCCTGATGTGAAAGGTACAATACCAAATTGAAAGATGATTACAATTATTTTATTGAATGCATTATAGCATTTAGCCAGTATTTCATTTGAGATTAAAAATTCCAGCCTCCACGAAAGCAATTGCAACCGTGGCTCTTTTGACCACGAAGATTTGCAGGATGCCATGAGCTAGATTTCAACCGTCGACAAACAACCTCAAAGATTGAGATGATGACGCTGCATTTATTTTCATGTAGATGTGCTTGAAACTCCCGCGGGTACTCACATGTGGAAACAGAGGGAAGTGAATATTTTTCCTGAGCTGATCGATAGAGCTGCCACACCAGTCCTCAAATATGTGCAAATTTGCTTGCCCCATGAACTGAAAGAGAGAAGCAAGTACATTGAGTTAGTGTGCACCACACAAGACTGGTTGAGGGTTTCAAATCCTTATTATCCCTGTTTCTTACTTGAGAAAGCAGTTCCAGTACTTAATTTACGATGCATAAATTGGCTTCAATTTGCCACCTTTGTTTACAAATTCTTTTTAGGTTCAAATACAATGAAATCCACCCGTTGACACTGGCTCAGTTATATGTTGTGGATAATGGCTCACGCAAGGAGTAGTGTACAGTCATCTCAATCTCAAAGAACCTGGATGAAAACTTCTTTCTTGGTGTCGGAGGGATTTGAGCTGCCCCAGAGGAGCTCTTGGTGGGTTATGAGACTCTGGAGTTCCATCGTATAGTGGAAAGCTTTGCTACAACATATCCATTCCCCCCACATTATCAGGAGCACACAAGTTCACAGCAAATCATATAAATATATTCATTGTATAAACAATTAGTACATGAATATTTATGAACTCTGTCAATTTCCTTGTTATTGTGGAGTCCTATAGTGTATTGGTTAGAGCCTCGGCCTTACAAGCGAGAGCACCTGGGTTTGATTCCTGGGAGGGGCGAAACCTTAGGAAAGTTTTCTTACTTCACAAATCTCTGTTTACCTAGCAGTAAGAAGGAACCTGGTTGTTAATCGATTGGTGTATTTGTTTCCGGGGGTTATAATCCCTCCCCGCCCCAAAAAATTGGTTACTCAATCTACGACTGTTTATGGGACACTGCTGTGCGTAATTGGCTACCGTATTTCGCCCACAAAATATACAGTCAATCCACTTTACAATATATTCTGTGAAGCACTTTGAGACATCTCAATGCTGTGATAAGACGTTATATCAAATGCAAGGATTATTATTATTAACATACCGAACTAAAATGCATGCAATTCAGAACAAGTTGGCATTCTTAGTCAAAGGGGCCACGAGCGTGGTGAATGGGAAATGCTAGGGCAGTGAAAGGACTTCTATTTTTCCAACACTGACGACATGCATGTCTCTCATGCATTCTTCTGCACCTCTACTCTCAAGCAAATCTGAGCCACACAACCTTTGATGGGCTTAGCTCACACTTTCCATATGCTCACGCATCTGGTGTCCTTTACATCACCTCAGCTGCTGGGAATAAACTTGTTTTAAAATGTGTACGCACTGTGATTTGGGAGCTTAGCGAAAAGGCTTAGAGAGTTACTGCTGTAATATAGAAGAAGTGGTCACTGATATGATTCTCGGTGTCCCCAGCAGACCCAACTTGCCCGCAAAGGCCTTTTTAAAGAAAAAAAATGAAAACCTAACAAAATGAACAAGCAGGGAAAGGGGGCAGGGTTACATTTAGTGTAAATTTCAGTGAAGATACAAACAGTGCTGTACTGAAATTCAACCCTTTCAGATATGTAAGTCTCCAGTGTAGTGGACAACTGTTCCGAGGTGGCAGCAGCAATCCTGGTTTCAAAGCACTCAGTGTGTTGTGTTTTCTTTTGCTCCACTTCAAATCCCACTTCACAGAGGCTGGGAAGTGGATACAGTAAAGGGCCACTATTAACACAGCTGCTACAGCTGGCTCTTGTGGCAGTATCTACACCCTGTTATTCAAACCCTTTGCACCTGTCACTATTCATTACCTCTGTTCAATGAAAATCCGCAGTTTGTTCCTTCAATGAAAAGGACCCAACCAAAGTTTTTGTATTTAAACCCAGACTCCTTTAAAAGGTGCCGCATGAAGTAAAGATGCCTTTAGCAACTGTGTTCACCCGTCACAGGCCACAAAAGCTTGTAAACAAGGTGGAATAACAGAAATCTGGACAAATACATTAACAAAGAAAATACACCATCTTGTCATAAATCCTAGTTAACTCTTCTGGCGAATTCGGGGTGAAGTGTGGAGTATAAAAGGGCTTAGAATGGCAATTTTATTTTACAACGGCAAGACAACAACAGCAACATTACATTTGTATAGCGCCTTTCACATCAGGAGGATGTCCCAAGGCGCTGGTTCAAGACAGTAGTTCATGACAAATAATTTTGTATATAACCTCTACATGCTTGGTCAATTTTCATCAAAGCAAATTAAACTAACCAGGAAACGCTGGCAATGCACAGAAGAGGAGGCTGTTAGCAGTGGAAACTTTTATATTTATATGCCTGAGATTGTGATCTGTGGTAACTAAGGTAACAGGTTGTCAGGCTTCCGACATAAGGGATTTATGATGTAGCTCACAAGTCTTAAATGAACTTCGGTTAAAGATTGATTGCATAGTCGCAGAGTCAAACAGCTAATTTCAATCTGTCAGCCTGGCTCAGTTGATAACACTCTCACCTCTAGGGCAGAAGATTGTGGGTTCAAGCCCCACGTTGGGTTTAAAGCTCATGGCTGACACTCCAGTGCATTAGTGGGGAAGCTCAGCATTGTTGTAAGTCTTTCAAAATAGACACTAAACTGAGGTTCACCCATTACAGACCACAAATGTTCTGACGAAAGGCCATTGACCAGAAACGTTAACTCACTTTCCTCTCTCCATAGCTGCTGCCTGAACTGCTGCATGTTCCCAGCGTCAGCGTCTTTTTTATTTCAGATTTCCAGCATCTGCAGTATTTTGCCTTTTGAGGTTCTGTCTGTGTTCTGGCATGTGTACAGATTGTGACTTGATTACCTACATAATTATTGGGACTGGTCAACAAATGCTATGAATAGCAACTACTTAACTGAATGTAACGAAAACAGATCCCATCTGTTCCTTTGGTCTCTCCTGGAACAATGTGATCCTAACTTGTACCGAGTACTGCAGCAGCAAATTACGTCAGCTTTTTGACCCAAGATACGATTTGAAGCTCTCAGGTATTGGTTGTTATTTTGAAAAGAGAAGAGAGTTTTTCACGGTGTTTGGCTAATGAGCCCCCAGATAAAATTCACTGCATGGTTGTTTGTGGGACATTGTTGTGCACAAATTGGCCACGCCACCTGCCTGCAAATACACAGTCACTAAATTTCATAGTAAAATTCTTTGAAGATCTTTGAGACCTCTTAATAATGTGATATGGCGCTACATCAAATGCAAGAATTATTATTATGATTTCATCTGTCAGGTCATTTGAAAGGTATTGAATGATTCCACCTTAATGATAATAATCCATGCATTTAATACAGCACCTTATTAGGTTTCAAAGCGCTATACAATGTAAAGTGAATTGACTGTTCAATTTGTGGGCAAAAAGCAGCAGCCAATTGCACACAACAGCATCCCATAAACAGTCGTGGATTGAGTGACCTTATTTATTTATTTTTGATGGGATTATATTCTCGGAAAAGCAATCCCCCAATCGACTAATAATCGGGTTCCTACTTAATGCTATGTAAACAGGGTGTGGAGTCAGGAAATTTGTCTAACATTTCACCCTGCTCGGGAATAGAACCCACGTCCTCTCGTTTGCGAGGTGAGTGCTCTGACCACCATAGTTCAACAGACCAGATGACATGGGCTGCACACAATTGACACTGACCCCGATTTCCTCTAAAGGATAGAGTATCAGCACACACCCACAGGATGTATGCTAAAGATCCCATGGAGCTACATGAAAAGAAAAGAGAATTACTTATGGTGTCCTGGCCAAAAATCCTCAAAATAAAATTGGTTGTTCAAACAAAACAAAACAGCAGTTAGGAATTGGATTCCATTCAACAACAACAACAAGATTCCATTTATAGAGCGCCTTTCACGTCGGGAGGACGTCCCAAGGCGCTGTACAGTTGGGTCAGGGTCATTCAGATTAAGGTGCAGCACTGTTTACATTCTTCAGGTGTTGGTTCGTGAAGCCCTTCAAGTTGGTAAAAGAGGCTATGTGTTGATCAACAGCTGAGTGGCATACGAGTAATAATAAATAATCCTTGCATTTCACGTAGCGCCGTAACACATCATTGAGCCATTTCAAAGCGCAGTAATGTATTGGTACCAGTGATACCTCGAATACTTGTAAATAAGTATTGAATAAACCAGCCCTCCCGGATCATTGCCAGGTAAAACTGGCAGTTATTAAATTAGAAAAAAAACTCTTGCTCTGTTTAGGGACAAAGCTTAATAATGTACTGGTGTCTGGAACTAGCAAAGTGGCATGTATTCAGGTTATATAATAAATAATCCTTTATTTGATATAGCCCTTTCACGTTTCTAGACGTCTCAAAGCGCTTTGCAGAATAGACTGTGAAGTGAATTGACTGTATATTTTGTGGGTGAAATGTGGCAGCCAAATTGCACACAGCAGTATCCCACAAACAGTCATGGATTGAAGTGACCAATTTATTATTCTTTTTCTTGAGGGATTATTATCAGGCGTATAGAGTAAGGAAACTTGCCTAAGGTTTTGCCCTGCCGGGAATTGAATCCAAGTCGCTTGCTTGCTTGTGAATGCTCTAACCACTGAACTACAGAACTCCACTAAACAAGGTTACTAAACAAAGGCCATTTTAGAGAGAATGTTTTCTTTAATCTACAACTAAGAAAATGAGATTGCAGAGAGCAGGCCTGATAATTCTCCCCAGTAAACTCTTCAAGAAGGTAACACTTTGGTGAGGACACACCTTTGTGAGCCTCTACCCAAAGGCTAGAAACAAGCAGGCTGCAAGTTACTCACCATAAAGTCTTACCGAAAGTTTACGCAGAGATCTGTCCTGGTCCCTGTCACAACCACCTTATCTAAATGAACCCTTTACCTATTTTATTAAGTTTATTAATGCAAATATTCTGTATAAAATTAGATTTTGTGCAAAGTAAGATCTTTCGCTTTAAGCGCATTTATGGTCTAGGGACCGAAATATAGTTTAGAGATAAAGATAGCCATGGCGACATAAAGTGTATGACCTGGGTGAGGTACTGAAAAATAAAGACGGGAAAGGATCACTTGGGCCCTTGGGAGGGGGAACCCACTGATATATTGAAAAGTGAGGAGATTGAAAATTGAGGGAAAAAGTAACAACACTGGAAAGGGGAGCAGTTAGGAAAATATAAAAGGAAGGGGGTTCCCTGAATTCAGGGTCTCTCTTCATCTTGCGTGCCATCGAGGAGGTACGTGCCTGACATGAGAGCTTCGCCTCCAGGTCAAGATTGTTTTTCTTTGTTAACTAACTTTGGGTAAAGCTGCTAGTGTCACAGTTTAGTGTCAAGTTATTATTTTCTATTCCTTAATGTTGCGACAGTTATCGTGTTCTGGGTAGTGTAAGTCAGGCATAGGGTTAAAGAACCAATAAAATACTGTTGAGTTTTCTATACAGTGCATCTCGATTCTATAAAAATCAAGGGGGGAGGCAGGAAACACAATCAGGTTATTGCTGAAGTCAGCTGTCTCATAGTGCGAAGGGCACTGATGAAAGCATCTTTTCGTTGCGTTATAAGGCATTGGGATTACATGTTGTCGGGTGTAAATTCTCGTTAGTGGAGTTTCACTCAGAGAGGGAACTTGCACGATACAGAAAGGACTGATACAGAGGCCATCTTGGGAACCGAACACTTTGTCAGAACATGGGTATACAATCAGGGGTGAGAACTGTCACACCCTTTATACAAATGGACAGGGTTAATGATTTGGAATGGACAGGGCTCATGATATGGAATTCCCGTACCCTCAATTATTCTCAGCTTCTGAAGCTCATCCTGGCTGTGTTTAGTTAACCACTTCATTCCTTTTTCCTAACCGTTTTCTTCTCTGTGGTGACACTCCTTTCTCCTTTGCTCCAATGCAGCGCTCGCTGGTGGTGCCGCCCTGTGGACGAGGTGTTAAACCGAGGTCTTGTCTACCAGTTCAAATAGGTGTAAGAATTCCAATGCACTACTGCATACTAAGAGTAACATGGGATCTTTGACGTTCACCTGTTGAGGCAGACTTGGTTTAGCATCTCATGCGAAGGATGTCACCTCCAAAGTGCATTACGCCACCATCGCTGTAATGGAATATCAGTCTAAACTGTGAACTCAAAGTCCCAATCTGGGGCTTGAACCCCAATCTGTGTCTCAGAAGCAAGAGTGAGACAGACTTACACCACAGATAAACAAGCATTTGCATTTTATAGCACCTTATTGTTTTAAAATGCTTCAATGCACTTCACAAGCAATTACAAGAACTATTTTTTATGCCAAATAGGCTATTAAAATAATCCATTACCAAGAAATAAAAGCAAACGGCTAGCTGTGCAACAATTTGCACAGACTTAGAGCAAAAGAAACTATTTGTGCTGGAGATGCATGTGGATGGTAAAAATCCCCTCCCCATCTCTACAGACAAACAGCTGTCACTCTTTTTCAAGATACATGTTATCTCCTTTTCAGATACTACTGTACAGTAAATCCAATGAAACGTTTTGCGATGACATTCCAATCTGAAAGTTACTATATCAAACGACAATCATAATAATAGTAATCTTTCCATTTGATATAGGGCCTTCACATCAGGAGCACATCTCAAAGCACTTCACAGGATATACTGTGAAGTGTATTTACCATGCATTTTCTAGGTATACGGCAGCCAATTTGTGCATAGAGCAGCTATGAAGTAAGTAACTCATTTTATTTGGGGGATTGTTGGCAGGACATCAACAACAAAATTACATTTGTATAGCGCCTTTCATGTTGGAGATGAGAGCTGGGGGTCGAAAATCGGGGAGGGTGGAGGGCGGGGGGAGGGGGATGGAAGGTGGCTGAAGGCACGGTTAAAGAGGAAGCTGACAAGCAGGGAATTTGCGTAGTCGAGCCTGAGTATTATGAATGTGTGTATGAGGGTTTTGGTAGCCTACGGTGTGAGACAGTGAAAGCCGGGTGATGTTGCTGAGGTGGGGGAAGGCAGAGCAGGTCAGGGCACAGACTGGCTTAGTAAGATGGAGTGTGCGTTGGAGGAGGATAGAAGGCAGCAACGGTATCGAAGGCAGCAGAGAGACAAAGGAGGATGAGGAGGCAGAGGGAGTCCTGGTCGCAGATTGAAAAAACGTCATTTGTCACTTTGACCAAAGTGGCACAGAAACCCGATTGGAAGGATTTGTAAATGGAGTGGCAGGAGAGGAAGGAGCAAAGCTGGGAAGCAACAACTTATTCCAGGACCTTGGAAATGAAAAGTCGGTTGGAGATGGGACATTAATTTGAGAGTAGGGGTGGGTCCAGGGAGGGTTTTTTAAGAATAGGAGTGATGACGGCCGTTTTTAAAGAGGTGGGAACGGTGCCAGTGGACAGGGAGAGGTGAACAGTGGGAGAAACTCCCTTCTCTTTTTGAATAGTGCCATGGGATTTTTAATGTCCATTTGAGCGAGCAGATAGAGCCTCAGTTTAATATCTTACCCAAAGGATGGCACCTCCAACAATGCAGCACACCCCCCGCAATGCATTGGTGTCAGCCTAGAATTATGAGCTCAAAGTCCCAATGTGGGGCATAAATGCACAATCTTTCTGATTCAGAGGTAAGAATGCTACCATCTGAGCCAAACTGACTTCAATAAAGAATTAGTATTATTTATTATTAATAATGGCCTGTTGGGCAAGATACAAGAGGGCAGCTGATTTCTATGGAGCCTGCATCTCCGTGGAATTCTGTAGCTCAGTGATTAGAGCACTCGCCTTGCAAGCGAGAGACCTGGGTTCGATTCCCGGCAGGGCGAAAACTTGGGCAAATTTCTTTACTCCACACACCTGATAATAATCCATAATTGTTTGTGGGACACTGCTGTGTGCAATTGGCTGCTGCGTTTTCCCACAAGTATATCATCAATTCACTTTACAGTATATTCTGTGAAGCGCTTTGAGACATCAAATGGATTATTATTATTATTACCTCAGTAGAAAAAGTCAAACATCTTCTGGATGGGAGCACATAAGAGGTGATAATTGGTGAGAAAACAAAGGGAGTCACAGGCTCACAAAACTCCACACACTGGGGAGGAAGCCTGTTTATCATCAGGGCGATGGAATCTGAACCACTTATTAAACTACTTATTAATTCTTCGATACCTTGTGAAGCTCATTATTCAGGAAGTGTTTAATTGCACAGAAATTTTCCTTCTCATAGGCACTAAGGTCACAAATTAACTGGATTGCATCAATTTAAAAAAGTTTAACCAATAAAAAATCTGAGTAAATGATGGGGAGCAGGGCACACATAAGGCCAGGATGTGAAGGCCAAGCTTCGGAGAGACACCAGGAAATATTCCTTAACCCAGAGAGAGTGGTTAACGGCAGTAACAGGATACCAGTGACAGGTTGAGTCCAGGATCCTGATTACCTTTACAAAACTACAATTTATGTTGAAAGCCTTGGATTCAACTTCCAGATCGGCTCTTTGGGTTTTTAGTCTCGTCTGACACTCCAGTGCAGTGCTGGGGAGCACTGGATTGTCAGAGGGGCCATTCTTCAGACAAGACGTTAAACCAAGGTCTCGCCTGCCTATTCATGTAGATGTTAAAAATGCCATGATATGATTTGAAAAGAGAAGGGAGTTTTTAAAATTAGTTTCCTGGCCAACAACCCCCCCAAATAAATTGGGTCAATCTCTTCATGGTTGCTGCGTTCACCTACAAAATATGTTAAACAGTCACTACATTTTACCGTAAATCCTGTGAACTGCTTTGAGATGGCTTGACATGATAAGGGGTTATATCAAATGCAAGAATTATTAATATTATTATAATAATAGCTTTAGTAAAGAAAGCCACAGTATCCCCCTTGATTCATTTGTATCATTATGTTGACTAGATTGTAAGAAGTGCTATAAATCCCCTTTTGGCAATTTACCAATTCTCCCTCATAGTGACCATTTATTGCAGTTATGAATCCATACAAGCAGCTCAGTTATGAAGTAACCTACGAGAACAGAAGCCAAAGAATATGACCCAGATGTGATCTTTGGTCGGCTAAAGAAAACACAGCAGGCTAGTGAATACAAATCACCTATGCTGAACTTATTAAACAGTTAATTGAAAGCAGATGCAGAACTTTCCAATAGCAACTCAAATGGTGCAACTGGTTAGCAGATTCCTGTTACCTGGCTCGTGGACTTTTGCTCAGTTTTAGTTTACAGGTTGATTGCTATTGCTGGAGAATACAATAATGCTATTTGTAGCTGTCATTCCTGAAGGAGACAGGAAATCAGTCAAATAAACTTTGGTATATGAAGCAAGTTCACGACCACTGACGCCCATGGGATCCTGAACTTTAACGCACTAACTTTTACTGCTCGACTCTATGGATCTGTTTGTTGTCCCTCACCCCCACACTTTTCCTCCTTCCTTTTTCACAAGCAGTCTTCCATTACCTCACCAAGTGATCATTCTTCACATATTAGCTTTCCACAACAGCAGTGTAAATAAACTAACCCAATCGGGTCCATTCTTCCACCTCGGTTTACCATTACATATTTTTTTCCAGTGCGCTCAACGGGACTGGAGAGAGTGTTTACACTTTAGCTACCAGAGTCTCCCTGAATGGACTGGGAACAAATATAGATACATAGAGTAATAGAGCATGGAAAATGTCCAATAGTCTATGTCAGTGCTCAAACTCCACACAAACCTCCCCACCTCCTGAACTGTTCATTTGATATCGTGCCTTATCACTTCATTGACTTCTCAAAGAGCTTCACAGAATACATTGGATTGACTGTATATTTTGTGGGCGAAACGAAGCAGCCATTTGCACACAACAGTGTCCCACAAACAGTCATGGATTGAGTGACCAAATTATTATTTTTTTTCAGAGGGATTATTCCCCCCCGAAAGCGATCTGCCAATCGACTAACAAATTGGTTGCGACTTAATTATAGGTAAACATAGGGGTGTGCAGTAAGGAAACTTGCCTAAAGTTTTGCTCTTAGGGCTTCTGATTTTCAATTTTAACTGAAATCCCCAATAAAACAACCCAGATACTAAAAGAAAAGGGTTTTTATCCAATAACCCCCATAAATTATTAGCTGTCCTGACGCGCACTGTATATGCCTGAAGGTGCCTCTCCCCCATCCATGTGCACAAGTGTGTCTGAATCTTCCATTAAAAAAATCAGCAAACCCCCACAAAACCCAAATTTTTAGAATTCAAAACATTTCTGGATAAAAAAAAACCAAAATTAATATTTTTACCCTTCCTCCAAAATAGAAGTCCTAAATATAACCTCTGTCTTGGATTGCACCTGCAGCCTCTCCTCCCTATCATTCTCACACCCAGCTCAGGTTACCACTCAATCTCTGTCAAGTGTTTCGAGCTGATATGAAAGGCGTCTAACACGTTCTATTTGTTGTTATGCGAAGTAACAGGTTGTCATGGTGTTACAGGAGGAACACATATTTTTTGGACTGGAAACAAATACAGATACCTCGTGTAACACATTAATCATCTCAATTTACAGCGTAATGAAGAGTCATTGAAACTTGCAATGAAATTAGCATTGCAAGTCTTGCTTGCAATGCTAATCTTACAAAACAGTTTAAACTGGTTACACACAGTGTAGAATGATTCTCAATCTTAAAAAGGTACTCCTTTTGGAACTAATTGAGACTCAAGCAAAAGACTTTAAGGAAAACGATACACCTGTAAACATCTTGTGTTCCTCATCCTGAGTGCTTCTGTCAGCAGTGAAAAGACAATTAATGGATAGAACTGATCAACACCAGAAGATATTAAAAATAATCCTTGCATTTGATATACCACCTTATCACATCGATGAGATGTCTCAAAGTGCTTCACAGAATATTTTGTAAAATAGATTAACTATGTGTTTTGTGGGTGAACCACTACAGCCAATTGCACACAGCAGTGTCCAATTGTCATGGATTGAATGACCAAATTTTTTTAGATGGATTATTACCCCCGGAAAGCGATCTACTAATCGGCTAACAACCGGATTCCAACTTACTGTTAGGCAAGCAGTCTTGTGGAGTAAGGAAACTTGCCTAAGTTTTCGCCACACCTGGGAATCGTATCCGGGTCCTCCTGCTTAATAATAATCCTTGCATTTGGCATAGCGCCTTATCACGTCTTTGAGATGTCTCAAAACGCTTCACAGAATATACTGCAAAGTGAATTGACTGTAATTTGTGGGTGAAACGAGGCAGCCAACTGAGTACAGCAGTGTCCCACAAACAGTTGTAGTGACCAATTTATTGTTTTTTTGAAGGAATAATTACTCCCAGGAAAGCGATCCGCCAATCGACTAACAACCGGGTTCCTACTTACTGCTGGGTAAACAAAGGTGTGTGGAGTAAGGAAACTTGCCCAGCGTTTCACCCTGCTGGGAATTAAACCGAGGTCTCACACTTGCGAGGTGAGTGCTCTAACCACTGAGCTACAGGATTCCACAAGATGAAAGGATTGGTATGGATGAAGAAGGCCCTTCAGTCCATTTGATCTCATCCTTCCCAACACCCACCCTACCACCCACCTCCCATCATTGCATCAAGCTGCTTTTTAAATGAGTCCAGTGTCTTGGCCTTTACCAACTTTTCTGGCAACTTGTTCCAGTCATTGATTACTCTGTATGAAGAAAATCTTCCTGGTATCTGTCCTGAAATTGCCCTTGAGAACTCTAAACCTGTATCATCTTGTTCTAGTGCCTTGTTGCATCCTAAAGTACTGTTCGGAATTTACTGTTTCAATCCCATTTAAAATTTTGTATACCTTTACAAGGTCCCCTCTGAGTCATCTTCTCTCAAGCCTGAAGAGCTCAAGCTTGTATAATTGAAAATTTACACATTGGTAGTTATGGCCTTAATCTCGAAGATTAACCACTTTCTAATTCTGAAAATTAGATTTAATGTGGCGGGGGGCATAATGATGAAGGAAATTAAATTAAACGTCTTAAGGTAAGGAGAAAAATAGGTTCATTTGTTTAAATCCCTCCCTGAATCCAGTAAATCCTGTAGAGTCCTATCCTTCCCTGAGTCCAGTAAATTCTGTAGAGTCCTATATCAAATTGGTTAGAGCACTTGCCTCGCAAATGAAAGAACCTGGAGTTCGATTCCCGGGCAGTGTGAAACTTTAGGCAAGTGTCCTTATTCCACACGCTTCTGTTTATCTAGCAGTAAGTAGGAACTTGGTTGTTAGCCAATTGGCGGATCACTTTTTGTGGGGCAATAATCCCTCATTTCAAAAAAAAAATGGCCACTCAATTCATGACTGTTTGTGGGACACTGCTGTGTGCAATTGGTGGCCGCATTTCACCCACAAAATATAGTTAATTTACTTTACCGTATATTCTGTGAAACACTTTGTGACGTCTCATTGGCACGCTAAGGCGCTATATCAAATGCAAGGGTTATTATTATCATTAAACCTCTGGGACATCTTCTTGTAGATGGCTCTGCATTCAAAAGCTTGGGAGGACTAAGTGTCAATCAAAACCAAAGCAAAGGTGCATAACAAAAGGTCGAGAGAAAATGAATTCAGGAGAAATTATATACAACCAGAGCAGCGCCAGTTGGTTGAAAGCGAGAACACTGAGGTACTTGGAGCATATTAAATATTCCTGGTGTGAAAATTCTGAGATTTACAGTCACTTTCTATTCACACATGTGGCAAGGAAAAGATCAGATGCCACTACTTTGGCAAAAGTAAAATGAACAACTTGTCCATGAAGCAAGAGGTCTTATCATTAGCTATTCCTTTCAAATGCAAAATCACATGCCAGTTCACCCCATCCACCATCTGCGGTTGGACCTTCAGCCTCTCCGCCTCCATTCTTTAAAACTCCACCCTTTAAAACTCCATCCCGCATTCCCTTCGCCTTGCTCCCTACTTGCCTCCTTCAAGGCACGTCTGAAGACGCTGCTCTTCGACCATGCCTTTGGTCACCCTCCTGCCCTCCAACCCCCCTTACCCCAATCCCCCCCTCCCTGCTCAAGTCCAAATCACTGACTGTACAGCGCCTTGGGATGTCCTCCTGACGTGAAAGGCGCCATGCAAATGTAATTTTGTATTGTATCCCCCTGGTTATAATGTGACCTCAACTTCCTTTAGTGCCTCCATGACCCTGTTCCACGCTGGTTACACCAGAATTCCGCTCCCAATTACACCTTGACCCGACTGCCCGATTACTCCATGACCCAGCCCTGGTCACACTGTGACTTCCCCGCACCCCACTCCACTGCTACCCCCCCACCTCACCTCTGCTTTCCACACTTCTTCATTTTCTTGCTGGTGGCTTCTCCCAGGAATCTAAAGACAACAGGAAACATAACATTGAACACACGTTTCGCAGGGACAGAATAAAGACTCTTTTTGTGTTTTTAACCTTAAATCTGTTTATCTTCCCTTCACAGTAACACTATTAAAGAATGACTGAGGGTTTTAATGAAGCCATTTTTAAAATTGGCCAAACTGAGCCAGAGTTTTTGAACAAAACAGTTACACTTGCAGAAAATGCTGTGAGGTGCTTTGGGATGTCATCCTGATGTGAGAAGCATTATAGCAAATGCAAGGATTATTCTTATATTGCAGTGTAGGTCACTCTAATGACAAATTAATTCACATGTGACTGTCAAGAGTTTGAACCATCCGCTCCCCCCTTGGTATTTCATCACAATCATTTGCAATGCAAATAAACAAATAAACCAATTTGTTATTGTGCTTACATTGTAACGCCTCAAAGCTCTTCACAGAATTTAATGCAAAAAGTTCAGAGAATTTGTATTTAGAGACAAATTAGACACATCAATATCCCACATTCGCTCATGTATTTGAATGTGTGCAGAGCCTTTTGGACACGTGCAGGCATTTCTTCATTGTCTTCCCTGCAGGAGGTATTTCTTCAGTGCCTATGTGGGCAGGGCAAAACCTTAGGAAAGTTTCCTTACTCCTCTATTTACCTAGCAGTAAGTAGGAACCCGGATGTTAGTTGATTGGCGGATTGCTTTCTGGGGGAAATGATCCCTTCAAAAAATAAATAAATAATAAAAATTAATTTGGTTACTCAATCCACGACTGTTTGTGGATCACTGCTGTTCGTAATTGGCTGCCACATTTTGCCCAAAAATGTACAGTCAATTTACTTTGCAGTATATCCTGTGAAGCGCTTTGAGATATCTCAACGATGTAATAAGCGGCTGTGTCAAATGCAAGAATTATTATTATTATATATTATTAAATAGCAAGTGACCTTTTTTTTCCGGAGCAATTGTTGGCCAGGACACTATGAGAAATTCCCTTCTCTCTTCAAATAGTGTCAAGGGATCTTCATTGAGAGCCACTGATCCATCTGGTATCCTGCCACCAATCAGATAAGGTGCAAGGAAAGCCAGGGCTGCTACCCCAGTGGATACATCTGTGGTACCATTAACACTGGTAGATAAATTGGTAGAGATTTTACAGACTAAAAGCTCCATCTTAGACAAGATAAGAGTTGATGGAGTGGATCCCAAGTAGAAAGACAGGTGTCAAAGAGCAAATGAGAGTGAGTGAGAGAGAGAGAAAGAGAGAGAGATAAAAGAGAGAGTGTGGAAATAAGACAATCATTAAGTGCTGAAAGTTTTCTGAACTTTCTTGTGAAGGAAAGTCTTCAGCCTGTATCGTCAGCAGCCAGAGATCAGTGACAGTGCAGGAAGACAGATTGTAAGAGACCCAAAAGGATAATAATAAATAATAATCGTTGCATTTGTTACACAATCAATCCACTTCAAGTATATCCTCTGCAACGTTTTGAGATGTATCAACGATGTGATAAAGCACTGTATCAAATGCAAGGAATATTATTATTATGGTTATAATACATTTCTTGTGCTTAGAACATCTACTGTGAAGTGTAGCGACTGTGTATTTTGTTTACAATCAATTTGCACATAGCAATGTCCGCCACACAACCATGAGGTGAATGGCCAACTTCTATGCGGTGACATAGATTTAAGATAATTGGCAAAGCAACTGGGGCATACGAGGAGAAATAGTTTTACACAGAGAATGGTCTGGAATACACTGCCTGTAAGGGTGGTGGAAACAGATTCAATAACAATTTTCTAAAGCAAGGTTTTTGGGATAGGTACTTGAAAAGGAAAAAATTGTAAAGATATGGAGAAAGAGTAGGGGAATGGGACTGATGGGGTAGCTCTTCTAAAGATCTTATTATAATCTGTTACCTGCACATCTCTAAAATCCCCGGCTACTCTGTTTTAAGATTGAACCCAGAGGTTTAGAGTGACAAAATACCAGTAAGTATGTCGGTTAATAATTTATTCCTGTGTATGACCTTTGTTAAGAAAGCCATTCAGTTTCATATATTGTACAGATCTGCTCAGGGCTCAGTGCTTTGAAAAGTCAAGAATTAAATTCTCAGTTGCAGAGTCAGTTGTTTTGTAAGAAATCTTTTGATAAGCAAACCGGTTTTTCAGGAGTTTAGTTTTAAAGAGGAATGCAGGATTGCGGTCATTAAGGGGATAGGCTCCATTGTTCTGCAGGAGATGAAATTGGCAAATTCTGTTGGTGCAAGATAATGACTTTTGGTTGGTTAGTTAATTAATTAGTTGATGAATTAAAAGTTGAATTTGAATCAAAGTTCAATGCAAAATGGTTCAAAGTTGCTTTCTTAAATAAATGAAATTCCTGGATGTTGAAAGAAGTCTTAAAGTTGTAATATCTAATGAAATGCAAGGATTATTCTGTACATTCTGTGGATTGTTCATATTCAACAACTTTATCATTAAAATACTGTATAACATTACAGTAAAACTCCTGTATCATATCAATTGGGACCATAACATTTAATATGACTTATGCTAAGTACGAGTTGGACGCAAACTGTATAAATTGTATAAAATCTGATTTAATCAATAATCTGCACTGTGCATGGGTAATTCAATGCAGCCAGTAAGAGCCTATGTGGGAGTTTGTCATTGCAGCCGGTAAGTGGATATGTGGTGAGACCCATCACCACATGCGCACTTATCAGCAAGTATTGGAATCATATTGAATCGCGGGAAATAAAGTTCTTCTGCGCGTACATCAAGACTACCTTTCCTGCGATTCAATGCAGTCAGCTCGTAAGTGTGCATGTGGCAACGGGTCGGGACATCATTTACCAAAATTCGATACAGCGGTAAGTGCGAGACTAATGGAGGATAAGAGAGTGCAGGTAGGGGTTAGGAAACAATTAATACGACTGGTACAAAGAAATCTAAGTGGTTTTAATATGAAACTGAATAGAACTCGGGTGAATGTATGACTTGGGTGATTAAACGATTCATAAAGGTAAGACGTATGTGAGTTTTACTGTATTAATTCCGGAATGGAAGGTTTGACAATAGTGAAATTTTTGTCTGAACGTGAATCATTAAGCGCACTATATAAATGTTTGAAGGGCACTATATAAATGAAAATTGTGTTATTATCTTACATTATTGTTAATTCCTCCTTGCGCTCTCTCAGCACCTAATGGGTTTCTGTGCAGTCAAGCAAGGATAGGACAGGACATTATTCAGAGGTATTGCTATTGCTCAAGTTAAGCCCATTAAACACACAACTGAGGCAACATTAACAGATGGGTAAGCAGTGTGTGGTGGATTGAAAAAAAAGGTTACCATGGCATTAACTAATGCACAACTCAGAACAGGGAGATAAACGGCTTGTATTGTTTTGCAGGCTCAGTAACAGGACAGGTGAGGATAGGTAAGGGGAGAAACAGAACGAAAAATAAATAATTTTAGAAGGAGCAGGAAGTAAGAATAACAATAATCCTTATATTTGATATAGCGCCTTAACATGTTGAGTTGTCTCAAAGTGCTTCATGGAATATACTGGAAGGTGAATTGACTGTATATTTTGTGGGCGAAACACAGCAGCCAATTGCGCACAGCAGTAATGTAATTTCTTTTTAAAAAAACTTGGATAGCTGACTGATTTTTCAGGATCTGTGCTGCATATTCCCATCCCCCAGTCTGAATCCAGTTTCTTTAGCAAAGTACATTTATCGCCAAACACAGTAAACTCTGCCTCTGTTTAAAACAAAACATTCATAAAACCTTCAGCTGGTAACTTCATTTTTTTTCAAATTCACCCAACACGAGCACGGCAATTTCAGAATGCAACAACAACAACTTACATAGTGCCCCTCACGCAGAGGTCTGACCCAATGATAGAGAAAGAAGTGCGGGTTTGTGTGTCACAATCGAGCTTGATTTGAGTTCACTTATTGACTGGCGCATTCACCCACAGTCAATTCACTTTCCAGGATATCCTGTGAAATGCTTTACAACGTCCTCCTGACTGAAAGCCGCTATATCAAATAGGTATTCTTCTTATCGTGTCTTTCAGCTCATTTAATGCTCTTGCTTCTGAAGATACTCTTAACAAGCAGATGGGGTCGGTGAGAGCCAAATTAAGATGACTGTAATAACAGCGTATTTTTTCCATGTTACCCAGGGCTGCAATTATTGTTTACATAATTGAATATTCTATTTGAATGTTTATTCCACTCAGGCTTACTGAGCTATCATAAAAAATGCCATTTCCGAGTTGGCACTTTGACTTTGTTTTCCTTGGTTTTGTGTTTGGAAATTAATAGTCACGTGGCTAGCTAATACAGACACAAAACAGACTCTCCTTTCTTTGCTCATAAATCTTAGATCACAAAAAAAATCTCTCCTTGCAATCGCAGAAGCACCGAACAGACCACACTCTAAATATGCTCAGAAAAAGAATGGAGCCCAAGGATTTGCTTAAAAGGGAATTAGGAGATACCACTGAGAAACCCACAATTCTTCTTTAGCAAAATCCTTTGCATTACCTTATCAACAGCCGCTTCCTTTGATCAGCTTCAGGTCTCCCTGCCCCACCCGCACTATAATTCGGTGGGCGAGCTTTCAGGCATTCCTGGCGCTCTGGAAGTCCATCCCAGAGTCCCTCTGATTTATACCCTCCCTCCCAGTTTTAAAGCCCAACGCTTTTGGTCATCCTCCATCCATCCCCTTACTCTTCAGCTCCCCTTTACTTTAAAAAGTAAAAGTTACTATGTGAGACAGTGAAACATTATTTATTTTCTGCTTTGTGACCATGCCTAAGATCTGAAAATATGTTTGGCTTGGATGAAGAAATCCCTTAATTCCCTCCGATCTCATCCTTCCAGAACATCCATCCTAACGTTGCCCCCATCAGAGCATCAAGCTGCTTTTTAAAATATTTATACATTTCCTTTTGTGATTATTAATATAGCTCCTGTTCATGAGGCTCTTGTTTATATGGTTCCTCTGCAGAGCCCCCTATGCATAAACATCAGGCAATGATATGGAGCACACACAAACACAGTCACAGTAATGTAATAATAATAATTCCTTGGCGCCTCATTGCATTGGGAGGGCACTTTAAAGCAATATGATATGTCAGAGGATTTTACCATGAAGTGCAGTGACTGTGCACTTGCCTGCAATCGCAACAACAAATCGCATTTATATACATGTACATATACATGTTGAGAGGATGTCCCAAGCTGCTTTACAGAATTATGTTGTAATTATGTATATTACTTCAGTTATCAGGAGAGGCTAGAGAAGCTAGGATTATTCTCCTTGGAGCAGAGAAGGTTAAGAGGAGACTTAATAGAAGTTTTCAAAATTATGAGGGGATTCGATAGGGTGAACAAGGAGAAACTACTTCCACTGGTGGTATAAATGAGATAAGCCTCCCACTCATCAGTGCTGCCCTTATTCCCCGCACGAGGAGTATTACACTTGTGGACCCACCCGATCCCCCTGGTACAGCAACAATCTCCGCCGCCAAAAAACCCAAACCCGTCTGCTCGAGCACAGATGGCGGAAAACTGGCCTGACAGTTCACTGCAAACTGTGGCTCGAGCATCTCCACAACTACCGCCATTCTTTGATTCGTGCAAAAACAGCCTTCTACTCCAACATCATCTTGGAGGCTAAACACAACCCAAATAACCTTTTTTCCACCACCTACTGCTCCTCCGTGCCTCCTCTCAGGCCTCCTCAATCTTCGTATCAAATGCCAAGTGCGAGGAGGTCTTGGACTTCTTTTCTTCCAAAATACCTAACATCCACCAGGCAGCCTCATCCACCTGCACCTTGTCACCCACCATCAGCCCTCTCTGTCCCCCTCACCTTCCTCATGACCTGCTCCTACCACCACCCCCATTCTACATTCCTTCCTCCCCATCTCTCCCTCTTCCCTCTCATCCAACATCACCTCCATGAAACCCACCACCTGCTGCCTCGGCCCCCTCCCCACCAACTTACTAGTCACCCAGCTCCCCCTCCTCTGCCCACTACTGGCTGACATCATCAAACAATTCCTCTCCTCCGGATCAGTCCCTGCCTCCCCCAAACTGCTGTCATCACCCCCCTCCTGAAAAACCCTCCCTAGATCCCTCAAACCCCTACCACTACTGTCCTATTTCTAACCTGCCCCTCCTCTCAAAAGTTCCAGAACACATCGTTGCCAACCAACTTCGTGCACACCTCTCCTCCCACTCCCTCTTCGAAATCCCTCCAGTCCGGTTTCCGCCCTGCCCACAGTACAGAGACTGCGCTTATGAAAGTCACAAACGACATCCTCTCTATCTGTGACCAGGGCTCCCTCTGCCTCCTTGTCCTCCTTGACCTCTCCACTGCGGTCGACACAGTCGATCACGCCATCCTCCTCCACTGTCTTTCCTCCGTCATCCACCTCAGTGGGACCACACTCGCCTGGTTCGAGTCGTACCTCACAAACCGCCAGCAGTACATCTGCACAAACAGCTTCTCCTCCCACTTTCACCCGGTCATCTGCGGAGTACCCCAAGGATCCATCCTTGGCCCCCTCCTCTTTCTGATCGACATGCTCCCTCTTGGGGATGTCATCCGTAAACATGGGATGCACTTCCACATGTATGCAGATGACACCCAACTCTATTTTTCCATATCTCTTTGCGACCCCCAGTCCCCTGATGTTCTGTCAGCCTGCCTGTCAGATTTCAGGGGCTGGATGAGCACAAACTTCCTTCAGCTGAACGTTAACAAGACGGAAGCCATACTCTTTGGCTCTCTCCAACGTCTAAAATCTCACGGCTCTCACCTCCTCCACCTACCCGATCTCCTCCTAAAACTCTCCGAACCCGTTTGCAACCTAGGAGTCAGGTTCGACCCCCAATTATCCTTCCTCCCCCACATCCGGTCCCTCAGCTTCTACCACCTCCGATGCATCACCCGTCTCCGCCAATACTTCTCTCCAAAATCCGCTGAAACCCTGGTCCATGCTTTTGTCACCTCTCGGCTAGACTACTCCAATGCCCTCCTCACCAATCTCCCATCCATTACCATCCATTACAATCCAAATCATTCAAAACTCTGTCGCCCGCATTTTCACCAGCACGAAACTCCGCTCCCCGATCACCCCAGTCCTTGCCAGACTGCACTGGCTGCCTATCCCAGAGAGGATCGATTTCAAGATCCTCACCCTTGTATTCAAGTCCCTCCACTCCTCTGCACCCCCCTACCTCTCTGACTTCCTCGCTCCTCAAAACAGTACCCGTTGCCTTCGTTCCTCCAGGTCTGGCCTCCTCCTTGTCCCCCGAGTCCTCTGCTCCACCCTCGGAGGCCGTGACTTCAGCCACTATGCCCCGAGGCTCTGGAACTGCCTTCCTCACTCCCTTCATCTCGTTCCCTCCCTTCCCATTTTCAGATCTCTGCTGAAAACCTTTCTCTTTGACCGCACCTTTGGTCACCTTCCTCCCCCTCCCCCTGGCTCGGTCCCGGGATCCGTTACTGTAAAGCACTCTGAGACACTGTCCGGCGTGGAGGCACTATATAAATCCAAGTTGCTGTTGTTGTTATTGTTGACACAGAGCAAGGACCCAAGCAGGCTCATAGCCCACCAGCATTCACCAATGTAGCTGAAATTAAATGCAAAGTCAAGACAGAATAACAATTATAATAATAACCATAATAATTCTTACAATTAATACAGTAACTTTCACGTCAGGAGGACAACTCAAACCACCTCACAGGATTCACAGTAAAATGTAGTCACTACATTTTGTAAGCGAACTCAACACAGAAGTCGATACTGACTCATTGGTTGACTCACCTCCCACTGAATCTCCCCAAAAACTCAGCCGTTTGTACAGTTGCCCAATGTTAAACATAGACATCTCCCAGCACGCTGATAAGGAATCTTGCTTAACTTGACTTACCTCATTCTCCACTTCCTCTTTTCTTTGGTTGTAGTATTCTAAATTACGATCAACACCAGGCACCTTGTGTTTTGAGTACGATTGCTTCTTCCAGCTTCTGAATTCTGAAAACAAACACAGGAACAAACACATCAGCATTCTCACAATGTTGGAAGCTTGAGAAATGCTGAGAACTTTCCGACTGATCCCCCGAAAGAGCACGGCTAATAATATTCCTTGCATTTGATATGGCGCCTTTCATTTCAGAAGGATGTCTCAAAGCACTTCACAAGATTTAAAGTAAAGTGCAGTGACTGTGTATCTGTAGGTGAATGTGACAGCCAATTTGCACACAGCGATGTCCCACAAACATCCACAAAGTGAATGATCAATTTTATCTGTGGGATTGTTGGCCAGGACACTGGGAGAAACTCCCTTCTCTTTTTTAATTGCATCACGTGCCATGGGATCTTCAACGTCCACTTGAACAGGCAGACGGGGCTTGGGTTATCATCTGTTCCGAAGTATACTACTACTGACAAAACAACGCCCCCACCCCCGAGTACTGCACTGGAGTGTCAACTTAAACTGTAAGTTCAAGGTCCCAACGTAGGACTTGAACTCACACCCTTAAAACTCAAAGGTGAGAGTGCTACCAACTGAGCCAGACTGACAGGATGATCACTTAATCATTATTTGGTGTTAGTTAAGAGACAATAAATAAAAGTCTTGAGCCTTATCTCCCCTTTGCAGCATAATACACCAATGTTGCATTCATAAGCTCATGTGTAGGTAAAAATTCCACCTGACTCCAGATTGTAGCATTTAAGAATGCACAGAATTTGGTAAATTATTGAATTCAGTTTTAACTTTGAGGTCTGTTTTCTGTACTGCTTTAAAAAAAACTTACAGAAAAACGACTTCAAAAATCATGTGACAAATTCTGGACCCTCTAAAATGCTCCATTAATAGATTAAATTTAAACTCAGGTAGAATTTTACCCCCAAAAGTTAAATATATGGAAAGAGATGGTGTCACCACAATGAGTTGTACAAATCATTAGTTAGGCCACAACTGGAGCTCAGGCACCTCATTTCAGGAAAGACGTTAGTTTTACAAGAATGATTCCGGAGATGAAGGCCTCCAGTTATGAGGAAAGATTGAGAAGCTGAGTCTGTTTTCATTGGAGCAGAGAAGGTTAGGGACGGATCTGACAGAAGTATACAAAATTATTAGGATTTTGACAGGGAAATAGGGAGAAGTTATTTCCAATAGATAAAGAAGGTCAGTAACTCAGGGACATAGTTATTAAGATTACAAGAGCAGCAAAAGGAGAACTCAAGGGGAGCTTTTTCACATAGAGTTGTAGGGACGTGGAATTCCCTGCAAAGCTGAGTGGTGGAGCCGGATTCCATTGTGGCTTTCATGAGGGAATTGGATAGTCATATAGAGAGGGGCTTGAAGGGCTATGGGGATAATGCCGGGCGGTGGGATTGAATTGATCACTTCGCTCTGTGAGCCAGTACAGACTTGATGGGCTGAATGGCCTCTTTTTGTGCTGAACATTTCTATTCTTGTAGGAATAAGGCTTTCAGCATACATTATGGCAGAGGAACTGAGAAAAAGAAGTAAAAATTTCCTTTTAAAGATTTCTAGCGGAATACAACACAAGTTCCTTGCAGCAGAATATTGTCATGGCTCAGGAAACATTTCAGAGCTTGATATTCTGAAGCCGGCCTGGCTCCTTGACATGTTATTTCCTTTGAAAGTCAAAACCCGAGCAAGAAAGCAAGCGACCACAAGGCCTGACGACGGCTCAGATTGAATCCAGATAGTTAAGATAAAGAAAGGTCTTCACTCTCCCTCGTCCCACATCCACTCCTCAACAAAGACCGCCAACGATTGAAACAAAGCAGGCTTAGGAAATCTCAATACAATCCCTATTGTACCCGACACTGCAGAATAAACTCTCAGCAATTCAAATCGGGAAACAACAACGTGCATTTGTATAGTGCTCTTTACGCAGGATACCGTGTCGGAGCACTGCCCAAGGTCGAATGCCGAACAAGAGAGAAGGGGAGGTGACCATAGGCACAGTTGAATTGTTAGGTCTTAATGTGGCCACCTTTGAAAGGCTGCAAAGTTGGCGGGTGTGTGAAGGGCAAATGTCTCAGTGATGAAGCAACTGGTTCTTTTAAGATTCGGGCCCATTGTTGGGGCAATATCAAGGGGCTTTGCTTGGCTTCCGATGCTTGAGGTGGACAACGGGGGAGGGAAGGGAAGACCATGACGCCTCCCATTCCTCACTTTGACCAGCACAAAACCTACCAAATGTGTTTGAATTTTTAAAATGAGTGGCAGAGATTCATTGGCATTGTTTAAATGGTGTTAACACCACATCTATGCGCTTTGTGGAAACCTAAACCTCCATTTTGGTACTAATGAGGCCAAAATGAATTAAACCGTCTGTGACGTGGTCGAAAAGGAATTTTAACATCTGCTTCGTGTTTGAAAATCACTGCCAGGAATTAAAAAAACTGAACTAATATTTTCCTACTGAGAATTGCAGTCTCTGTGCTAACACTGACACCATGATCACACACGTGTGAAGGCCACCCTCGCGGTTCAGTGAAGCAGCCAAGCCAGAAAAAGTTCACTCACAAGGGACCCGTCTACAGGAGGTAGCAACACCACATGAAGGCAAAGCTAATGCAGCTCACTGTGCAGACTTTTAATTATAAGTTGGGCCAATAGAAAAGTGCGGCCGCACTTTTCCTGCGGAATCTGCTACAAACGCCATCCTCCGCTACAAACACTCCTTCCTCTTCTATCCCATGCACATAGTGAGCTAGGCTCCAGGCCTCTCGTGCTGTTTGCTGAACGCTGCTACTGTGGGCAGAGTGGCTCCAGTCGCACATGCTGTTAGCACAGTGTTGGGTGTTGGGATCGTGGAAACACCGGGAGCGGGAAATTGACTTTGCCCGATGTCCGTGGCCTAACCTGAGCTCCTACGACCAATTCTTCGTAAGTTATGTAGTATCCACATTAACATTTTTAGTGTTTTATACATAAATACATGTTCAGGAAATATATGCCTATAGTTTTAATCTGGGTTGTTCCATAAAATGCATCTCTCAATAGAACCAATCAGCCCTCCGCAATTTTCCCGAATATTCCTCAAATTTATCCGTAACTTTCGCCAAATGCCTCGCATTTTGGGGCATATTTCTGCATTTTTCAACTAACCCAGGTTATAATCCTTTCATTTCAGGAGTCCTGTAGCTCAGTGGTTAGAGCACTCGCCTCGCAAGCAAGGGACATGGGTTTGATTCCTGGCAGGGCGAAATCTTGGGCAAGTTTCCTTACTCCACATGCCTAATAATAATCCCTCAAGAAGAAAAACAATAATAAAATTGGTCACTTCAATCCACGACTGTTTGTGGGACATTGCTGTGCGCAATTGGCTGCCGCATTTCACCCACAAATATACAGTCAATTCACTTTACAGTGTGTTCTGTGAAGCGCTTTGGGACGTCCTCCCGACATGAAAAGCGCTATATCAAATGCAAGGATTATTATTATTATTATTTATTCTGTGAAGCGCTTTGAGATGTCGAGAAGATGTGAAAAGCGCTATATCAAATGTAAGGATTATTATTATTATTATATGACTATTTAACATGGCACCTTTCACATAGGGGGGACGTCTCAAAATGCTTCAAAGGATTTACTTTAAACGTAGTGACTGTGCTTGTAGGTGCACAACAATGTCATACAAACAGCCATGAAGTGAGTGAGCAGTTTTACCTTTGGGATTGTTGACCTGGGCACGCTTCATTCGTTTCACTTTTCAACTAGTGCCACAGCATCTTTAATATCCACCTGAACAAACAGGCGGGACCTCGGTTTCACTTATCATCCAAAGTCTGGCACCTCTGACAATGTAACACTCTCCCAGGACTGTGTTGGGAATGCCTGCCTAGAATGTGAATTCAAAGTGTTGACGTGGGCTTTGAATCCACCAATGTCTGACTCAGAGGCAACAGTGCTACCAACAGAGCCAGGCTGACACCAATTTTAAGAGTAATGATTTTTCACATGAAGACATAAAACCATCTGCTTGCTCAGATGAACGTTAAAGATCCCCTGGCACTATTCATTCTACGCGAGAAGGGAGTTCCTCTCTGTGCCCTGGCCCACAATGCTCCGAATAAGTTTGAACGCCAGACCTTGCTGTGTACGTTGGCCTATAAATAGATGAGCAGATCTGCAAGCAGATCTCAGACAGATGCAACGCCAATAGAGTCGTGATAATGGGGGACTTTAATTATTCCAACATAGACTAGGACAACAACAGCGCAAAGGGCAAGGAGGGGGAACGATTCCTAAAATGCATACAGGACAACTTTCTTGATCAGTACATTTCCAGCCCAACAAAGAAGGAAGCAGTGCTGGATCTAGTTCTGGGGAATGAAATAGGGCAAGTGGAGCAGTTTTCACCAGGAAAGCATCTGGGCAATAGTGATCACAACATCATTAGATTCAGAGTGTATATGGAAAGGGACAAGGAACCATCTAAGATGAAGATACTCAACTGGAAGAGGGCAAATTTCAATGAGTTAAAAGGGACCTTGCCAAGGTGGACTGGAAAGAAAGATTGGCAGGTAAAACAACTGAAGAGCAGTGGAATAATCCTTGCATTTGATATAGCGCTTCTCACATCTTCTAGACGTCCCAAAGCGCTTCACAGAATATGCTGTAAAGTGAATTGACTGTGGGCGAACGCGGCAGCCAATTGCGCATAGCAATGTCCCACAAACAGTCATGGATTGAAAATGACCAATTTATTATTGTTTTGTTTTTTGGAGGGATTATTATTAGACGTGTGGAGTAAGGAAACTTCCCCAAGGTTTCGCCCTACCTGGATAGCTCGGGGACAGAATAAATACATTCCCACAAAAGGGAAAAATAGGGCATCCAAACCTCCCTGGATGACGAAGGTATCTAGAATGAAGCAGAAAAAGGAGGCATATGACAAATGTCAAATCCAAGATACAGAAGACAACCAAATAGAATATAGGAAGTGCGGAAGAGAACTGAAAGAGGAAATAAGAGGGGCAAAAAGATTATACGAAAAAAGGTTAGCAGGTAACATTAATGGGAATTCTAAAATATTTTACAAACATATCAAGAAAAAAAGATTAGTCAAAGGTAGGGTGGGGCCAATTAAGGCCCAAGGCAGAAATCTTATTGTGGAGGAAGAGGGCATGGCTGATATACTGAATGAGTACTTTGCATCTGTCTTCACAAAAGAAGTGGATGCACCAAATGCCGGAGGAGTGGAGGAGAGGGTAGAGGAAATGGATAGGATAAGTATAAACAGAGAGGAAGTACTGAAAAGGTTGACTGGGCTGAAGGTAGATAAGTCACCCGGTCCGGACGGGATGCAGCCAAGGGTACTATGGGAGGCACGGGTACAGATAGCGGAGGCTTTGGCTACAATTTTTCAATCTTCGTTGGACGCAGGAGTGGTGCCAGAGGACTGAAGAGTGGCCAATGTTACTCCCCTGTAGAAAAAGGGCAGAAGGACAAACCTGGGAACTACAGGCCAGTCAGCCTAACATCAGTAGTGGGCAAACTCCTCGAGACTAAAATCTGGGACAGAATAAATCTTCACTTTGAATTATATGGGTTAATTAGGGACAGCCAGCACGGATTTGTTAAAGGTAAATCTTGTCTAACAAATCTAATAGAATTTTTCGATGAGGTAACAGAGAGGGTGGATAAAGGTAGTGCAGTTGATGTAGTTTATATGGACTTTCAAAAGGCATTTGACAAAGTACCACGTGAAAGATTTGTAATAAAGATAGAAGCCCATGGTATAAAAGGGACAGTGGCAGCATAGATCCAGAACTGGCTGGGAGACAGAAAGCAGAGAGTTGTGGTGAATGGCTGCTTTTCTGACTGGAGGGAAGTTTACATTAACGTCCCCCAGGGATCGGTATTAGGACCACTTCTCTTCTTAATGTACATAAATGATCTGGACTTGGGTATAGCAAGTACCATTTCCAAGTTTGCGGATGACACAAAGTTAGGTAGGGTGGTAAACAGTGAGAAGGATAGTAGCCAACTGCAGAGAGACATAAACAAAATGGTAAAATGGGCAGACACATGGCAGATGAATTTCAATGTGGAGAAATGCGAGGTAATGCATTTTGGTAGAAAGAATAAGAGGAGGCGATATAGGCTGGTAATGCAAACTTAAGGGGGGTGAAAGAACAAAAAGACGTGGGGGTTCAGGTAAATGAATCCTTGAAGGTGGTAGGACACATAGATAAAAGGGCATATGGGATACTAGGCTTTATAAACAGGGGCATAGAATGCAAGAGTCAGGAGGTTATGATTAACCTATATAAAACACTGGTTAGGCCTCAGTTAGAATACTGTGCCCAGTTCTGGGCACCACACTATAGGAAGGAGGTTACGGCATTGGAAAGGGTGCAGAGGAGATTTACAAGGATGGTACTAGGAATGAGGGACCTTGATTATGAGGAAAGGCGAGAGAGGCTGGGATTATTCTCATTGGAGCAGAGAAGGTTACGAGGAGACCTAATAGAGATCTTCAAAATCATGAGGGGATTTGATAGGTTAGAAAAGGAAAAACGGTTTCCACTGGTGGGTGTGTCGGTGACTCGAGGTCACAGATTTAAAATGGTCTCTAAAAGAAGCACAGGGGAGGTGAGAAGAAATGTTTTCACGCAGCGAGTTGTTCGAATCTGGAACGCATTGCCTGAAAGGGTGGTTGAGGCCGATTCGATAACAACTTTTGAAAACGCGGTGGATGGGTACTTGAGGCGGACGGGTTTGCAGGGTTATGGGGAACGGGCTGGGGAGTGGGATTGACGTTACATTGCTCTTTTCAAAGAGCTGGCACAGACTCGATGGGCCGAATGGCCTCTTTTTGTGTTGTACGATTCTATGATTCTATAAAACAATTACGCTGCTCCACAGTAATTCTGTATGAAGCACTCAGAGAGGTTCTGATGTTAGGAGCTACATCAAATGCAAAGCATTGATATACTGCAATTGCCTTTGAAGCAGTCTCCAAAAGTGTGTGACAGATGATGCAGTTTTTCTACTGAAAGCTGAGCACTTGTCAGTTACAATATTTCCCCTCAAAGCGGTAAATTAAATGCAAGCTGAAGCTGTCCTTGGCCAAGAACAATTATTACCCTTAATCTTGCAGCACAAGAAGGTTTTGGCCAGAACCAGGTTTATTTTTACCATGAACGTAATTTATGCCTTGCACGGCTTTGGTCTCTAAAAGATGCTCTTTATTTTAAGAATCATTTGGCACAATGTCCTGGTGCAGTCTTGTCAGAGTGGCGTGACAGGAGACTGGATTAACTCCGAGACAGTTTGGATGTTTTGGGGCGGGAGGGAGATACAGAGTCTGTCTGTAACAAAAAAGGATATGTCTTGAGGCACTTTGTGCATCAGTGGTTTGTTGTCAAAGCTGTACGGGAAGGAGGATGGAACAGCTGCACTTGGTGCCATGCACAATGCTAGCGTTCAGTGTTCCTTATAATCCAATAGAAAGTTCACAGCCATTGTAGATTTATTAAGAATAATTAGAATGATATAATATAACTCCTTATCATGCCATCGAGGCATCTCAAAGCGCTGCAGAGGATTTTACTGTGGAGTGTATTTTACTGTGAATAGAACTGAGTATTTTGTTTTCGAATATTGCCATGGGATCTTTAATGTCCACCTGGACAGGCAGACAGGACCTCAGATGAATGTCTCATCTGCAGCACGCCACCTCTGACAATGCAGTGCTTCCCCAAATACTTCACTGAGGTGTCCACATAGACTATACGGATTTCAAATCCCAACAAGAAGCTTAAACTCACAACCTTCTGACTCAAGAAACAAGAGTGCTACTGACTAAGCCTGGCTAACACAATGTTTTGAGTTTTTTTATTGTTGACTCACAACAGTCTTATCTGTTTACAGCGGCCAGCGCCATTGCAATATAGCCGGCTCCCACTTTGGCTCACTTGGTTAAAAAAACAGCTGTGTCCCAAGCTTCATCAATTCTGTACAGAATCCACCCATCTCAGCTGAGAGCGGTGGGTTCAGTGGCCCTGGACCAGGAGGGCAGGGCCGGGGGGGGGGGGGGGGGGGGGAAGAGAAAAAAAAACCAGGAAGAAAATAATAAATCAAAATTCCCATTCCTGATCAGTTGGGACCACAAGAAAACCCTACCCTATTCCCCACATCCCGCTGGTGAAATAGCCAGTCAATGTTGTCCTCCTGTATTTACACATGGCATACAAATACCTCAGTGAGATGCCAGTGGGGAACTGGTAATATGTAAGAAGAAGAATCGTCTCAAAGCGCTTTCACAGAATACATTCTAAAGTGGAGTGACTGTATTTTGTGGGTAAAACACGGCAGCCAATTGCACACAGCAGTGTCCCACTTCAGTGCAGCTCAGAAAAAGGACTAAAAAAGTAAGCTCTTCCCATCAGACATCAATAAATAAACGAATGAATGTTCAAGTCCTAACAGCAAACATTAACTGATCCAATCCAGCAGCAACAATTAGCACTGATAAGGACAGCACCTTTCACAAATCTGTCTCAAAGTGTTTTATAAAATGGGAGCACAATCTGGAAAGGAAATGTAGGGGAGGTAGCTGAAGGTGCCGTCAAACAGATAGATCTTTAGTGGTGGATATGAAGCAGGTTGGTATTGACTGGGTGGAGGAGTGGGTAGCTCAGCAGGGTTCCAGCAGGTCACAAAAATAGGGAGGGGGGGCTGAGGCGGGTGGAGAAATTTGAAGGTAAATAATTGAAAATGAACCACAGTTCTCGGGAGACATGTTTGAGAAAGGTCTAAAAAAAATTCTCATCTCTGCCTCACCTCAACAACAACAAAATTACATTTATAGAGCGCCTTTCACGTCCCAAAGCGCTCACTCTCCTGGTTCAAACGTTGGGCAGGTGGTAATAGCTATTTGATTCAAAAGGGATCAGAGGCTTAATTTCAATCAAACGTTAATCACAGTAAGCTAAGGCAGCTTTTATTGCAGTTAACCTGCATTTACAGCATTAATGGAGAGATTAGATTTTGCTGGACAAGTTTAAGCTGTTGAAGTATTGAACTCATTACCCCCGCTAATGGAAGGCAATCAAAGTTGTTCTGCCATAGCTCAGAAGAAATCCAGTGCATCCAGCAGGACATGGGGGACATAGTGCCACAAGTTACCAGTTTCTTTTAAAAAAGGATTTCTATCCAGCACTGCTTTCCTGCTGCAAGCACTCCCATGCTTAATGTCCAATCCCTGCCGGCTTTGTGCAGCTCCCCGAGATGCTATCCTGTGCGAAGGGCGCTAAATAATAATATAATAATAATCGCCTCTCCTCTCACCTTAACCTTCAAGGTTCAGGTTGAATGGTTCAGATCCTATCTCTCACACCGCTCTTTATCTTCCCCTCCAACCCCCACACTATCTTGTGCGGTGTTCCTAAGGGTTCTGTCCTCGGTCCTCTCCTCTTCAACCTCTACATGCTCCATCTTGGTAACATCATCCGCAGACATGGGGTCAACTTCCACATGTATGACACCCAACTCTATCTCTCTGCCTCCACCATCAGGACCACTGATGTCCTGATAGACTGCCTCCACAAGCTGCAGATCATCCAGAACTCTGCAGCTCGTATTCTCTCATGCACCAGTTTCCGTGACCCCATCACACCCTCCCTCTCCCGGCTCCACTGGCTCCCCACTGAGTTAAAAATTCTCATCCTCACCTTCAAAGCACTCCATGGCCTTGCCCCCGCCTACCTCTCCGACCTGCTAACCCCTTATCAACCTGTTTGCTCCCTCCGCTCAGCAGAGTCCGGCCTGCTCCATGTCCCCCGCCCTGCCCACCATCGGCGTTCGGGCCTTCAGCGTTTCTGCCCTCACTCTCTGGAACTCCATCCATCTTCCCTTCGCTTCACTTCTTCCCTTGCCTTCTTCAAGGCACGCCTCAAGCTTCGACCATGCCTCCCTCCACCATCCCTGATCCCAGCACCTCCCCCCCACCCCGTGTATTTTTGTGGGTGAAACCTGGTAGCCAGTTGCACACAACAATGTCCCACAAACAGTCATGGAGTGAGTGACCAATTTTTCATTTGGAGAATTGTCGTCCAGGTCACCAGAAGAAACTCCCTTCTCTTTTTGAATATTGCCATGGGATCTTTAACATGTACTTGAACAGGCAGATGGGGACCTCGGTTTACCATCTCATCCAAAGGTTCGCTACTCCGACAATGCAACAACTCCGCCCCCATCAGCTCTGCATTGGAGTGTCACCTTAGACTATGTGATTCAAATTCCTGATGTGGGGCTTGAACCTACGACCTTCTAATTTAGAGACGAGAGTGCTACCACTGAGCCAGGCTGAGACACATTAAAAAATGCAAGTCGTTGCTGTTGAATCAATAATGCTCCACTTTCCCTGATAATGCAACTCTTTTTCTAAGCATTCACATTGATTAAGACCTTAATAGGTTCTTCAAAGATTGATGAAAATAGGAGCTCGATACTATTACAATTAACTTTATTGACTGCAGCAACAGATCAATAAAATAATGGATTACAAAACACCTAATTCAGAATCTCACTGACATGAATTTAAGTAGGCAAGAACATTGGCAGATAGTGATAAAAATCACTTAAAATATACAAAAAGCAGAACAGAGCAAAATGAGGCAGAGCACACAGCTAAGCAAAAGGAGAGTGCCACCATTAAATGAAAGAGCTACTTATTTCCAAGAAAATCAAATTTAGTTTCTTAGCAAATTTTATTCGAACAGCAAGTTTGGTCAAATAAAGTGACAGAGCACATTGGTCCCTCCTAACAGACAGGTAATGGTGGACATCAGCCATCCGTTCTCTATGGCATTACAGTTTTGAAACCCACGTTCAAAACCGCAGCAGTATTCAATTGAAACGAGGAGCAGAAAATTCAGTCCAGCTTCTTGGCAGTGAAATCAACCTATAAATTTTTTATCAGGCAAGTTTGAAAGTAAGAAAAAGTAAGCTAGCATTCATTTTTTTAAAAAATGTTTTCAGATTGTCTCGGAAATCAAAGGGTCAGGTAGAAGGTGAAACGGAAGTGTGTTCATGACACCCTTTTGGAGCTCCATGGAAGTTACCGATCTCAGTTCGCACCTTCCCACCACTGTATGGTCAACATTACGAGCATTGTTCCAGATGGGCAGCACCAACACATCTGGAACTCACTATTCATAACCCTTTCTACAAATCAGTCACTTTATAATATATTTCTCTCCTCCCCCTTTTTTCACATGCAACATTGGTTTATTCACATTGTAACTTTCCAAATACTATTGAACAAGGAATTTAGTGTGCTTATAATTTTGGCATAATAGCCTGCAACCAATGTTCCTCCGCCACATCAGGCATTGCTGTTTAACAAAGAAGTCAGTGTAGACTGGACAGCAAAGGGCCTGTACTAAAAAAAATTATTAAATACTCCTTTTGTCACCAATATTTAGAGGTTTAATATGTGTTGCTTGTGTGAAGACATATAGCCCCTGTCAATAACCGTATTCCCTAACTGGCCCGCCAATTTCCTCTTATTTTTAGTCTTCTTAAAAGAGCCAGCCTATATTTTATATTCAGAGTTTGCCTGCAGGCACCTTGCAAAGAAACAAACCAGAATTCTGGGCACCACCTTTAACAGCAGGATGCTTTTTGGAGTCGGATCTTCCATTGCAGTGGATGGTCAGATGGAGCTGATTTCAACCCCCAGGTCTCAGGGATGAAAGGTTACTCTCTATTCCCACTGTGTCACCTAATCTTTGGATGAGATATTTAAAGCGAGGTCCCATCTGCCTGTTCAAATGGGCATAAAGATCCTGTGCATTATTCGAAAAGAGAAGGGAGATTCTCCCGGTGTCTTGAGCAACAATTCCCACCCCCCAAAAATGCATGACTGTTATGGGACATTGATGTACTCAAAATTGGTTGCCTGCTATGTTCGCCTGCAAACACACCATCATTGTACTTTATTGTAAATCCTGTGAGATGTATTGCAGACGTGAAAGGTGCCGTAACAAATGAAAGGATCATATGCATCCCTGATACATGCACCTCCTTCACCAATCCATTCCCTCTACAGCACTGTCCATCCTCTCCGCTATCCTGCCCACACCCTCCGCCCTCTGGGTAAAGGTTTCCAAAGGATTCTCACATCACATTACTTCAGGCCACTCTGCACCCTTAGCCCCATCCATTAAGTAACCTGAAAAGATTTCACGCATTGTCTTGACACAATCAGTGGTTTTCTTCCGATTCACATGTTAATCTAAAGGATGAAAGACTGCTTTTAATTACAGGTTCTAACTAACTATTCCTACAATAAGACCATTGTTTATCTAAGCATATCAGATATAATTTTGTGCATACAGGATTGTGTTATGGGTGTACTTTGTGTCTCTAACCAGTTTTACAGATCTCATGGATTTCTTTTTACAGGCCATTATCCAGGTACTCGGAGTTCAACAGTAATTGTACAACAGGTTCTTATATAAAAAGGTCATAGAACGGCCCTGTTTCTTTTACCATGACTCACAACCTCCACTCAATCGCAGCAAATATTTCTTTCTATTTTTTAAAAAAAACTGGTTGAAAAATGTCTTCAGGAAATATTCAGAGCACGGCATGAAAGAGCTGAGACATAACTTTAGAACGTTGTTTGAGGCGAGATGATCGTTATACTAATGGGATTGTTCACATCAGTACCTCAGAAAAGTTGCAATACTGAAAAAAACGTCTGCTGACCTGAAACAGATGAACTGTTGTTCTAGCTAAAACACACAGTAGTCACATTTCGGAGTCCATGTATGTACAGAACACGATGTGAACCATTAATCCTAGCACCGCATTGTCAAAATAAACCTACTACATCCACTTTACGTGATGATAATAATCATTGGGTAAGATAAAGTGCCTCTATCATGAGACATTTCAAAACCTTGCACAGGGTTTTATTGTGAACTGTCGTGACTAGGTATTTGTAGGCAAACATGGCAACCAACTGCCATACAGCAATGTCCCACAAACAGCCATAAAGCAAATGACCAATTTTATCTGGGGGATTATTGACCAGGACACTGGGAAAAACTCCCTTCTCACTTTGAATAGTGGCCATGGGATTTTTAATTCACCCAAACAGGCAGACGGGAAATTAGTCATTCACCTCATGGAGATTTGTGGGGTATTGACTGTGTGCAAACTGGCTACTACATTCATCTAGAAAATACACAGCTACTATACTTTACAATATATCCTGTGCAGTGTTTTGAGACGACTCAATGATATGACATGAAAGGAATTATGTAAAAAAATATATAAATACATCCCCATCGAAGAATTGCGGAACAGGCTCAAGGGGCTGAATGGCCTACTCCTGTTCCTAAAAACCCTCAATTAGTTGCACATCATATTTCACCCTCTTCCTAGAAATTGGGAAAAAAAACCTGTCCCAAACACCAAAATCTGGGCCAAATCAGACTTGGTAACCACAGCTCATGAGTAAATCAATCGGCCAGATCGACTTCTCTGATCAGGGCCCTGTGAACCCAAACATCATGAAGCCAGAAGGGAGAGAGAAAATGTGGACGACCTGGAGAGAGAGTGAGAGGGGGGGTGGAGAGACCCTAAACTACCACCTCCTCTCCAGCACCAGGTGCCCAAGCTTCCTTTATTCACTGTTCAGGCTGAACGCACATTGAGAATAGATCATCAGGAGGCGCTCAGGTCTCTGTTGGTTCTTTACAGTGGACCTCCCTTGATTCTCTACTGAAATATTCAGGCCTTATATTCAAAGCAACCTGGAATAAGTCCAAGAAGATATGAACCTTTCACAAACTCTGCTCTGAATTCCCAATTCAATAAATAGCAGCCTGCTTTCCTTTTCAAAAAAATACCGAGCAGCGATATATATTTTTTAAAAAATCAATGCAAAATAAATTCCTTTTTATACAACCAATTTTCAATTCTCTGCGCTCGGAAACAGTTCTTAAGATAATGAAACTGCAGGCAGCAAATCCAATTACGAGATGTAACTGCATTACCTCTTTGGCTCTCTTGTATAGTAATTATTACTTGGGGATGCTGCCATAGTTACTGGAGCACAGCACCAGTCAAACTGTGTTAGTGATGCACAACTGCAATTGTTTCCCCAGACAACTTCAGTCTGTGCCCATTTCTCATACCTGAACTGTAAGGGCACTCATTCATTTCCTTAACAGCTGTATAGTGTAAATCAATAGCAGCACATAAATACAGTAGTCATTACCAGCACCACTTTATATAAATAGGAGGAACTGAACGAGTGAAGGGAGGGATATAATTGCCCTGATAAACAATGTTATAACACTAACATGAATAACTATTTACAACATCCATTGGAACTATGGTTGCGGAGGAAGTTTTTTTTAACCCCGTGTATATTGAACAGGCAGGCGGGGGGGAAAGGGAAGAGAAGAGGAGAAAAATAATTCTGGTTTTAGTTATTTCTCAGGTCCTTGAACTGACCTGCCAGAAAATAATACATCTAGGCCTTATAGGAAGCAAATAGCTCAGTCGTATTGAGAGTACCCCAAAAAGTGTGATGAGCTGCTGCCACAGCTGGATTATCCATTTAGAAGTTACCTCTCACTAGTTACTTCAGGGCAGTTCCCTGCTCCATCTGCCCCACCATCGGCAATTGGTTATTCAGCCTATCTACCCCCAGGGATCCGTCACTGTGAAACACTCTGAGATGACATCCAGTGTGGAGAGCGCTATATAAATCCAAGTTGTTGTTGTTATTGTTGACTCTCTAGAATTCCATTCCAGAGCACCTTCGCCTCTCCCCTTCCCTCGCCTCCTTCAAGGTCTATATCAAGATCTTCTTTGACGTGGCTTCGGTCATCTCCCGCCTCCCCCCCCACCCCTCCTTGGCTTCCACCCTTCTCAAATGCAATCCCCAGCTCATGTGCAAAGGCTCGACTGTCCAGTTTTGTGACATCCCGTGACATGAAGGCGCTATATAAGTGAAATTTCTTGGTCCTGTTGTTGTGTCAGCTTGGCTCAATTATTACCACTCAGAATCAGAAGGTTGCTGGTTCCAGTCTCAAGTCAGGACTTTGAGCTGAGTTCAGGCTGATACTCTAATACAATGCTGAGGGAGCACTGCATTGTCACAGGTGCTGTTCTTTGGATGAGGTGTGAAACCGAGGCCCTGTCCACCTGAAACAGAATGGAGTTTCTCCCCATATCCTGACCAATAATCAGTGGAGTCCTGTAGCTCAGTGGTTAGAGCACTCGCCTTGCAAGCAAGACACCTGGGTTCAATTCCAGACAGGGCAAAATCTTGGGCAAGTTTCCTTACTCCACACGCCTAATAATAATCCCTCCAAAACAAAACAATAATAAATTGGTCATTTTCAATCCACGGTTGTTTGTGGGACACTGCTGTGAGCAATTGGCTGCCGCATTTCACCCACAAATATACAGTCAATTCACTTTACAGTCTATTCTGTTAAGCGCTTTGAGACAGCTAGAAGACATAAGGCGCGCTGTATCAAATGCAAGGATTATTATTAATATAATAATCAACAACAACAAATGACATTTGTATAGCACCTTTTATGTCCGGATGCCGTCAGATAATCCTTTGGTCATTCACTTCATGCCGAGACCTCACGCATGCCTTCACCACATCTGGACTCAATCATTCAAACTCCCCGTTTGCCTGACTCCCCAGCTCCTCTGGATACAAGCTACAGAAATCCTACCCTGTACCAAGCTCAATGAGCCCGTCCACCCCATCTGCTAGCAGGAAGAATTCAAGATCCTCATCCTCGCTCTCAAACCTCTCCATGGAGTCGTCCCACCCGAGCTCCCTCTGCTCAGGAGACACTGGTTTGCTTCATATCACTTACTGATCTCCCTGCTATTACCTTTCCCACACTCTCTGGAACCCCAACCTCCTGGAGTCTGTTTGCCCTATCCCACTTTAAGTCCTATGTTTTCGCTTTTTGCCACCTTTCCTCCATGGAGCATCATCCCCCCACATCTCAGGCTCCAATCAACTATATGAACCGTTTTCAGATGTCCTACCGACATAAAAGGTGCTATAAAATGTAAATTGCTATTGCTTTCATAGCTGTTTGCAGGACATTGCCGTGTGCAAATTGGCTGCAGTGTTTGTCTACAAATTAGGTCACTACTCTTCACAGTAAAATCCTGTGAAGCTTTTTGACACATTTCAACAAAGTGATTAATGGCAATATCAAATGCAAGGATAATTATTATTATTTTCAATATAATTTCGGGCCTCGAGTCTGGGAGTTGCAGTAACATTCATAAAGCAGTCGAAATATGCATTGAAAAGGCTCACTGGGTTACTCTATCTCACCATTTATCGGCGTAAACATTTTGTCAATATTTGTTAAAAGCATGGTTCGATTACAATTAAAATTAAACCCAGTAAGTGAACAGTCAATTGTTTCAATCCTTGCAAAGGCATGCTTTCCAAATCTTCTGCAGTGAAGGCCATAAGCTGCCAAACGGCCAATGCTAAATTGATAGCGGTTACTGAGACCACAAAACACCTCAGGTATCAGATGTCAACTGGGATTAAAATGGTCCTTCTGCAGCGAAGACCATAATTTCCAAACTGCCCCTGTTGGATTCAGAGATACCAGATTAAAATCCCACCTAAAAACCTTTCTCCCCAAAATTGCTCACCTCCCTCTTCCACTTCCTCTCCTCCCTTTCTCTGCATTGGACCCATCTTTGTGAAGTGCTGCTAAGTGAAATGCGCTATATAATCGCTAGCTGTAATCATCCACTTTTTGCTTCACATTTCCTGCATATTTCTGTATGCGTTATGTATAACACGGGTTGTGGGTCAGCCTGGCTCAGTGTAACATTCTCGCCGCTGAGTCAGAAGGTTGTGGGTTCAAGCCCCATGTTGGTAATTGGGATCACATCATCTAAGATGATACTAATGCAGTGCTGGGAGGATAATGGACTGTCGTCCTCAGCTGAGATGTTAAATTGAGACCCGGTCTGTCATTTATCCGGTCGGTATTGGGACCACTGCTGTTTTTGATCTATATAAATGACCTGGACTTGGGCATTGGGAGTACAATTCCCAAGTTTCCAGATGATACTGAGCTAGGAAAAGTAGCAAACGGCGAGGAGGATAGTAGCAGACTGCAAGAGGACATAGACAGACTGGTGAAATGGGTAGACACATGGTACATAAAATTTAATGCGGAAAAATGCAAAGTTATGCATGAGAGGCAATATAAGCTTAAAGAGAGTTCAGGAACAGAGAGACCTCGGGGTCCATATAGACAAATCTTTGAAAGTGGCAGGACAGGTAGATAAAACTGTTAAACAAGCATATGGGATACTCAGCTTTATAAATAGGGGCATAGAATACAAAAGTAAAGAAGTTGTGATGAACCTTTATACAACACTAGTTAGGCCTCAATTACAATACTGTGTTCAGTTCTGGGCAACACACTTTAGCAAGGATGTCAAGGCATTAGAGAGGGTGCAAAGGAGATTTACCAGGATGGCACCAGGAATGAGGGGCTTCAGTTATGTAGAGAGGCTAGAGAAGCTGGGATTATTCTCCTTGGAGCAGAGAAGATTAAGGGCTGATTTAATAGAGGTTTTCAAAATTATGAGCAGGTTGAATAGGGTGAACATGGAGAAACTGTTTCCACTGGCGGGTGGGTCATTAACCAGAAATACAGATTAAAATAGTTGCCAAAAAAAANTAGAGGGGAGGTGAAATTTTTTCACACAGTGAGTTGTTTGGATCTAAAATGCATTGCATGAAAGGCTGGTGGAAGTCGATTCAATTACAACTTTCAAGAGAGAAGTAGATAGATAGATAGATATTTGGAGAGGGCAAATTTGCATGGCTATGAGGAGAGAGCTGGGCAGTGGGATTAATTTGGATAGCTCTTTGAAAGAACTGGCACAGACACGATGAGCCAAATGGCCTCCTCCTGTGCTATATAATTCTATGATTTAGGTGGATGTTAAAAATCCCATGGCACTGTTCGAAAAGAGAAGGGAGACTCTCATGGTGTTCTGGCCAACAATTCCCCAAATAAAATAGGATACTCACTCCACGGCTGTTTGAAGGACATTGCTGTGCGCAATTGGCTGCCCCATATATCCCATGAAGCTCTTTGAGACGTCTTGACGACATGAAAAGGTGCTATATCAAATGCAAGGATTATTCTAAAAAGAGAGATTTTCCCCATAAACTGCAGAAGAGCTGCCTTTCCATCCAAGTTGCTCAAAGCTCCAGTGTCAAACCTGGCAGGAATGCATCTGGGATGGTCAACAGTAATGTTAAGAATTTTTGCACTTATTTGTACAAGTGGTACCAGCGTTTATTTTAGAATTTCTCGGGTAAACGTTGGAAGACAAATAAAAAGGGCACCAGGTTCTAACAAAGCCTGCTATTGCTGAGGAGTCTCGGGAAGCAGCAAGGCGTTTTATTGGGATTTTGGTTTTTAAAAATAGAGTTGGCGTGTTATAGGACTGACTGAGGTCAACCTGCTATTTCAAGGTACCGGAAACTATAACTTTGTTTGTAGTTCAAGTTGTAGTCATGACCCAACTGTGCAGCGCCTTGGGACGTCCTCCTGACGTGAAAGGCGCTTTATAAATGGAATCTTGTTGTTGTTGTTGTTGTAGTTGACTATTTGAAGGATTAAAGCATCACTCCCCATGGCGGGGAGGAAGAGTGGGGATAGGGGAGGGAGAGGTTTAGGAAAGAGAAGAAAATAAGACAAATCAACCTAAGAAACAAGGAGAATCAGTTTTATTGTAAACCTTAGGCAATTTCCTTACTCCACACACCACTGTTTACCTAGCAGTAAGAACCCGGTTGTTAGTCGATTGGCAGATCTCTCTCTGGAGATACTTTTACAAACATTTGGCCTTCGTCACCCCCTGAACATTGCATTGAGAGCTAAACATTAAACAGCGGCATGGAGTCCTGTAGCTCTCAGTTAGAGCACTCGCCTCACAAGCGAGAGACCTGGGTTCGATTCCTGGCAGGGCGAAACCTTGGGCTAGTTTCCTTACTCCATAAGTCTGATAATAATCCCTCAAAGAAAATATAAATTGGTCATTTCAATCCACGAGTATTTGTGGTACACTGCTGTGCGCATTGGCTGCTGCGTTTCGCCCACATACTTTATGCAGGCAATTCACTTTACAGTATATTCTGTGAAGCACTTTGAGACATCTAGAAGACATGAAAAGCACTATATCAAATGCAAGGATTATTATTATTATGTATGTGGTGGTCATTGTTCAGATTTCTCACTCTGGATACTCGATTGTGTGTTTGTATGTGTGTGTGTGTGTGTGTGTGTGCATGCGCTTGGTGTTTATAGTGTGCTTTTGTGTCAGACACCAATGGCTTCATTTCAGACCAAAAGAGGAAATTGTGGTCCCGCATCAGGATAGAGGGCACATTGCACTAAACTGGAGCAGTCTTTGAAGAAACCAGACGGCAACTCATTGCACACAAAAGCCAGACAGAAAAGCACACTACAAACACCACAGAACACACAAAAAGTACATTGACAGTAACATGCACACGATCCACGGACAACCCAGAGCAACAGTGTACAGTACTTAGCTTGTGAGCACTCCATCATACAAAAGCCAACAGTCTGTCAGCAAGAGACAGGCTCCAAGTAGCAGTTGCACCATTCTCCCACCTGCTCAAACATCCAATGTCCGAAATTTCAAATTAAGACCGAGTTTAAGAATTTTCCACAAATTTTAGGACAAGATAGTCTTGCGGGTAAGACTATGTGGAATTCCGGGTCTCACATTGTTGTTCCAGTGTAGATATCCGTGAGGATATCAGGTGACATGGCTCTATTCCGATGCCACCAGTTAAAACCCCTGCCAATGCCTGCTGCACAGCATCACGTTCATCAACCAGTGTCACGCTCTCAGACTTATTCTCTCCATGCGTGTGTTCAAAGCCCAACTCAAGACGTGTCTCTTTGATCCCAGCTTTTGACATCTACCCCCTCCCTCCCTACTATCTTCAGCTCCCAACCCCCAGCTCGGATGCTGAGCCAGGAACGTCAAGCACTTTGAGACGTCTGCCCGACGTGAAAGACAAAACATAAATGTAAATTGTATCTCACACCCATTTGGTGCTCATATTCTTGTTCAGTAGTGAAATTAATTCAATGGCCCTGGAGCGTCAGGTATCTTTGGATTTGGAAAGGACGGCAAGGTATGGAGTTCATCCCTGCACGTTCTCACAAAGTGCATTTTGCGTGCACTGCTCCTGCTTCTTTTGTCAGTTCTGGGTATCGAAAACACTGGTGAGTTTGTGCACCTGCATCCCAGTCAAAGAAGACAGTGTCCATGAATAAACCAGCATTGTGCTCAGACAAGATCAGACACACACGAGACAAAGTAAGTGCCAACTTCAGCAGTTGAAATTGTCTGCAAGAGAACCGCACACAAAATCAACACATATAATAGATTTGTATATTGTCGCTTTTAAAATACATCCGAATGGAAAACCACTGCAAATGTTGCAAAGTTCTCGATACGTCAGTGGGCGACGTGACATTCCACACGCTCCAGGGACACGTTTGCAGCCAGACAGCAATGGCAAAGCACATCTCCTACAATCACAGACCCCTTTGATCACAGTTATTTTACAGAGACACAGAATATGAAACAGCACGCAAACAAGCCTGGCAGCCCGACTAATCCGTGTCAGTGTTTAAGCTCTCCAACCCTTCTATTCCCCTCTCCTGTACCCCTCTCTTCCCATCTCCTTCACGTAGACTGTTATTTCCAGTTCATATACAAGTAAACGCATAAGCCATATTAGTCAAGGCCATAACTTGATGTCTTAAAGACAGTCCATCAGGCCTGCAGTGGGCCTGGAGTCAAGGGTGGAGGCAGAGAGATAGAGTTGGGTGTCATCCATATACGTGTAGAAGTCTATCCCATGTTTGGGGATGATGTCACCAAGAGGGAGCATGAACATGTTGAAGAGGAGGGGACCAAGGACAGAGCCCCAAGCAACGCTGCATGAGACCCTAACCCTAAGTGCGGGGGCTGGAGGAGATTCCATTCGTGGAGACAAAGTGGAGATAGTGTGAGAAACAGCATCTGAACCACTCAAGGACAGAACGATGAAAGATGAGGTAAGAGTAGAGGCGTTGGACGAGAATATAGTGGTCAACAGTGTCAAAGGCTGCGGAGAGGTCAAGGAGAACAATGAGACTGAGGGAGCTCTGGTCACAGATGGACAATATGTAACTTTTTACTTTGACTAAAGCTGTTACTTTGACTAAAGCTGTTGTGGGCAGCACGGAAAATCGTACAAGGAGTGGCGGGAGATGCAAGAGTGAAGCTGGGAAGCAGTGATGCGTGCCAGGACATTGAAAAGGAAGGTTGGAGAGCAGGGATGGGTCCAGGGAAGGTTTTTTGAGGATGGGATTAACCCCGTGCCTGTGAATGATGATAATAATTCTTGTATTTGATATAGCCCTTCGTCACATCTTCCAGACGTCTCAAAGCGCTTCACAGGATATTCTGCCAAGTGAATTGACCGTGTATATTGTGGGTGAAATGCGGCAGTCAATTGCACACAGCAGTCTCCTACAAACAGTCGTGGATTGAGTGATATCCAATTATCAAATTGTGATATCCCTGAGCGGGAGGATGTAAATATTAAAGAGGAAAGGACCAAGGACAGAGTCCTGAAAAACACCGCACATGATGGAGTGAGGGCTGGAGGATAAGCAGTTAGCAGATACAAAGTGGAGATGAAGGGAAAGGTAAGAGTGAAACTAGGCAAGAACTGAACCCTGAATGCGCAGTTGAGGAGAGTGGTGAAGAAGAATACAGTGATTGACTTATCTGAAGTACAGGTTAAAGACAAGCTTGCATAAGTCATATTGGCTGACTTAATATGGCTTATGCAAAGGTAAGTTTGTCTTTTGTGACATGATCCCAAGCTTGTTTCCATTGCAGCACTGAGTATGCATGTAGTGCTTCAGCAATGCAGCCGGTAAGTGCAGGTGTAGCGATACAAGTTAGATCATTTGCATAGAATTTAGGATTATTTGGGGCCAAGAAACTGAGATCACATAGCCAACTGGTAAAATACAACGAGCACAAAGAAATCCAAGTGCTTTTTGTAGGAAAATGAATGGCACTCACTTACACGTACGACTATTATACAATTTTTAACGAGACACTTTATGTAAATTTACCCCCATTTTCATATTAAATACTTTCATAATAATTTTCCAGATCCTTCCAATTTTTGAATTGACGTCCCCGTTGTCTTACTATCCAGATGGATACTAATGCTCTCCCACCTCCCCTGCCACAGTTTTAAAGAAAAGTGTGCTTTTCCTTTCCAGTTGTGGCATATATCCCTCTTCCATCTAAATTTACTTGGTTCGCCCCCCCATTCTCTGTAGGATGTTCCCGCCACACATTAGTTGCTGCATTTGCCAGAATCACATTCACTTCATTTCTAACCGATCGGATTCTGTGACGCACTTTGAGACAATCTTTTGGTGAAAAACGGCTCAGTACAAAAACGTTAAGAAGGCTTATGCCTTCAAGCGGAATGAATGGAAAACAACAACAACAAATTGCATTTGTATAATGCCTTTCAGGTCGGGAGGACGTCCCAAGGCTCTGGACAATCTAGGATTTGCACCCGGGGTTGGAATCAGAAGGGAGGGCAGGGAGAGTCGAGGTCGGAGGGTGAGAGAAAACATGGTCGAAGAGGAAAGTCATCAGATGTGCCTTGAAGGAGGTAAGGGAGGGAACAAGGCGAAGAAACAGGGGGAATGGAGTTCCAAAGGGTTGGGGGCAGAGAGGCTGAACGCCAATAATGGGCGGGCAGGTTGGGGGACATGGAACACGCCGGAGCCCGCTGAGCGGAGGGAACAGACAGCTTTGTCCTCTCCCTCTGCTCCCTCCGTTTGCCTGTTAAAACTTTATTCTCTGCTGCCACATTTCAACATATACCACATTGAAGCATTCTGGTATTAATCCAGGGATGATGTAGCATGTTGTATTAAAGGAGGCATTCCCTCAGCATCCTTGCTCCCCTCGTGTAAGCTTGCTTGCTGGGATGGCAACTTAAAACTACTACCACAGGATGAGTCCAGCCAAACAGTTTCAATATCAGGGCAAACCAAAACGTACGGAATTTTGTGTGGTGAATTCGTAACAGAATGCTTTAAAGGGAAAAAGTTCCAAATTGAAAACCGTGTCCCACAAGAGCACGGAGCAAATGAGATGAGCAAAAGCAGGCAGGACTGGCAGGCCTCTGGTTGCAGGAGGGGAGGGTAGGAGAGCCTCCAGCTCGTGGTTTGTTTAGGCCACAGTATGGATTTCAATTGGGTTAGTCGAGGGGAATGAATGGGAAACCTTATTCTCTGTTGCCACATTCCAATGTATTACACAGCTGTTTTGTCATGTAGGAGAGTAGAGAAACCCCTCCCCCCAACAGACAGAGCAAGACACACATAGATACATACCTTAAAGCAAACAAAGATTGAAACAGTGAAGATTAAGCGAAACCTGTGGTATGCCAGACATATAGAGAAGCTACACTGTTAATGGGCAGCAGTACAATCGAGAATGCATATTATTTCAGCTATTTAGGTACAATTTGTTTGGGCCAGTGAACGAGAGCAGACTGCCTTTTTTTTCTTTCAGCAACAGTTGGTGGAGGAGGGGTGGGGGAGGAAACAAAGATGAGCCTCTTTTAAATGATTCCAGGTGAAATGGTTCACTGTCTTTCAAAGCATTTTGTCAAAAATTTCATCCATTGCATTCCCCTTCCTTCCATTGCAACTCCCACTCCCTCCAAAGTTCAAATTCTGCCTCAAGATTTATCTATTTGACTGCACTTTCCGTCATCTTTCGCCTCTTAAGCTCCCCACCCCTCGCCAGCAATGTTGAGCGCTTTGAGGTGTCCTCCTGATGTGAAAGGCGCTGTACAAATATAAATTGTATTGTACCATCCAATAGAGCAAGGGATAATGCTTCACCCCTCCCCCACAAATTCTAGTTTGTGACCTACCCCCGAGGACACAGTTAGCAATGTCCTGAGCTTCACTTAAACCGCTCTGAAGATTTCTCAGAATAACAGCAATGGAGGGCTTCTCAGCAAAGTTACTTTGCCCTGATTTCCACACAGCTTTATATCCATAACATTACAGCCTGGGCTCCCTGAAAAAGAGCAGCCACTTGGGCAAAGTAATATAGCAGAACCTCATTATATCGCAGGAAATAATAATAAGAATAACCTTGCATTTGATATAGCGCCTTATCACATCGTTGAGACGCTTCATAGACTATAGTGTAAAGTGGAGTGACTGCGTACTTTGCGGGCGAAACAGCCATGAGGAGGGGGGGGGGGAGGGGGTCCATCAAATCCTAACCCAGGTCACAATTGCTATTCAGGGCCTCCCCATTCATGGTGCACACGGTGTAAAGCCAGGCGGTACCTCACCCGCGTCCCGGGTCAATCAATCCACGACTATTTGTGGGACACTGTTGTGCGCAATTGTCTGCCGTGTCTCACCCACAAAATACAGTCAATCCAATCATATTCTGTGAAGCGTTTTGAATTGTCTCAACAACGTGACAAAATGGTACATCAAACGCAAGGATTATTATTATGTAATCGAGAATCCCACAAACAAGGATCTCCTTCCAGTAAACGTAAGTAATTCTGGAGCAGAGACAGCCCCGAATCAATGTGATGGGATTCCTAACCGATTTAAGAAATGCCACAAATTAGCACCCGCTGTGCACACAGGGCAGCTGTTCTCTCATCATGTAAACATCTCAGTGCAAACTGCAGCAATTATGTGTGAAGTCAACAGCATTTATAACTGCAATCAAAGAAGAAGGGCTGGTTGGAATCAAACAAGGAACCCCACCATACAGTTCCTCCTCCATTCCCACCGACAAATTCCCTTCTTATTGCCCTCCACAATGCCCACCCGAAGTCCAACCTCTCAGTGACTGAACAAGCTCCAAGAAGCCAGTCCAGCTGGCAGCGTCAGACCTCATAGCCCAGCAGGAGCAAAGCATCGCAGCCAAGTGGTTCCACGTGCACCCTCCTTCCTGATAGTACGGCACGAAGCTGCAGACGTGCTTCCCACTTCACAGAAAGATGAGGAATGAATGATTTACTCAGTTATGCAATACACATATTTAGTCCGTTTCTCTGAACCTTCAGCTTTCATTTCAAACAGCAGTGCTCAACGACTTCAAATAAACCCTGCAATACTTTTATTATAACAAAAATAACAACTCGATTTACATAGCACCCTTCACACGGGGTAGCATCTCAGAGCGCTGAACAATGGCGGAGTTTGTCCCTGAGTCAGGGGGAAAGAGGAGGTGAACATAGGTGCGATCGAAGAGGAAAGGGTTCAGGTGCGATCTGAAAATAATAATAATCCTTGTACTATCCACCATCATGGATTGAATGACCCAATTTTTTTTATTACTATTATCCCCATAAAGCAAACTGCCAACTGATGAACAACTGGGTTCATACTTACTGCTAGGTAAACAGAGGCATCTTTACCTAAGTAAGGAGACTTGTCTAAGGTTTCGCACCATTGGAATCAATCCCACGTCCTCTCACTTGTGAGGTGGGTGTGCTAACCACTACACTACGGGACTGCATCAGATGGATAAAGGGATAGAGGGATTGAGGCAGGGAGTTCCAGAGGTTCGGGAGTATTGGACACGATGGTGGAGCGGAGGGGTCGAGAGACACGCAGAAGGCCCGAGCCGGCCAAGCAAAGGGAATGAGTAGGGAAATGGTGTATGAATAGGTTGGAGAGGTAGAAAGGTGCTGGGACTGGAATGTGTGCAGATGTTTAATACGCAGAAGCATGATTTGACTTGAGTGCATGTGTTTGTATTTATGTATGTATGGTGCGGTGCATATGTGTGTGAGAGGAACGTTATTTGCCATTGAAAAACAGGAGTGGTTAACAGCACAAGACATGGGCAGAACTGACACCATATGCGGTCTGCATGGGGCGTTCATTATAAATTCTTTCTCAAAACAGCTCTACTTGGCCCATTGACAGCTCATTGGCTTTTTATTTTGAGTTTTCACCTCGGTCAAAAGATGGGGATACAGTTCCGAAAGACAAATGTGTATTATTTCAGGGTGAAGTAGAAATCATACATCACAGTTTAATCCTAGTTTCTCTCTTTTCTCTCCTTCCCCAACCACACCCCGTCCAAAATCACTTCTGAAGGAGCTGCCCTCTGTTAGAACACAGATCTTCAAGTGCCTGCTGGTACCTCAACGAGTGACTATTCTTCATGCATGAGGATAGACAACTCTGGGTTAGTCACAGCTTAGTTCACTTCTCTCCTGAACAAGCAAACGCACAACCAAGAGCTTCTGTGCTCGCAAGTGGAAATCTTGCTCAATTTCAGCTCCTTTCCCCCTCCCTTCAGCTCCAAAATGCTGACCCACATGAAGGGTGCTATGTAAATGCAAGTTGTTGGCTTGAAGACAGCATTAGTGTTGAACGTGTTGCTGCCCAGCCGAATGGTCTAATGACACAGTGTTGACTCACACGTCAAGGTTAGTAACTGGGACAAGATACCATTGCAACCATATACCAGTATGCCTCAGCATCTCAGGAAAGCAGGAGTATGTGGGCACACACATGCACAAACGGACACACACACACACACACACACAAAAAGGCATTCTAAATTCGGGTTATCCTTATAGACCCATTCGTGTGAGCAGATACGAGTACATAGTTCCACGCAGCACAGATTTCCTTTGCAAAGGTACAGCTGCTGTTCACATGCGCAGGATAGCTGCTTATTAAAAGTAGCTCCAGATGCCCTGCAATATTAAAAACAAATCTCTATCTTTTTCAAAGGGTTGCTGTAAAGCCAATTGGCACAAACAAAAATTTGCAAAAGTCAGGGTTCAGAGCAATTGCTGCTGCTGATTCTGGTTACAATACAACGTGTCCAGCACCCCAAATGACTGCCATTGTTGGCTTGGCTCCAATCCTGGAGCTGTCCTGGAGCTCGCAATCTGAATTCAACCACTTGTTCATTTCTGATTGTGTGATCCAGCTCTCTGTTGTACAGTTGGGTCACACTCCCAGCCTGGTCCCAGCCCATGGTCTTGAAGAAGCTGATCAACTGCAGATCGAGAGGGGCTGTGAGGCACGCTGGTGTTTGCTGAACAGAGAGAAACAGCCACGGCAATCGGGTTGTAGAGGTCACAGAGGTTGGGTGGGGCGAGGAGGAGGGATTTCTAAGCGAGGACAAGGATCTTGAATTCGATCCACTGAGGTACGGGGAGCCACACATACATCACAGGCTTCTTACGTTAAGATATCAAGGAATGACCAACATCATCCATCCAGGTTAGAGGAAACCAATTATAGAGCTATTCAGTTTTTTCCCCAAAGCCTTTTCACTCTATTATCAATCTCAGGTGCCTGTTACGGTGGCCTCTAAGATTAGCTTTCACTCTTCTCTCCGAGTTAAAAACACTTAGGCGGCAGCACTACCATTTGATTATGTGGACTAATGTGCACTATGCTGTGCAGACACATGCACAAGATTAAGAACTATTCCCTTTGCCGAGCAGAACATTTAACACGGATGTGCAACTGGCTCTTGCAGCCCCGTTTAAGAATTTGATCCATGTGGAGCCCTGTAGCTCAGTGGTTAGAGCACTCGCCTCGCAAGAGAAAGACCGAAGTTCGAATCCCAGCAGGGTGAAATGTTGGGCAAGTTTCCTTACTCCAGATGCCTCTGTTTACCTAGCAGTAAGTAGGAACTCAGTTGTTAGTTGATCGGCGGATTGCTTTTCTAAAAAAAAAGATCACTCAATCCATGGCTGTTTCTGGGACACTGCTGTACGCAATTGGCTGCCGTGTTTCACTCACAAAATATAAAGTCAGTTTACTTTACGGTATATTCTGTGAAACGCTTTGAGATGTCTTGAAGACACGATAAGGTGCTATATCAAATGCAAGGACTATTATTATTTCCAGCAGCCGAGCACCTTTTAGAGCACAGCCAGGAGAGAACCAGCTTAGCAAATGGAAAGTAATTAAATGCAGGCCGGTTGCCGATTTCTAAGCAACTCAGCTTCATGGTTAGCTGGTCAGCCCTGCACAAAGCAGCAGATATTAGCAACACATGGCACAGGCAGCAGTGAGAGCCCCATATACAGCAGGCACTTCCATTCCCGTCACAAGACGTCAGTGCCAAAGGTACCTTAAAATTCACATATTTGGAGAGCAATCACAGACACTGCCCTGTTTGGCCTCCCTAAACCCAGACCAAGACTACCTGGTAACATACTGGTGCTGCATCAGCTTAGATCAGCTGGGTATTGAACTGAGCACGCTCTCTCATATATTACACTTTTTGGCAATAAACAGGTTGTTCAGGATCAGCAGCCCCCAGCGCCTTGCCCAAGTGGTTATTCTTCATTGGTGAATCACAGCAGGAGGAGAGAACAAGTTACTGGACTGTGAGGCTCATCACAGAACTACACCCATGTACTCTTGTTCCAGCAGAGCTGAACAACAACAGCTTGCTTTTATGCAGCACCTTTCACAACGGCAGCGTCACAGAGTGCTGAACAGCAAGCAGCGTGGCTTGGCACCAAGCCGGAAGGGGGAAACTGGGGGAGGGGGGAAGTGATCCAAGGCCCAGTCGAAGAGGAAAGTCTTCAGGTGTGATTTGAAGATGGGCAGAGAAGGGCAAGAGGGAGAGATTAAGGCAGAGAGCTCCAGAGATTGGGGGCAGAGTGACTGAAGGGAATGTGCAGCACACGAGAGCCAGCTGAGCGAAGGCCGTGGGTAGAGGAGTGCGGTGTAGGCAAATTACAGAAATTATAATAATGGACAGAAACAGTGCTTCCCTTCTGCTCACACTGTGCCCTTCAATATTTTCTCAAGCACCAGATCAAGATTCAGAGCAGGTATCCGGCTCCATTCCTCTCCACTTCCCAAGACTGAAACAAACTGATAAAGACAAATTTATGTTTTCCTCTGCCCCAGCTGCCGACCCCACGGAACACATTCCCATTACCTCCCCCGTCCCCACCATTCCAATGATCTTCACAACATTTAACCACACCAGCATGGCATCCAGAGCTAACACTGAGCTCACACAAAAACAACAAGATTACATTTGTATAGCGCCTTTCACGTCGGGAGGATGTCCCAAGACGCTGGAGATTGTGGACGATTGTAAAGGTCTCGGACATGCCTTATGCACAATTAATAAATTTGTATGCAATATATCTAAGAGTGTTAAAATACATGAATGGTTAAGAAAATTGAAGTATGTTTGTGGCTGATATCTTTCAGTAAATTTGTTAGATGTCATGCATCAAGCTCTAAACCTGAAGAGTGCACATCCCAGTGCCGTAACAAACAGTGAACATGTGTTATTTTTACATGGGGGCACATCTCTCTGGTACATGGAAGGCGGTTTGAAAATTGGCAAGATTGCGGCTTCCTCGGAAAGTTTACTTTGTGAGTACATTGGGCGGATTTACTCAAAGCCACAAAATCCTTCGCTAACTCCAAACAGATCTGCTACTGTGCCACCTTGCTTCAGGGAAAGTATAAGGAGTGCATTTGAAAATTGAAACAGCCTTTGTAAATAGGAAATAATAGTTCCCAAGCTCATCGCTCTCATCTAGAAAACTATTATTTCCTAAGTACAAATTCTTATTTCAGTCCAGCGCACATCTAGACTTCATCATGTCAGTAACAGACTTCCAATTCACTTTTCCAAGCTTAGTCATTTCAATTGTCTCACCAGACTTGTACTGCTTACTTCAACTATTTGTTACAGTTTGCTGTTGCATTGCAGTTTGCCCAGCATGTGAAATCTTTTTCCTATTTGGTGCAGAACCATAGAAATTTACAACATAGTAGAAGGCCATGTGGCCCACGTTTTCACATTGGCATTGTCTCCTTCAAGCAGGCATCCATCGCAATCCAATTCCTAGCTCTTTCTTCATATCCTTTAATAACTTACACTGTATATGCTCGTCAATTCTGATCTCAATGCCCCTTAAACAACTGTGCTCCAACATTCAGCCCTGGCAAATTATTCCAAACCAAGGCAGCAAATATTTGTGTGGAACTCAGAATCTCGGCTGTCACTCCAATCCCATGCTGGAGGTGTGCTGCATTTTCAGAGGTGCTGTCCTTTGGACGAAACATTAAATCAAGCCCCCGTCTGTCTGTTCAGGTAAAGGTTAAAGATCCCATGACACTATTTGAAAATAATTTTGCCCATAAAATATACAGTGAATTCATTTTACAATATATCCTGTGAAACACTTTCTATGAAAGGGAGGGAAGCGAGGTCTCCTTGGAGCTGAATTGGCAGAACTCAACGGAATGTCGGAACCGAGCCAGCCTTCTGCGTGGTCTCGGTTGTCCGGTTCCTGAGCTGATCTACAGTTTTCCAGGGCACTGCTGATGGCAGCAAAGCCAGGCTGGCTCATCGGCAGGACCTGGAAGGGCAGATCAGTCACTGGGGGAAGAGAATCAACCCACTCAGCTCCTGTTAACCCTGCAACCCAAAGCCCTAATGGGCAGGGTGGTCCTAACTGGACAAGCAACAACAACAAGATTACATTTATAGAGCGCCTTTCATGTCGGGAGGGCGTCCCAAGGCGCTGTACAGTTGGGTCAGGACCCGAGCAAGGGGGAAATGGTCAGGGTGAGGGGAGGGAAGGGAGGGAGCGAGGAGGGGGTAGAGAGTCAAGAGGGGAGCTGAAGGCACAGTCAAACAGAAAGGTCTTGAGACCGGCCTTGAAGGAGGAAAGGGAGGAGGCGGCGAAGGCACTGGGGGCTGGAGTTCCAGAGCCTAGGGGCTGAGAGGCTGAAGGCCTGGCCACCGATGGTAGGGCGGTTGGGGCGGGGGATGTGTAGCAGACCGGAGCCAGAGGAACGGAGGGTACGGGCAGGTACGTAGGGGGATAGTAGGTCGGAGAGGTAGGAGGGAGCAAGGCCGTGAATGGCCTTGTAGGTGAGGATCTTGAAATCGATCCTCTGGGGGATGGGGAGCCAGTGGAGGCGAGCGCAGGTGGGAGTGATGTGGTCCCGAAGCCTGGTGCGGGACAGTACACGAGCTGCAGAGTTCTGAATTCGCACAAGCAGTGCGAAAGCTTTTCAGATAGCAATATAAATGGCAAGCTATGCGGTCTTAGCTGGTTAGATTCCAGCAGAACCCCAACACATACTCTGGGGTTGCCAAGCCTTGGCTCCTGCCAGCCTGCACCTAATACTTTCCAGAGTAGGTAAGCAGGATGCGTCCTTCCAGAGAGAATGAGCATTCCATCCAACAATATATTTCTGGGATTTCCATGTGTAGTTGGGATGCATGGGAATCTCAGCTGGGTTTGGATACTCTTAAGCATGTTGATGGGTGGCCGCATGTGTCAGACACTCGGCTGACCAAAAATAAAACGCTTTGAGATGCTTCAATGTTGTGATAAGGCGCTATATCAAATGCAAGGATGATTATTATTTATTATATCCTCTGAAGCACTTTGAGACGTCCTGCTGATATGAAAGGTGCTCTTATTAAATGTAATTCTTCTGAGCCTCTCCTTTTAATTGAATATCGCTCTAAAACGTACATACAAAATTCAATCACTCCACTTCATAATAAATATTGTGAAACGCTTTGAGATGTCCTCTTGGCATGAAAAATGCTACATCAAATGCAATGATTATTATTATTACAAAACCCTTTCATTACCAAACATCTCATCTCTCAACTTTCGTGTATGATGGCGCCTGGCATCTCCAACAAGAGATGCCCGGGTGGCTCTGTACTGTCTGGTATGCAATAAAAAGCCTTCGCACTTAAATATTGTCCCAACAAAGAGAGCACAAGATCACGTGTCCCCACTGGGCCCTACTTTGTTACTCCTACCAGTGGATACTTGACATTCCAACACACCCCAAGTTTTATTCTTACAAAACACAAGTGTCCTTCTGCCAAATCATATTGGCTTGTTGGGCTCAGAGAAAAGATCTTTGATCCAAGATATCAATGATCAAGATCGGGTAGAACACGCCGCCCTTTGCTTCTTCTGAATAACCAGAACAGAGACCTAAGACAGCAGGAACAGTGCAGCTTTTTCCATGGCCCCCAAGTCAATTTTTACAGACTCCCATAATTAAATCAACAAAGCATACTGGTTTTGTGGTGTGGGCTTGATTACAAAGAACTGTCCTACGCTTATTTCAAAAAGAAATTCAAAGGAAATAATTGACTACACTTTACAGTAAAAAAATCCTGTGAAGCATGAAAAGTAGATATGAAATGATATGAAAAGGTACAATATCAATTACAAGCATTATTAATCTTATACAAATGTAATTTTGTGGTGGTGGTGTAGTCAATTTCACAAAACTGCATTTCGAAAGCTATCATTAATTCAGTGGTTATAATGCACGATCAACAGTGCTCAGTGACTTGGTTACATATGGGAAAGAAGCTCTGGTTTTGCCTATTTTGCTTCATATAGGTAGGTGTGGTGTCCCACAGGCAGTCACCTGGTCCCTCATACCCTTCAGGTGTGAGTCAAATGCCCTCATCTTCCACTATTCGCAAAATTCTACTCATCCAAATTTCCGCCGCCAGCATTCTCACCCGCACTGAGCTCCTCACCCCAATTATCCCATTCCACGCCAAACTCTGTCACAGAGCGGATCAACGTCAAGATCCTCACTCTAGTTTAATCCCTCCATGCCTTGGGACTCCCCCTTTCTCTCCAACCTCCTCTATCCTCATAGCATTACCCGCTGCCTCCGCTCTACTGGCTCCAACCTCCTACTTGTCACTCAAATCCTCAGCTCCATCATAGGCAGCCATGCCTTCAGCCACTACGCCCCAAAGCTATGGAACTCCCTCCGTCAATTCGTTCACCTTGCCCCCTCTTTCCCCATTCTCAGATTGCGCTTGAAGACCTTCCTCTTCGACCGTGCCTGTGGTCACCTTCCCCCTCCTCTGGCTGAGCATCAGGCTCCACCATTGTTAAGTGCTCTGTGCTGCTGCTTGGCATGGAGGGTGCTATATACATGCAAGTTGGTGTTGTTGCTGTTTAGACAGGGAGTGTCAGCAAACTAATCAGCAATAGAGAGCACCACAAAGCATTCATTTTACCTGAGCCTCAAAACTAAACATGCTCAAGTGTGTGTGAAAAAAAATTAACCTAGGAACATATGTAAATATGTAGCAGTTTCCAAATGAGTTTAGCGTACATTGCTCCAACAACAAGAACATTTTACATATGGTAATTAGACGGTCAAATATTCCCCATTGAGTTTGCATCAAAATCCTCTTGATTGCTGGAAAATGTGCAAATACATGGCCCTGCATAAAAGTAACCCATTGGAATAAAACAAACTTATACTTCTACAAAAGTTCAGTGAATCCCATTCTCATTCTAGATCGGGCTCATCCTTTCCAGTTCACAAAACTGTTTAACAAAGCAATTTTACTTTATGCACAGCATCTGAAGGGGAGAAAATAGTTCAATCATTGCAATCATTTCCAGAAATTAATTGCACTTTTGCAAATGTCAAATATGAAGAATTTGTATATGGAAATAAAGAGCCAGGCTGAGAGATAAACTCCATATATTATATAGTGCTTTTCAGATTGGGAAGACGTCTTAGGAGTGTCAACAACTACTGTAAAGTGAGTGGCTGAACAGGCCGAAGGAATAATGTATCATCCAAAGGACAGAAATTCAAAAGGAAACTTGCCTACGGTTTGGCCCTGTCCGGGAATCAAACCCAGGTGCTCTCACCTGGGATGTGAGTGTTCTAACCATTAGAGCCAATCAATCTAGCCAAAGGTTTCGCCCCACTACTCTATGAGACTCTACAAGTCTACTCTGCCTGGGAATCGCACCCAGGTCCTCTCGCTTGCAAGGTGGGCGAGCTAACCACTGCACTATTCACATAAAGAATCGTCATACGGGCTAGAAACCAGATGAGTAGTCATCAGGTATCCCCAGGATAAAGGGGAAAGGAGAGAAGGCAGCAAAATATGCTTGGGGGGGGGCGTGTGTGGAAAATTTCAGATTTTGCATTGAGCTTGTATCAAGGGCAGACATTTACATTCTTCCATTCGTATCTTCTGAGCCACTTTATATTTGTTACAAATAGCCAGGCATCTTATCAAAATGTTTTAGTGGATCCAGATTAGACTTCCACATATGTACAACACTCACATAACAAAGTACTGCTGTATCTGCAATGGATTACGCAATCCCTCCCTTGAGTGAGGCAACCTTGTTTATAATAATAATCCTTGCATTTGATACAGCGCCTTATCAACTGGCTGCCGCGTTTCGCCCACAAAATATACGGTCAATTCATTGTGTAGTATATTCCGTAAAGCACTTTGAGATGTCGCGAAGGCTTCTGATACATGATAAGGCACTAGATCAAAGGCAAGGATTATTATTATAATAATAAAGACATCTCCTATCTGTTTGGACTTTGGCTTGTAGGGTTATCAGAAGCTAAGTAGAAAGAATCTCTGCTCCCCTTTCGGCTCGCGTGCCAATGAGCCAGACTGGGCAGTGCTGTCATTAGCTTGGAGTATTGCGAACCCGCCTGCCTCAGGAACCAGACTGAGACCAGCACAGTATTACTTGATCCTGACAATCCCATGTTAGGAAAGTCACGCTGGAGCCAGCTCAGCTTCAAGGAGGCCCCACTTATCTTCTCCCTCCCCCCAACCCCGCAAGAGGTTGTGCCTCGGATATTGTGCCCAGGCTGTGCACCACATCTGCCCAGGGAACAACATCTGCACAGCCCAGGCCCCACATCTGTTCTACGCACTTGCTCCAAATTCAGCTATGGTAAAACTAGGAAAGGTTTTGCAGACAGACTTTGTAGCTATCAATGGGGCATTAATCCATAATTAATAATCTATGTGACAGACTGGGGGGTGGTGGGGGGGGGGTCTGCGGATTCCGATCCACTCGCTGCTGGATTCTGTTCTCACCACGTTACGACACTTGATCCAATGCTTCCAAGACGCGTTTGGTGTGCCTGGTCCAATACAACATGTATGAGCCTTGGAATTCACCCGAACGTGCGGTTCTGCATTACGACCACGTTCAGCTTTCGACACGTTTACTGCCTCAGTCTTTTGTGTGTCAGGAACCTGTTCCCTGAACAGATGCCCTGCCCTCAAATTGCTCGGGGACTTTCAGCTAAATCTTAAGTCAACCCGTGGCAGTTCAATGATGGATCAGGGGAGTCTTTGCCTCCCATTTTAATTTACCAGGTTACAGAGTGAATCATCAAACACACACACCACACAAATAGAACCTCTTTGTTTCTGTTTCATGCAAATCCCCCCCTCCTCCTCCTTCCTTGTGTTATCTGAATACTCTTTCGCTCGGCTCCTAACTTGACTGAAACTGTATAAAGACTGTGAAACTGACACCATCCCCCCCATCCCCCCCCCCCACACACACACCACATAGTAAGCAGTGGGCTTGTGGATGCCATGGGCCTGGCTCTGTGCCACACAAGGGTTTTGACAGCAACAACAACAACAACAACAAGATTCCATTTATAAAGCGCCTTTCACGTCAGGAGGACGTCCCAAGGCGCTGCACAGTTGGGTCATGACCCGAGCAGGGGGGAAATGCAGGGCACGATCTGCATCAACAACAACAACAACAACAAAATAATAAAAGCGTGGAACAGCGACTCAAGCAATGCAATCGGTCCACAAAACACACGGTCGATCCGCTCGAAAATATATTCCGCAAAGCACTTTTTAACAGAGAGATACGTCTCGACACCAACCGACAACTTGCATTTGTCAGTCTTATCACATAGCTCAACGACATGATAAGGTGCTATAATATCAAAGGAAAGATTAGTTTGATTATTGTGGTCAGAACTCCCCCCACACACACACCCACCCCTCCCCCACACACACACACCCCTCCCCCACACACACACACCCCTCCCCACACACACACACCCCTCCCCCACACACACACCCCCCCCCACACACACACCCCCCCCACACACACCCCCACACCCCACCCACCCCCCCACACACCACACACACCCCACACACACACCCACCCCCCCCCCCCCCCCCACACACACACCCCCCACACACACACCCCCCCCACACACACACACACCCCCCCCCCCCCCCCCCCCACACACACACACCCCCACACACACACACCCATCCACCGGTCCCCTATCAAACAGTCAGATCTTTGTTAAGACTCTCTCTCTCTCTCTCTCTCACACACGCGGTGACCCTCCCTCAGGAGGTCCGCTGTCACCCTCCGCTCATTCCTTACCGCTGGAGGGCTGGAGGGCTCCACTCCCCCTCCACTCGCTGGAGGCGACGAACTCCAGGTACACTGCCCACACCCCGAGCCCGAGCACCACCAGGAAAACCAGCACTTTGAAATGCTTCCGAATCTTCTTGACGGGAAAGAGGGGCATCGTTTCGGACACGAAACAGTGTCTGTGTGGGGGGGTGGGTGTGTGGGGGGTGGGGTGTGTGTGGGGGGGGGGGTGTGGGGGGGGGGTGTGTGTGGGGCGGTTGTGGGGGTGGGTGGTGTGTGGGGGGGTGGGGGTGTGTGTGTGTGTGTGGGGGGGGGGGGGGTGTGTGTGGGGGGTGTGTGTGTGTGGGGGGTGTGTGTGGGGGGGGGGGGTGTGTGTGTGGGGGGTGTGTGTGTGTGGGGGGGGTGTGTGTGTGGAGGGGGGGGGGTGTGTGTGTGGGGGGGTGTGTGTGTGTGGGGGGGGGTGTGTGTGGGGGGTGTGTGTGTGTGGGGGGGGTGTGTGTGTGGAGGGGGTGTGTGTGTGGAGGGTGGTGTGTGTGTGGGGGGGGTGTGAGGTGTGTGTGGGTGTGTGTGGGGGGTGTGAGGTGTGTGTGTGTGGGGGGGGGGTGTGGGGGGGTGTGGGTGTGTGTGTGGAGGGGTGTGTGTGTGTGGGGGGGGGTGTGAGGTGTGTGTGGGGTGTGTGTGTGTGTGGGGGGGGTGTGAGGGGGTGTGTGTGTGGAGGGGTGTGTGTGTGTGTGGAGGGGTGTGTGTGTGTATGGAGGGGTGTGTGTGTGTGGGGGGGGGGTGTGAGGTGTGTGTGTGGAGGGGGGTGTGTGTGTGTGGGGGGGGTGTGAGGTGTGTGTGGAGGGGTGTGTGTGTGTGGGGGGGTGTGAGGTGTGTGTGTGGGGGGGTGTATGGGGGTGTGTGTGGGTGTGTGTGTGTGTGTGGGGGTGTGTGTGTGTGGAGGTGTGAGGTGTGTGGGGGGGTTGTGGGGGTGTCTCGGTCTCTCTGCTCGGGAGCTGTTGGCTCTTCTGAGGCGCTCAGTGAGGCTTCAACTCATTGTCACAAAAGTCAGTTCCACTCCCTCCCGCCCTGGGCTGCTGGTTGCCTGGCTGCTGGGCTGCTGGTTGCCTGGCTGGTTGCTGCTGGGCTGCTGGTTGCCTGGCTGGCTGCTGCTGGGCTGCTGGTTGCCTGGCTGGTTGCTGCTGGGCTGCTGGTTGCCTGGCTGGTTGCTGCTGGGCTGCTGGTTGCCTGGCTGGTTGCTGCTGGGCTGCTGGTTGCCTGGCTGCTGGGCTGCTGGTTGCCTGGCTGCTGGTTGCCTGCCTGGCTGCTGGTTGCCTGCCTGGCTGCTGGTTGCCTGGCTGGCTGCTGGTTGCCTGGCTGCTGGGCTGCTGGTTGCCTGGCTGCTGGGCTGCTGGGCTGCTGGTTGCCTGGCTGCTGGCTGCTGGTTGCCTGCCTGGTTGCCTGCCTGCCTGCTGGCTGCTGCCTGGCCTCGCTCGGTGCCTCCTCTCTGGCTCTGGGAGCTTTGGGGGGTAGAGGCAGCGGCTCCTCTGTGCGCTCAGATCTCCATTCCCAGCAGTTTGAGGCTTCGGCTTTTTCTTCTACGAATCCGATCCATATATTACATCAAAACAATCCCGAGGAGTCGCTGAAACAAAGGCGAACAGCACTTCCCTGTACCGGGACATCCCTCCTCTCCTCTCCTCTCCCTCCTCTCTCTCTCTCTCTCTCACCTCTTGTCGTCAGGAGGTGGAGAAAATCACCGCTACCGTCTCAGTACTTGGATCGGCGTCCCCTTAAAAAGGCAATGCACCCGCCGTCTCTCTCTCTCTCTCTCTCTCTCTCTCCTCCCTCTCTCTCTCTCTCTTTCCCCCCCTTCCCGGGGACAAAACAACTCAAGTCACCATTTGAACGACCGAGAATCTAAAGGGGAGCCCTCAGATTGCAGTTGGTTTGACTTGAAAGGATTACGGCGATTCATCTGATGTTGTCCTTCGCGTCTCAACTGACGTGCAGTGCGGTTCTGAGTGGATTTGAGGGGTGGTGGGCCCCACCTGGACTGCAGAACACACACACACACACACACACACACACACACACAGAGCAACTCAATTCGGATTGGCGTTTGAATGGCTTTTCGACCACCTGCTGTAAATCCTTCCAATGAAGGCGTTCAGTTTAACTGGGTCTGATTAAAAAAAAGCGACAGGCATTAAATAATTGATCGTTTCATTTCAGTCTGGCAAAAATCCACCTCAAAATCTGTGCCAAGAGAGAAGTTTTTTCCTAAACTGAAAAGCAAACTCAAATGGAAAGTCACGGAATTCACGTTATTCGTGTGACCTTTATTCCCGAAAGATGTGCTCGACTCACAGGATATCAGTTATTTACAGTCCAGCACAATTTCCTGGCTACAGTCAGATCTGATCAATACTTTGCGGTGTATAGTATTTATTATTCAGCCTTTTTTTTTGCAATATAGAGTAAAGCGTAGCGTTATTTAAAACTTAACAATAACTTGGACTTATACAGCGCCCTCCACGCCGGACGGCGTCTCAGAGAGCTTTACAGTAACGGATCCCGGGACCGAGCCCGGGGGAGGGGGAGGAAGGTGACCGAAGGCGCAGTCGAAAAGAAAGGTCTTCAACAGAGACCTGAAAATGGGAAGGGAGGGAGCGAGGCGAAGGGATTGAGGAAGGCAGTTCCAGAGCCTCAGGGCATAGTGGCTGCAGGCACGGCCGCCAAGGGTGGAGCGGAGGACTCGGGGGGACAAGGTGGAGGCCAGACCCAGAGGAACGAAGGCAACGGGTACTGTGCTGAGAGAGGAGGTCAGAGAGGTGGGGGATGCAGAGGAGTGCAGGATCTTGAATACGAGGGTGAGGATCTTGAAATCGTGCATACACTTTGCACTTTTAAACTTGAGTCATCCTTCCCTCTGCTCCCAATGTTTGCCTTACAAACACACAGGACTACACTTCAATATCATACCCCAAAGTGCTTGCAGTACTTTGCAGTAAATCCTGCAAGGTACTTTGAGACTTTTCCATGATATGATAAGGCTACATACCAAATGCAAGATTTATCATTATTATGAGAAATGTGTTCCACAAACTAGTGCATATACTGGTACTCCTCTAAACGTTTGTCAAGACATTAATCATCGTGCTTCATCCTGTACGTATAGCTCCAAAAACTTCTTGTTGTGAGTGGATCACATTTCACCAACTGCTCTTCAAATCCCTTCATCTATACAGATGAACAACAGGTGTAGATCTTTTTTCCACCACAAATAACTGAAGACTGCTGGGTGAAGTTAACTGGCCTCAACCCAGTTATTGATTTCAAGTTCACATTTTAGAGATATCACTCTTCCCTTGAATGTGTATGCATTTGATCTGGTACCTTTCAAGTCAGGAGGAAGCCTCAAAGCGCTTCCTAGGATTTACTGTAAAGTACAGTGACTGTATTTTGTGGGTAAATGCGGATATCAGTTTGCACGCAGCAATGTCCCACAAACAGATGTGAAGGTGAATGATCCATTTTATCTGGGAGATTGTTGGTTGACCAGGATGCTGGAAGAAACTCTCTTCTCTTTTCAAACAGTGCGTGGGATCTCTGCAGGGCTTCCGCAAGGAACTGTAATGTGAGTTCAGAGTCCAATGTGGGGCTTCAACCCACAATCTTCTGAGATGTGAGAGTGCCACCAACTGAGCCAGGCTGACACCGATTAGCAAATTTCAGCAGAGTTGATAGTGACCACACAATCCTCCAGCTCATTTAGTTAATTATTTTTTTCCGGTGATGAAGCACAGATCCATTTGCAACAGTAAAAGTTCAGAGCAATCCCTAACTGTGTCCAGGACCATGTATTGTAAGCAGGTCTCCCACAATTGCTGAGTTATAAGGCAAATAATAAAGGGGGTCTGAAAGACACTATCTCAAACGTAAGAATTATTATCACTCCCCTTATCAATTTACTGACACAATCTGCCTCCAATTGCCCTCTGGGAAATGACCACCACATTTTCACAATTCTGTTGAGTTTGCTCTGGCACCTCCCTACAGCTCCGACCTGCTTACCCCCCAACCCATAAAACGCGGCTTCCACTCGACTGGCTCCAGATTTCTGCATGTCGATTGTGCCCTCCATTCCACCATCGGTGGCTGCGCTTTCAGCCACGATGCCCCGAAACTTTAGAACTCTCTTCCTCTATCCCTCTGCCTTGCTCCCTTCGTTCCTCATCTTCAGGCCATGCCTGAAGATCTATCTCTTCGACCGTCACCTCCCCCCTCCTTCCAGCTTGGCAGTGTGCACAGCCACTGTCAAGTGCTCTGGGTTGCTATCCTCATGAGGGGCGCTGTATAAATACAAGTTGTTATTGCTCACCTTCCCTAAACTTGAGTGTATAACCCCTTGTGTAGAATTTGTAACCATGTTGAAGTAATCATTATGATTCTGTTTACCTAATATCTTTCAGAATGTTTAAGCGCTTTTAGTAAGATCTCCCCTGAGCCTTCTCCAGTTGAATATTCCAAACTTCCACAGCCTCATAAATCACTAATTCCATCTTTTAAATCTGATTGCCCTTCTCTGAACCCTCTTAAATTCCAAACACTCCCTATTCCTGACTGTAACACTGTGACAGGAACTGAATGCAGAACACCAGGTGGGACTAAACTAGTATTCGAAACAAGTTCAGTATGGCTTCTCTCATTTTTCTCCCCAGTGTTTTTAGTGTTAGGCAAAACAAAGTTAGATTCTTTTTCTGCAGATTAAGATCTGAAGTTTATGGATGCCTTTCTATATGCCACTATTTATATGTACATTTTTCATACACAATTCTCCAGATTAGAACGAGAACAAATTAATGACCAGAACAGCTGTTACAGCTGAAAGTACACCTTTCAACAACCCAATGGGAATGAACGCCTGCTAGTTACTTCCCAAAGCTCGACCGTTTTCAGTCACTGCAGTGACATCTTCTAGGAATTCCTCCTGATGCTCTTCATTTACACATTACGAAGTCCTTTCTAAATGATGCTTCACTGCTCTGATCTGATAACAGAGAAGTACATCCACAATAAACCCACACTTTTGTCCACAAAATACAGTCAATCCTCTTTACAGTATATTTTGTGACATGTTTTGAAACGTCTCAATGATGTGATATGGTGCAGCATCAAATGTTTCTGTAGAGGTAATTTCTAAGACATTTTCAGTGATTGCTGGGCCAATAGAGAAGTGCAGAAATATTTGCTGAAATTGCGAGGAGATTTATAATAATAATAATCCTTGCATTTGATATAACACTTTTCACGCCTTCGAGACGTTTCAAAGCGCTTCACAGAATATACTGTAAAATGAATTGACTGTATATATTTGTGGGCAAAACGCAGCAGTCAATTGCGCACAGCAGTGTCCCACAAACAGTCGTGGATTGAAGAGACCACATTTTCAGAGAGAGAGAGAGTCACACACACATTGCTAGACCCAAAGAGACAGACAGACAGACAGAGGTGAGAGATACACACACATACACATTCACACAGAGACGCTCATAAGCACACACATACACATAGAAGAAACACACTCACAAATACATACAGAGGAGACACACACACATTCACACAGAGACACTCACAGACTTACATACACACACATACATACATATATGGAGAGAGACACACTCACATAGACACAAACACATACATGCATACATACATACACACACACACACACACACATACATACACATACATACATACATACATACAGAGGAGAGAGACACACTCACAAAGAGACAGTCACAAACGCATACAGAGAAGGCAAACTCATACAGTCTCCCACAAACACACAGAGAGAGACACTCAAACAGACACAGAGAGAGAGACACTCACATAGAGAGAGACACTCACACAGACACACAGAGAGACAGACACACAGAGAGAGACACAGACACAGAGAGAGAGGACTCACACAGACACATACAGAGACAATCACACACAGAGACAGACACTCACACAGACACACAATGAGGCAGACACGCACAGAGAGACACTCACACAGACACACACTGAGGCAGACACGCACAGAGAGACACTCACACAGACACACACTGAGGCAGACACGCACAGAGAGACACTCACACAGACACACACAGAGACAATCACACAGAGAGAGACACTCACACAGACACAGAGAGAGATACTCACACAGACAATAACAACAACACGATTACATTTGTATAGCGCCTTTCACGTAGGGAGGACGTCCCAAGGCGCTGGACAGTGTACAGCATTTCAGACCCGAGCTGGGGTCAGGGGGTGAAAAGGGAGGGGAGGGGAAAAGGGGTGACTGCTGGCATGGTCGAAGAAGAGGGTTTTGAGTTGGGACTTGAAGGAGGCTAAGGAGGAGGCGAGGCGGAGTGATTGGGGGATGGAATTCCAGAAGTTGGCAGAGTGGTTGAAGGCTCTCCCGCCAATGGTGGGGTGGGTGGGTCGGGGGACATGGAGCAGGCTGGAGCCGGCTGAGCGTAGGGAGCAGGCGGGTTGGTAGTGGGTTAAGAGGTCGCAGAGGTAGGGTGGGGCGAGGCCATGGAAGGTTTTGTATGTGAGGACCAGGATCTTGAACTGGATCCTCTGAAGGATAGGGAGCCAATGAAGTCGGGCGAGAATGGGGGAGATGGGGTCACGGGCTGCAGAGTTCTGGATTATCTGCAGCCTGTGGAGGGAGGAGTTGGGAAGGCCGACAAGCAGGGAGTTTGCATAGTCGAGCCTGGAGGTGATGAAGGCATGAACAAGAGTTTCAGCGGCCTGAGGGGTGATAGTGGCAGAGTCGGGCGACACACCGAGAGAGAGAGACTCACACAGACACAAAGACAGACATAGAGGCCTCCGATTGTAGTCCATTCCCCACTTGTGCCGGACCGCGCATGTGCTTCCAGAGCCCCCCCCCTCCCCCACCATACCCCCCCCCCACTTACTGACGTAGGGTAAACAGCCAGGAGTCCCGAGGGCCAGAAACTACATTCACGGTGGGGGGGGGGAGGTTATGGTGGATTCCGTGGATCAGTGCGGCTACACATTTCTGTTGGATGAATGGATGTTACTCTTCTTCCTATGTTTGAGCTTCCTAAAATAGCTACTTTTTGCAGGAGTTTGATACTCTTTTCACCAAGTATTTTGTCAACCTATTTCTGATTAACAGTCATAGCTGCACCAATGATTCTAGGATCTGTTTGTTTTACATTGCCACATACATTACATACATTCGCATTCACTTTGTAGATCAATATATTTTCTGATCTTTTCTAATTCTTTATGTCTTACACTTTGGACAGTCACGTCAATAATACTACATGTGCAGTCTATTTGGTTCTTTATGATAATATCTGGTTTGTGGTAGGTAACTGTCCTGTCTATGTGTACTTGTGAATTCCAGATGATATGTTTCAATGTCACATTTGCTGGTTGATGATGTTCATATCAGTTGGTCTTTATATCAATATCAAAGGATTTGCAAATTCTCCACTGAATATATTTAGCTACATTGTTAGTATTATTGTTACATCAATACATGTGTTCCCTGAAAGCTGCCTATCTACTTGCCCTGTGTGTCTCCAACTAAATGTTCTCCCTTTCACATGCATCATAATTTTAATGACCACCGCCATCAGCACCAAAGGTTTGAGGCCATACAATAATAGGGAACGTTACTTCTGTACATATGAATGAATGAATAGATAAAGAAAATGACAGCCAAAACCTCTTTATCCTCCATGGAATTCTCCTTTTCATCCTGTTTTTGTCCTGTGTTCCAGCAGCCCACTTATTGCCTCGGTTACAACAAAAAGCTTCAGATTTCCTTCTCCCCCACCTTCCCTCCTTCTTAGTCCTGACAATCTTACTCCTGCAGTCTTATCGCTCTTCGGGGCTGCACCTGCTGAGTTTATCGTGTAAACTAGGAAACTAACTTCCTGTTCATCCAATCAGCCTGCCTGCTGTGGGCGAACTCATCTGATCCCATTTATCATATAAATAGCACTGCAGGGCTGAAAAGGAAATCTAATTTGATACTTTGCAATCTGGGCGCCATGCACACTGACCTGTGTTCCAACCACGCTGAAAACCACTTGCAATGAATGATATTTTTCCCCCAGTTGTCGGTCCAGCTCTCTGCTGGAATAGGTGTGCTGCGTTCACTGATACCCATCTGGAATCTTTCCAAAGCGTGGATGAGGCTATGTATACACCGATGCGGCAACCAACCATCCGCTGGGTTGTTGTTGCAAATTGGCTTCTCTTTATGAGCCGTGGACAAGAAGATGGTGGCAATGCTCTCACGTATTTAATCCTGAGGTGTGTTGCTCACCAGAAAGCTCGCAGGGAGTTTCTTGTACATATTGTAAAGCAAATTTACTGTGTATATTGTGGGCAAAACATGGCATGCAATTGTGCTCAGCAGTGTCCCACAAACAGCCGTGGATTCAGCGACCAAAATAATATATATATTTTTTGAGGAATTATTACATCCGGAGAGCAATCCACCAATTGACTAACAATCTACTTACTTCTAGGTAACAGAGTGTGGAGTAAGGACATTTGCCTAAGGTTTTGTCCTGCTCAGGAATTGAACCCGGGACCTCTTGCTTGCGAAGCGAGTGCTCTAACCAATATGGTATGGGATTTTACAAATGTGGATCTGTGGATTTATCAGCTGAGCAGATGATGGTACAATACGCGCAGCGATCTCTTCTATTGTGTATTTATGAGGGAAAATGTTAAAGTAATCCATTCTTAATGTCCCGATCCAAGACTGTTGATATGTCACAGAGCAATGCAAGGTGGGAATGGTTGGATCCAGGATGGATCTGGGGATACATAGAGTGAGCGATATGGCATAGAGTAATACTGCACATAAACAAATCATTCAGCCCAACCAGTCTGGAATGGTGTTCATACCCTACCCCAGTCCCCCCACCCCACATATTCCCTTCCCTTATACCCCCCATTCCCTTCACCCATGTAAAAATACATGGCATGGAAAATGGTACTGATCATTCATCAGCATCAGATCCACATGTGCACACCATCAGCATCACCATCAGCATCACACCGCAATGCGTTTACCAGCACAAAAGCAGGAATCTCAGGATAGTGACAGTGCCAAAGGTAGGACTTGTGGAAAAGACCAGGGGAGGGGAGGACATTCCTAAGACGCAAAATGGGATAAAGATTGCACTGAATCTTTTAGTTAACATTGGGAGGATGAATCGGCTTGACAGGATTTACTGTAAAATGCAGTGACTATGTCCTCCACTCAGCAAACATCAGCCTGGTTTGTGTCCGCTACGCCACCATCAATCGATGAGCCAGTCTGACCTCACTCTGGAACTCTGTCCTGTAGTCTTTCCTCCTCGCCCACTCCCTCCCCATTTTCAATGCCCGTCTTAACGACCTTTCTTTACAACCCTGCCTTTGGTCACCTTTCTCCCACTCCTTCCTTAGCTCCCTGCACCTCAATGAAGCAGTTTGAGACTTCCTTCTGATGTGAAGGGGGCTATGTAAATGTGTGATTCTTGTTGTGCATTTTGCAGGTGAATTTGTGGAACAGAGGATGGGGGGAGAAGGCGGAGACAAATTGTATGAGCAAATTCAAGAAGGAATTGGATAGTTATTTGGTGAGGAACTTAGTTTCAGGGTACAAGAGATAAAAAGAAGTGTAGGAATACAGTATTTATAAATCTATTAAAACAATTAATTTGGGACTGAACCAGGCAGTTGTGTAATTGCTACGTTCTTGTGTAAAAGAGATGAGAGGTCACATGCCACCAGGAAATCAATATGATTTAACAGGTATCTGATAAGGGTTGCTTGACTACATCCCTTGGGTGGTTGCTGGAGGCTGAGAGAGTGTATCACCTGTGATGAAGCGGTCACTATCTGCTGTGATTCAGTCTGCAGTTGCAGGGTTTTGCTTAACAGATAGACTGGTTATTAATTTCAGAAAGCTTCAGGAGCATCACTCAGGGAATTGTGCCATATGGTCTGGACCTCCCCCCGCATCACCCCCCACCTTGCCCCATGCCAGCAGTTAGTTTAGCATCTGAGGTCATCGGGGTTGGGTGTCTGCCACAGTGTAAACTGCTGTGCAGGGTTTGGAATGCAGGTCCCATAACATCATGCATCAGATCACACATGCACGTCATGTCCTCTAACAGTGAAGCATGCCACAGAGGCCTGCACAGTAGTGCACAATAATGAAGGAAACCAAGAAAATCTTGATATAGTCCCTTATCAAGTTAAATTATTAATAATAATAATATTACATTTAGTACAGCACCTTCATGCTGGGATGATATCTCAAAGCGCTTCACAGCTTGTGAACAACAACAACTTGCATTTATAGCGCCCTTCATGCGGGTTAGCATCCCAGAGTGTTTGATGTACTGGAAAGTGTAGGCAAACATTGCAGCCAATTTGCGCACAGCAGTGTCCCACAAACTACCATGAAGTGAGTGACTTTGTTGGCCTGGATACCCGGGAGAAACACCCCTATGATATTAAGAGGAAGCCTGATGCATAAATGAGGGAGAAAGGAATAGAGATATTTGGGAGACGGGTTGAGGAGGAGTGGAAGCTCACAGGGAGCATAAACACCAGTACAGAGTAGCTGGATGAAATTACCTGTTTCTGTGCTGTATCATTCTACATAATTCTATGTACGACGGCCCCCAGGTCTTGGCTCTTGCCAACCTGTGTCTAATACTTTCCAGAATTAGGTAAACAGGATTTGTCCCTTCAGGGAGAGAGTGTGCATTCCATTCCAAAAATCTATTTCTGGAATTTCCACGTGTAGGAGGGATCCATGGAGTTCTCAGTCTGGTTTGGATACTCTTAAACATGGTGATGGGTTTTCACATGTGTCAGATCCGGCTGACCAAAAAAAGTATTTATCAGGTAATTAACTTCAAGTGTTGACTTTTTTTTGCAGGCAAATGCATCAACAACAACAGCAACAACAAAATTACATTTATGTAGCGCCTTTCACATCGGGAGGTCACCCAAGGCACCGAACAATCAATGTTTGGGACCCAAGCTGGGGGTTGGGATCAGGGAGGGTGGAGAGCAAGGGGGAAATGGAGGATGACCGAAGGCATGGTTGAAGAGGAGGATCTTGAGACGGGTCTTGTAGGAGACAAAGGAGGAGGCAAGGCAGAGGGACTGCGGGATGGATTTCCAGAGGGTGGGGGCAGAAGGCCCACCCGCCAATGATGGGGCGGGTGAGGTGGGGACGTGAAGCAGAGCCTGCTGAGTGGAGGGATCAGCAGGTTAATAGAGGTTTGAAAGGTTGCAGTGGTATGGGGGAGCAAGGCTGTAGAGGACTTTGAAGGTGAAGACCAGGATCTTGAACTGTATCCTCTGTGTGATGGGAAACCAGTGGAGTTGGGAGAGGATGGGGGTGATAGGGTCAAGAGCCTGGTGCGGGAGAGGACATGGGCTGCAGAGTTCTGGAAGATCTGCAACCTATGGAGGGAGGAGTTGGCAAGGCCGACAAGCAGGGAGTTTGCGTAGTTGAGCCTGGATGATATGAATGCGTGTATGAGGGTCTCTGTGGCCTGCGGTGTGAGACAGTGGCGGAGTTGGGCAATGCTGCGGAAGTGAGGGAAGGAAGAGCGGGACATGGCTCAGATGTGGGGTAGAAAGGATAGTTGAGGGTCAAACAAGACGCCAAGGTTCTGGACTGGCTTAATAAGATGGAGTGTGCATCCTTGGATGGTGATGCTGTCACCGCCTGAGGTGTGGAGACGCCAGAAAGTTCAACACCAGAAAGTTCCCACAAGTGGCTCAGAGGTGAACAACCAATTAATCTGGAGGATTCTTAGCCAGTAAACTAGGAGAAACAACCTTTCCTTTTCAAATTGAGTCATGGGATCTTTAACGTTCACCTGAAAACAAGCAGACAAAACCTCGGATTAAAATTATCAAAGAAGATGCACAGACCTGATGGAAACGGGGATTGCAATGTTGATGAATGCAATGCTGTTTTCATTGAAAGTGCTTATTGAAAGTAATGTATCCCATTATTTGTGTTTAATTTTGGCACTTAAAATCTTTATGTTCAGTGAATGCAAATCTGGGATTGAAATTAATAATAATAATCCTTGAATTTCATATAGCGCTTTTCACGTCGGGAGGACGTCCCAAAGCGCTTCACAGAACACACTGTAAAGTGAATTGATTGTATATTTGTGGGCGAACGAGGCAGCCAATTGCGCACAGCAATGTCCACAAACAGTCATGGATTGAAAATGACCAATTTATTATTGTTTTGGGTTTTTTGGAGGGATTATTATTAGGCGTGTGGAGTAAGGAAACTTGCCCAAGGTTTGTAATGATTCCAGTAATTGACCAGTCATGCTGAAGGTTTGCAATGAAATAGACATTTTTTTTTACCAACTTTCCTCTCTCACTGTGAGGAAGTGTCAAGTGAAAGATTAGGAATTTTCGACCATGCAGCTGAGCTATGATCTTGATTTTTTTAAAATTCAAAACTCATGATTCTTTATTAATGCCGTGTTTATACTGCGCTCCTTGCAGCAATTTCCTGCAAAAAGTGGGGTAGGTATTAAGTAGCTTTCAGCAGAACTTTCATTTGCTTCTGATGAGTATAAATGGAGTGTATTTAGATTTGTACTATTTTCTTAACATTACAGCGTGTCATGAATTTGGCAAATTCTTAAATGCAGCCTTCATTTTGAAGCCAATTAATGTAAATTTTTTTATGAAATACAGAAAACTGGTGAAGACTGAATTCCAACATTTTTGCAAATTCTCAATATTCTGAAATGCTAAGGAAATAGAATGAATATCGATTCAGGTGGAATTTACACTATTGTTTTTTTCCTTCTCACCAAGATGAAAAGTGACAGCTACATTTATATGGGCCAATGGAATTTATTCAGATAAAATTGGTTGCTCACTTCAAGGCTGTTGTGGGACATTGCTCTGTGCAAATCAAATGCCATATTTGTCTACAAATACACGGTCACTAGGATTCATAGTAAATTCCTGTGAAGGACTTTACTGTGAAACCTTTGAGATGTCCTAAGAACATGGTACATGCTTTAGCAAATGCAAAAATTATTATCATTATTATGTATTCTCTCTGTGTTGCTGAGTATTACATCAGAAGGAAAGAGAGCAAGAGAGAGATGTACTTTTCCAAACTAAGCTCGTGTCTGTTTGCCTGCTGAAGGATGCTGTACACAGATGACTAGCTAACTTGTAACAGATTTTAAGATGCATTTGCAAAGGTATCCGTCCGGTTACAAATTATAACAAGCTGTCAATTTCAGGTGGGAATAACAGAGGATGCAGCTTCCAGCTCTTCCGCAATGAGGTCAAATATAATTGGAGCTGCCGAGCACTCTTCTTACAGCTTCTCTGTCAGGGTAAGGAAGGTGACCCTGAATGAGTGAAATCAGGTTATTCCACAGCTTTGGGAACACGTGCACCTGGTTCAGCCTCTCCTTCTGGGACTTCATCTGAAAGTCCTGCAGGATTACGCTTCTGGGTAGGTAGCACCAGCCATTCTTGCAGCCACGAGGACTGGAAAGCAGTGCACTGGGAGACACTGACACAATCGGAGGGCTGTCACAGAAACCCCTGCATACTCCTGCAGCACTCTTCTGCCAATACTGTGGCTCCCACCCAACCATTGACTCCCTTAAAACAAGGAATAAGGAGCTCTTTGCACTATATCCAGATTTAATGGATATGTCAATGTCAGGTGCCTGACCTTTCTAAGCACTTGTAATATATTCGTTAGAGCACTCGCATCGCAGGTGAGAGGACCTAGGTTCGATTCCTGGGCGGGGCGAAACCTTAGGCAAGTTTCCTTACTCCGACAGGAATGCGGACAATCGTGGGTAGGACACTGCTTGGCTGTTCTGTGTGTCACCCCATGATCTAATTGATTGAAACAGCAGCCACAAGCTATGGAATTGTACCTCAGCAGAATCCGGCAATTTCAGGACAGATGAAGGGGCACCAAAAGTACAATATTGGAGGTGCAGAGATGAAAGCACAGACAGTGCATACATATCAAGGGAATAATGCCCAGTTTTGTTTAATGCAGGACCTCCCTTACTCCAGGGAATAGAATGCAGTTTAATACAGCTAAGCTTCAACTCTTTGTTATATGGCTCAAACAATACAATACAAAATTACGTTTGTAAAGCACCCTTCACGTCGGGAGGACGACAATACAATCATGATGCAGAGAAAAAGAGAAGCGAGTTGTTCCCTGTTTCCTGGCCAACAATCTTCCAGGTAAAATTAGTCATTCACTTCATAGTTGCTGGTGGGATATTGCTGTGTTCAATTTGGTTGCCAAGTTTGCCTACAAATATTCAGTCCATGCACTTTACAGTAAATCCTGTAAAGCGCTTTGATACGATTTGCTAATGTGATCAGGTGCAACTTCAAATTCAAGGATTATTATATAAAAATAAATTGATTTCTTTAAATGAACTACCAAGGACCAAGAAATAAAAAGTTGTGTTTCCAAAGTCAAGTTTCCAAAGTTGTGTTTCCAAAGTCTGTTTTCTTACACACCCAACAGTTTAGGACTCCATAAGCAGACAACACCATATATTTGATGCTGCTGCATCTATACACTACCTTTACAACACCATCTCGTTCTGATTCTCAATCAAGTGTCAGCTTCGCCTCGTGAGTTCAAACTCTGTGTCACGACTCTGAACTCACAGTCTGGGTAGCACTGCAATGCTTGGGGAACACTGCATTGTTGGGGGTGCAGACCTTCGGAAAATAAATTAGACCAAGATCCTATATGGATGTAAATATTTATACTGTAGTATTCTTCTTATGCTTCACCTTACTTTGTTTTTACAGGTCAGATCACACAGGTTGTTTTGGTCAGCCGGGTATCTGACACACGCAGAAACCCATCCCCATGCTGAAGAGAAACCAAACCTAAATGGGAGTTCTACATGTATATGTCACGTATACGTAGAAATTTTTCTGTGTCTGGAATGGAATGGGGACTCTCATTGTCTGACAATGCAGCACACTCCCAGCACTGTATTGGACACTGCATCAGAGTAAGATTTCAGCGCTGAAAATAAAAATTCTTTTGATGAATGAAATAGACATGACATGATGTTGTATATCAATACACTCAGTAATGTGACCTGTGGATAACCTTAGCAAATAGAGGGCAACACGTTGTCATTGCTGGAGCTCCAGCCAGTGAATCACTTATGTAAAATCAATGTGTGAGACAGAGATAACTGAGAATAATGCAATGGAAGGTTTCGGATGGGAGCTCATAAACATTATTTGAACCCACCGATACATTATAGCACTGTGCTCTGCTGTGGAAGTGCTGTTCCAATCACAACCTCTCCCTTTAAAGCATATTTTGTTTTGAATTGTTTGAAAAAAGGAAATACCTGAACCATGAAATAAGATTATATGTGGCCAGGAGTTTTTTGTTCCATTTTCTAACCACAATATATCATTAAATCATAAGAGAGAGGTTCGGATGAAGAATGCTCTACAACTCCCATAAGATCTCCAAGCGCCTTGTGACATGAGTGCTTGAACCCACAATCTTCTGACTCAGGAGGAAGTGCTATTAATTGAGTCAGGATATGTACGCCACCTAATAGTAATAGTAATCTTTGCATTTGATATAGAAGCTTATGTCATCAAGACATCCCAAAGAGCTTCACAGGATAATAATAATAATAATCCTTGCATTTGCCCTAGGGCTTTTCACGTCTTCTAGACATCTCAAAGCGCTTTACAGAATATATTGTAAAGTGAATTGACTGTATATTAGTGGGCAAAACACAGCAGCCAATTGCGCACAGCAGTGTCCCACAAACAGCTATGGAGTGAGTGACCAATTTTATTTGGGGGATTGCTGGCCAGGACACTGGGAAAAACTCCCTTTTCTTTTTGAATAGTACCATGGCAGATCGAACCTCGGCTTAACATCTCATCTTATCAATGATAAAAAAAACTAAACGTTTGATATAGTGCATTATTAAGTCGTCAAGATGTTTTAAAGCGCTTCACGGGATATATTGCAGTGGATTGATTGTGTATCTGTGGGTATTTTCTGACAGCCAATTTGCACACAGCAGTGTCCCACAACCAACCATGGAGTGAGAACTAGGCATGGAAATTTCCCTGCCTCTGGGATGGAATGCACACTCTCTCCCTGGATGCATACATCCTGTTTAGCCAGTCCCAGACAGTATTAGGCATTGGGTGGTGAGAACCAAGACTTGAGGGATCCCAGAGTATGCAATGGGATACTCTGTACCCCAGGTTACACATATTCTGCTTCCAATTCAGAGTGTAGCCCACAATAAACAGTTACAATGGCAGCTGTATATGTCCATCTTATGCGCTCACTGCTCTTAAATCCTTACACAATGGGCCCCAGACCCTGCCGACATCAGCATTGATATTGTCAAGCAAGCCTGCAGGATTTTGGCTGGTAAATTTCTTTATGCTTCACAACAGCTGTGCATTAAGGAATCAGGTTTCAGTGCAGAAGGTCTCATTGTAACATTACGTCACAGGAGATGAAGGTTTCATTTTTCATACAGCAACATGAAATGATAGCAACTCATTCCTGTCAAGGAAACCTCTCACAAACTTTTTTTTCTGTTTCTTTTAAACTAATAATGCCCCCCTCCCCCACGCTCTGCTCAAGCAGTTTTTAATCCTTTTCCTCTACTTAGTTACATTGCTCAAGAAGCCGTTGTTCATGTGTGAGCCTGGACAGTGAATTTCCACATATATTACGAGCAATGGAGTCCTGTAGCTCAGTGGTTAGAGCACTCGCCTTGCAAGTGAGACACCTGGGCTCAATTCCAGGCAGGGCGAAACCTTGGGCAAGTTTCCTTACTCCACACACCTAATAATAATCCCTCCAAAATCAGATAATAATCATAAATTGGTCATTTTCAATCCACGACTGTTTGTGGGACACTGTTGTGCGCAATTGGCTGCTGCATTTCGCCCACAAATATACAGTCAATTCACTTTACAGTCTATTCTGTGAAGCGCCTTGAGACGTCGAGAAGACGTGAAAAGCGCTATATCAAATGCAAGGATTATTATTATATTATTATTAATGAAGCTTCACTGTGAAGCTGCTTCTGCAACTTCTGGAATCTTACTGAATCACAAACTGATGACCGTGTAATGTAAAAGAGGGGGAAAGCATCTTTTGGGAGTGTTTAACGCTGCCATATGCTACTACTAGAAGCTATCTGTACGTTTTTCAAATTAGTTAGTTTTTTTTAGGAAATAATATCTTGGGATACAGCATATGGTTTGGGAAATGATATATGAGTGTGACTGCCAAGATGACGGAAGGCAATCTAGATGGATCTTGGCCATCTTTCATGTAGCAATTCTTATGTTCTCATGTTCTTTATTCTCATGCTTCTGCAAACCACATCCATTAGTTACAGCCTTGCACCCCACTCGCTTGGCACCCAGCATCTTGTGAGGTTAGTAAATTAAAGAGTGTTTCACATTGTTCAGACTTCTCCCGCACCTATTATCAAGTACTTAATGCCAAAGAATAAAATATGAAGCAGTTCTGACTTTCAGTTTCAGCTGGGTAACCCTGACAATAACCACAGTCATTTGTAACTTCATGAAAAATGTGAATGGAACAAAGCATACAATTAAAAGCACACAAGCTGCGGGCCACAGTGCCCTTATTAAAATGTAACAAATTGTTGTCAATAATGCCTTAAAGATAGATTATTAAGTGTTTCAAATCAACAGCATTTGGGATGAAAATGAAGCAAGCTATATCTGTAAGTGTCAAAATTCATAAGACTTTCATCTTTCAATCAGAGATACACTTATAGATGTCACCAAATGTGGTCCTAGCTAGACCGGGAGCTTGCAAGTTCGACACTTGCCCAGCTGTGTTTAAACTCTCTAGGATGAGTTAATCAGGGTGGTTCTCCCTGGGTGAGAGTGCACGTACAATACCAAACCAATGGAAGTTTCCAAACACATGTGGGACTCTCAATTCTTTGGTCGAGAGACATTTAAGATGTGTTTCTGTCTATGTTAGATACCAAACTGACCGAAAAAATGTAAACTCAATAAATTCACCCAAAGTGGCTGACATTACTCTTTCTAATGAGGTTAGGACTGGGACTTGAGAATCTACAATGCCTAGGCTTTTATCAGTTGGGTGAAATGAATCTTGACTGATAGGAATTGGAAGCCAACAAGCTAATTTAATAAAGGTAGTAAATCCAAAGATCTAACCAAGATTTTGAATTTGGGCATAATTTTAATGAAATCAATTATGGAAACATAATGGACTAAGCAGCAAATTGCAGATGACAGGAGAAATGTTATCCAGTGAGAGAATGCAGAGCGCATTGATTTACTGCTCTGGTCCATGAAATAGAAGCTGGCTCGCTTGTTTGGTGAGGAAGCAGACAAATGTGATCCAATCATATAGGCATTTTACTGGCACTTTACAAGGCATACATCATTCAGCATTAATTGATGAATCTCAGGAATGTTTATGAAAGCTCTTTCCTTCTGGTTAATAGGTGTTCAAAGTCTTTACCTTTGTTTCAGCTTTATTTTACTGTGAACAATAGATGATTTCACATGGAGCTCTACTCCTTGCAAACTCTAACTCTAACTCTCTGACTAAAGGGGTCAAATCCAGTTACTGGTGAGAGTGGAACTGCGGTGGGTTGGACAAGCTTGGAGGAAAGATCATAAAAAAAGGTCAGAAGACATGATTAAGCAGCGATGGACTGAATGCCACCGATGTGAAGTGAAGGGTTGCAGGAAGGCGGGTTGAGGCCACCAACACAAAGAACCCAAAAATTCAGTGTCACAATATTGAGTGACTGAATGACTTCACTCATGTTTCCATTTCGTTAAAGCCTCGCATTATGTAAAATGGTAAATTGAAGCCACAGGCGGGATCTGATGAATAACCTCCATGTCCCCATGAGCCAGCCATTGGTCAGTGTAAGTATGGCACAGAATTGTCGACAATCAATAGAATGACTTCAAAGGAAAATGCAGTTTGTTAACAAAACTAAATGGACAAAGTGACTCCGTCTTTTCATGTTTCATTCCCCCTTACTTTTGAACTTGGCCGATGAACAGTGGCCCCTGTGGAATTCAGCTATTGTTAAACAGCTCAGAGTCTAGGTTTACCTGTTCAAGAAGCCTTTAACCAGCTGGAAAAATGAGCCGGAGAAGTTAATTCACAACCACGCCTCACATGGTGTATGTGAAAAGACAGCACAATGTACTTCAGTTAAAATCAATGACATTGACGTGCAGTTGGGTTCATGAGTAACAGCTCCTGCTCCCACGTGGTGACCCAACACTGCGTATGGTTCATCTCGAAATTATCGATCATGACCAGAGAACCACAAAATACACACCACTTTACAGTATATTGTATGAAACGCTTTGAGATGCTGTGATAAGGCATTATATCAAATGCAAGGATTATTATCATAACCACTGAACTGACCAAAATGTTAATTTTTCCAATAAAAAAGAAACTACAACTTGCACTTATATAGCGTCCTCCACGCAGGGTATGGTCTCAGAGCACTTAAAGTCTCACTTCCTGAGACACGCAAAACATGGAAGCATTACAACAACGCATAGGTGACAGAAGAATTGAGAAAGATTAACTGACAAAAGCTCAGCCTGTGAATGGAGTGGTTCCCCATACAGGACACAGGAGCTTTAAGCATCTAAGCTGTGTGGCAAAACTCTCCTTACGTGGATCGTCCACCCAGATGTGCTGTGCAGCAGATGGTTTCCGCTTTTACTGATACGCCCTCAGATAAATCTATACAACTCTTCATTCCAAATATTTCAAACAGACTTTACTCTATTGTTGCTGTGCGCGATTGGCTGCCGTGTTTCACCCACAAATAAACAATCAATTCACTTTACAGTTTATTCTGTGAAGCACTTTGAGACGTCTAGAAGACGTGAAAAGCGCTATATCAAATGCAAGGATTATTATTATTATTGTTATTATTGACAACAGAAGTTGTAAAGTCTCCAGGATTCAAGCAATCCACGACTGTTTGTGGAACACTGGTGCGCTCAATTGGCTGCTGCGTTTTGTCCACAAAATATAGTCAATTCATTTTACAGTATATTCTGTAAAGCATTTTGAGACATCTCAACGATGTGATAAGGTAGGGCGAAACCTTGGGCAAGTTTCCTTACTTCACACGCCAAATAACAATAATCCCTCCAAAACAAAACAATAATAAATTGGTCATTTTCAATCCATGACTTTTTGTGGGACACTGCTGTGTGCAATTGGCTGTTACGTTTCGCCCACAAATATACAGTCAATTCACTTTACAGTATATTCTGTGAAGAGCTTTGAGGCGTCTAGAAGACGTGAAAACTGCTATATCAAATGCAAGGATTTTTATTATTATGTCAAATGTAAGGATTATTAGTAGTCATAATAGTAGAAACAGATCTCTGTTCACAAGAATTTACGAGATCACAACAGAGTTTCAGATAAACAAAGTCTTTTGGCCCATTTGATCTGATCGTTCCATTTTCACTGACATCCCACTACAGCATTCGACTGTTTCCTAAATGAATCTATTGTCCTAACCTCTTTCTTGGTATCCCATTCCAGCTGCTGATTATCTTCTGAGACATTCCTTTTCAATAATGAAGACACTTGGCTTATCTAGTCATTCCTCATAGTTTATCCCTTTAGCACTGAGGATCAACCTCATTGCTCTCCACTGTGCTGTCTGGACAGACCCTCTACATCACAGGGAGTGAAGAGTCACATTACAGTACTGTTCACCCAGCTTATAAACCTGTTCTCCAAAGTCACAGTCACAGGCGTGCTGTTTCCTGTACGCTGCAATTCTAAGTCAAACAATTCTTTGGAAATCTCCTCAGGTTATCTTTGTAAGGCAAGCTACGATGTTACAACATCCAGTTAAAATGGGACAGACCTGTCATCTTGGCTTTAAACAATTTCCTGAAAGATTTAAAGACATGTTGCTTCGGGAACTGTTTGAACATCCCCTGCTCCCGTGAATGTGAATTCAGCCTATGGTGTACAGGCAAATGTGGGTCCAGATTTGTGTATTTTGCTGCAGTGTTTGTCTGAAATGCATTGCACCACAATGTACATAAGCCTTGAGAGAAGGCACTTTCACCAGGAATAGATGTCAATAACAATAATAATCCTTGCATTTGATATAACTCCTTATCATGTCATTGAGACATCTCAAAGCGCTTCACAGAATACGCTGTAAAGTGGAGTAACTGTATATTTTTGTGGGTGAAGTGTGGCAGCCAATTGCGCACAGCAGTGTCCCACAAACAGTCTTGTATTGAGTGCCCAAATTATTATTATTTATTTATTTTTGGAGGGATTATTACCCCCGGAAAGCGATCCGCCAATCGACTGATAACCAGGTTCATACTTACTGCTAGGTAAACAGAGGTGTGTGTGTGTGTGGAGTAAAGAAACTTGCCTAAGTTAATCAGTATTACAACAACAGCAACAACTTGGATTTATACAGTGCCCTCCACGCCGGACGGCGTCTCAGAGCGCTTCACAGTAACGGATTCCAGGGCCGAGCCAGGGGGAGGGGGAGGAAAGTGACCAAAGGCGCGGTCGAAAAGAAAGATCTTCAGCAGAGACCTGAAAATAGGAAGAGAGGGGGAGAGGCGAAGGGAGTGAGGAAGGGAGTTCCAGAGCCTCGGGGCATAGTGGCTGAAGGCACGGCTGCCGAGAGTGGAGCGGAGGACTCGGGGGTTGAGGAGGAGGCCAGACCCGGAGGAACGAAGGCAACGGATACCTTTTTGAGGAGAGAGAAGGTCAGAGAGATAGGGGAGTGCAGAGGAGTGGAGGGATTTGAAGATAAGGGTGAGGATCTTGAAGTCAATCCTCTCTGGGACAGGCAGCCAGTGCAGTCTGGCAAGGACTGGGGTAATCGGGGAGCGGAGTTTGGTCCTCTCTCTCCTGGAATAGATTTCAAATTGCTTCTAGCAACATCAATGGGCCATTAATATTGTGTGCCTGAATACACACAAAGAATAGCAGAGCCGGTGAATGCATTATTGATGCACAGAACTACAACAATTGAACACAGTGTTTAGACAGCTTAAAGTTATGTTTATTTGTTTCTGTGTCAGCATGAATGTTATGTAATATTAGTTACAGCTCTATTGTCACTTGAAATACAACATTATATGGTGTCACTCTGACTCAGTTGGAAACACTCTTGCCTTTGGGTCGGGTGTAAGTTGGTTCAAGTCCCATGTTGGGATTTTGAGTTCACATTCCTAGGCTGACACTACAATACAGTACTGCAGTGATGGGAGAATGCTACATTGTTGGAGGTGCTGTGCTTCGGATGAGATGATAAACCAAGGTCCCATTAACCTTTTCAGGTGGTTGTTAAAAATCCCGAGACACTATTTTGAAAGAGAAGGGAGATTCTCCCGGTTTCCTAGCCGGTAATCCCCCAGATAAAATTAATAAAATCATTCAGTTTGTGGCTCTTGCTTGCTCCTACGTTGCTGTAGGCAAATTGGTTGCCTTGTTTGTCTACAACAACACAGTCACGACACTTGACTTGTGAAGTTTTTTGAGATATTTCAATGTGACAATGTGCTACATCAAATACAAGTATTATCATCATCATTACATGCTGGTCAAGAGCTGTGGCATTGTCATGGGTACCTTGTTTTGAATTGACTCTCTACCTCTTTTTAAGGATATTGCTGTAGATAGTCTGAACACAGAGTTTGTGTAAAATAAGATGCTTTTGCTTTAAGAGCATTTATTGTCTAAGGACCAGGATATAATTTTAAGCGGTAAGGGTAGCCTTGGCAACACAAAGTCTGTGACCTGGGTGAATATTCTAGCAGAAAAGGCGGGAAAGGATCATGTAGGTCCTGGAGCGGAAATCTACTGAAACATTGAAAGGGAAGGAGTTTGGAAATGGAGGGGAAAAGTATCAGTGCAATACATTGGAAAGGGGAGGAGTCAGGAAAATATAAAAGGAGGGGGTTCCTGAACTCATTCTTCGCCTTGTGTGTCATCACGGAGATACATGTCTGACCTGAAAGCCTCGCTTCCAGGTCAAGGTTGATTTTTAATTGTCTGCTAACTTTGGGTAAGGCTACTAATGTCATAGTTATAGTGTCAGGGTTTTTCTGTTCCTTAATGTTGCGACCATTTATCGTGTTCCGCGCAGTGCATGGTTTAAGGACCAATATTTGAGTTTTCTGTGTTAAATTCAAGGAGGGAGGGAAAACACAAACAGGTGACTGCAGACATCAGCTGCAGTCTGGCAGTGCAAAGGACACTGATGAAAGCAACTCTTTGTTGCGCAGTAAGGTATTGGGATTACCAGTCGCTGTGTGTAAATTGGAGTTCAATCAGAGAGGGAACTTGCACGATACAAAGAAAGGATCGATACAGAGGCCACCCAGTACACCGAGCGCTTTGTCATAATGCGGGCATACAATTAGGAGTGAGAAGCGTAGCAGCATGAATGTATCAGAGAAGCAGGCACTTGTGGTCATCAGAATTGGACAAGACGTGTCATCCTTCAGATGTCATCCTTCTGCCTGCTCAGGTGGCCATTAAAGATTCCCTGACACAATACAAAAAGAGAAGGGAATTGTGCCTGGTGTTCTGGATAACAGATTAATCCAGATTAATTGATCAATCATCGATGGCCTTGCTAGGACTTTGTTGTTTGCAAATTGCTAGTGTGTCTCCCTTACAAAAACAGTCACTACAATTGACATTAATTACCTTTGAAGAACTTCAAGACATTTCAACATGATATAGCATCTATAGAATTGTAAGTATATTCTCTCATTTCCATCTTTCCTTGTTTCCGCCCCTTTCCCCTCTCTTTCTTCTGGCTTTAGCAAAACCTTTTGTGCTCACAAACACAGTGTCCATTGAAAAACAAAGGCACAGAAGCAGGTCATTCATTGCTAACTCAACAGATTCCTAGAGAGGTGGATAATGCATCTTTATCATAGCAAAGAAGCCATCATTTTTACTGATGAATTAGCTTATTAAGCAACAATAGAGTACTCCTACATGGGAATATAGTAGCTAGTAATATAAAACAGGCAATTTAAACGGTAGGTTCACGGGTCAAGTCTTTCAATCAAAGAGCTGCCCTTGTTTACAAACCAACTATAAAGATGCAAATCTATTACTGTGCTTAAACACATGGTGATAAAACATGATAGAAAGTGTACATTATGCCTTTCCAGTGACCTCTGCTGGAAATGCAGATGCCGGGGTGAGGGGTGGGGTGGGAGATGGAGGATAGTATCAGGCTAGCACTTCAAAGCATTACATTTTCTCTGCCCAAGTGGCACTGATCACCATTTAAGGGTGACTGGGGGTTATCTCTGGCAATGATAGATATGCAGGCAGTAGGAATGTTAACGGCCTATTCCTCTGTGGTTCTCAGTCCAGACTCGGTATAGGGGATCTGGGAGACTTATCTCTTTCTAATGTTCCATCGCCCCCTTCATCACGAACACACACCCAAAAATCCTTTGTGAGATTATTTTTAAAAAACAACTTGCATTTATACAGTGCTCTTCACGTGGGTAGTGTCACAGAGTGTTAACAGCAGTGTGGCTTGACCTTTAGCTGGCAGGGGGGAGGCTCGATGTCCAAAGGTATGGTCGCATGTTTTTACAATTAAAAGTCCCTCTGAGAAATTCATGTTAACATGCACACAATCTCCTGCAGTATTGTGGAAAATTCTCCCTTGTAACAATTCCACCTCAGGGACATGGTTGCTCCTGCACTACACTCCAGGCTACAGAGATGTAGCACTTTTACAGCAGTATAACAAAAAAAATTGCATTTGATATAGTGTCGCCTCAAAGTATTTCCAAGGATCTACTGTAAAGTGCAGTGACTGTGCGTATTTTTAGTCAATGTTGCTGTGTGATGAAAGACAAGAGAGAATAATAGACAGCAGAGACTTCCTGTTTCAATGGCTCTGCGAAACAAGTAAAGATACCTAAACAAATGACTTAATTCCTGAATGCCTGAATATGGCAAGAACATTGCAAAGGCTGAGACGATAATAATAATAACGTTAAACCAGGATCCCATCTGCCTGTTCAGGTGGACGTTAAAAATGCCATGGCACTGTTCGAAAAGAGAAGGGAATTTCTTCCTGTTTCCTAGCCAACAATCCCCCAAAATAAAATGAGTCAACACAGTGCCCATTGTTTGTGGGATATTGCTGTGTGCAATCGGGCTGCTGTATTTGCCTACAAAATACATATTCCTTTTCACAGTAAATTCTTTGATGCGCTTTGGGACATGAGACCATACTGAATGATGCTGACACAGCAAACTTTTAGGTTCCTATCACTAGATTTCCCTCAGCCATTTCCCTTGATGCAGTTCCATTTATGTTGACTTGCTGTTAAAATAAATTGGTCATTTACCTCCTGGCTGTTCATGGGCCATTGCTGTGTGCAAATTTGCCGCGGGGTTTGTCTACATGTATAAAGACTCTATTCCACAGTAATGAGTATAAATCGCTTTGAGGACATTTACATCGAATGCAAGTATTATTTCTTTCTGTTTTAATTTCACCAATCTCTCTGCTGATGGGCCAAAGGGCTTTTTTCATTCAAACCACCCTTATGATCCTATGAAAGTCACATTGCTGTGCTTGTGTAAAAAGCGACTGCATGACCCAAAAAGCCACCTTCAAGATGATCAAACAATAGGCATTCAGGAAATAAATTACCAACCACCTAGTGAGGGCTCAAACCCACGTCTGTCAGACGTCAAACGATCAACTAGGATATAACAGGTGGAAAGCAAACAGCAGAACATCCACATGTGATATACTAGGTGGAAAACAGGAAGCACAAAACTCTCTACAAGCTACTTGGTGAGCAGCTGGAAAGGAGAAACCTCACTAAACTAGTTTTGTGGCTCTTGTGTCCTTGTGGAGTCCTGTAGCTCAGTTGTTAGAGCACTTGCCTTGCAAGCGAGACACCTGGGTTCACTCCAGGCAGGGTGAAACCTTGGGCAAGTTTCCTTACTCGACACACCTAATAATAATCCCTCCAAAAACAAAACAATGATAAATTGGTAATTTTCAATCCACGGCTGTTTGTGGGACACTGCTGTGCGCAATTGGCTGCTACATTTCGCCCCAAAATATACAGTCTTTACAGCATATTCTGTGAGACGCCTAGAAGACATGAAAAGCGCTATATCAAACACAAGGATTATTATTATGTCATGGTAATCAGGTTACCAAAATTGCGTGTCATTTACATTTGCAACAAAAGGAAGGAATGTCACACCCGAATTGCTCTCACTGCTCAGTGCCTCATGACAGTCAGATTAGGTTAGGATTTTGGCAGAACCCCATTATAGGAAAGAAATCAAAAGAATGAAAGAGATGTTATCGGGATGAGTGGTTTTAAGTTATGTAGAAAAACTTGAGAAGGTAGAGATTTTTCACTGAGAAACTTTAAGCGGTACTGGAACTTCAAGACTATAAAGGGTTATGATATCAAGCCTGGCTCTGTTAGTAACACTCTTGCCTTTGGCTCAGATGATTGTAGATTCAAGCACCAGGTTGCGACTTGGAGCTTACATAGTCTGGGATGATTTACACTTCATTGTTAGATGTGCCGTCGTTTGAATGAGATGTGAAACCGAGGACCGTCTGTCTGTTCAGGTAGACGTTAAAGATCTTATGGCACAGGGAATTTCTTCTGGTGTCCTGGCCTACAATCCCACAGATAAAATTGGTCATTCACTTCAAGGTTGTATGTGGGACAATGCTGTACTCAAATTGCATTCGCCAACAAAATAAGCATTCACTACACTTTAAAGTAAAATCTTGTAATATATGTATTTGAGATATCCTCCCAGTGTGAAACACGCTATATCAAATACAAGAATTATTATTATTAAAATAGGGTAAACACTAGCACAGACCCGATGACAAAAAGCCTGTTGCTGTGCTATAACATGCTACCATTCCACGTGAAAAAATAATATTTGTGAAGAAATAAAAAGGAGAAACGGACAGGAAAAGGAGAGCCACGGTGTCATGTTAGCTCTGGTCAGTGGCATGGACTGAGACTCCGAGGTGGAAGAGCTCATTAAGTGCTTGTGCACTTGCCACTTCTTTACTGAACTGATCCAACGCTGAAGGTAAGTACAGCAGGAAGAGTAAAGTCCAGCAATCATAGAATCATACAGCACAGAAAGAGGCCATTCGGCCCATTGCATCTGCGCTAGCTCCTAAACGAGAATCCAACTCAATCGCACTGACCCGCTTTCTTTCCATAGCTATGCAATCCTGTCCTCCCCAAACACCTATCCACTTCTCTCTTAAAAGTTGTTGTTGAATCGGCTTTCACTACCCTTTCAGGTAATGCATTCCAGATCCGAACAACTCGCTGGGTGAAAACATTTTTCCTAACCTCCTCTGTGTTTCTTTTAAAAACTATCTTAAATCGGTGTCCTCGGGTTACTGACCCACTTTCCAGTGGAAACAGTTTTTATCCGTTCAACCTATCAAATCCTCTCATGATCTTGAAAACCTCTATTAAATCCTCTCTTAATCTTCTTTGTTCTAGGGAGAATTATCCTAGTTTTGCTAACCTCTCCTCATAACTAAGGTCCTTCATTCCTGGTACCATCCTGGTAAACCTCCTTTGCACTCTCTCCAATGCCCTGACATCTTTCCTAAAGTGCAGTGCCCAGAACTAAATGTAGTACGCCAACTGAGGCCGAACCAGCATTTTATAAATATTCAACATAACATCCTGACTTTTGAATTCTATGCCCCTATTTATGAAACCTAGTATCCCATATGCTTTTTTAAGAGTTTTATCTACCTGTCCTGCCACCTTCAGATATTTGCTTATGTGAACCCCCAGGTCTCTCTGTTCATTTGCACCCTTTAAGATTGTATCATCAACTTATACTGCCTCTCCTCATTCTTCCTACCAAAATGCAACACTTTGCATTTCTCCACATTAAACCTCATCTGCCATGTTTCTACCCATTTTACCAATCTGTCTACTTCCTCTTGGAGTCTGGTGCTATCATCCTCACCATTAACTACTTTTCCTAGCTTAGTATCGTCTGCAAATTTGGAAATTGTGCTCCCTATATCCAGGTCCAGATCATTAATATAGATCAGAAAGAACAGTGGTCCAAATACTGACCCCTGAGGGCTACCACTACACACCTCCCACCAGTCAGAAAAGCAACTGTTTACTACCACTCTCTGCTTTCTGTCTCCTAGCCAGTTCTGGATCCATGTTGCCATAGTCCCTTTAATACCGTGGGCTTCTATTTTGTTTATAAGTCTCTTATGTGGCGCTTTGTCAAATGCCTTTTAAAAATCTAGATAAACTACGTCTACTGCATTACTTTCATCCACCCTCTCAGTCACTTCACTTCATCAAAAATTTTTAATAGGTTTGTCAGACACGATCGGGCTTTAGGCAAATTGGTCACCACATTCACCTGTGGTGGGCAGTGGGTAATTTCACCGCTCACTCACCGCAGAGGCAACGGGAAACCCGGAAAGCTTTGTTCACTGCCAGGAAATTCTCAATGTTTTCATGATGATCTTTCATCGCTGGGATAATGGAAACAGTTAGGGGTGATATGAGCAGGGTGAAACTTTAGGTATGTTTCCTTACTCCAAACGCCTCTGTTTATCATAAGTAAGTAGGACCCAGTAGTTAGTCAATTGGTGGATGCTTTCCGGAGGTAATAATCCCTCCCCCAGAACATTTAGTCACACAATCCACGGCTCTTTATGGAAACCCATCACCATGCTTAAAGCTGACTTATGAATTGACATGGAGCAGACCACAAATCAGGAACAAAGCGACATATTGTCTGAAGACCTTTATTCTTTCAGGCTTTGTGTGGATAGAAAGACTAAAACAAACAAACAAGCACTTCACAAAATCACCAAACTGGTTTGGATGAACAAGGCCCTTTGGTCCATCCGATCACATCCTTGCTGCACTTATGTTTGTGGATGATATTGTGTTTCTGGTGGACTCCCCTCGGGACCTTCTGTGCTGGACCCGTAATCTTAATACATTGAGCCGACCGGTGGGACATGGTAGAAGGCGCCCCAAGTGCAGAATCATGGTTTTGCATGACCCAAGGGAAGACATTGAGGGAATTGATTGGAAGATACAAGGAGCATCAGTCCCAATTGTTGACTCTTATCATTACCTTGAGGTCAAGGTGGACATCAACTTCAGCCTGGACACTGTCCTGAAGGGCCACACTGAGAAGGGGTGAAGGGCATTCTGGTCACGCTCATCCCTCTTGAAGGACAGCAAGGTCCCAAGGCAGGTTAAGCTTGTGGCACCAAGACTTGCGTTCCTCAGGACTCTGTCCTTGGTTTTCTCGTCTTCCACATGTAAATGCTCCCTCTTGGTGACCTCATCCGCAGGCATGGGGTCAACTTCCACATGTATGCGGATGACACCCAACTCTATCTCTCTGCCTCCACCCTTAACTCCAGGACCACTGTTACCCTGACAGAATGACTGTTAGATATCAAGTCCTGGATGAGAGCTAACTAGAGCCAAGTTTCGTTAGTTGAACAAGACCAAGGCCCTCCTGATTAACTCCCGTCAGCGCCACCACACCTCAGGCACTGGCAGCATCACCATTCATGGATGTACACTGCACCTTACTAAGCCAGTCGGAACCATCTTGTTTGACCTCAACTATTCTTTCTGTCTCCCATCTGTGCTGTGACCTGCTCTGCAACAGTACCCAACTATACCAATGCCTCTCTTTTCAGGCCGCTGAAACCTCATTCCTGTATTTATTACATCCTGACTCGATTATTCCAACTCTTCCCTCCACAAGCTGCAGATCATCCAAAACTCTGCAGCTCATGTCCTCTCCCGCACCAGGCTCTATGACCATATCACCCCTACCCTTGCCGGCTCCACTGGCTCCCCATCCCCCAGAGGATATAGTTAAAAATCTTCATCCTCACCTTCAAGGCCCTCCACGGCCTAGCTCCTTCCTACCTCTGTGACCTGCTAACCCCATATCAACCCGTTTGCTTCCTCCACTCAGCAGGCTCCAGTCTGCTCCATGTGTCCCGTGCCCCCGGACCCCACCATCGCCGTTCTGGCCTTCAGCTTCTCTAACTCCCACCCTTTGGAACTCCACCCCACTGTCCCTTTGTCTTGCTCCCCCCCTTGCCTTCTTCAATGCATGTCTCAAGAGTCTCCTCTTTAACCGCACATTCGGTCACTCTCCTCCCTCTACTCTCTCTGCTTTCCACTCCTCCTGATCCCAACCTGATCGTGACTTTCAGTGCTCTGACGTCTTCTCGACATGAAAGGTGCTATACAAATGTAATTTGTTGCTGTTAGATTGAACGCACTCTCTGGGGTCCCCAAGCTTTGGCTCTGGCTAACCTGTGCCTAGCGCTTTCTGAAATTAGGTAAGCAGGATGCAACCCTGTTTTGGAATAAGTCCAGCATCCTGGCCTCAACCACCCTCCTGCCAGGTTATTTCAGTTGCTAATTCCCCTTGATAAACAACAACAACAAGATTACATTTTTATAGCACCTTTCACGTCAGGAGTACATCCCAGGCACTGGACAGTATACAGAATTTCAGACCCGAACTGGGTCAGGGGGGGAGAAGGGAGAGGAGGGTGGCCGATGGCATGGTCAAAGAGGAGGGTTTTGAGGCGGGACATGAAGGAAATTGCCCTTTAGAACTCTAAACCTATGTCCTTTTTGTGATGTTTCAAAATTTTAGGTACTTTCGGGGTACACAGGAGATATTATTAAGGGATGGATATTAAGAGGAGTTTCAAAGGATCTACTGGGTACAGATTGTTTGGGTATAAAGAGCATCTCTTCTGAAAGCTTATATATAATTCCAATCCTAATATAATTCCAATCCTAACCAATGTGCCTGAAGCTCTTCACTTGCTTGGAAATCTTTTCAGAGTCATACAACCTGCTGGGCTGCACCAATCTCAGGAGAATGATCACAACAATCAAGCATTTGCAAGTGTTAACTTGTTCAGCACTTTCACCTGCTACCAACTGGGAGGGAAAGAGCAAAGAGAAGGGACATGTCACCATGCTGGCAAAAGAGGCTTTCTCTCCCATAGCAAGTGGCTGCAAAACATTGCTAGGTTTCTCAAAAGTGTAATGAGTCACCATCATTACACGTCTTCAGACTTTATTATTGCAGGTACAAAATAGAGGGATTTTAAACCTGTATTGCCATCCTGCAATATTAACAATAATAATCCTTGCATTTAATACAGTGCATTATCACATTGTCAAAACATCTCATAGTGCTTCACAGGATCTTTACTGTGAAGTATAGTGTCTGTTATTTGTATCAATCATGGATTGATTGCACTTTCTAGAAGCAGATCTGCAATAGGAACTGAAACACTACTGTAAACAAATGCATGCCTTAAATTCAGCCAATGGAGATCACAGCTTCGAGGGCACAGATGGATTTCCCAAGTGATGAAATAGCACCGTGTATTACCAGAACCGTCCTATAATCCACAAATCAATATAGTTTGTGTAGATTGGCTGTTCTTTTTCCTTCCTTAGTCCAGGGGATGTCAAACCCAATTATAATGACTCCCATCGTGGCTAGAAAAAAAAGCTAACTCAACACAGGCTTCCTGTTCCTCATGGCTCAGTACTACACAAAGCAGAGAGCTTCAGAAATGAACTACTTATAGAATCATAGGATTATCCAACACAGAAGGAGGCCATTCGGCCTATCGTGTCTCTGCCGGCTCTTTGAAAAGAGCTATCCAAATCAATCCCACTCCCCTGCTCTCTCCCCATAACCCTGCAAACTTGACCTCCTCATCTGGGAACCTGTTTATACAGAATTTCTAAAAGAAACCAGAGGAAACCACTAGGCTTTAGATTCTCAGCTATGTGATCAGAAAATACATCTTCATACAGAAAATTCTGATAATGTGCAATACGCTGGCCCAGAAGGCTGGAGAAAAGATAGAGATGAAAGAAAGAAAAAAAAGAGAGAAAGCAAGCAAGGAAGAAAAAGGAAATGAATAAAAAGCTGGTGACGTTTCTACTGGGGGTGGGGGGACGGGGTACATGGTAGCAGGGACCACCATACGCACACACACAGACATTGCTGACTGCCCTGGAAATAAACCAGCCCGACTGCTCAGTGTTTATTCAGATATACGCCTTCCTGCAATCTCAGTGCAAGTCACCTTTTGCCGCACATTGCATGTGCCTGTGTTTGTCCAGCTGAGGTAATGCTTTTTTTTCAATGACAATGAAAACAGGCATCAATTGGTGGAGTTAAGTTACAGCCACTTGAACCACAAATGGCTGTAAGGAACCATAGTTACAGTTTATTCAATAAACATGTTGGATTATTTGTCATGGATAATTCCTGGGGGAAAACAGACTGAGGCATTATAGTAATAAACAAGATCAATAACCAAGCTTGTCCCTTGCAGAGATCCAATGTGACAATGTTGAATAATTTACCAGGGAAGGTAATTGAAGTAGTACAAATGGAGCTGAATGGCCTCACTGGCCCTGAGCTGTAGAGTAGAACAATAAAGGTAGCAGCACTTCTCAATTCTGATCGTTATCCAGTGAACTCCCTTCCTACTCTATGGCATATAGGTATGTGTATATGTACGCATGTATTTGTGTTGTGAGTATCTAAGTCTGTGTTGTTTGTATGTAATAATATAATAATAATCCTTGCATTTGATATAGCGCTTTTCAAATCTTCTTGACGTCTCAAAGTGCTTCACAGAATAGACTGTAAAGTGAATTGACTGTATATTTGTAAGCAAAACGACAGCCAATTGCTCACAGCAGTGTCCCACAAACAGTCGTGGATTGAAAATGATCAATTTATCATTGTTTTGTTTTGGAGGGATTATTATTAGGCGTGTGGAGTAAGGAACCTAGGTGTCTCGCTTGCAAGGCGAGTGCTCTAACCACTGAGCTACAGGATTCCACAAGGACATGAGAGCCGCAAAACCAGTTTAGTGAGGTTTCTTCTTTCCAGCTGCTCCCCAAGGAGTTTTGTGCTTCCTGTTTTCCACCTAGTATATCACATGTGGATGTTCCAGCAGTAATACATGCACATACCAACACATACTCTGGGCTCCCCACGTCTTGGCTCTTGCCAAACTGCACCTAATATTCTCTGGAATTAGAGAGTATCTGACCCTCCGGGGAGAGAATGTGCATTCAATTTGAAGTTTCCATGTCTAGATAGTATGCATGAAACTCTCAATCAGGTGTGGATACTCTTAAACTTGATGTTGTTAACTGAAACTCTTATTCATGCCTTCATCACCTTCAGGCTCAACTGTGCAAATGCCCTGCTTGTCAGCCTTCCCAACTCCTCCCTCCACAGGCTGCAGATAATCCACTGCAGCCCGTGTCCTCTCCCATACCAAACTCTGAGACCCCATCTCCCCCATTCTCGCCCGACTCCATTGGCTCCCTATCCTTCAGAGGATCCAGTTCAAGATCTTGGTCCTCACCTACAAAGCCCTCCATGGCCTCCTCACCCCACTGCTGTGACCTCCTAAACCCCTACCAACCCGCCCGCTTCCTCCGCTCAGCCGGCTCTGGCCTGCTCCACGTCCCCCGACCCACCCGCCCCACCATTGGCGGGAGAGCCTTCAGCCACTCTGCCCCCAACCTCTGGAATTTCCCCAATCACTCTGCCTCCCCTCCTTAGCCTCCTTCAAGTCTCGCCTCAAAACCCTCTTCTTCGACCATGCCATCGGTCATCCCCCTTCCCCTCCCTGAAATACCTTAGGAGATCCTCCCAACGTGAAAGGCGCTACACAAATGTAATCTTGTTGTTGTTGATGGTTTTCTGCTTGTGGTAAACACATGACTGAGTAAAGACAACATCAGCAGCTACAAATCCCTGAATATTTATATTGATTTTTTCAAAAAAATTCTCAAGATGGACAAGAAGGGGAACAGGCAGAGGGATTGAGGCAGAGAGCAACACTTAGCATTATCATTTAAGGCCAATTCCAACTAAGGGAATGCAAAATATAACCTATTACCACTCCTCCTTGGCTCACAACACATGTTATTTGTACTATCTGAGAAATACAATGGATGTCTGACACATGTGGAAGCCCGCCACCATGCTTAAGAGTCTCCAAACCAAACAGAGTTCTATGCATCCCACCCATACGTAGAAATTACAGATATTTTTTGGAATGCACTGTCTCCCTGGAGGACTGAATCCTGCTTACAGGATGAGCAGAGAGTATTATAATAATAATAATAATAATCCTTGTATTTGATATAGTGCTTTTCACGTCGGGAGGATGTCCCAAAGCGCTTCACAGAACACACTGTAAAGTGAATTGACTATATATTTGTGGGCGAACGCGGCAGCCAATTGCGCACAGCAATGTCCCACAAACAGTTGTAGATTGAAAATGACCAATTTATTATTGGTTTTTGTTTTGGAGGGATTATTATTAGGCTCTGTGTGGAGTAAGGAAACTTGCCCAAGGTTTCGCCCTGCCTGGAATTGAACTCAGGTCTCTCACTTACAAAGCGAGTGCTCTAACCACTGAGCTACAGGACTCCACTGTTAGGCCCAGATTGACAACAGCAAAGAGTTGATGGCCCCAGAGTGCATGTTGAGGTAATTCCTGGAATCTTAACAAGCTAAACCTGCACAGCTTGCCATTGATATTACTGTGTGGCAAGCTTTCCCGCTGATTCTAGCTAGGACCCCTATCCCTTTCTATTAGCGCTTTGGCTTGCAGGGATAATGAGAGATGAGTGGAAGACTCCCTGTTCAGTGTCTAGTCTGCCCTTACAACTCTTACCAATGAGTCAGGCTGGTTGTGCTGTTATCAGCAGTTCCCAGGAGTATTGTTGACCCACCTGGCTCAGGAATTGGACTATCAAGACTGCCACAGAGAGTTGGCTTGATTCTGACATTCTCTTGCAAATATGTGATCATGGGGCCAGTTGAGCTAGTTAAAATGCTTTGACGTTCCCCACATCTGATAAAGATGTGGATGTTTTAAGACGACATGCCATTGATACAAAAGTTTTATATCAATAAAAAAATTAACACATTAACTCACGCTTGTACTTTGTCACTTAAACCCATGTGTCACAATCACTGCACCCGCCACATCCCCAGCCAGTCAACAATCATCCAATTGAGCACCATTTTCAATGCAGTAATAATTATCATGTCACACAGCACCATTTTCCAATCCCAGTGTTTCTGAAGCTATCTTCCTTGTGCATTGTGTGCCGGGTGGGGAGGAGGGTGTTTAAATTTGCTGACTTGTGAGAGGAGGAGGTTGGGGGGCGTGCAGGCGGGGAGTCCATAAGTCTACACGTGGAAACTGCAGTTTGTCTGAGTGGAATTCCTGGGAGATGTGTCAGCCTGGCTCAGTGGTATCAGCCTGGCTCAGTTGGTCTTACTGTAATAATAATAATCCTTGCATTTCATATAACGCCTTATCAAGTCATTGAGACATCTCAAAGCGCATCACAGAATATATCGTAAAGTAGATTAACTGTGTATTTTGTGGTTGAAATGCGGCAGCTAAATGGGCACAACAGTGTCCCTCAAACACTCATGGATTGAATGACCAAACTGTAATGAATACTGTACTCTTACCTCTGACCAGATGGTTGTGGCTTCAAACTCCATATTGGAACTTTGAACTCACATAATCTAAAACAGTGCTGGACAAACTACAGCCCATCAAGGCAGCATGCAATGTGTGTCAAAAGGTGACTTGCACTGAGATTGCAGGAAGGTGTATATCTGAATAGACACAGAGAATTCTGGTAATGTGCAATATACTGGGCCAGAAGGCTGGATAAAAATAGAGATGAAAGAAAGAAAGAAAGAACGAAAGAAAGAAAGAAAGAGCGCAAGAAAGAAAGAAAGAAAGAAAGAAAGAAAGAAAGAAAGAAAGAAAGAGCGCAAGAAAGAAAGAAAGAAAGAAAGGAAGAGCGCAAGAAAGAAAGAAAGAAAGAAAGAGAGCAAGCAAGAAAAAAGGAAATGAATAAAAGGCTGGTGAAGTTTCTACTGGGGGTGGGGGTGCAGGGTACATGGTAGCAGGGGACCACCATATGCGCACACACAGACATTGCTGACTGCCCTGGAAATAAACCAGCCGCCTAGTATGTGTAGGTATACGTATGTGTGTGTGTGTGCAGATGCTGGTTGAGGATAGGATCAAGCTATTCTGTGAGATCCCTCAAACTCCAATTTAAAAACAAATCATTTTATTTGATAGAACATCTTTCATATTGGGAGCCTGCCTCAAAGCTATTTACAGGATTTTCTGACAGTGAAGTTCACACAAGAGTATGGGGCAAGAGCACAAGGAACCACAGCAATGATTTGGGTGAAGAAAGCTCATCTGATCTTAACCTTTTAGAATATGTCCCCTCCTGTCCTCTAAGTAAACTCACTGTCAGAAACTGGTTGAACAGAAAGCATCAATTTGTTTAAGAGAAAACTTGACTCATACACATGTGAGATGGGAATAGAGAGGTATAGGAGAGGGGATGAGGTGGATGGAGGTTCATGTGTATTATAAGCACCAACACAGACTAGTTAGGCTGAATGGCTTGTCTTAAGCACGTGATGGGCTTCCGCATGTGGCAGACATCTGACTGACCAAAAAAAATACAGAATAGTGCCATATTGTGGATATTATATGGATTATATATTATTATTATGTGTGTGTTATAGAGAACAGCGCCCTCCTGTGGGTATTATGTAGAATAGCACTCGGTGTGTGTTAGACGAGAAGTAGGGTAGTCCAAACTTGTGGCTGCTGAGCCCTGGATACCCTGTCTCAGAAACGTCTGCAATCTTTTTGTATTTGCTTTCCAGAAACATAACATAACATTTGCGGGTTATGGAGGGAACAGGTGGGCCAGATGAAATGTAGGGGTGGATGAAATCAGCCTGGACTAGAGAATAGCATCCCGCTGAAAATGAAACTAGAAAGAGAATGTATTTGCTTTCCAAGAGTTGCTTTGTTAATAAAACTCAACCAGCAACTCTTCCTGCAAAGGGTTCGAATAACCAGATCAAATAAAGTCTTCTACTTGCTATGCTTCTTGCTCGATGGTTTGTTGACAACTGACTCTTTTTCCTGTCAATATCAAGGTTTAATTTAGTAATTACATTCAATTACTCGCCAATTCCTCATTACACATGCTGTGTAACAATATTTTTTAACAACAACAATAAATTACATTTGTTTAGCGCCTTTCACATCGAGAGAATGTCCCACAAAGTTAAAACACAAAGTGTCCACAAAGATAAATACAGAATCATGAAATCCACATGTACTCCTTTGTGAAGATACATACTCTAACTTCCTCATTTGCAGCTTGTTACAAATATGCAACATTTAAGAATTCATTTTTTAAAAAAATAACTAATGAAGTCTTTTTATATCTCTTCTCACAAAATTTCTACTATACTAGTGTTTTGGCTTGTTTTTTTATTCCATTTTTCTTTGATTTTCTTTCTTTGTTTGGGATGCATCCACAGTGGATATTGACAATGTTCATTCCAAAGAGTCTTTTTGCTCCTTTTCTTATCTCTGTCCATAATGTATGGGATATATATAGATATATATTATATATGTGAAAAATGGCTGTTTATACAGTTATAAAACAAGAGTGTTTCAAAATTCATGATATACAAATTGAAAACTCATAATATATCTAATTGACAAATTTGCTTCACTGTTTTATCATTGAGCCCCTGACCTACAGACATGACTGCTGCTTGAAATTATACCAATCAGGTTGTATAACATACTGCGATCAAAATCACCTCAAGGATATCAAAACATTTTCTGACCAGTTAAACGTTATGAATTAAAAAGATAATACAGTAAATCTCATATAAGTCTTATCTTTATGAATTGTATAATCGCCTAAGTCGTACATGCACCCAAGTCCAATTCAGTTTCCTTCAAAAAACACTTGAATTTCTTTGCACTCATCGTATTTTATAAAGGCAAAACAACTTCTAAATCGTAATGCTTCCCTATCCTCCATTGCTCCCACACTTACAGGCTACATTGAATCACAGGAAACAAAGTCTTAACCCATCCCCACTTGCGCAGAAGAACTTCATTTCCCGCCATGCCAATGCTTGACAGGAAGTGCACATGCAGCGACGAGCCAAAACTATTTCATTTCCTGCAATGCAATGCAGCCAGTGGGTGCTCATGCATCATAAGCCTTTCCCTGTCCACTGGCACCATTCCCTTTAAAAACATCAGTCATCATTCATATGCTTAAAAAACCCTCCCTGGACTCATCCCTGCTCTCAAATTACTGCCCCATCTCCAGTCTCCCTTTCCTTTCCATGGTCCTGGAACAAGTTGTTGCTTCCCAGCTTTATTTCTTCCTCTCCCGCCAGTCCCTTCACGAACCCCACCAATCAAATTTCCATGTCACCCACTGCACAGAAGCAGCTTTGGTCAAAGTGACAAATGACATTTTATCCCTCTGCAACCAGGGCTCCCTTTGCCTCATCGTCCTCCTTGACCTCTCTGCTGCCTTCAATGCCGTTGACCACTCTATCCTCCTCCACTGCCTCCCCTCTCACCTCAACCTTCATGGTTGTATCCTTGAATGGTTCAGATCCTACCTCTCACACCATCTCCATTCATCTCCACAAACGGTTTCTCCCGCATCATCTAATGCAGTGTTCCTCAGAGCTCTGTCCTTGGTCCCCTCCTCTTGAATATCTATATGCTCCCTCTTGGTGGCATCATCAGCAGACATGGGGTCAACTTCCACATGTATGCAGATGACACCCAACTGTATCTCTCTGCCTCCACCCTCAACTCCAGGACCACTGCTGTCCTGCAACGTTTCGCCCACAAAATATACGGTCAATTCACTTGACAGTATATTCTGTGTAGCACTTTGAGACGTCTCAAAAACATGATAAGGTGCTATATAAAATGCAAGGATTATTATATTATTATAAAAGTGTTTTATTTTCATTTGAAATGACAGCACATGTAGCATGTTAGTTAAGTGATTAAAAAGAAGTTATACAATTTTTAATTTTAATTGGGAAATAATGCACAGATTAGATATTTCTGCTAATTTTCTTTTGAAACTTTTTATCATTCTCCAATCTTTGATGAGGGGAACAGCCAGGCCTCCACGAGCCTGAGAACATGTGCTCTTCCAGGATGAAGTCGTGGATTGAGATTTAACTGAGAGGAGGGAACATTTTGGAGGACAATATGAACGGAGGTGCTGTCAGGGGAAGTAGGCGATGGGGCAGTCAGGATGGCTGCTCTGGGACAACCATCAACGAGTTCCACGATGAGCCGGGCAGACGATGCCCAGGCTAGGGCAGAGGAAGGCTGTGGGAGGGTCCAGGAGGGAGAGAAGATGGGGAGTGCAGCAGGAGAGAAGGATTGATTGGGAGTAGCGAAGGGTGCGGTCTGGTGCGTTCTCTTCACATTGTTATTTTAAAATAGGTGTTAAATGGGACCAAGTTCGTACAGGACAATGTTCTTTTTAAGATATTTTCAAGTACCAATAATTCTTGTATTTGATTCAGGACCGCTTTCGGAGCGCTTCACAGTAACAGATCCCAGGACCGAGCCCAGGGGGAGGGGAAGGAAGGTGACCGAAGGCGCGGTCGAAGAGAAAGGTCTTTAGCAGAGACCTGAAAATAGGAAGAGAGTGAGTGAAGCGAAGGGAGTGAGGAAGTTCCAGAGCCTCAGGGCATAGTGGCTGAAGGCACGGCCGCCAAGGGTGGAGTGGAGGATTCGGGAAACAAGGAGGCGGCCAGACAACAACAACAACAAGATTCCATTTATAGAGCACCTTTCACGTCGGGAGGACGTCCCAAGGCGCTGTACAGTTGGGTCAGGACTCGAGCAGGGGGGAAATGGTCAGGGTGAGGTGACGGAAGGGAGGGAGCGAGGAGGAGGTAGAGAGTCGAGAGGGGAGCTGAAGCCACGGTCAGAGAGAAAGTTCTTGAGACCGGCCTTGAAGGAGGAAAGGGAGGAGGCAAGGCGAAGGCATTGGGGGATAGAGTTCCAGAGCCTGGGGGCTGAGAGGCTGAAGGCCTGGCCACCGATGGTAGGGCGGTTGGGGCGGGGGATGTGGAGCAGACCGGAGCCAGAGGAACGGAGGGTACGCAGGTAGGTAGGGGATAGTAGGTCAGAGAGATAGGAGGGAGCAAGGCCGTGAATGGCCTTGTAGGTGAGGATGAGGATCTTGAATTTGATCCTCTGGGGGATGGGGAGCCAGTGGAGGCGAGCGAGGGTGGGAGTGATGTGATCGCGAAGCCTGGTGCGGGACAGTACACGAGCTGCAGAGTTCTGAATGACCTGCAGCTTGTGGAGGGAGGTGGCGGGAAGGCCGGCGAGGAGAGAGTTCCCATAGTCCAGCCTTGAGGTGATAAAGGCGGGGACCAGGGTTTCAGCAGCGTGAGGGGTGAGGTACTGCCGTAGTCTGGCAATATTCCGGAGGTGATGGAAGGCGGTGCCAGTTGTGGCGCGGATATGAGGAAGAAAGGACACTCAGGGTCGAACAGAACGCCGAGGTTCCTGATCAGCTTTGAGAGGTGGAGAGTGCAGCCTTGGATGCTGATGCTGTCAGCGCCTGAGGTGCGGAGGCGCTGACGTGAGCCAATCAGGAGGGCCTCAGTTTTACGGAGGAATGAAGGCAAAGGGCACTGTTTTGAGGAGAGAGGTCAGAGAGGTGGGGGGTGCAGAGGAGTGGAGGGATTTGAAGACAAGGGTGAGGATCTTGAAGTCGATCGTTTCTGGGACTGGCAGCCAGTGCAGTCTGGCAAGGACTGGAGTGATCGGGGAGCAGAATTTGGTGCGGGTGAGAATGCGAGCGGCAGAGTTTTGAATAATCTGGATTTTATGGATGGTAGTGGAGGGGAGACCGGCGAGGAGGGCGTTAGAATAGTCCAGCCGAGCGGTGACAAAGGCATAGACCAGGGTTTCAGCGGCTTTCGGAGAGAGGTATTGCCAGAGACGGGCGATGTGTCTGAGGTGGAAGAAAGCAGTGCTGGTGAGGGACTGGATGTGGGGAAGGAAGGATAATTGGGGGTCGAACTAGGCACCTAGGTTGCACACGGGTTTGGAGAGTTTTAGAGGGAGGTCGGGTAGGCAGAGGAGGTGAGAACCGTGAGATTTTAGATGTTGACGAGAACCAAAGAGTATGGCTTCTGTCTTGTCAACATTCAGCTGAAGGAAATTTGTGCTCATCCAGCCCCTAAGGTCTGACAGGCAGGCGGACAGAACATCAGGGGCCTGGGGGTCGCAAAGAGAGGTGGAAAAATAGAGTTGGGTGTCGTCCGCATACATGTGAAAATGTACCCCATGTCTGCAGATGGCATCCCCAAGAGGGAGCATGTAGATCAGAAAGAGGAGGGAGCCAAGGTTGGATCCTTGGGGTATCCCGCAGGTGACCGGGTGAGAACGGGAAAACAGCAATTGAGTAATGTTTTTTTAAATTATATTTATAGGTTTTTGTTTATTTCCTCAGTGATCAGCAAGTTTCTTCAAGAGCAGTTCTCATGCTCCGTCTGGTCTACACTCCCACAACGACGAGCAATCGAATTGTGAACCAACAGCGATCAACATCAGAAATGGACTGAAAAGCGATTTGAGCTATAATTTATTGCCTATGAGTTTTTTAATCACGTTTCTATGTTTTTGTTTATTTCCTCAGGTATGGTCGGGTTGTGTTGAGAAGTTAACTTAAGGAACAGTTGTGTTTTTGGTTTGGCTCTGGCCTGGATTCTCAGGCTCTGTCTAGTTGAGAGGAATGAGTCAAGAAAAGATTTCTTTTCATTTCTTACAGGTACCTTGTCTCCAAGACGCTGGACAGTCAGAGTATAAAATGTCAAAGCTTCAAGATGCTGACTGACTTTGATTGAAGGGCTCCTTTTTGTATTGGAAGCACTTTAGCATCTCAGTGAAGTACCGGTGTAGTGAATGCAAGTCCCTCCCAGCTCTACCTACAGCAGAACTAAGTAAACCAGTCAGTGGGACATAGTAAATCAGCACCAACAGAGGGCGCAGAAAAGCCAGTTATTTATTTTGGTCAACATTCGCTGAGATTTCCATACATCCCACCTACACATGGGAATCCCAGAGAGATTGTTGGAGTGGAATGCACACTCTCTCCCTGGAGGGACACATCCTGCTTACCTAATTCCAGAAAGTATTAGGCGCAGGTCGACAAGAGCCAAGGCTTTGTTGGGGTACTGTTGGAGTCTAACCGGCTAAAACTACACAGCATAGGATCTGACAACTGCAGCAAGAGCAGCAAGCCAGTCCAACAGGATGAAATATTATACTGTATATATAACATTTTTAAAACCATTCATTGCTAAAACAGGCCATTCAACCCAACTTGTTTGTCTTGGGTGTTTGGATTTGCTCCCCCTACCTCTGCGACATGCTAACCCCCCACCATCCTGCTCGCTCCCTCCGCTTGGTGGGCTCTGGCCTGCTTCACATCCCCCGCCTCGCTGGCCCCACTATTGGCTTCTGTCACTCTGCCCCGACCCTCTGGAACTCCATCTAGCATTCCCTCTATCTTGCCCATTCCCTTGCCTCCCTCAAGACCCATCTCAAGACCCTCCTCTTCGACCGTGCTTTCAATCTCCCTGCTTCCCCCCCTGCTCTCCACCCTCCCCGACACTGACCCCCAGCTCAGATCCGAAACTCTGTCTGTCCAGCGCCTTGGGACATCCTCCCAACGTGAAAGGCACTATACAAATGTAATTTTTGTTGTTGTTGTTGTTGGACTGCACGAGTGTCCACCTTTCCTTAGCCACAGGCCTACATTCTCTTTTCTGTCACGTGTGCATTGAGTTTCTTCAAATATATTGGTGCTTTCTGCTTCAATCACATTGAATTCTCTTTTGGCACACACCCTGCTCCAAGTGATGGACCCGGCCTGGAAGAGGACATTGTGGTGTCCCATAAAGCACTGTTTACGTGCTCGCCTCCCAAATGAGAGGACCTAGGTTTGATTCCCAGTTGGGGGTGAAACCTTAGGCAAGTTTCTTTATTCCACCCGCCTGTTTATCAAGCAATAACTGAGGGATTGGCTGTTAGTCGATTGGTGGAAAAATGTGGTCACTCAATCCAGACTCTTTGTGGGACACTTGCAATTGGCTACCACATTTTGCCCACAAAATATACAGTCAATCCACTTGATAGTATATTCTATAAATTGCTTTGAGCCGTCTCAACGACGTGTGAAGTCGCTATATCAAATGCAAGTTATTATTATTGTTCTGGATGGTCCGCAGCTTGTGATGGGAGCAACTGGGGTGTCGAGTGAGCAGGCTATTAATAACCAAGTGTGAATGTGGTAAAGATGAGAATCTAAGAAGACTGGTACAGTTTTCCAGAAAAACAGCTTAAGATCAACCAAAATACTTTCTTTTTCTACGTTGCTCCTTCCATATCACTTGCCTTCCCAGGATTTGTTTTGACATAATGTTGTGGAGTGTGATCTGTTACCCCAAGTACTAAAAGTCAAAAGCTTGTAGTTACTTCATCGCTCATTACCACAGTGAGCGGGCTACAGAATGGTAAGGAAGTGAAAGAGGGGTTTGGGCTGAATAACTTATTTAAAAATAATAATAATTTGTTGAGAATTTTCATTAAGGCTGGGCATGCTGAAAATTCTGAATTAATTAATAATATTTCTGCATGCATAATGAACTGTTGATTTGCTTGCTGACTCGATGTTACATTTTGTATTGAATTATTAGAAATCTTAGAAGCAACACTAACCCCATGAAATACGATAAATCATGTTCTCTGCTTTTGTACTTTCTGCTGGCTCACCAGACTGTGCAAAATGTAACTTTTTCTTCACATTAAATGAGAATCGTGACTTGGTGCTCACTGCCATACAAAGAGGAATTTGTATTCACCTTTGGAATGAATCGTAAACATCAGTTGAAAGAAGGTATTTATTTTGTCACTCCAACTTGTGTGAACTTGAGCACAGCATCAGCATCATCAGCATTCAATTTACCATGAGGCAGAACAATGTCTTGGAGGGAAGTGTTCTCCTTTGCTGATGGACAAACATTTGGGTACAAAGCAAGAAGCCAACAATATTTTCCCACAAAACAGTCACTGGACTTTAGAACATTCTTCTGATATTAAAGGCGCTTTACCAAATGTAAGGATTATTAATATGTAAAATGGAATCTAAAGTGGGAGTTAGTGGGCTTGTAAAAGATATCTGTTAATAATCTATGCCCCGAGATGGAAATGGTGAAGTCGAGGAAGGGAAGAGTCGGAGGTGGACCATGTTAATGTTATGGAGGGGTGGAAGGTGGAACCATCATGCCCTGTCCTCTACCCTATTTTCTCTTTGTCTTCCTTGCCCTACCGCTCCCACTATCTGTTAGCCCTTAAAAGCCTCTCCTTCACAACATGCCGCAGTTCTGACGAAGGGTCGTGGGCCTGAAACGTTGACTCACTTTCCCTTCTCTATAGATGCTGCCTGACCTGCTGAGTATCCGGGATGACTTCTGTCTCCATTGCTTTCTTACTGACTGTCCTGATTTTGAGTCACAAAGCTGTGTCTTCACGTTTCAGTGTGAACAGAAGCACTGAGTGGAACCCAATGTATTTTTCTGCTGTAGGAAGCGTTCTGTGCACTTGAGGGAGCTGTCTGCACACTTTCAGCCCAGTGCTCTGCTCCCAGGTTGGAGATGACTGAGTTCACTCAGGGCAAGTGACTTCATGTTGGCTGAGGTTGAACACAAGACATTTAACAAGGAGAGAGGGAAATATAATAAAAATCATTGCATTTGATATAGCGCCATTATCAAGTCTTCAAGATGTCTCAGAGTGCTTCACAGAATAAACTGTAACGTGAATTGACTGTATATTTTCTGGGCGAAACACATCAGCCAATTGCGCACAGCAGTGTCCCACAAACAATCGTTGATTGAGTGACCAAATTATTATTATCATCATCATTATTATTTTGGAAGGGATTATTACCCTGGAAAAGCGATCCTGCAATTGACTAACAACCTGCTAGGTAAATAGTGTGGAGTAAGGAAACTTGCCCAACGTTTTGCGCAGTCAGTACCAGTAACACTACCCAACCTGCGACGAGAAACGATTTTATAATAGCAATCCTTACATTTGATCCAGTGCCTTTCATGTCAGGAGAATGTCTCAAAGCACTTTACAGGATATACCGTGACTGTGTGTCAGTTGGTGGGGGTGGAAGCCGATGTGTGCACAGCGAAGACCCACAAACAATGCAGTGCATCTCCAGCATTGCCCTGGAGTATCAGTGAGGACCATCGCCGGGTCCAATTCCTGATGCGGGGGCTGGAACCCAACAACCTTCTGACTCAGAGGGCAGAGCGCTGCCCGCAGAGCGCTGCCCGCAGAGCGCTGCCCGCAGAGCGCTGCCCGCTGAGCGCTGCCCGCTGAGCGCTGCCCGCTGAGCGCTGCCCGCTGAGCGCTGCCCGCTGAGCTTGGTTGGCACAGGCAGCACAGACCTCCACAGCCGGTTTGCACTCAGCAATACTGAGCAGAAGAGTTTTTTTTTGTGTGTGAGGAGAGGGAGGGAGGGAGGGAGGGGAGAGAGAGAGAGGGAGGGAGGGAGGGAGGGGAGAGAGAGAGAGGGAGGGAGGGAGGAGGAGAGGAGATTCACATCACTACATAAAAAGCTTTGGGGTCAGTACGAAGTCTGTCTGATCAAAGTGATGGGAGGGACAGCGGCTGAACCCCAGGCTGGTGACTGACTGACTGACTGTTGAGGAGGTCTGTGGAGAGAGTCCGCCCGCGATGGGGACTGAGCCGCTCTCTGGGGGTAACTCCCTCCCGGTTGTTGCTCCCGATGTCGATGGTTTGTGACAGATCCGAGATTCCCGTCCGTCACCACAGCAACTCGGAGCTCTCTCACACACACACACACACACACACACACAGACAGACAGACACACACAGACAGACAGACAGACAGATAGACACACACAGACAGACAGACAGACAGATAGACACACACAGACAGACAGACACACACAGACAGACACACACAGAGACAGACAGACACACACACACACACAGACAGACAGACACACAGACAGACAGACACACACACACGGACAGACACACACAGACACCTGCCCGTCCGGCTCTAATCATCCCACCAGCTCTGCTGCCTTCCTTCGCCCGGGACCCGCACCCGCCCGGGACCCGCACCCGCCCGGGACCCGCACCCGCCCGGGACCAGCACCCGCCCGGGACCCGCACCCGCCCGGGACCCGCACCCGCCCGGCACCAGCACCCGCCCGGCACCAGCACCCGCCCGGCACCAGCACCCGCCCGGGGAGGGCTCGGGGTTGAGGGGGAACTTTACGCTCAGTCACCGGCAGCGCGAGGGGAGAGCGGGAGGCGCTGCCCCGGCGGCTGAGGCTGAGGCTGAGGCTGAGGCGGGAGGGGAGGGGACCCGCGGCTGACGAGGCACCGGCAGAGAAGCGCAGGGACAGGGCAGACTCCCCGCTGCCCCGCCTCCGGCCACCACCCGCAAACTTACCCCGCCCGCGGGGGCACCTGGACAGCCCCCACCACACCCCCCGCCTTCAGCTGCCGCCCTCCTCCCGCCTCAGCCACTGCCGCCCCGCGGGGCGGGGACACTCCGCGCTCACTCACTGCTCCTCACTGTGATATGGCCGGGAAGGCGGCTGCCGTGTGAGGCCGGGCAGGGCTGCCGGGCCGGGCTGCCGGGCAGGGCCGGGCCGGACCATGCGCTGCTGCCTGCTCGCTCTTGCCCTCTGTGCGGCCGGCGCGGTGCGCGCACAAGGCAGCGCCCGGCAGGTGAGCGATGGAGCGGGGCACCTGGGGCTCGGAGGCACGCGGGCTGGCATCGCTGGCAGGACTGGCAGTGCCCAGGCGGGGATGGGGCTGAGCCCCTCCCCGGGGGGGGCAGAGCAGAGCCGCGGGGCGCCTGTCAGCGGTGAGCGGCCGCGGGGGAAGCCGGTGGACCGGCGAGGGGATGGGCAGAGTGTCAGAGTGGGCACTGATGGCATCCCACAGGGGGTGAAGGTGTTGGATGGCGACTCAACCGCGCACCGACAGGACAGCGGGACCGGGCGGGCGGCCAGGCACAGGCACAGGCACAGGCACAGGCACAGGCGAGAGGCGACCGGGCAGGATGGCGGGGTCCCAGGCACTGGCTCTGGGTGGCACAACTGCATGGGCGCCCCCCAGACGGGGGGAGCCTGTGCCAATGCTTCCCTGGGCACCCGGGGCAACGCCGAACAACCGCACAACCAGAGCCACAGCCACAGCTCCAGTGCTCTGGGGATGGAGGCGACGGCAGCCGCAGCCGTGCTCCCCGCCCAGGCTCCGGGGCGGAGACAGCAGCTCCGAAACCCCTTCTACCCGGTGACCGAGGAGTCGTACGGAGCCTATGCTGTGATGTGTCTCTCCATCGTCATATTCGCGATCGGCATCGCCGCCAACCTCTCGGTCATGTGCATCGTCTACCACAACCTCTACATGAGGAGCATCTCCAACTCGCTCCTGGCCAACCTGGCGCTCTGGGACTTCACCATCATTTTCTTCTGTTTGCCTCTGGTTATATTCCACGAGCTGACCAAAAAGTGGCTGCTCGGCGATTTCTCCTGCAAGATCATTCCCTACCTGGAGGTAAATTTTATAGGAATCCTGTAAACATCTCAACTGAGGTATAAGTAATCCTGGGATTTGATATAAGTGTCTCATTGAGATGTCTCAAAAGCGCTTTTACTGTGAAGGGTAGCGATGGCGTATTTTGTGGGCGAACGGTTTGCGCACAGCGACGTCCCCACAACTGACGTGAGGTGAGTGACCGACTTTATCTGTGAGGATTGTTGGCCAGGACACCGGGAAAGAGAAATTCCTGTAGTGCCACAGGATACTTAACATCCATCCGAAAAGGCACAGGTGGGACCTGGGTTTAACATCTCATCTGAAGGTCGGCACCACTGGCAATGGCCACACTCCCCCAACAGTGTCAGTCCGGACTAAATTAGCTCAAAGTCCCCATGTGAACCAACAACATTCGGACTTGTGTTCTTTTCGCCTGCAAGGATTTGAGCTCACAGTCCAGGTTGATACCAAGTGTCCCAGGTGCTGTCCTTCTGGTCAGATGTTAAATTGAGGCACCCGGGGGATCGTTCAACATCTGACCGCCCATTAGGAAAAGAGAAGGGACTTTCTCTCCCCCGATATCTTGGCTGACAGTCCCCCAGATAAAATAAGTCACTCACTCGTGGCTGTTTGTGGGATGTTGCTGTGCACAAATTGACTGCTGTAGGCAACAAATGCTCACTACTTTTTTTTAGTATATCCTGCGCAGCTCTTTGAGACCTCCTCCTGATGTGAAAGTCGTTATGCCAAACACAAGATTTATTATTATTAACAATGCAAGTTTCTTTGTTTCTATTTTAGTGAAATGAGTTTGTGATCAGAAGGCTGAACACGTGCTCCTAACCAGTCTTAAGTCACCCACAGACAGTTGAATTGCAACAGTAAAACAGGAGGAAAATGTTACATCGCCAACTTAACTTCAGCTTTGACAATGGAAAGATTTAGTTAAAAATGGATTGGTCATTTGCTTCATGACCATTTGTGGGACTGTGCACAAAATAGCTACATTGTTCACCTACAAAATACACAGTCTCTACTATCACTACTGTGAAATATTTGGAAATGTCTCCTAGCGATGAAAGGCGCTTTATTAAATGCAAGCTTTATTGTTATTCCTTTCACTGTTATTCGGTTCTAACATCCGAAACCATTTAATAACACTTTTGCCTTTAAATTTTAGCCCTTTTTAACCTCAACATGAAAGTCGTAGCTATAAAAATATATATTGTACAGTTAACTCCTGATAACTCAATACTGGCTTAACTTCTCACTACCACTTAATTCATCATGCTGCCAATATCCCAGCTACACTTAATTATTTATTTATACATGTGCCTAACTTGCCACTCGTCACTGAACCCTTTTAGCTTGTAGTAATAAATTATCACGAGTTTACTGTAATCCTTGCATTTGATTCAGCACCTTTTATTTTGAGATGTCTCAAAGCCTTCTGGATGATTTACTCTAAAGTGCAGTGATTGTGTATTTGTGGATGAAAGCAGCAGCATGTTTGCGAGCAGAAATGTCCCCAAAACAGCCACGGAGTGAGTGTACAGTTGAATCTTGGGATTGTTGGCCAGGATACCAGGAAGGAGAAATGTCTCACCTTGTACTGATGTGTTGACGTGTGGCTCAATGCGTAAAGTGGTAAATTACTACCAGCAGGCTGACTTAGGGTAGTCATATAATACCAGCACAAGCCGTTGAAGGAGACAAAGACAGAATCCCTACTGATCAATGCTCACAAGTGTCTCTGGAATGAAACCAGGTGGGCTGAAGGGCTTAGTCGGGGGGCCGTTGGGGGGGTCTTCTTGCAGGAAGATGGCGGCCAGTGACAGTCATTAATGGAAGCAAGGTTTACGGAGCTGAAATACTGGGGTATCCTCTTGGCTGTGCAAGGGTGAGTTACAGCTTATCACATTGACACTATACCAATACAAAATCATAGACAGCCCCGATCTCACAGGATGTGACTTCTCACTTCAGTTACAATGTTCTTCATGATTTGGTTTTGGTCAGCCAGTGTTCAGCACACACGGAAACCCATCACTGTGCCTAAAAGTTTCCAAACCAGACAATTCCATATCTGCCACCCTGTGTCTGGAATGGAATGCATAGTCACTCCATGGAGGGATGCACCCTGCTTACCTAATTCCTGAATTAGGCACAGGTTCGCAGGAACGAATGCTCAGGGACTCCAGAGTGTGAGTTGGTGTAAATGCTGGAGTCTAACCTGCTAAAACTATATAGCTTGCCAGTGAAAATACATTCTTGCAAGCTTCCCGCTACTTGTCCAGCTAAGCCCACCATATCTGTTCGGGCTTTGGCTTGCAGGGTCAACAGGAGCTAAGTGGAAAAAATCCCTGGCCCCAGTCTGCCCTTCCAAATCCTGCCAATGAGCCAGGCTGGGCTGGGGTGGGTTGTCATCATCAGTGCCTAGGAGTACTGGGAACTCTCCGGCTCAGGAACTGGACTGGAGACCGTAATAGAAGACAGACTCGATTCTGATGTTCCGTTGCCCAGCATGTCATCTTGTAGCCATTCACAACTGTGTGGTTCACCATCTATACGTCCTTGTCATAATAATATTAAATACTAATCATTGTATTTGATACAGTCCCTTATCATGTCATTCATAAGTCTCAAGGCACTTCAAGGATTTACTGTAAAGTGAAGTGATGGTGTATTTTGTCGGTGAATGTAGCAGCTGATTTGTACAAACAGCCATAAAATTATTCATTGTATCTGAGAGATTATCCAGCACACCGGAAGAAACTCCTTCTCTTTTTGAGTTGTGCCATGGGATATTTAACGACCGGCTGAACAGGCACAGATGGGACTTTCGTTTAATGTCTCATCTAAAGAACGGCACTTCTGCAATACAGTGTTCCTCCATTCACTTTGTGGCTGTTTGGGGGATGTTACAATGTGCAAATTGGCTGCCGCCATTCGACCATAATATACAATCACAAAACTTCAAATTAAATCCTGTGAAAGGGACTATATCAAGTGCCAGGATTATTATTATTTATCTTATCCCAGCTATTCTCTTGTCTGTACTCTCTCTCAACTCTGGTCTTTTGCTCATTTTCCAATGCGTTTTTCTTCATGGGAAGCTGTTCTAGATTCATAGACTCATAGAAGGTCCAGTTCAGAAACAGGCCATTCAGCCCATCCAATCCAAACCATTGCCTGTCCTAGATCCTATCCCTAGTCCTATATCTCAGCTTTCCCGCATATCCCTCAACTTTATATTCTCATAATCACATCTCCAGGCTTTTTTGAATGTGCACATGGTGCAGCAATGTCCCGCAAACAGACAAGTGAATGGGAGAGCGCTGCATTGTTGGAGATGGCATCCTTCGGTTGAGACGTTAAACCGTCTGCCCATTCAGGTAGATGTTAAAGATGCCATGTCCCAGTACACACCAACAAGCTGGCAGCGAATTCCACACTCAAATCACTCTCTATGTGGAAAAGTTCCTCCTAATCTCCATTCTGGACTCCCAATTCTGATTCTAAAACAACACACTCTCTTTCTAGACCCCTTGTCCACAGGAAGTAATCTTTCCCTATTCATCCTATCTCAGCCTCCCATCATCTGACACACCTCTATCATGTCTACTCAGCCATCTGAGCTCCAAAGAAAATCTCCAGTCTACTATGCCTTTCCCGCTAACTGCATTTCCCTATTCCAGGCAACATCCTAGTGATTCTTCTTTGTACTGCATTCAGCACTCCTACACAACCTACCAACTCACTGTGTTGCAGGCTTATAATGTAGTTTACATTCCTAGCCACCCAAAGTAGATCCAAGAAACAGTGTTACATTTATTTTGAGCTCACAGGCCAGGCCGACACTCCAATAGAGAGCCGGGGAGCATTGTGGGAGGTGCTGTCGTTGGTATGAGATGTTAAACCAAGTTCCTGTCTGTGCCTGTTCAGGGTACCTTAAAGATCCTGCGGTACTATTGGAAAAGAAGGTGTTTCTCTCTCCTGGTGAGCTGGTCAACATTGCTGTACATAAAATTGTACTTCATGGCTGTTTGTGGAACGTTGCCCCTGGCAAATTGGCTGCCGCATTTACCCCAAAAAATAGAGCCACTATACAGTAAATCCTGCTAGTCGCTTTGAGACATCCGTTTCGCCCACAAATATACAGTCAATTCAGCGTTTACAGCATATTCTGTGAAGCGCTTTGAGACGTCTAGAAGACGTGAAAAGCACTATATCAAAATGCAAGGATTATTATTATCCTCCTTATGTGAAAAGCAATCACATAAAAGATTATTACTTTTAATTATTAGGACTATTATTTTGGTGTTTAACTTGGATGAAGCCAGAATATAAGACGGGGGTGGGGGGGTGAGGGGGGAGGGAGGGAGGGAGGGAAGTCGTCCCCCTAAGACTATCTAAATTATTTTTTAAAAAAGGATGATTTGGAAATATTTTATTCAGAAAGTATGAGAAACCAGCTACAGCTTTCAGGGAGGCGGAGTTATTCACAAAGCCGATGAACTGTCGGGGTACAGACCACAACACTTATTTTCTAGACAGCAGTAGAGATTAGTTAGTGGGTTGCCAAACTGTACGAAATGTTAAGGTTCTGTCTCTGTGGCTGCTCTCTGCCAGGACTGCAGCAGGTCCCAGCACCTGGAAAGGGAGTGGAAATCAACCGGGGTTCCCTCTCCCTGATAATAATTATAAATCCTTGCATTTGATCCAGCACTTTATCATATCTTTGAAAGGTCTCAAAGTACTTCATAGAATATACTGTGTATTTTGTAGGTAAATGTTACAGCCAGTTTGCACACAGCAATGACCCACAAACAGCCATGTACTGAATGACCAATTGGTGGCCAGGACCCTGAGAGAGAGAAACTCGCTTCTCTTTTCCATTAGTGGCGTGGGACCTTCATCGTCCACCTGAACAGGCAGAACCTCGGTTTGCGTCTCATCTGAAGGCCGGCACCTCTGACAATGCAGTGCTTCCCCCAGCACTGCGTTGGAGTATCAGCTTGGATTGTGAGCTCAAAGGAAAGTGGTAAATTAGCACAAAACGTTCTCTCCTAATGAGAATCTGGGAGTTCGGATGGAAGCCCCAGTGCCAGGCAGCCTGGCTGAGTCAGTATCGTGTTCATCTCTGAGTCAGAAGGTTGTGGGTTCAAGCCCCATGTCGGGGATGTTGACATCACAGTCTAGACCAACCCTCTAACACAGTGCTGGGGGGGAGTGCTGCATTGACAGATGCACCGTTTTGGGGCTGTGTCACTTCATGGCTGGTTTTTGGGATACTGCTGTGCATAAATTGGCTGACAAAATTGGCTGCTGCATTCATCCACAAAATATAGGGTCACTCCACTTCACAGGATATCCTGTGATTTTTTTTTCATGAATGCCCTGCTGGGAGTGGTAGTTGAGGCAAAATTCATATTGGCTGCGAGGAGGGAGCCAGACAAATACCTTAAAAAAGTCAGCTACAGGGGTGTGGGAGAAGAGGCCGATTAGTGGGACTGAAAGGATTACTCTTGAGGGAACTGGCACAGACACGATGGGCTCAAAGGCCTTCTTCTGTGCTGCAAATTGCTTAAGTTCTGTGGGTGTGTTATTCGCGTTACCCTTTTGTTTGTGTATGTCCACAGGTCTCTTCGCTGGGAGTGACCACCTTCACGCTTTGCGCGCTGTGTATCGATCGCTTCCGGGCGGCCACCAATGTGCAGATGTACTATGAGATGATTGAGAACTGCTCATCCACCACTGCCAAACTAGCCGTCATCTGGGTGGGGGCGTTGCTGCTGGCACTGCCCGAGGTGGCCCTGCGCCAGCTGGTGACGGAGGGGAACGGCGACCCCGACACCCACCGCTGCGAGGTCAAGATATCGGCCGAGCTGCCGGACACCATCTACGTCCTGGCGCTGACGTACGACAGTGCCCGCATGTGGTGGTACTTCGGCTGTTACTTCTGCCTTCCCACCCTCTTTACCATCGCCAGCTCTGTGGTGACCGCACACAAGATCCGCAAGGCTGAGAAGTCCTGCGTCCGGGGGAACAAGCGCCAGGTCCAGCTGGAGAGCCAGATGAACTGCACAGTGGTAGCCCTGACCATTCTCTACGGCTTCTGCATCGTCCCAGAGAACATCTGCAACATAGTGACCGCCTACATGGCCACCGGCATCTCCAGGCAGACGATGGACCTTCTGCAGCTCATCAGCCAGTTCCTACTATTCTTCAAGTCCTGTGTGACCCCTGTGCTGCTCTTCTGCCTGTGCCGGCCCTTTGGCCGAGCCTTCATGGACTGCTGCTGCTGCTGCTGTGAGGAGTGTGCGCCCAGAGCCTCCACCGTGACCAGTGATGATAACGACAATGAGTTCACCACCGAGCTAGAACTCTCGCCATTCAGCACAATCCACCGCGAGCTCTCCACTTACACCTCAGTGGCAACGCACTGCTGAATTTAAGAACCTGCATTTATATACTGCCCTTCACGTAAGATAATGTCTCAGGGTGCTTCACAGTGGACATTTACAGTGAGAAACGAGGGGATGGAGCCTGGGCGTGGGGCAGGGTGGGAGGAGGGGGCTAAATTGCGGTATTTCATAACTGGCTCACTTAACCCATTCCCAATGCCATCAGTTGAGCCACACCAGGGCAGAATTCCTGTGCGACTTGTGTGATGCTTTGCAAGAGAGCATTACCACTTCAACAATTTGGATTGCTTATTACAGAATCCCACTGAACAACTTTAGAGCCCCCTCCCCATGGTTTGACACTCATGGTCTATTTCCTGAGAATTGCTCAGGAGTAAAGTAACTTTAGCTTTAAGAGGATGTCTTTGACATTGTAGATGGCTTTTCTCAGTATCAGGGCCAAGCCTGCTCTAGGGAGCAGCACGACTTATGTGCATTCCCACTGTGGACACCAAACTAGTGACAAAGTTACCAAGCACACTGGTAACTGACTTCAGAATAGCTTAAAAGGAGTAGCATTGATCAGAATCAGGTACATTTTAGGATAGGGATTCACGCTGGTTTTCAAGCCCACAAGAGTTGAAGTCTGTCTTTCATGATTGTGTGGCCACAGTGTTTAAAGTGTCCGTCACAGCCCAATATCAGAGAAATGGTACTGAAAATTAGCAAGAACCAGTTAGATGCTGAATAGTTGTTGTAAAGTTGCAATTTGCCAAGATTTATGTGAAGTGAAGTGCAAAGTGTGTAATGGATAATTCGAGAAGAGGTATGAGAGATCAGCAAGAAGGCTGGTTCGTTTTGGGCAAAACATGTTTTATTTTCTTGTGGTAGTTCAGCAAATATGTGGAGGTAAGTTGTGATATCTACTGCGAAATTTTCTTCCCTAACCTTGTCATGGATTTTTGGAATTGTGTTCAACAAAATTGTTGTAATTCACCAATAAAACCATGCAAAACCATTTTCACGGCAAAATGTCTGAGGGGTTTTCTGCAAAGTGACTGAGTGTTTTGTAGGTAAATGTGGCAGCTAATTTGTGCACGGCAATGTCACACCAACAGCCTCCGGGTGGTCCAATCTTTTGCCGGGGGCCAGTTGCCTTATTTGAGAAATGTCGTAGAAGCAATTTTTTTGGTGTTTCCCTTCCGGAACCATAACATAACATTTACGGGTTACGGAGGGAAAGGTTGGACCAGATGAAACGAGGGGGGAGGGTGGGGGAGCAGATGAAATCGGCACATCGGCCACCATTTGGATCACCCTGATGTAAACAACTCATTTTATCTGGGTGATTGTCGGTCAGGACACCGGGAGAGAGAAACTCCCTTTTCTTTTCCAATAACCAGCCACGGGAACAGGTATAGATGGGACCTCAGTTTAACTATGCATCCAAAGTTCAACAATGCAATGCTCCCCCCTAGCATTGCATTGGAGCGTCAGCCTAGACAGTGAGCTCAAATACAGAAACTAAGCACAATACAAAATGCAAAGCAATTTTTCTGGATGGCAAAATCCGAAGGTCACTGGGTGCCACTTAGCATTCTTAACATATTAAACCGCTTGTCCAATACAGAGCATGAAAGACTCCCTTTTAAACACACAAGAGAGTATGCATAAAAAAAACGCAAAATACTGCAGATGCTGGAAATCATCTGTGGTATTTTGTAAGAGATTATGCATATATCATTGAAAGTTTGAAATCTGAATAAGGCAAACAACATTATGATGCTAAACTATGCAGATTTATACCAATGGATGTTAATGCATATCATTCCATACTATTTGCTACACTTTTTGCCATTGTTTGTGCTGTTTATGCACCATAACAAATGGAAAATGGGACACTGAAACACAAGTACTCACATTGAGTGACTACTCAACGTAAAATAGAAATGAGCCATTGACAGTCACAAAGGAAACTGATCTGCTTTAATAATAATAATAATCCTTATATCTAACACAGCGCCTTTCATATCAGGAGAGTATCTTAAATGCTTTACAAGATATAATTTAGTGACTGTGTGTTTTGTAGTCAAAAGCACAGCTGATTTAACACATAGCAACGTCCCACAAACAGCCATGAAGTGAGTGACCAATTCTATCTGGGACAGGACACCGGGAGGGAGAAACTTGCTTCTCTTTTCCAATAGTGCCATGGGATCTTTAACATCCACTAGAATAGACTTAGTCTCATCCAAAAGATAGCACTCCCAACAATGCAGCGTTACCCCCAGCACTGCACTGGAAAACCAGCCAAAGACTGAGCTCAGAGTCCTCTGCTTTACCATAGTTATTGAAGTGCACTTACCAGTGAGTTCAGGATAAAAATCTGCACCATTGAATGGATAAGGTTGAAGGATGAACTGTCTCTTTGCTGTGCAGAGATGTTCCATTAGTATTTTTCTATGCCCATATCTCATCCTTTGACCTTTACGTGAAGGGCACAAACCGGTTCTCTGCAGACATTCATCCTTGGCTTTGTGGCGATTCCCTCACTGGATCTGTGGAGCAAGATAATGTGGTGAGATCTACCATAGTGGAGCTCAGACTGCAAGGAGGTTCTACATTTGAGATAAATTATTAATCCAGTCACACTTGACCAGTCAGCAGCCCTCAAAGCCCCTCACTGTCCAGTCCAGTGACTTTCTGGATGTTTCAATGGTATTTATAATAATAAATCTGGATTTGATACAGCGCCTTTCACATCAGGAGGACGTCTCAAACCTTTCACGTGATTTGCTGTAAAGTGTATTGACTGCGTATCTTGTGAGCGAATCCGGCAGCCAATTTGTGCACAGCAATGTCCCACAAACAGCCATGAAGTAAATGACCGATTTTATCTGGTGGATTGTTGGCCAGGACACCGGGAGAGAGAAACTCTCTTCCCTTTTTCAATAGATCTTTATTGGACAATGCGGTGCTCCCCCAGCACTGCACTGGAGCATCATCTTTGATGAGAGGGTCTCGATCTATGGGGTACCTCCCTCCCCAGGAGGTGTGGGCCTGCGCCAGGGGAGGCATATATTGAATTCAGCTGAATTCTTCCTCACAGGTAAGAATTTTCAGTTATAATAATAATCCTTGCATTTAATATAGCGCTTTTCACATCGGGAGGACGTCCCAAAGCGCTTCACAGAACACACTGTAAAGTGAATTGACTGTATATTTGTGGGCGAAACGCGGCAGCAATTGCGCACAGCAATGTCCCACAAACAGTCGTAGATTGAAAATGACCAATTTTTATTATTGTTTTTGGTTTTGAAGGGATTATTATTAGGCTCTGTGTGGAGTAAGGAAACTTGCCCAAGGTTTCGCTCTGCCTGGAATTGAACTCAGGTCTCTCGCTTGCAAAGCGAGTGCTCTAACCACTGAGCTACAGGACTCCACCAGTTCTGTGTATGGGGAGGATGGGTAAGATTGACTGGGGCAAAAGCAGTTGACATTCAACAGCGGATATGATGGAATGGATAGATAATCTGCAGTTTTGGTGAAATAGTTTTGCAGATTAAGGAGTACTCAGACAAGAATTTTTTCCTGAAGTGATTAGATGAAGGTGGAACTTACGGTGGAACATTGTCTGTGGAAGGACCAAGCGATATGGGCAGAAAGACATTTTGTCTTCCGTATATTGAGGCACGATTGTTTTTTTTCTTAGCATAGGGTGGCTCGCTATGACAAAGTTTGAGAACGCCTGTCTTAGATTATGTTTTAAAATCAAGAAAATGATTCCAGGTTCACATTACACAAACCTAAAAGCTAAACAGGGAAGCCAGAATGAATGACAACACAAAAGTGATAGCTAAAATATAGCTCACAAAATATATGCCCACAAAATATGCCAATTCACTTTACAGCATATTCTGTGAAGTACTTTGGGACGTCTTGAAGACATGATAAAGCGCTATATCAATTGCAAAGATTATTTTATTGCAGCTCCCAAAACAATACAATTAAAGACATTTTGAGGGAACCGCAACATCATTGAAATTGAACGCAACAAAGCAATCAAAGCAAATATCTAATCTTTTATCGGAATGTCAAAAGTGTTTGTCAGCCTGTCAGCAATCAAAATCTGTTTGCAAGAGCTCCTCTTGGCTGCTGTCCAGGATTATGTGCTTGACTGGAGATGTCACCAGGCCACGTGACTGACACACTGTTGTAACCCCCAGGGCGGGCACCACACAGCCGCTGTTTTGTACAGATCATGTGGAGTGCTGGGCGTGCGAGGGCAGTGGAATTCTGTTCTGTTAAGGGTGATGCTGGCGGTGGGTGGGTGGGTGGGGGGGAGGGGTTGATGGTGGGAGAGGGAGGGGGATAGATGCACATGGAATACAAATTAGGATTTTCGTTTCATAAAATCACAAGATTGGTCTGGATAAAAAAGGCTCTTCAGCCCATCTGATCTAGGACACGCACAGTCCCCCATTACAGCAACAAACTGTTTTTTAAGAGTCCCAGTGTCCTGGCTTTAATCACCTTTCCTTGCAATCTGTTTCAGTAATTACCTACCCTCTGCTAAAGAATAACCTCCTGGTGTCTGCCCTGAAATTCAGGTGGGATAAAGAGGGGGCAAGTGGGGGAGAATGGGTTGAGAGAATGTTGGTGTCTACTGAAAGGCGTCCACACTGGCCATCATTACACTGAACCCACAATGTCCTCTCTCTGCTCCGGGGAACACCATAGGTTGCATATTAACAATTCTTGCATTTGATATAGCGCCTTTCATGTCAGGAGGATGTCTCAAAGCACCGTGTAAAGTATTGTGCAGTGATTGTCTGTTTTGAAGGTGAACACAGCAACCAGTTTGCACACTGCAATGTTCCAAAACAGCCATGAAGTGAATCTGGATGCCGTAAGGCCATGGAGCTATGTTAAAGCCAGGGATACAGCACTTTGCCCTACTATGTGTAACAAGTGGGAGCAGGTTCCAATTCAGTGGAATGATTTTGTCATTGTGGTCTTCATCATGCTTGTTCTCACATTTTTCCTGCAATGTGTTGGAATTGTATGGATTTTGTTATGTATCTTAGAGGAAGTGCTCGAATTAAGTAATATTAATGATCATCTTATCAAGTTGGCGAGATGTCTCAAAGCGCAAGTAACTGTGTATTTCATAGATGAATGCAGCAGCCAATTTGCATACACAGCTGCATCCCACAAATAGCTAGGAAGTGAGTGGACACCTTTCAGTATCTGAGGAAATATTGGCTAATTGGGCAGAGGCTGCCGAGAGGGCAGCCAAACCCTGGAACCGCACCCCAGTAACAGTGGATGTGGTTCCTGAGGCTGCCCAGGGTACTCACAGCACCTATTGGAAAGTCCACTAAATTCAAACCAGTAAGAAGGGAACATCTTAGGAGTAGAGAGACATAGGCTACCTGAGAGCAAAGCAAGCAGGTAGTATGAGGTACATCCATGTCAGAGATAGGGAGGTTCTGTGGTTTGAAGGGATTAGCATCTGAATGGAGTGTAAGCATTACCTACATTAACAGAAATGGGATTTCATGTTAGTGCCACCCCTGCATTATCCCCCTTTATTAATCCCATTTAACAGCTTCCCCTTAATTGCTCAGCTGTGTATCCAATTCCCTTTAGAACAATTCTATTAATTCATCCTAAGCAGGCATTTATGGTAATGGTTTATACACCCTGTCAAGCCTCTGAGTGAAGAAATTCCTCCAGTCTCTCCCCTAACTCTGCCAATAATTCTTTTGCTTCTGATCTGTATTATCTCTTTCTCTGAGCTCTTATTTAACCACAATCTTGCTGATGAACTGAAGCCATCAGATTTCTTTGTTCAATAAGCATAAATTGCATTTATATAGCACCTTTCACGTCGGGAGGATGAACCACCCTTTGGGTACAATTTGCTCAGCCTGGCTCAGTTTGTAGCATTCCATTTTCAGGCTCAATTCCGCACCGTGGGTTTGCTGCACGTTTTGTAAGTCAGGGTCTGCCACAATTAATTTGACTCCCAACTGTGGTGGTTTCTCCAAGGCAAACAATCTCAGGCATTCAGCTCCACTCATTAGCATTTAATTCCTGTTGTCTTGTCCGTCGCTCCAGTAACCACAGCTGATGTGAGCTCCTGCGCTGCTTTCTCTGTCCTAAGCAGCCTCTTTCTTGTGAAGCGCGGCGCTTTTGTTGGCTGATGTTGAGGAATAATTGGACGAACTTTAGCTCTGCTTTCTTTTGTCAAGGCTGCTACTCCTTCATCTAAACCCAGACTCCTGGTTCCCAAATACAACATCAGAATGGTTGTGTTGGAAGGAGAAGTCAAAGGTCAACCTCCCCAGGGCTCAGACCAGACTGCTACGAGCTTCCCTTTGTGGCAACCACCTCACATTGGTTAGTTTTTATACACTCTGTACTGTCTGTCTGCCCACAGAAATATGGTGTGCAGGAGCTGAACGTTAATTGATTTTGAAGCACTTTTTGGCATATGGTGCTCATTAAATTTAATTGCTTATGGTTTGGAATGTCATAGTACATTCACGTTTCACCCTGTTCTATACTCTAGCGCTTAGGGGAGGCAAAATACAGCTACAATTTACTCGAAGCACATGCAAAAAATACATCAGCCTGGATAATAATAATAAATAATAATAATCCTTGCATTTGTTATGCCTTATCACGTCCAAATGTCTCAAAGTACTTCTATTTTTGTTAGCGAATGTGGCAGCCAGTTTGCCCACAACAATATCCCACAAACGGCCATAAAGTGAATGGACAATTTTATCAGGGGGATTGTTGGTCTGAACACTAAAGCTCGCTTTAAATTTCCAATAGTGTCATGGGCTCTTTAGTCCACCTGAACAAGCAGAGATGGGACTTCAGTTTAAGATCTCAACAGAAGGAAGGCACCTCTGACAATGCATCCCAGCACTGCACTGAAGCGTCAGCCTCGACTGTGGATTCAAAGTTCCAACCTTGTGAGAAGTTGCTGTGTACAAATTGGCCAGTGTTTACCTACAAAATACAGTTACGACACTTGAAATTAAATCCGGTGAAGCACTTTGAGATGTTCTGCTGATGTGAAAGACATTGTATCAAATGTAAGGATTATTATTATTATTACTGTAGTCAAAGGAGAGCATGTGGATCATCGAGTGTAAGCTGCCACGGTGGGCGAGGAAGCATTTCAAAGCTCTGCGTGGTTCAACTGCAGTTGCTGTTTCCAGATGACAATGTACAAAATGGGAGCCTGGTGTGTTTGTCAAATCAATTCAAACCTCTAAAAAACCAACAATAACTTGCACTTATAGAAAGAGACAATTTTCTGCACACAATAAATCTACTAGGTTGGCTCAGTCGGCTGGGGGAGCACTGCACTGTCGGAAGTGCTGTCCTTCAGATGAAAGGTTAAATGAAGGTCCCGTCTGCATCTGTTCAGGTGGACTTTGAGGATCCCGTACTTCAAAAATCATGATTGAGTTTCTCCTAGTGCTTTGGCCAAAAATCCCCCAATAAAATCGGTCATTCCATCCATGGCTGTTTGTGGTACACTGTTGTGCATAAATTGGCTGCTGCATTAAATAGACACTTCGCTTCACAGTAAATGCTGTGGTTAAAGGTTCTGTATCAAATGCAAGAATTGTTGTTAGATCCATTGTGCCTGTCACTTCTATGTAGGTGATCATCTCACATTCGTTGGACTAATAATGAAACTAATATCCATTAAAGTTTGCAGCTTATAAAATGAGGCATGGCTTTCCCAGCTTACAGAAGTGATCTGAAGGGCATATTAATATTATTTGCCTCGCTAGTCCAGCGCTGTGCACCCAGCTTTGATTCTGAGATTGTGCTCTGGTAAGGGAACGTGTGAGGGGCTTTAAAGGCTGAAAATAGATTTAATAAAAGATTAATGAGTTGCAGAATTGTTTTTTTACAATGTGTGATGTATGTCTGCATTCAATGGCATTCACAGAATTGCACCACAACACAGCTTCTGCCGAGTTACACAGTTACATAGAGTGATACAGCACGGAAACAGGCCATTCAGTCCAACTTGTCCTTGCCAGTGTTTATATTCCACACAAGTCCCCATCCCTCAAAATCACCTCCAATTCTCCTCTTCCATACACCTATATTCCCTCTCCCAGACCCCTCTATTCCCTCCCCTATACCTTTCTATTCCCCTCTCCTATATATGCATTTTGCGCTCAAAATACAATCCATTTTATAATATATTCTGTGAAACGCTTCGAGACATCTCAAAGACATGATAAGGAGCTGTATCAAATGCAAGGAGTATTATATTGTGAAATGGGGCAATATTCTACCAGATTGTGTCTACAGCACATTACATTACAGTATGTTTTCCAAGTTTCAACCATCCATTTATTCCCTTGTGTTCACCATTTGACAATAAAAGACAAATATAATAATGATAATCCTTGCAGTTCCAGTAAATCCCGTGAGGCACTTTGAGATGTCCTACTGACATGAAGATGCTATCTCAAATGCAAGGATTATTTAATCATAATAGAAATAATAATAATTCTTGCATTTGGTATTGTGCTTTTCATGTCTGGAGGACATCCCAAAACGCTTCACAGGATTTCCTGTAAATTGCAGTGACTGTGTTTTGTCGGTAGTGTGGCAGCACTTTGCACACAGCAACATGCTACAAAGAGCCATGAAGTGAATGACCAATTTTATCTGGGGGATGGACAGGACACCTGTCAGGACACCTGAAGAGAGAAACTCCCTTCTCTTTTTGAACAGGTGGGTTTTCAATGTCTCATATGAAAGACGACACCTCTGACATCGTCAGCCTAGATTGAGCTCTCTTGTGGAGTTTGAGCCCACATTAGGTGAGTGAGTTACTGACTGAGCCAGGCTGACAACGCATCAGGACATGGGAAGGCGAAGCACAAAAAATTAACTGCTTGAGTGGGTTTTGGGTGTAACTGGAGACTCATCACTATCTGGGGAGCATTGAGAATAGGGTTCCTATCACAGCTCAGTGAACCGGAACAATGCTAACACCATTAGAAGACAAAGTGAAACTCTAACAGTGCAACTTAAAGCTTTCCGACTCAAGCAAAATCCATCAGGGGAATTGGCCGCTGTGGTGCTCAATATAAAGAGCTTTAGCACTAACTATTATTTTCTTAACCTCCTGTAGTCAGATCCAAAATGTTTTTTTCAGTTTATTTTCATTTGACCCACAAAATACAGTTAATTCACTTTACAGAATATTCTGTGAAGCGATTTGAGATGTCGTGAAGATGTGATAAGGCGCTTTATCAAATGCAAGGATTATTAGTAATATTGTTCTTATTTTTGCAGATTCAGACAATATGTTACAGTCATGTGTGGTGTTCCTCAGGTCTCTATCCTTGGTTCTCTCCTCTTTAATATCTACATTATCCTGCTTGATGGAGTCATCTGTAGGCATGGGGATAAGTTCCACATGTATGCGAATTGCACCCACTTCTATCTCTCTACCTCCACCCTCGATTCCAGGACCACTGCTGTCCTGACGGACATCATGTCCTGGATGAGAGGTAACTTTGCGAAGTTGAATGTCAACAAGACGGAGCTTGGCTCCCATCATCAGGCGCTGACAGTATCAATCTACACGGATACTCACTCCACCTCACAGAGCTGGTGGGATTGCTTGATTCCCACTGTCTTTCAAACTCCAAATGTACATGCGTGACAGCGAGAGTGTCAATAAGTCAAAGAGCATGTATGTCTCTAAGAGAGAGAATATGTATATGTGGGAGAGATTGCGCACGTGTGTGTGAGTGAGAGATTGTGTGTGTGTGAGATTGTGTGTGTGAGAGAGAATTGTGTATGTGTGTGTGAGATTGTGTGTATGTGTGTTTGAAAGAGAATTGTGTGTCCATGTGTGAGAAAGAGAGAAGTACCAATCTACAGCTGCAAACCGGTGTGCGAAACCCAGATGTAATATTAAGCACAATGTTGCATATTTTTAAGCTTGGGGAGAGTTGGGGAAAGCGGATCTGCTGAAAATTATTCTGTGCCTCTGACAACAATCATTGGTACTCAAGCACAGCTTGAGTCTCTGTGGCAACCGGTTGAGCCTGACCTGGAATATAGGGTGGAGTGATGGATGCCACTGATGATGTGTTTAGTAGCATTTTACCAGATCAGTGCCCAGAATCTACCCAAGCAAGCAGGTCATCCCCTCAGAGAACAGACCAGGACAAATAGGTTCTGAATTCCACAAAACTGGCAACAAGAAATATATTTTAAAACATTTTTTGTTGGTTCAGCAGGGTGTCTGACACAGTTACCAGTTCTACAACGCGCACTCAAGGGCCATACTCACACTCAAGCCTTGGCTCGCACCAATCTGCCAAAGAGGGATCTCTCAGTCTGGTTTGGAGCTTCCTAAATTTGATGATGAGTCTCTGGGTGTGTCAGACTGATCAAAGTGATGGGTTTCTGCGTGTTAAGGTAATGGTTTTCTGAAACAGTGCAATGGTGTCAGACACCGGCTGAAAACGGTGATGAGTTTCCGCATATGACATTAGCTGACCAAAAAATACACCTCTAACAAATCCACTCTGAGCCGCCTCCTTTCCAATCTATATGAGGGTACAGCTGCATCCAGACATTTTCATATTTCATGAGGATTTTGAAAGGCGTGAGAACAATTACAAGGAGGATGTTAGTCAAGTACAGATTTGAGATTGTTTTCTTTTCGGTGCTTTCAAGCTGCTGGCTGGCATTGCTGCACTTGAGTGAACAATGAACTGATCTCTCATACTGCGTGGCAGAGCAAATCTCCGATGTATTGCCAGCTTTCAACAGGCTCTTCTTTGTGGCAATGCGCGTGACATAACCATACCGTACCAGCAGACACTATGCTCAGGGTACTGATCAAGGCCCTGTGGTGCAATGTGTATGTGCGTCAGCCTGGCTCAGTCACTGACAATCTTGCCTCTGAGTCAGAAGGTGGTAAATTCAAGCCCCGCATCGGGACTTTGAGCTCACAATGTAGTCTGACGCTCCAGTGCAGTGCTGGGGGCTGAAGCCATGAAGTGAATGAACGAATTATCTGGGGATTATCGGCCAGGACACCGGGACAAACTCCTTTCTCTTTACCGATATGCTATAGGATCTTTAACATGCACCTGAATAGGCAGACAGGATCTTGGTTTAACAGTTTATCTGTGTTGCTGCACTTACAAACAATGCAGCACTCCTCCAAGGACTGTTGGGAATATCAACCTGAACTGATGTGGGGACTTGAACTCACAGACTTGGGAATACTAAGCCTCTCTGTGGATGAGCTGTTAAACTGACGATTCATCTGTCTGTTCTTTCTTGACACACCTCAAACTCAGCGAAGAACAACAATGATAGGAGAGCTCAGGGCCCAGGTGTGAGAGCCTGAGTTTGCCCTATTAGTGCTCAGTGCTCGGTGTATTTATGCTGTGACTGCACTCAACTGGGACTATGGAACACAGTTCGTTCCTAAACAGAGAGAGGTTTGTGCTACCTGCCTCTTGGCTTGATGTGTTCAACGATCCCACAGGCACTGAAGAAGGTGTGAGTGAACTGGAAGCCCTGTATCCTGCTTACAATAATTCAATACAATTCATGTTTGAACAGCATCTTTCAATCAGCAGGACTTCTCAAAGTGCTTCGCAGCACTTTGTCTGGGCACCCAAAATGGGGGAGGGGGAGAGCCAGAGAGGGTGGCAAAGGGAAAGATGACCAAAAGCAGTCAAAGAGGTACAACTTGACATAATAGTTTATTAATATAATTCCACATTAGAAAGGGGGTTGAAATGACACTTCAAAGCTCCACAGGAGCTGCTCAGCACTTTCAATGTATCAGGCCAAATTTCAATGTATCCTTCAGTGATTGTTTACTCACCAGTCACACAGGTGTAAGCAGACTTTCCACTCACGTCACCAGGACAGGACAGGACAGAGCGAGAGAGACACACACGCACACATAAACACATGTCAAGTGTGTGTGAGCCTGGCTCAGTCTGCTCTACTAACCCAGGTTGCTCATCCCACAACTTCTTGCCTCACTATCAAGCGTTCAGTTCCTCCATCTCTAACCTCTGTAACTCCCTCCCTCAACCTTTTCATCCCTCCTTCTCTTTCTGTTTTTAAATATCAAATCCCATCTCTTTCAATGCAACCATTGCCACCTAACCTGGTGTCCGACCCCATCTTGTGAAGTAATACTGGGTGCTGTGTTAATGTTAGCCCAAACGTCACCTGGGGCTGAGAGTTGAATTCACTGCCATTTATTTGTCACGCAAACGCAATTGCATCTGTTAGTCCACTCAGTCAGGAACCTCGGCCGTCAAACAAGTTATTGCTTTGTCTGAGTTCATGACCGAGGAGATACAAGAACCTCAGTGTGCGCAGGGGAGCGAATGCCACCACGAGCAGGAATTTTAAGAACAAGGAAACAGCTGCTGGTTCTTTTATCTGAGTGAAGTGCTTGTGTACAAAAACATTCCACTCTTTGTCTGCAGAGACATGTGAGACATTCAGAGTCCGGGCTGACACTCCAGTGCAGTGCTGGGGAGTGCTATATTGTCTGAGATGCTGTCTATCAAATGAGACATTAAACAAGGCCTTGTCTGTCCCTGTTCAGGTGGATGTTAAAGATCCTGTGGTGCTAAAGGTCAAGAGCAGGCAGTTTCTATCCCGGTGTTCTAGCCACCAATCCCCTAGCTATAATCGGTCACTCACTTTCCTAGCTGTCTGAGACTGTGCTGGCAGGAAGGGCTACAACAACAACAACTTGCATTTATATAGTGCCCCTATATAGGGCAGCATCCCAGAGTGCTTGACAGTGGGGGAGCATGATTCCGAGCTGGGGAGAGGGGGAGATGACCGTAGGCACGGTCAAAGAGTAATGTCTTCAGATGGGTGGAATGAACCAGTTTAACCTTTGCAGGATAGACTGGATCAGGAAGACACTGATTTGCATATTGTAAAACAATTCCACTTGCTTGTGGATTTATACGACACAACAGCTCTGGCAGTCCTGTGCTCTCTCCTACCTGCCAGCGACAAATTATCACTTTGTCACTTGCCATTTTCAGTGATCAGAGATATGTACAGGCAAACCTGATCTTTAAAAAGTGTTGTGAGAATTACAGAATTGATATAGCGCCTTATCATGTCTTCAAGATGTCTCAAAGCGCTTCACAGAATATACTGTAAAGTGAATTGACTGCACATTTGTGGGCAAAACGTGGCAGCCAATTACGCACAGCAGTGTCCCACAAACAGTCGTGGATTGAAGTGACCAATTTATTATTATTATTATTTTGCATTGATGTGGGGAGCACTGCACTGTACTATAGGAGGTGCCGTCCTTCGGATGAGATGTTAAACCAAGATCCTGTCTGTCCTGTTCAGGTTGATATGAAAGAGCCTGTGGTACTATTGGAAAAGAGAAGAGTGTTTTTTCCAATGTCCTGGCCAATATTTCCTGAGATAAAAATGGGTCATTCATTTCATAGCTGTTTGTGGGACATTGTTGTGTGCAAATTGGCTTGTGTTCACCAACAAAATACATATTGTAAATAATCCTGAGACTTCCTCCTGATGTGAAAGGCGCTGTAACAATTGCAAGGATTATTATGAGGTTATTATTTCAGAGCTGGGGCTCTCACTTGCTCTGCGTGCATTCACCCAGGGGCAGCTGACGGTCAGAGAGGATACCCAAGTGTGTGGGAGACAGTGAGTGGATGTGAGGGGAATGTGATGCCACAAAGGACCAGACCTTTCACAACTGGTCCTGTGTGGAGCAGTTGGAAAGAGCTCCAAGTCTCGGGAGCCTGAGGGGAACAATCCTGCGCTGTTTGCATTCCGTGGGTGAAGGGCAGGCAGAATCAATGAATGCAGTGCTAAATGCCATGTTGTGATTTTTCTTAAGCCTTGGAGTGCCCGGGAGGTTGATTATAATAATAATTCTGGCATTAGATATAGTGGCTTTTGTCTCAGGAGGATGTCCCAAAGCGCTTCACAAGATTTTCACTGTGAAGTGCAGTGACTGCAGATTTTGTCGACAAATGAAGCAGCCAATTTCTGCACAGCAACATCCCACAAACAGCCACGAGGTGAATGATCAAGACAGAAACTCCCTCCTCTTTTCCGATAGTGTAGCTTTAACATCCACCTGAATAGGCACAGACTATATTAATAAAATGCAAAATACTGCAGATGCTAGAAATCTGAAACAAAAACAGATCATTAGGAACACTCAGCAGGTCAGGCATCATCTACGGAGAAAGAAAAGTGGGTCAACATTTCGGGTCCATGACCCTTTGGCACAGACTTGTTTTTTGTTACAGACTATATTAAACTTGGCTTAACATCTCATCCAAAGAATGGCATCTCTCATAATACAGCGCTCCCCCCAGCACTGCACTGGAGTATCAGTGTGGACTGTGAGTTCAAAGTCCTGATCTTTGACTCAGAGGCGAGAGTGCGAGTGACTGAGCCGGGCTGAAACCTCACCTCAAGGAGGGAGGTCCCTCCACCTTTGACCCATTTGATCTCATCCCTCTAGAAAAATCAATATTCTCCCCTGCCATTACAGCAATGAGCGTTTCTAATAATCAGATAGAAAGAGTCTCAGAAAGCAACTACTTTGAACAATATAAGTGGGTTTGTTTGCACTGTGAATTAAGCGATGTATGATTTTTTAAAATATATTGCTCCTGCTCTGTATTTCCTCAAATCGATGCAAGCAATTTTGTGCTCCTCATTCACCATGCGCCCCCGTTCTCCCTCGCTTCTCATACCCTCTTGTTCTCCTGCTCCCCCATTCCCCACTGAAATGCACACATCACAAGACTTCATTTTGTCATGAATAGCACAGCGGAATTTTCTCAACAGTCTTCATAATACAAAGTGCTTTGTGCATGCTTGCTTTGTTTCCGTTGCTGAGTCCAGAGCCCAGGTACAGTGATAAAAAACTCATTATTTTGATGCTCAGATGTGTAATCCCTGTGCCAGAATAATCCCCCACAGCCAGAGGCTTTTTGTATCATTCAGAAAGCAGTCCTGGCTACATTCAGTCTGATCACATGTGAGCCGTTTTCTCACCATGGATTTGCGAAACTATCAGCAAACCAAGCCCTGCCCATTGGGGAGCTGTGTCTGGTTGGAGCAGCAGTGTGGAGATATAATAATTACCCTTACATTTTATGTTACATTTACATTTTATACAGCAGCTGCACATCAGAAGCACATCTCACAGAGCTTCACAGGATTCACTGTAGAGTGTAGTGACTATGTATTTGTAGGCCAACATGACGCAGCAACATCCCACCAACTATGTGGTTTTGACAATGTAAAATGTGAAATGGATGATGGATTTTATCTGGCAGATTGGTAGCCAGGTCACCTGGAGAGAGAAACCCTCTTTTCGAATAGTGCCATGAATCTTCACCATCCACCTGATCAGGCAGACGGACCGCAAGCTGCAAAGGTAATTTGCAACCCAGCATGACGTGACAATTTTCCAATGTCTGGAATGGAACACACTACTTGGAGGGATGCTCCCTGCTTACCTAATTCCAGATAGTATTAGGTGCAGGTTGGCAAGAGTCAAAGCCTAGATCCCAGAATGAGCGGGGTTAACTGCTAGACTTCAACCAGCTAAAACCAGATAACTTGCCATTGAAAGCTTCATCTGGCAAACTTCTCACTGCTTGTCCAGCTACGACCACCCTATCCGTTAGGGCTTTGGCTTGCAGATTTAATGGGAGCTGAGGGGAAAGAAACCCCTGTGAATGGTAAGTATGATACCTTATGAGAAATACGTGGCATTTTTATAGCACCTTATGTGAAGAGGGAATCTCTTCCAGTGAACGGGCCAACAATCTCCCAGATACAATAGGTCACTCACTTCATGGCTGTTTGTGGGACATTGCGCATGTGCCTTGAAACATCACATGTGCTTTGAAACATCCTCCCAATGTGAAAGGCGCTTCACCGAAAGCAAGGATTATTATTCTTGTGCATCTCTGCTCACTTTTCAACCATTTGCTCTGTGTTGTATGAACTGCATGAACTGTATAACTGCATTGAGCAAGCTTTCAGTGAAATGCTGTGTTATGCCTTCAGGGGATGCAACCGTAACGGAATTGTAAAGGAGTTGGCAAGTTGAGGGGTGAATAATTGGGCACGTCTGTCTCAATTTGCCCTGCGAGGAGCTCACAACAGGGATGGGAGACCATCCAGCAAATCCATTCCTAAACACGGAGCTTTTTGGCTAACATCCAGCCAAGGTGCAATAATAGGAACAACAACAACTTGCATGTATAGAGGGCCCTTCATGCATATTATTTGCATGAATATATTGCCCTGCCGGTAGTATCTCGGAGCCCTTGTGGTTTGATGCCAAGCTTTTCAGGGAAGAGAAATGATCGAAGACATGGCCAAAGAGGAAAGTCTTCAGGTGTGATTTGAAGACAGACAAAGTAGAGGCAAGATGAAGAGCAAATGCAGAGAGTTCCAATGTTTGGAATAATCCTTGCATCTGTTACAGAACCTTATCACCTTGTCCAGACGTCTCAAAATGCTTCAAGTGGGGTTTTGAACTCACAACCTTCTGGCTTAGAGTCAAGAGTGCTATGAACTGACCTAGCCTGACACCTGATGTACCATAAATTGAGTGAGTGTGTATGTTGTAGGTGAACATGGCAGTCAATTTAAATAATAAATCATTCTTCCAGTTGATTGCCTTTCTTGTCAGAAGGATGTTTCAAAGAGGATGTGCAGTCACTGTGGGTTTTGTAGGCGAACATAGCTGTCATACTGCACGCAGCAATGTTCAACATACAGCCATGAAGTGAATGATTGATTTTTATGTGGGGGAATGTTAGCCAGGACACTCGGAAAGAGAAACAACTTTCTCTTTTCCAATAGTACCATAGGATCTTTAATGTCCACTTTAACTAGCACATTTGGGACCTTGGTTTAATGTCTCATCCAAAGGATGGCATTTCTGACAATGCAGTGCTCCAGTTAGACTGCCCTGGCCTTGACTATGTGATTTCAAAGAAGTCCTGACGTGGGGTTGAACCCACACCCTTCTGATTCTGAATATAGTGTCTTATTTTCAGATAGGCAAGGGCGCAAGACAAGAGGGGCTTGGGGGCTATAATATTGCACAATTGCTCTTTCGACCGTGTGTGTATCCAGCGTAGGAAATCTATCATGTGTGAAAGCTTTTCATAATATGTGCGGAGAGAAGATTTCCACATTAATATTAAAATGATATTCCTGAAACACATTTGCCAGAACATTTGTGCAATACTGCATCTTACAGTCTAATCAAAGAATAACTAAGATCATCACAGGCGACATTCCCTCCCCCCCACCCCCCCCGCCCGCCCACCCCACTCTCTCCCCTCATTGTGAGTTCTCCCCATGGACTATGGACACGCATTAAATTCCATTCTGTATCTCTCCAGGGACACGGTATCAAACTACGATTAAATTGAAACATATTTACTTTGCAGCAAAAGTTACAGTGGCTTAAGACTTGATAATGATGCCATTTCCTCTGTGAAATTGCAATTACAATTTCAATTTCCATTTATATAGCGCCTTTCACGTTGGAAGGATATCTCAAAGCATTTCACACAGATGACTGGGGAGTGCGAGATGGGGGAGGGGTGGGGAGGAGTGGGGGCTGAGGAGGAGGGGGTGAATGGTGGTGAAAACATAGCACAGATAATGAACCCGGTTGTGTCAGTCATTGATATGATGAGCACCATATGTGTGACTGGAAGGAGCTGACAGTGCACACGCTGAAGTTAATTAAATATGTACAACTAAAGGTAAATCAGACTTGCTGAGATCCCTGCAGACGATAGAAGGGATGACACACTTTATTGAGGAAATACTAGAAAGAGACGAGGGCTGCTTTTTCCCCCAGAACAGTTAGGATTGGAGTTTTCAAGGCTTTTTAAAACCATGCATGTATCCTGATACATTTGATATGTAGGCTTGCGCCACTGTGCATGAGCCAGTATGCCATAATAAAATAATTATCCTTGTATTTGATACAGCGCCTTTCACAACAGGAGGAAATCTCAAAGCACAGGATTCACAGCAAAGTGACAGCAAAGTCCCAGCGCCTTGGGACGTCCTCCCGACGTGAAAGGCGCTCTATAAATGGAATCTTGTTGTTGTTGTTGTTGTAGTAGTGCTTGTGTTTTGTAGGTGAACTCAGCAGCCGATTTGCACACAGCAACATACTGCAAACTTCCCTGAAGCGAGTGACCAATTTTATCTATGGGAATGTCGCTAGATCACCAGGAGAGAGAAAGGCCCTTCTCTTTTCCAATTGTGTCACGGGATCTAAAAGTCCATGTGAACAGGCACAGACAGGACCTTGGTTTATCATCTCATCTGAAGGCCCAGCAATGCAGCGCTCCACCAGCACTGCAGCGCTGTTCTTACTGTTACTGGGAGGTAATGGTTGCGTGGATTTTGTCTCAGTGTCTGTGTGTGTGTCTCTCTCTTGCTCTTCCTTTGTCTCTCTCTCTCTCTTTGTTTATCTCCCTCACTTTCTCTCTCTCTGTCTGTCTCTCTATCTCACTCTTTCTCTGTTTTAAAAGGGAAACCAATTTGAAAAAGTCTTAGCTTCAGCCTTTCTTGGGTGAAATGTCCCCATTCTGAGGCTGAGCTGAAGAAATTTCCCAACACTGGGGTTGAACTAACCTTTGAAAAAAAAACAGCATTGGTCTTAAAGCTAGGTGCACAAGCGAAGCTAAGACCTCCAAGGTCTGCAATAAATCAAGGCATGTAAAAAAATTGTTTCAACTTCCTAACTTTTGGAAGTTACAATCAGCAGAGGGAAACTTTTTGTCATTGTGCCACAGGCAAGCTCCAGTGACCTAGATAAGCTCCTCCTATGTATTGATCCTTCTGCTGCTGTCAGGTACACCTTTGTTCACTTGTTACAAAAGATCTCCTGGGAGCAAGCAGTGCTTTGGAGCAACCTTAAGGCGATACAGACAGAGAAAGATCCATCCCCGTATCAAAGGACGAGTAGTGAATCAATACTGTGACAAAGGCTAAACATCTCTGAAAGAACCCAAGCACTTTGACCTGAAAATGAGCAATCTCATTCTTAGAATAAGCCTTCCATTTGATACAGCGCCTTTCAGATCAGGAGGACTCAACGTGCTTCAAAGAATTTAGTGTAAAGTGTGTATTTTGTGGATGAATTGCAACAGTCAATTAGTGTACAGCAACGTCCCACAAAGTCCCAAACAACTGTCAAGTGAAGTACAGAATCATTGCACTTTACAGTGAATCCTAAGAAGCGCTATGAGGCATCCTCTTTATGTGAAAGGTACACCCAATGACTAATAAATGCAAGGATTATTGTTTTATTTCAGATATTTTCACTTCGGGAGGACGTCTCAAAGAGCTTCACAGGCAATACTGTAAAGTGTAGTGTATGTATAGTGAACGCAGCAGCCAATTTGTACACAGCAACGTCTCACAAACAATGACCAATTTTGTCTGAGGGTTGGTTGGTCAGGACACTGTAAGAAACCCCCTTCTCTTTTCCATAAATTCCATGGAATCTTTCATGTCCACCTGAACAGGCGCAGATGAGCCCTCAGTTCAAAAATTCATCTGAAGGACATTGCATTCAACAATGCATCGCTCCCCCAGCACTGCACTAGAGCCTAGACAACGTGAGTTCACTTCCAGTAGGGGACTTAAACCCACAGGCTCAGAGGCAAAAGTGGGACTCACTGAGCCAGGCTGAAATACAGTGTGGTGACTGTGACACTGTGTGTTTGGAGGCTTCCAGTCAGTTTGGAGATGAACAGTCAGACGATTTGTGATTGAGCTTGAGCTGAGGTCTTGCTCAATGCCAGGAGGCTTTGCTGACGAAGCCAGAAAGACACCGACTTCACACACGAGAAAAAATCATGAAGGGAGCTCTTTGTGAGAACAGCCCATTCAAGAACAAAAGAGGCAATGTTCAATTAAAATCAGAAAATGCTTACAAAACAAAATGATCTCCTGGAAGTTTGTCGACTGACAGGGAGAGATGCTACATAGTGCTAAAAGAACATAATTGGTCTTCAAACACAGTCCAGTGTCATTGGAAAGCAAAGAAGACTGACAGAAAATTTGAAAATAATGAGGAGGTAAAACAGCGGGGATGTTGAAACAAATGTTGAAAGGGCCAAGTTTAAGATTATCATAACAATAACCATCATCGCATCACTAAACCGTCTCAAAGCGCTTCACAGGATTCGCTGCCATGTTAATTTTATGGACAAGTACATCAGCCAATTTGCGCACAGTGATTGGCCCAGAAACAGCCATGTAGTGAATGACCGATGTTATCTGAGGGATTGTTGGCCAGAACACTATTGGAAAAGAATTTGATATTTAACGTTCACCTGAAAAGGTACAGACGGAACCTTGGTTTGACATCTCATTTGAAGGATGGCATCTCCGACACACAGCGTTCTCCTCAGCCTCAAAGTTTTACTATGGGACTTGTAGCCATAACCTTCTAATTCAGAGGTGAGAGTGTTACTGACTGAGCCAGAATGACACAAATTGCAAGATCACAAAATTGGTTTGGATGAAGAAGGCCCTTTGGCCAAGCTGATCTCATGTTTCCGGAACACCCACCCTACCGTTCCCCCATCACAGCATCGAGCTGCTTTTTAAATGAGTCCCAGTGTCCTGGCCTCAACAACCCTTCCTGGTTACCTTTTCTAGTCTTTAATCCAGATGTTGCTGGCTCAACATAGCTGCCTCATTCGTCCACAAATACACAATCACTACACATTACAGTAGATCCTATGAGGCACTTTGAGATGTCCTTCCAAAGTGAAAAGGTGCTATATTAAATGTAAGGATTATTACCGATTAATATTAAGAGATTGGTGAGGCATTGGAGGCTGATACATAACGGATGAAATGAACCCTGGTCGTGGAAAGTGCATTGTGCGCAAGACTGAAGCTGTCAGATCACAGGCATAGCTTCAATATATTTCAGAACTGTCTTATCATCTAATGCTGTTGTAGAAAGTAACTAGTTTCCCCAAAGAGCAGGATATGAAGCTGAAGATGCTTATTGCATACTAATAATTCTTACATTTGGTACAGCACCTTTCATAGATTTACACAGATGGAAACAGAACATTCGGCCGAACTAGTCCATGCCTGTGTTTACAACAACAACATTTGTAAAGCACCTTTCACGTTGGGAGAACGTCCCAAGACGTTTAACAGTCAGGGGTCAGGACCCGAGCTTGGGGGCTAGGTAGGAGGGTGGTGAAGGCACGGTTGAAAAGGAGGATCTTGAGTCGTGCCTTGAATGAGGCAAGCAAGGGAGCAAGGCGACAGGATTGTGGGATGGAGTTCCAAAGGGTTGGGGCAGAGAGGCTAAAAGCCCGGCCGCTGATGGTAGGGCGGGTTGTGCGGGAGACTTGGAGCAGGCCAGAGTCCACTGAATGGAGTGAGCAGACAGATTGATAGGGGGTTAGCAGGTCAGAGAGGTAGGAGGGGGCATAGCCGTGGAGGGCCTTGAAAATAAGGATGAGGATTTTGAATTCCATCCTCTGAGGGATGGGGAGACAGTGGAGCCGGGTGAGGGTGGGGGGATGGGGTCACATAGCCTGGTGCAGGAGAGGACACGGACTGCAGAGTTCTGGATAATCTGCAACTTGTGGAGGTAAAACTCCATAAACTCCATAAGTTTTATACAGTAAAACTCATATAAGTCGTATCATTCGGTACCATAACACTTATTATGACTTAATATGGCTCGAAGTCCAAGTTGCAGGCAATCCGATTTAATCAAAAATCACGGAAAATAAAATTGTGCTGTGCATGTGTTGACAGATCAAGGCTATGTTTCCCGTGATTCAATGCAGCTGGTAAGGGAGTAATGCGGATATGGGTAGCAGCATTACAAGTTAGGAGGTGATAAATACGACTAGTGCAAAGAAATCTGAACGGTTTAGATGGGGAACGGAATGGGGCTCTGGTGGATGTATGACTTAGATGATTAAATGATTCATAAAGGTAAGATTTAGGCGAGTTTTACTGTACTCCACATTTATGTTGGGAGGACGTCTCAAAGCGCTTCACAGCATATCCTGTAAAGTAGAGTGACTGTGGGTTTTTAGGGGAATGTGGCAGCCAAAGCAACTTCCCCAGTACTGCACTGGTGTGTTAGCCTTGACGGGGAATCAAAAGTCCCAATGTAGGGCTTGAACGCACAACCTTTTGACTCAGGCAAGAGTGCAAGAAAACAAACCAGGCTGACAGTTTTAATGAAATACAGTTCTCAGCATCCATTATAGGCAGAATATGACAGCAACTTGAATTTACAGAGTGCCCTTCACCAGGGTAGAGTCCCGGATCACTTGAGGTTGGAATGGCTGTGGGCAGGGAATATAACAGTAACAGAAAGGGTGCAGGACAGAATCACCGGATTACAGGGCAAGAGGAGGGATTTCAAGAGTGAAGAGAGGGATGTTTTTGGGGAGCGATTGGAAACTCTCTCCCTGGAATAATGAATAATGAAGAAGCACCTGTCCACCAGAGGGCTGAGTCATGTTGAATTATCCCATGCTGCAGGACTCTGAAGTGTGTGAATAATTTACAGAAGCTGACCTCCTTTCATGTGGAGCTGCAATGGGACTGCAGAGTCACAGCTAACAGCGCACTCTTGCCCCCCACTGAGGTGCCACATGCGAAGGGCAATGGCATCCCCGTAAGAGAGAGCAAGCAGAAGAGACAATGACTTGGCTTCTAGGTTCAGTGTGTTTCAGAAGGAAACGCTTTGTGCATCTCTGTGCAGCTCCTCAATGGATGCACATCAACCGTAGGCGCTCAGCAACTCAGAGCTTCGGGACAATGACCTAGTTTTGGGAATCTCTGTCGCTTCTCATTTGAATTGGCTTTCCACCTCTATTACGCTGCAGTGATATGCGATCAATATGGATGAGTAACTATTTCATTACAGGGTCCCTCCTGACTGGTTTCATCAGAGAGAATCTGAACTGAATTTTTCTTCTCTGAGGGGAAACGGAATCCACCCCATGAATCTTGCATTCAGTGCAGTGTGCAGTCTCCAGTTAGTTTGAGAAATCCTATCCAGCCTAAAGTAAAAGACATGTTTCCATCGCAACCTTGAAGGTTGAGGGCTGACCATTGGAGCTGTGATAGGAGGATGATAGGATGGGGGTTTCGTAAGGACGAGATCAGCTGGGGCGAAGGGTCTTTTTCATCCGAACTGACCTTGTGATCTTGTTGCTCCTCCTTACGTTGTTTTCTTGAAACTGACTAATAGCCCTGTCTCACACACCACTGAAACCCTCATTCACATGTCGTGTGTTGGCCTGGGTCAGTTGGTAACACTCTTGCCTCTCAGTCAGAAGGTTGTGAGTTCAAACCCCGTGTTGTGATTTTGAAGGTACTTTTTAAGTTGACACTCCAGTGCAGGACTGGGGGAGCGCTTCATTGTCAAAGGTGCCATCCTTTTGATGAGTCATTCTGTCTGTTCAGGTGGACATAAACGATTCTTTAGCACTTCTTGACTCTTGATTTGCAGTCAGTAATTTCATATTAACCTTATTGATGTGTCTGGCAATCCCACATTGTGCCCGGGCGATTCCATTGCTTTCTCTTTCAATATCGTTTGTTATTCATTGGAGCCCACATTTCAAGATTGTGTATCCCATGGCAAGAAAATGTATACTCTCTGCCTAAAATTTCAGAAGAAAAGGGATAGGCTGGGGAGAGATGGATGGAAGGAGGGATGGTTCTGTTCTGACAGGAGAAATGGACGTCAGCACAACAAGGCAATGTGAAGTGGTCGTGATTAACTGAGAACTTGGCTCATGTGACTCAAGCAATTTCACATTGTCGTTCACGTCTCACTGGACAGGACAGAAATGGGCTTTATTCTCATTTCAGGACAATACTCATGTTCCAGCCGAACAGAATACCGTCGTTTTGAATTAAACTCAAACCCATATCTGCCTATAAACAAATTAGTAAGCGCAACCCTCGGTTAGAATGCATTCCAGTGTTCACATTGAATAATGTTACCGTCACAACAAGATCCTTGCTACTAAAGCTTTTAAAAATCATTGATTGGACACAGTGTTTTTCATCCCAGAAACCGCCAATAATGAATTCAGGAACCAGTACACAGAACACATATAATCTCACCCTCAGCTGCTGCTATGACATGCAATAACTTAGCATCTTTTATGTAAAATAACAACAACAGCAACTTGGTGGTGGGGGTGGGGGGGGGGGTGGAGGAAAAGGAAGAGGGGAATTTGAGGAGGGTGAGGGAAAGGTGCCTGAAAGCACAGTTTTAGCTGGTTGAAATCCAGCAGTTACATACATTCTGGAATCCCTCAGTCTTGACTCATGTCAACCGGCACCTAATACTTTCTGGAATTAGGTAAGCAGGGTACATCGCTTCAGGGAGAGAGGGGACATTCCACTCCAGACACAGGGAAATTTTCCTACGTAGGTGGCATCCATATGCAGGACTCTCAGTTTGGAGACTCTCAAGCATGATGATGTGTGCATCAGACACCCAGCTGATCACGGTGATGGTTGGCTGCATTTGTCAGACACCGACTGACTAAAAAAAATCCTGAAGAACAGGTAATTATTCAAAAATGTAATAATTGCTAGCCATTGAATAAAAAATATTCAGTGACATTTTTATTACGGTGACTTTCTGACTAAGTTATTGCCTGTGGCTGGAAAGGATTAATTGAAACTAAATTCTTTGGTCCTGGAATAATATTGATTTTAGAATTGATGAACAAGTGCTTCAGAAGATTTCTGGTGAACAAAGAAACACTGAGACCTATGATAAATGATAATTATTGATATACTGAAGTATAAAATGTCTTCAGATTGATAGTTTGCCTTTCTCACTCATCCAGGCACGTTTTAATAACTCCTGTCAGATGCTCCGTCACTCCCTGGCAGGGCAATATGTCAGAAGACGGCGAGTAAGATGCTGGCTGATCATTAAAATATTCCTTTTTTACCAATTTACCAGTTGGTCTGACGTGACAGCTCTCTCTCTCTCGCTCTCTCTCTCTCTCTCTCTCTCTCTCTCAGTCTTTGATAAAATACAGTTTCTAAACTAGTTGGAAAGAGCTGATTGCTGGGAATGAATAATTCATCTAATTTGTTTAAAAAAAAATGAGAATCAAAAACCTGCAAAGCTCCAGCATATGGACGCTGGGAGTCAGGCTTGTGAGGAGCCTGCTGAGCTGGCAGAGATAGTTGAATCGACTTGCTCCTCTGTGCAAACAGATCAAAATCACCTTTATTCACCTTCAGAAACATGCATTTGTATTTGATATGGCACCTTTCACATCAGAAGGACATCTCAAAGCACTTCGCAGGATTCACTGTAAATTGTAGTGACTGTGTATTCTGGGGGGTGAATCAGCAGCCAATTTGCATACAGCAACATCCACTATTACATTGGTGTTACTACATTCTTGTACTTTTTTTGATCAGCCAGGTGTATGACCACATGCAGAAACCCATTTGTTGCTTAAGAGTTTCCAAAACAGATTGAGAGTGCCACATATATACGCCACCTACACATGGAAATTCCTGTGTCTAGATTGAATGTTCATTCTCACCCTGAAGGGGCACATCCTCCTTATCTAATTCTAGAGAGTATAAGGCCCAGGTTGGAAAGATCCAAGGCTTGGAGAATACAGAGGGTGTGTGGGGTACCTACTGGAGTTTAACCAGCTAAAACAGTATAGCTTGTCATTGAGAGCACTGTCTGGCAAGCTACCCGAAGCTTGTCCAGCTTGAACCACCCTCCCTGTTAAGGCTTTGACTTGCAGGGTTAACAGTCGCTGAGTGGGAAGATATCCCTGCCCCCATTGACTGGTCTATCCCTCCAAAAGCTGCCAATGAGCCAGGTGGCTGGTCTGTTATCAACAGTGCTCTGGAATAATGCGGACCTGCCTGCCTAGGTTCAGTTCAGTTTCAAGGAGACCTCGCTCACCTTCCCCCTGCCCCAAGGAGGATAGTCACTAGTTGGTCAGTTATTCTGTTTGAACCCATTGTCCATTTCCCATCAGTGATTTTTAAGACATTTGTCATCTGGCCCTGTGATATATTTTGTTATCAACTAGAAAAAGAACAGCGTAGCAAAAGACAACTCAGAGTTGCATCCATCGGATGAGACATTAAACCAAGGCTCCAAATGTACCTGTTTAGGTGGATGTTGAAAAATATTGGAAAAGAGAAGGAAGTTTTCTCTCCACATAAAATAACAAAAGTAATAATCCTTGTAGTTGATATAGTGCCTTATCATGTTGTTGAGACGTTTCAAAGTGCTTCACAGAATATACTGTAAAGTGGTTTGAACTGTGAACTGTGCCAGTTGCGCACAGCAATATCCAACAAACAGCCATGGAGTGAGTGAGCAATTGTATTTGTGGAATGTTGGTCAGGACATTGGAGAAATTCCCTTCTCTTTTCGAAAAGTGCTATGGGATCTTTAACATCCACCTGAACAGGCAGATGGGACCTTGGTTTAACGTCTCATCTGAAGGACGGAGCCTCCGACAATGCAACTCACTCCCAGCACTACAATGGAGTGTCAGCTTAAACAATGTGATTCCAAGTCCCACATGGGGCTTGAACCCAGAATCTTCTGACTCAGAGGCGAGAGTGCTGCCACTGCACAAGGCTGACACACATTTGTCATTCATTTCATGCTGGGATTATTAAGTAAACTAATCGCATCATTTGTCAATTTCATGAATGTTTTCTTGTTGGATTTACATTGCCCTAGTCTATTTTGTTAGGTTGAAAGGAATGATACAAATTAAATCCTGCTAAAAGTGCCTATTTTAATACGCATCGTAAAATTAGATCAGTCCACTCCAGCGATTAATCTGATAAATCTCAGACAACGCTAACAACCCAAGTTAGAGCACGTGCTTTCAGAGAAAAGCAATATTAGCCTGGCTCTGTCACGAGCACTTTTGCCTTTGGAGTCAGGAGGTTGTTGGTTTAAGATCCATGTTGGAACTTTGAGTTTACAGTCTAGCTGCTGTTCCAGTGAAGTGTTGGGGGAGTGCTGCATTGAATGAGATGTTACACCAAGATCCTGTCTGCGCCTGTAAACATATAAAATCCTGTGGCACTATTGGAAAAGAGAAGGGACTCTCTCCCAGTATTCTGGCCTACAATCCCCAAGATAAAATTGGTCAATCACTTCATGGCTATTTGTAGGACTTTGCTGTGCATACTTTGGCTGCTGCATTCACCCACAAAATACAGTCACTACACTTTACAGTAAATCCTGTGAAGAGCTTTGAGACATCTTTACAACATGATAAGGCCATGTATCAAATGCAAGGATTGTGTTGGAATAAATTGGAGATGGAAACCTGCACCTTCCTCATCTGTTAGGTTAAAGTACAATGATCAGTAACAATCATTTTGGTGAGAATAGTGCCCAGATTGCAAACGTGTTAATCCTACTATCTGACATGGCATTGAGCCTTTGCAAACTTCTTGTGGATTACAAGAACATCTCTGACACTTCCCCCCAGCAATGCACTGGAGTGTTAGCCAATACAGTGAGCTCAAAGTCCCCGACGTGGGACTTCTGTCTACAACCTCCTGACACAGAGACAAGAGTGCCATCAACTGAGAATAATAATATATAATAATCCTTGCCTTTGATGTTGCACCTTATCACGTTGTTGCGATGTTTCAAATTTTAATGTTTTACCCACAAATTATACAGTCATTTCACTTTACAGTATATTCTGCAAAGCGCTTTGATACATTGCAAAGACGTGATAAGGCGCTAATTCAAATGCAAGGATTATTATTATTATTCAAATCATTTCACAAGATTTTGCTGTAAAATGGAGTGACTATTTTCTAGGTGAACATGGAGCCAATTTACATACAGCAACATCCCTACAAACAGCTCTGAAGTGAATGATCAAACAGGTCACCAGAGCAATGAACAATGAAGATTGCCATCACCTTGTTTTATATTATGGACTGGAAGAAAAAAAAGGGCAGTGAGCTGCAATAAAGCTGCTCTCACACTCTACCTGTCACTGAGGAAGACTGAAGCTTATCATCAGTTCCTACCCTGTGTAGGACTTCTTTGGAATTCCTCCTGGGAACCCATTATTCCAATATAATCCTTGGATTTGATACAACATCTAAAAGGTCTCAAAGCTCTTCACACACACACAAACGCACACTGTGTAGGCAGATGCAACCCAATTTGCGCACAGCAAGGTCTCACAAGCAGGCGTGAAGTGAGTGGCTGATTTAATCTGGTCGATTGTTGGCCAGGACACCGGGAGAGAGAAATTCCCTTCTCTTTTTTAGTAGCATTATCAAATCTTGAACGTCCACCTGAATAGGTATAAAAGGGAACTCAGTTTATCGTTTTGGTTGTTTGCTCTTCTATAAAGCCGTCCATCCTAATTCCAGATGTCTGCTCTTTCCCCGTGCCCACTGATCTCCTGCCTCTGTGTGTGCCTGCCCAATTCTCTCAAATGTCACCTAATCAACTTGGTTCTATAAGCTGCTCTTGGCAAATCACTCCACACCCTGACATCCCTCTGGAAGAAGTTCTTCTGAATCTCTCTCGTCTCTTGAGTAACTATATTCAACTCATTCCCTCTTATCCTCGAATCCTCAACCAGCAGAAAGAAGTTTTTATAATCTGACGTGATTCTTGTCTGATGACCGGAAGGAATTTTTATTTGCATAATTCAAATTCCCGAACGAGGAAACCAGCCATGGGCCTGATGGGTGATATCAGAAGAGCACCTCCTGCTGGACATCAGGGTGAACTATCCTATTTAGCACGAACTACCCTTCTAGCCTCACCCAGCGAGCCTGCCAATGGTAATACCCCTTGCCTTTGAAGGACTCAAAACGCTTCACAGAATTTCCTGTGAAATGTAGTGAATGTTTATTTTGTAGGTGAATGTGGCAGGCACACTGCGCACAGCAATACTGACTCAGCCGGGCTGACAATTAAATGACACCTGATTTGTAATTACGTATTCGTAATTTAATTTGGAAGCCAATTTTCTGCAAGTTTCTTTTAAGAAACTACAAATAAGCAGCTTCAAAGTTAAGTCTAAAGGGCGGGGGGGAGTCAATGCCTTTCCATGCTCTGGAATCAATTAGTCGCTGATTCTGTGAGTTAGACATTGCTGTGAATCTCAGTAGTAAGCAGCTGCCTGTTTCTCCCAATCTCTGACAATTTCCCATTGATTTCCTATTTAGCACCAACTCCATTTCCAACCTCACTCATAGATCCTGCCATGAGTAATACTTGCATTTGATATAGTGCCTTCCATGTTGGGAACATGTCTCAAAGCGCTTCACTGCATAAAGTGTATTTTGTCGATTGTTGTAGTAACCAATTTGCACAAGGCAATATCCCACAAACAGCCATAAAGTGGATGAGTGATTTTATCTGGGGGAAACTCTCGTCCTCTTTTCCAATAGTGCCCTGGAATCTTAACGTCCACCTGAACAGGACATCAGTCTAACATCTCATCTGAAGGATGGCATGTCTGACAATACCAGTACTGAAGGATTATTTTTACTGCACAAGAAGCTCTTGACTGGCATTACACAGCACCAACTAGAGGTTCCAAATTCCCACAGGGAGAGGAGACAAATTACATTCCTCCCCCCTCTCAGTACATTTTTAGTGACTAACCTCCAGCATGGGTGGGAGGGGAGAAGATAAGCGGGGTGTCCTCAGCGCAGAAATAGCCCCAAATGACATGTTTGCAATTGAAATTTCAGAATCAAGTCCACCCTCTGTAATGGTCTCCCATTGGTCTCCTGAACCAGGCGGGTCTGCATTACTGCAGGGTACTGCTGGAGCTTATCAGCAGAACTTGGAATGGCCGACCAGTCACTGGGGGCAGGGAGTCAATCCCACTCAGCTCCTGTAACAATGCAAGCCAACGCCCTAACAGGAAGGGCTGTCCTGAAGGACAAGCAGCGGAAAGCTTACCAAATAGCAATGGCAAGCTGTGCAGTTTCAGCTGGTTAGACTCGAGCAGTACCGCAATGCATACTCTGGCATCCCCCAAGCCTTGGTATTACCAACCTGCACCTAATACTCTTTGAAATTAGGTAAGCAGTGTGCGCCCCTCCAGGGATTCCATTCCAGACACTGGGAAATTTCCATGTATGGTTGCGTACATATGTGGAACTCTTAGACTGGTTTGGATACTCTTAAGTATGGTGATCGGGTTCCGCGATGTAAGACACCCGGCTGAACAAAGTAATGCATTTATAACTGGAGCAAGAAAATCAAACTGCCTCGAAAACCAAGCCCTACATCAGAGACTTTGCATTTGCAGTCTAGGCTGACACTCTAGTGCTATTTTATGGAGAGCACCATATTGTCCGAGGCACCATCCTTCGGATGAGTCATCAAACCATGTTTGCCTGTTCAGGTGGATGTTAAAGATCCCGTGGCATATTCAAAAAAAGATAGGAGTTTCTCTCAGTCTCCCTGCCACCAATAATCTCATTTACTTCATGGCTGCTGTGGGACACTGCTGTACCAAATAGTCTTCTGTGTTGACCTAGAAAACACAAAGTCACTTTACAGTAAAATCCTCTGAAGTGCCTTGAGATGCCTCAACGATGGGAACGCTGCCATATGAAATGGAAGGATTACTATTTTTATTTTTATGTTCCTCCATCTCCAGTGTGAATTTTCCCCCTGATATACAGTGAGAAAGAAGACTTTATTTTGGGAAGGATAGGAAAAGCTTCTGAACCTCTCTGAAGATTATGAAACTCTTTTGAGAACCAAAGCATTCTGAGGTCTCTTTAATCCCTTCCCGGAGTTCGCGGATTTCTGCAGCTTTGTGTTCTCTCTCTAATGCTTCTCCACACTGAGCATCCGCTATTCACATTCCCTTCACTCACTTTCTTTGAACTTCTGGCATTCTTTTGAAGTCACTCCCAGACTTCATTCTGCACTCTCGGGTGTTTCAAAATTTATGATCTTAATTTAACATAAAGGAAAGCTCAATTGGAGGATTGCAACCAGGGGTAGATGTTGGGTGGAGGAAAAATAAAATTATGCAATGGGATAATAATAATCCTTGCATTTGATATAGTACCTTATATGTCTTTGTGTCGTTTCAAAGTGCTTCACAGAATACACTGTAAAGTGAATTGACTATATATTTTGTGGGTAAAACGTCACAGCCAATTGTGCACAGCTGTGTCCCATAAACATTCGTGGATTGAAGTAACCAATTGTTTTTTTTCTAAGTTCAATGTAACGTAGTTGAAGGAACGGGGTCGTGGTCAGGGACTGGATATGAGGACCCAGAGTGTGCTTAGATGTGCCTGTTGGTGTCTAACCAGCTAAAACCTTATAGCTTGCCATTGATATTGCTGCCTGGCAAGCTTTCCCACTGCTTGTCCAGTTAGGACCGCCCCACCCATTAGGAAATTGGCTTGCATGGTTAACAGAAGCTGAGTGGGATGACTCCCTGCTCCCAGTGAATCGTCTGCCCTTCCAGGTTCTGCCAATGAGCCAGGCTGGCTGTGTTATCATCACCAATACCCTGAAATAATGGGGACCCGCCTGGCCCAGGAACCAGACTAGCGAGACCGCCACAGAGGACTGACTCAATTCCGACATACCATTGCCAGGCATGTCACCTTGGAGCCAGTTCAGTTCCAAGGAGACCCCGCATAGCGGGGAGGTTAAGGAGAGTGGAGCCACAATTTTAAAAAAATATTGACTGGAGCCAAGGAGTACGGCTTCCATCTTGTCAACATTCAGTTGCAGAATCTGGGGCTTATCCAAGCCTTGATGTCTGACAAGCAAGCAAACAGAACATCAGTGGACCTGGGACCACACTGGAGAAGGAAAAGTAGATGGGATTAGAGCAGAAAGCTCCAGTGGGGACGTAAACTTTGGCCTGCATGGCTGTAATTTGCAGCATTCCGTCTGATGCTCTAAGCACAGGAAAGGGATGAGTGATGGAGACAGATCAAGACTCCCATGTGTCTTTTATTTTGAGCTGATCTGGAGTGAAAATAATTAGTTGTGGCTGAAATATTGAACACTGCCGTGGAATTATTTGGCACAGTTTAAGTGACACATTGCATCATCAATTTTCTCTGTCAACTCCTAATTTGCATGAATATTTTACATTTGGAAACTGACTGAAGCATACAGGCTGAATTCAACCTCCAGGCAATTCTGCAACTGTTGCCAGTTCACTCACTGGAAGGAAACTGGATGCATTTATTATTCAAAACATTGCGTATGTGAGTGATTTCCATTGTTCATTCACATTTGCATCACCTGCTTCAAGTTGATTGGAAACAGAGACCTAGAGGGAGGGAATCACAGAGGTTAGAGATAGCGGGCGAGAGGGTGGTGCAGAGAGCAACGGGAACAACAACAACCAATTGCATTTATATAGCGCCTTTCATACCGGGAGAACAACAACAACAAACAGCAACAATTTGTATTTATATAGCAATTTCACAATCTGTCATTGAGCCAGGGGGAAAGGGAGGTGGAGGTCACCATAAGCAGAGGAGGAGCAGAGGAGGAGATCAGAGATAAGGAGGCTCCAGGGAGTGAACAGCATTGGATCTTCAAGCCTCTCGCCAACCTGTTACTCTGGTATTAGTTAAGCATGGTGGGTGCATCCCTTCACACTCCATTCCAAACACGTGGCAATTTCCATGTGTAGATGACATACACAGGTGGAATTCTCAGTCTGATTTAGAAACTTTTGAATCATGGTGATGTGTTTCCATGTTTGAAGACGCCCGGCTGATCACAGCGATGGATTCCTGCGGGTATCAGACACCCGATGATCACGATGATAGGTTTTCGTGAGTGCCAGATACCCGGTTCATCACAGTGATGGGTTTCCATGAGTGTCAGACACCTGGCTGATCAAAACAGGTTTGGAGTTAAGGTTCAAAGACCAGCTTTTAGAACCAGTGGTTGGATTTCCCCAGTAGGGCATACAGTCTACCAGAAGCACTGACACTCAGGTCTCTGCCTCTCCTGGAGTTCAAACTCAGGTCACAGATATGAGAAGGATGTCATGGATAGGAAGTCACAGACATAGAGCCAGGCAGATTTAGTGGATGAGACAATACATCTATAATAATAATAATAATAATAATAATCCTTGCATTTGATATAGTGCTTTTCACGTCGGGAGGACGTCTCAAAGCGCTTCACAGAACATACTGTAAAGTGAATTGACTGTATATTTGTGGGAGAACGCGGCAGCCAATTGCGCACAGCAATGTCCCACAAACAGTCGTAGATTGAAAATGACCAATTTTTATTATTGTTTTGGGTTTTGGGGGGATTATTATTAGGTGTGTGGAGTAAGGAAACTTGCCCAAGGTTTCGCCCTGCCTGGAATTGAACTCAGGTCTCTCACTTGCAAAGCGAGTGCTCTAACCACTGAGCTACAGAACTCCACTATAAAGTGAGGCTGAGCTCAATTGGAGGTTAAAAAAGCTGCATTTGATATAGTGTCTCAAAGCGCTTCACATGATTTCTGTAGATTGACTGTATTTTATTTTAATACAAATGCATGAAGCCAATTTATACACAGGAACATCCCACAAACAGCCATGACGTGCGTGAACAATTTTATCTGGGTTATTTTTACCCAGGACACCAGGAAAAAGAAATAACCTTCTCTTTTCAAATCCTGCCATGGGATCTTTTCCACCTGAACAGACAGACAAAATCTCAATTTAACCTCTCATTTGAAGAATGGACCATACGATAATCGATTGCTCCCCCAGCATTGTATCAGTGTCACCCTAGACTGGGAGTGAGACTTACAACAACAACAACAAAATTACATTTATAGAGCGCCTTTTACGTCGGGAGGACATCCCAAAGCGCTGAACAGTCAGGTGTCAGGACACAAGCATGGGGGAGGGGTGGGGGAGGGGTGAGGGAAGGCAGAGCGGTGGGAGGGCGACTGAAGGCACGATCGATGAGGAGGGTCTTGAGACTGGCCTTGAAGGAGGCAAGGGAGGAAGCGAGATGAAGGGACTGTGGGATGGAGTTCCAGAATGTGGGGGCAGAGAGGCTGAAAGCCCGGCCACTGATGGTAGGGCGGGTCGCGCGGGAGACATGGAGCAGCCCAGAGCCTGCTGAACGGCAGGAGCGGGCAGGTTAGAGGCGAGAGTATAAGAGACTGAGCCAGCCTGACACCTGAGCTGATAAAAAGACACATTTCAGCCTGAGTTTGGATACTGGCAAGGTTTTGAGCCGTCCAGAATTCTGGAGACTCAGTTCAGATCTCCTCTTTCTAATGAGACCCAGATGCTCTTCAGATATCTTCTCTTCATGAGAAGGGACAGTTGCTGTTCGGGAACTCCAGGTGGATCATTTATGATTTGCTGTGATATATTTATTTGTACTGATGCCGTTCTTTGGATGAGATTTTAAACCAAGATCCTGTCTGTGCCCTGTTCAGGTGGACATTAAAGATCTCATGGCGCTATTGGAAAAGACAAAGGAGTTTCTCTCTCATGGCATTCTGGCCAACAATCCTCCCGACAAAATTGGTCACTCACTCCATTGCTGTTTGTGGGGCATTGCTGTGTGCAATAATTGGCTGCTGCATTTGCCTACAAAGCACACACTTAACAATAAAATCATGTGAAACACTTTGAGACGTCTTCCTGATACAAAGGATGTAACATCAGATGTAATCATTATCATTATTTTATGAATTCCTTACTCTTTTACAGCTGTATGTGATGAAGTGGAACTCCTTCTGACAAACAACAATGGGCTCGATCCCAATGGGAACTGTTCTGTTTAGTTCAAGATTTCCTTTTTTTTAAAACCGCTATTTGCAAATGTATGCGAGTGGAAATTTTCAGGGGTAATTTTAGTCCACTTCACTCAAATACTTCTTATTTTCATCTTTTTGATACCATGACAAATAGGAAGTGAAATGGCCTCTTTATATAAAAGAACTTGGACCTGGAGCAAGGTTTAGTGTAGGCCTCAGGGTCACATAAATTGCATTTTGCTGTGTATTATAAACCTTGTCTTATTATATCTGTCATCAGTTCCATTTGAAGCTGTTTCCAAGCAAGTCTCATAATTGCACATTAGATTAACTGATACATATTTCTGTGTCGGCATGCATGGTGTCCTGGCCTATTAAGATCAGGAGTGCTCATTTATTTTGAGTATTTGGAGACTGAGCTATGAAGCACAACCAGACAAACAGAGGTCCTTACACTACACCAGAACTATCTACTTAATACAGCCAAGGGCATCAGTGAAACTGGTGTCACTCAGCCTGGGTCACTTAGTAGCACTCTCCTCTCTGAGTCAGAAGATTGTAGGTTCGAGCCCCACATCGGGGACACTCCAATGCAGTGCTGGGGGAAGTGCTGCATTTCTGGGGGTTCCATCCTTCGAATGAGGCGTTAAACCCATCTGTGCCTGTTCAGGTGGATGTTAAAGAACCCAGGATACGACTGGAAAAGAGAAGTGAGTTTCTCACTCCCAGTGTCCTGGCCAACAATCCCCCCAGATAAAATTCGCCATTTACTCCATGGCTGTTTGCAGGCCACTTGACTTCCTATTTGCACAAATTGGCTGCTGCATTCTCTTATAAATGCACAGTCACTACACTTTGCAGTGAAATCCTGTGAAGTGCTTTGAGAAGTCTCGATGAGGTGATAAGGTACTGTATGAAATGTAAGGATTATTATTATATATTTCACCAAGCCAGAACCGCTGACTGTCAGGGACAGTCATTGTGTTCATTGTTCATTGCTGAGTTATAACAGGGATCCCTGTACGCCAGCATAAGCTGGTGTTACAGTAAATCCTGTCACACCCTCAGAAGCTTGGTTTAGACTCCAATCTGACTTCCGACTTCTGCAAGTTTAAGTGAATGAAACATGTGAAACTCACGATTTTCACTATTTACTAGGAAAATATTTTGAAAATAAATAATCCTTGCAATTTGACATAGGGCCCCAGCACGTTAACAGGATTGCACAGAATATAGCCAATTACTCGCTTTGCGATGTTCATCCCATGTAAAAGGCATAATATAAATGTAAATTCTTCTTCTTGTTATTTAGAAATCCTCTCTCTGGCCCCAATGTCTCTCTGATATAAATGTCTGCAGCGTGCCAGCATTAGGCATTAAACATTGCCCAGGGTATTGGTGGTGAAGTGCTGCGGGCAGCCTGAGTTTCAAAACAACCTTTCTATTCCTGCACTACTTCAGCAGAGATTCTGCCAAGCGGGAATTCAAAATGGTTCTTGCAGCACAACTCGCTCACTATTCATTCAAGTCTTCAACCCAAACCAAAGCAAGAAATGCACAGGGACCATTGGAAATGGTCAAGGCTGGAGTGACTGCATTTTGAACTTGTGTTATTGTTGTGCATCAGCCTCCACGGCTGCACACTCAACCTCACTACGCCAATCAGGAACCTGGTTGTCTTGTTTGACCCTGAACTGTCCTGTCTCCCCCACATCGGCGCCATGACCGGCACTGCCTACCATGACCTCCGCAACATTCCCAAACTCCGCTACTGCCTCACACCTCAGGCTGCCGAAACCTTCACTTACGCATTCGTCACATCAAGGCTCGATTATGGAAACTCCCTCCTTCGCCTTCCCAACTCTTCCCTTCACAAGCTGCTGATTATCTAAAACTCTGCAGCTTGTGTACTCTCGCACACCAGGCTCCGAGACCCCATCACTCCCACCCTCGCCTCACTCCACTGGCTCCTCATCCCTCAGAGGATCAAATTCAAGATCCTCGTCCTCACTTTCAAGCCCATCCATGGCCTTGTCATCTCCTACCTCTCTGACGTGCTGACTCCTACCAACGACGTCCTCCCGACGTGAAAGGCGCTCTGTAAGTGCAATTTTGTTGTTGTTGTATTGGGAAACCTGGGATCAAAGCTTTCACTTTCAGTCACTGGGCTGGGATCAGGAACCCTCTGGGGCCTGGGTGGCTGTGAATTAAAAGCTGAAAATATTGGGAATATGCAAAAGGTTAATGTGCGTTGTATGCTGAAGGTCAAACCTACTTCTTTTCATTACAAATTGTCTATATTATTTCCTGTCTCTCTTATTTTCTCTCTCCATTTCTATGTAATGCCCTGTGTATACAACAGGCTGTAAAGTGAGCGGGAGGTAGTGAGGAAGGAAGAGAGTGAATGAGGTTAGGGAGGATGTGAGAGAGGGAGTATATCATACCCAGGACAATACACAGTGATATATAACACAAATTTCAGCACTGAAATGTGTTCTGGGTACTAGGGAGCGTAATAAATTGAGGATTTCAGAGCTTGCAGTATATTATGGATCCTTCAATGGATAAAATATGCATAGTGTCTATGCTTCTGATTCTTTGCTGCTGAAATTCGTGAGGAAATCACCCAATATTACCACCAATAGATGAGAAGTTACCCAACCCCATTTGGAGTTCACAATGCCAGATGATTTTATTCTGCTTCTTAGAGAACGGTTCAGATGAGGAAATCCGTTGGCAGCTTATGCTTATGGACTATAGTTCAGTGGAAGGAAAAAGAGTCACGTGCCTTCAGTGAAGATGGAGAATGGAGAAAGTTAGCAAGATTGAAAAAGTACAGACAACAACAACTTGCAGTTGCACAGTGCCCTTCACGTGGGGTAGAATTTCAGAGCACTTTAATGGTGGAATTTGACAGCAGCACCAACTTGCAATTATATAGTTCCCTTCATGTGGGGTAACATCTCGGAACGCTGAAGAGTGCCGTAGATTGATACTGAACCGGGAGACAGGAGGTGACTGTAGACATGGTCAAAGAAGAAAGTCTTCAGCTGTGATCTGAAGACAGGCAAGGATGAGGCAGAGCGATTGAGGCAGGGAGTTCGGTGTTTCGGAGCACAATGGCTGAAGGCAGAGTTACCAATGGTGGAGCAGAGGGGACGAGGCACTTACAGAGACATACTGAAGGTGGCCAACCTGGCTCAGTCCCAGAACTGTTTTGTCTGGGGCAGAAGATTGTGCGTTCAAAACTCTTGTTGGGACTTTGAGCTCACAGTCTAGGCTGACGTTCCAGGGCAGTGAATCCAAAATCCTGACAAGGGGTTTGAACCCATAACCTTCTGACCTTAAGGTGAGAGCACTGAGCGAGACTAACATATGGAATGTATGTGCTGGGTGCTTGGTTGCCATGCTGATTAAATCTTGTCTCTCTCTCTCTCTCGCTCTCTATGCTATGACAGCACAGCAAACAATCCTACAAAACTCTGTGTTTACTCAGTGTCTGGGCTGACATCTGCACGGTCCTCTCGATCTAATTTCAAGAACTGTTCAAATGTACAGAGAGCAGAGGAATGTGCTCGTTTTATATAGGAAATGACTTGAGTTTACAGCGAGCTGCGATGGACAGTCTGGCTGAATTGTTGCTATGCATGTGGGTGCCCTTGGGAGGCTGTCAGGTCAGTTTATGTTACAAACGCAGGGAGGGAAGAATTCCTTTTCTCAAACTGCAGATAATACTGTTGTGTTGGGCTCCATTTTGCCATTCAGTTCGGATTGTAGGTGTTAGCCTGGCTCATTCAGTATCACTCTCATCTCTGACTAAGACAGTTGTGGGTTCAGGCCCAATGTCGGGTCTGTGAGCTCACAGCCTAGGCTGACATTCCAATGCAGTACAGGGGGGAGAGCTGCTGGTAGTGTCATCCTTCAAGTGAAATGTTCACAAGATCACAAGTTCGGTCTGGATGAAGAAGGTCCTATTACCCTTCCGATCTTATCCCTCCAGAACACCCACCCTACTGTTTCACCAACCCTTCTCCCCCCTACTCCCACCACCATTTCACCCCCACTCACCCGCCATCACAACATCAAGCTGCTTTTTAAATGAGTTCCAATATTCTGGCCTCAACCAGCCTTCCTGGAACCCTGTTCCAGTCATTAATTACCCTCTGGGTAAAGAAAATCTTCCTGGTGTCTGTCCTGAAATTACCTTTTACAACTCTAAACCTGTCTCCTTTTTTTTTACTGTCTTGCCGCAACTTAAAGTATTGATCTAGGTTTACTCTTTCAATCTCATTTAAAATTTTATATTTGTCTACGAGATCCGCTCCGAGTCATCTTCTCTCAAGACTGAAGAGCCCTGGATTGCCTAATCATTGCTCACAGCTCAATCCTCTGGGGATCACCCTTGTTGCTATCCTCTCCATTGCCTCTTGGGCATGGGCAGCCTTATGTCACATTGACCAGAACTGTACGCAATAGTTTAGGTGTGGTCTGACTAGAGCACTGTACAACCTGCGTATGAGGTCTAGGGATTTAAACTCAACTGAGTTAGCAATCTAGCCCACCATTTGTTTATTGCTTCCTCACACTGTTTTGACAGTTAAACCAAGGTCCCGTGTTTGCCTGTTCAGTGGACATTAAAGATTTCCTGACACTATTGGAAAAGAGATGAGTTTCTCTCTCCTGGTGTACTGGCCAACAATCTCCCTAATAAAATCGGATATTCACTTCATCTCAGTCCAAACAGAACGTTCTTACAAGAACGCGAAAGATATTAAACAGTCATCTTGTGGACAGCCACCAATTCCTTCTGTCATTTACTTCCTCTACTGTTAGATACTTCTGAGTAATCTAATTAATTTAGCGTGGAATTAGTAAATATTTACCACAACTGCAGCCAATTGATCTGGCAATTCCCTCTTCCTCGGCCCTGCACAACAAACACAGATTTACATTTATACAGTGCATTTCACATTCAGAGGTGCTGGCACATTAACAGTCCTGGCCAGGGAACCAAATTAGAGGTGGAAGCCCAGGGGTTTGGGAAGGTAAAGATGACCGAAAGTGAGATCAAAGCGGTAAGTCTTGAGATGGACCTTGAATGAGGTGAGAGAAGAGAGCAAGTCACAGGGATGTTCCACAAACAGCCATGAAGTGGATGTCCAATTTTTATCTGGGAGATAGTCAGCCAGGAAAATGGGGAGAAACCTTCCTCTGTTTTTGAAAAGTGCCATGGGACCACTTCAACAACCATTTAAACAGACAGACCGGATCTCAGTTTAATTTCTCATCTGAATGACGCACCTCTGATATTGGAGCACTGCACTGTAGTGTCAGCCAGACTGTGAGTTCAAAATCTTGACATGGGTCTTGAACCAACAACCTTTTGACTAAGAGGTGGGTGTGCAATCAACTGAGCCAGGCTGATAATCATTCTTGGATCTGTTAAGGACCTGTTGCATGTTATTTGCAATCTATTTATACACCAGCTCTTCAGAGCCCTACAATCCTCTGACACAGAGGCCAGAATGTGACCAGCTGAGCAAGGCTGCCACCTAATGTTTTGTAACAGAACAGAATAGGACCACAACCTCACTTAGCAACCACAGCGGTATGTTACTCTATGCATTGGGACAATCACAAACATTACTCGATTTCCCAAGTTGCACAAAGCTTTGGAAGAATGGAAAGAAACAATTGACAATCTCTCACAGATAGATTGCGGTCATGATTCAACAGGCTTTCAGAGATTGACTTCTCTATTCATCTCAGTTGCTCATCACAAGTGCATTGGTCCCTACTCAGCAGCACTGAAATTGCCAGAGACTGGGAGAGGTAGACAGCCACAAACGGCTTATGGCTGAGATCCGCAGTGATGTTTAACTCACAAGATCAGCAGACAATTGATTCCAATGCGTGACAAAATCTTGAATTTCCCATCCTCTGGCTATCTCTAAACCACCCTGTTACAATGAATGACAAAGAATAGGCTGTATTTCAAAGATCCTGAACCCCATCATTCTGATATGACAGGCTGCAGCCGATGCTGATGTGTTCTGGGTTTACAATCATAAATTTTAATTCTAGCTGTAAGGTATTGGAGAGACAGACCACCTTTACTCTATTTAGAGCATGCCGGATGTTTGGCAAATCGTGGAATTTAGTCTCAACTTTGAAGCTGCTTTTCTGTAGTCTCTTAAAATTGCAGAAAATTGGCTTCCAAATTAAATTATGAATACTGACCCAGGCGGCATTTAATTGACAGCCCGCCTTAGTCAGTATTGCTGCGCACAAAGGGATTGCCACATATGCCCACAATATAAACAATCACTACACTTCACAGTAAATCCTGTGAAGCTTTGAGATATCCATCTGCTGAACTTTTCTAGAACTCCAGTGGGGGGATCGAGCATCAGCACAGATGGGGAGAAAGTAGGGCATGGGATTAGAGTAGAGAGCTCCAGAAGGGCAGCGAGCACCAGCAGAGGCACGATGAGGAGAGCGGGGAGAATGGTATTAGATTGAAAGCTCCAGTGGAGGAGTGAGCACCAGAACAGAAATAATGGGAAAAAAGCAGGCAATGGGATTAGTGTGTACCAGTGGGGGATCAAGCATTAGCAAAGACCGACATACCCAATTCTTCATAGTAATTAGGATATGGAATGCCCTGCCACCAATGGTAGTTGAAGCAGGATCTGTATTAGCTTTGAAAAGGGAGCGAGATATGTATCTAAAAGGGAATAAACTGATGATAATAATTTTTACATTTGGTATGGCACCTTTTCACATTGGGAGCTGAAACATTTCATAGGATATACTGTAAAGTGGAATGGCTGTGTTTTCTATGGGTGAACTGCAGAACTGGAGTATGAGGAAAGGACAGTTAAATGGGACTGAAAGGAATGCTCTTAAAAGAGCTGGCACAGACATGAAGGGTTGAATGGCCTTCTTCTGTGCTCTAAATGTCTGTGCTTCTAAGTTAAGACAACATTTAAAAAATTTCCTCAATTCTGTGTAAAATGATCTTCCAGGAATTTTGGCAGTCTAGTGGGAAATGTGCCTGAATGTGAACTAAACAACATAACAACTGGCATCTACCCAGCACTCTTCACGCAAGATAACGACTCAGAGCTCTGTACAGTGACAGGGTTGGAGTAGAGATGCGGAGGTGACCATAGGTGTGATGGAAGAGGTGAGATTTTAAGATAGAAAGGAGGTGAGGTAGATGGATTGAAGCAGCGATTGCATTATTGCATTCTCAGCAAACAATCTTGTGTCTACGATAAACTGTCAGTGTTATTAATATTTAAAGGCATTTGGAGATGTGCAACCTTTCAAATAATAATTCTTACATTTGATATAGGGCCTTTCACATTGCGAGGACATCTCCAAGCGCTTCATGGATTCACTGCAAAGTGTAGTGACTGTGTATTTTGTAGGTGAATCTGGCAGCCAATTTGTGCACAGCAATGTCCCAAATACAGGCATGAAGTGAATGATCAATTTTTCTGGGAGGCTATTGGGCGGGACACCACGAGAGAGCAACTCTCTTCTCTTTTCAAATTGAGCCATGGGATCGTAAACGTCCCCCTGAACAGGCAGACAAGATCTCGGTCCAAAGTCTCACCCGAAGGACAATGCAGCTTACCCACAGTGCAGACTGGTGCGTTAACCTGGAGTCCAGTATATGTGTTCAAAGTCCTGAGACCTGAGGCTTGAACCCACAGCTTTCTAGACTCAAGGCGAGAGTGCTGAGCCAGGATGATACATTACTCTGAATAATTGAGATTTGAAGATGTAGCATTGGAAGAATTATAAAGTAACATTTCCAGTAAAGATTAAACTAATTTGAATTTATCAGCAGCTATGGCCATGAAAGATTTACAATGTTGCCATTGTTGCAAATATAACAGATCAATCTGCATTGTAATGTTAACGCATTGCTTTGTCTGTTTCATGCCAACGACACCAGTGCTTTAAAAGTGGAAAGTGGCCGAAGGCTCAGGTGAACAGATGATAGTTTTTAGGTGTGTTTTGGAACTAGAGAGGGGGAATGTGTCAGGCTGAGAGATTTCAGGTGAGTGGGGGCTGAAAGCTCACTTGCCAATGGTTTGGACATAGCAGGGCAGGCTGGCATGAAGAGCGCTGGAGTTGTCGAAGAGAGAGAGGGACAGAGGGATGGGGTGGGTAGGTATTTAGGAATGGAGGACACCAAACAGAACCCTCTGATTTGGACACTAGAGTGCTACAAGGCACTTAAGACCTCTGAAATGAGTTGTGTCTCTGCTACCCATGGCATCTCGCCACCCTGTAAATGAGCATCTTTAAATGTCTCAGCCAATATATTTTATACAGAGACGTTAGCTTTGTATTTAATTGGTAAAAGTCTTAGTGCTCCGGTTCCTGTGGGTCTGCAATACTCCAGGGCACTGCTGATGACAGACCAGCCAGCCTGGCTGATCTGCAGGACTTGAAGGGGCAAACCAGTCACTGGTGGGAGGAATCCTTCCCACTCAGCTCCCGTTAACCCTGCGAATCAAAGCACTAAGTGGTAGGGTGGTCCTAGCTAGACAACAACAACATTACACTTGTATCACTCCTTTCACGTTGGGAGGACATCTCAAGGCGTTGGACAGTCATGTTTCGGACCCGAGCTTGGGGTTGGGATTGGGGAAGTTAGAGGGCAGTGGGGGAAGCAGGGTGGTTGAAAGCACAGTCGAAGAGGAGGGTCTTGAGATGGGCTTGAAAGAGGCAAGGGAGGGGACGAGGTGGAGGGACTGCGGGACGGAGTTCCAGAGGGTAGGGGCAGAGTAGCAGAAGGGCCACCTGCCAATGGTTGGGTTTGTGAGGTGGAGAACGTAAAGCAGGCCAGAGCCCGCTGAGTGGAGGGAGCGGTAGGGGGTTAGGAGGTAGCAGAGGTAGAGGGGAGCAAGACCATGGAGGGCTTTGAAGGTGAGGACCAGGATCTCAAATTGTATCTCTGTGTGATGGGAAGCCAGTGGAGTCGGGCAAGGATGGGGCTGATAGGGTCACAGAGCCTGGTGCGGGTGAGGACACAGGCTGCAAAGTTCTGGATGATTTGCAGCCTATGAGGGAGGAGTTGGGGAGGCCGACAAGCAAGGAGTTTGCATAGTCAAGCCTTGATGTTATGAATGCGTGTATGAGGGTTTCGGCGGCCTGTGGTGTGAGACAGTGGCGGAGCTGGGTGATGTTGCAGAGTTGGGGTAGACAGAACGGGTCGTGCATGGATGTGGGGTAGAACACCAACAACAACAAGATTACATTTGTATAGTGCCTTTCACATCGGGAGGAAGTCCAAGGCGTTGGACAGAATGCAGCATTTCAGACTCGAGCTGGGTTCGGGGGGGGAGGGGTGGGGGGAAGGGGGGTTGCCTTTGGCATGGTCAAAGAGGAGGGTTTTGAGGCGGGACTTCCAGGAGGCTAAGGAGGGGGCGAGGAGGCGTGACTGGGGATGGAATTCTGGAGGTTGGGGGCAGAGTGGCTGAAGGCTCTCCTGCCAATGGTGGGGCAAGTGGGTCGGGGGATGTGGAGCAGGCCAGAGCCGGCTGAGCAGAGGGAATGGGCGGGTTGGTAGTGGGTTAAGAGGTCGCAGAGGTAGGGTGGGGCGAGACCATGGAGGGCTTTGTATGTGAGGACCAGGATCTTGAACTGGATCCTCTGAAGGATAGGGAGCCAATGGAGAATGGACAGTGGGAGAAATGGGGTCACAGCGTTTGGTGCGGGATAGGACACGGGCTGCAGAGTTCTGGATTATCTGCAGCCTGTGGAGGGAGGAGTTGGGAAGACCGACAAGCGATGTTACAAAGGTGAGGGAAGGCAGAGTGGGTCATGGCTTGAATGTGACAAACTACAGTTTAGGGTCGAACAAGACACCTGGGTTCCTGACTGGTTTGGTGAGTTGTAGTGTGCAACCATGGAGGTTGATGCTGCCACAGCCTGAGGTGCTGAGGCGCTGGCGCGAGCCAATCAGGAGGGCCTCAGTCTTGTTCACATTCAACTGTAGGAAATTTGTCCTCATCCAGGACTTGATGTTCGACAGGCAGTCTGTGGTCCTGGAGTTGAGGGTGGAGGCAGAAAGATAGAGTTGGGTGTCATCCGCAAACATGTGGAAGTTGACCCCATGTCTGCAGATAATGTCACCAAGGGGGAGCATGTACATATTAAAGAGGAGAGGGCCAAGGACAGAGCCCTGAGGGACGCCAGACGTGACAGTGCTGGGGCTGGAGGAGAAACCGTTAGACGCTACAGAGTGGAGACGGTGAGAGAGATAGGAATCAAACCAGACAAGGGCAGACCCGTGAAGATTAAGTAAAGAGGAGAGGCAGTGTATGAGGATGGAGTGGTCGACAGTGTTGAAGGCAGCAGATAGGTTGAGGAGGACAAGGAGGCAGAGGGAGCCCTGATCACAGATGTTCAGAATGTCATTAGTGACTTTGACCAGGGCTGTTTCTGTTCTGTGGGCAGCGCGGAAGCCGGATTGGAGGAGTTCAGAGAGGGAATGGCGAGAGAGAAGCGGAGCTGGGACATGATGACTGGTTCCAGGATCTTGGAGTGGAATGGGAGGTTAGAGATCGGCTGGTAGCTGGAGAGGAGGGATGGATCCAGGAAAAGTTTTTTCAAGATGGGGATGATGATGGCTGTTTTTAGGGGGCTGGGAACTGAACTGGTGGACAAGGAGCGGTTGATGACATTGGATAGCAGAGGGGCCAGAAGGGGAAGCTGGGAGATGAAGAGAGAGGTGAGAATGGGATTGAGGGAGCAGGTGGTGGGTTTAAGTTTTCAGACAGTCGTGGTGAGGGAGGAGGGAGAGATAGGGTCAAAGGAGCATAGGGAGGGATGGGTGGGGGGTGGGTCATGAGGGAGAGGTGATGTGGACGGGGCTGAGGTGGCTGAATGTATCCCCTCGACTTTAGATTCGAGGAAGTCCAGCATCTCCTCACAGTTGGAGTTTAAGGAGAGGATGGGCGAGGTATGGGAAGGTGGACGGAGGAGACGGTTTCTGGTGGAAAAGAGAAGCCTAAGGTTGTCCTTTGCCTCCAAGGCAAAGGCAAGAGCGCAGTGGTAGGTCTTGGTGTGGTGAAACCAAATCTGCCGATGGACCTTAAGTTGGATTTGGTCCAGGCGCGTTTGGCAGCTTGCACTTGTGCCTTGAGGGAACGGAGATGGTGTATCAGGGGGATTTACAGGAGTATGAGGCAGTTCGCGAGGTGAGGGGGGCCAGGGAGTCCAGAATGGAGGAGAGGGAGTTGTGGAGACAGGAGAGTGAGGCGAGAGCGGTCAGTGAGGACCAGAGGTGTAAGAGTTCAGATGACTTCAGGGCAGTGGAGAGCGAGAGGGAGAGGGAGGAAAGGATAGTTGCGGGTCTGACGCCAAGGTTCCGGACTGGCTTAATAAGGTGGAGTGAGAATCCATGGATGGTGAGCTGAAAGCTTGCTTTCAATGGCAAACTATGTGTTTTTGTGCTGATTAAACTCCAGCAGCACCACAATACACACTCTGGGGTCACCAAGCCTTGGCTCCTGCCTACCTAATACCATCCGGAATTGGGTAAGCAGGGTCATCCCTCCGCAGAGAGAATGTGAACTCCAATTCAAACACGTAAATTTCCATGTTTCTAGGTGGAATTCATGCAATGCTCTCACGTATTTCATGCTTTGCTGTGTTGCCCACCAGGAAGCTCGTAGGGAGTTCCTGGTACCTTCCATCCATCTGCCAAACCGTGCTTGCTGGATATCAAATGACCAACTAGTGACTATCTTCCCTGAGGGCGAGGAAAGCAGGGTCTCCTTGGAGCTGAACTGGCTCCAGGGTGACATGTTTGTCAGCAGAATGTCAGAATAGAGCCAGGCCTCTGGGGCGGTGTCGGTAGACAGGTCCCTGAACTAGGCAGGTCTGCGGCACTGCTGATGACAATCTAGTCAGCCTGGCTCATCGGCAGGACTTGGAAGAGCAGACTTGCTACTGGGGACAGGGACTCTTTCCACTCAGCTCCTGTTTATCCTGCAAGCCAAAGTTCTAACAGATAGGATGGTCCAAGCAACAGGAAGCCAGTCAGGCAGTGCTCTCAATGACAATGTTGTTTTAGCTGGTTAGACTCCAGCAGATACCCTCATGCAAACTCTGGGGTCCACATGCCAACCTGCACCAAATACTCTCTGGAATTAGGTAAGGAGGGTGCAGCCCTCCAGGGAGAGAGTGCATTCTATTCCAATGAACAGGTCTGGAATTTCAATGTGTGGGTAAGATGTATGGTATTCTCAGTGTGGTTTGGATTCTGTTAAGCATGGTGATGGGTTTCCTTTGTGACAGACACCCGGCTGACCTCCAAAACCCATGCAAAAACCCATGAAACTCTTAATCTAGTTTTGATACTTTTAAGCACGTTAATGTTTCCACATATGTAGACATGCGCTGACCACAAAAAAATTGTATCCAGATATATAGGCACAGTGTGTACTAACCTCACCAGGGCATTGATCAGAAAACGTTGGCAGAGCTGCTGCTGATGAGCACTGATCGCGTTCTGTGCTGGTGCAATGTATTTTATACAGTGTGTCAATCTCAGTGGAACTAGTTGCCAGGTTTGGAAGCTGCTGATTTGACTCACTGAATTTTTCTTTGTAGCTTCCCACTGTGCACTGGAAACATTGAACTCAGTGCGCTGTTTTCAGATTCCAAGCAATCCGCCCAATAACAGGGGAAGAATGTTCCAAACACATCCTTTCACTCCCTGTTCTCCAAAAACCAGCCCGTGCTCTGCTTTGAAAGGAAGAGCTGACACAAAGTCTTAGTGCTGTCCCTCGCTCGACGAAAGACAATCCGACAGATTTATTTTCTCTCCATGATTTAAGCGCATTTATTTAATTTGTCTCACTTTATATAATTACAATTGCCTTTTAGGCCATAATTTACTAATATAACATTCAACTTCACTTTGCTTCAGTGTAACTTGTTCGGTTCCATGCCCTAGATGTCTGCGATTCTTTGATAATAAAATGTGGGTTCAAGCACTCGAGTACTATAATGTCAGAGTACCATTTTTTGGATGAGTCTGAACTTGTAGCTGTTCAGGTGGAACATTTGCCTAAAAATACACATTTACTACACATTGTAGTTCAATCTGGTGAAGTATTTTGACATGTTCACTCAATGTAAAAGGGGATGTACCAAGGATAATTTTTTTAAAAAAAAGGTGCTGAGAATATGAAACTCACTGTCTCAAGGTTGTATATTTGGAAGGAAGACTAAGGAAAATAAGTATATGTTGGGTGCTAAAATATTAAAAGCAGAGGGACCCAGGGGATAACATACATGAATCCTTAAAAGTAAAATCTTGTGAAGCACTTTAGGATGTTGTCCCAACATAAAAGGCAACAACACCAATTTGTATTTATATAGTGCCCTTCACACGAAGCAGCATCTCAGAGTGCTTAATAACAGTCACCATATCAAATGCATAATAAATAAAGGTAACGCAAGGTGGTTCTCTCACGCATGATCAAAAGACAAGAGGCAGGAGCAATAGAACTGCGGAGTTATTTATATTATATTACTGGGCTTCAGGTTTTACATCTCACTTAGGGAACATATTAGTTTCTCTGTGAACAAGATCATGTTCTCAGCAAACACAACCAACAACCACATTCACTAAACCAAAGTGAGAAAGCCTTTATGTATATTAATGTGTATTAATAATAATCCTAGTTTTTTTTATATAGCGTCTTACCACATCTTTGAAATGTCTCAAAATGCTTCACAGAATATACTGCAAAGTGAATTGACTGTATATTTTGTGGGCAAAACGCAGGAGCCAATTGCGCACAGCAGTGTCCCACAAACAGTCATGGATTGAGTGAGAAAATAATTATGTTTTTATACATTAACTTTTGTTAAGGTATTATTAAGCCCGGAAAAGCAATCCCCCAATTGACTAACAACTGAGTTCCTACTTACTGCTAGGTAAACAGAGGTGTGTGGAGTAAGGAAACTTGCCCAATGTTTCGTCCTGCCGGGAATCGAACCCAGGTCACTGGCTTGCAAGGTAAGTGCTCTAACCACTGAGCTACAGGACTCAACAATATATCAAGCACTCTGGGACTCTACCCTGCATGATGGGAGATACATAAATGCAAGTTGATGTTGTTGTTGTTGTTTTTCTTGTAATAATCCTTGCCTTTCATATCGAGAAATGTCTGAAAAGGATTTTACTCTAAAGTGGAGTGACTGTATTTTGTAGACAGTAATGGCAGACAATTTGTGAACAACAATATCTTCTCAAACAGCCATGAAGTGAATAATCAATTTTATCTGGGGGATTGTTGGCTAGGACTCTGGGAGAGAGAAACCCCTTCTCTTTTTGAGTAGTGTTATGCGATCTGCAACTTCCGCAGCACTGACCTGGGGTGTCAGCCTGGATTAGAAGTCTCCAACGGGTCGATCGCTGCTAGGTGGCGCTCTCACATATGATCAAAAAGGCAAGAGGAAGAAGCAATAGAACTGTGTAGTTATTCAGTCCAATTGAAAATGAAGCCAGATGCAAGAAGAATTTCATGCAGCTCAAAATAAAAATTTAAACTTTATTTTCTAAGCTGTGGTAAATATCTCTCCTTCCTTTTGCCATTATTGAGCATTCACAAGAGGATACCTTGTGTCGATCAACCAGTTGGAGGCCTAAACTGTGGGTTCAAAATCAAATTCAACAACTTGCATTTATATAGCAACCTTCATGTGAATCGGTTCTTGGAGCACTTAAGAGCAGTGCGTTTTTTTTACTGAGCTGGAAAAAGAGGGGAGGTGACCAAAGGCACGGTCAAAGAGGAAAATCTTCATTTGGGCAACGAGGGGACAAGACAAAGGGATTCAGACAGAGAATTCCAGAGATTTGTGGCATAGTGGCTGAAAGCATGGACACCAATGATGGAATGGAGAGGGTGGCAGATGAACATAAGACCTGAGCCGGCTGAGCGAAAGCAGCACGTAGAGGAATGGTGTGTGAGCAGATACAGTCACTGCACTTTACAGAAGCACTCTGAGATGTCCTTGCTATTCCAGATGTTGTATCAAATGAATAGATAATCATAATTTGTTGAAGAGAAGTAAATCCATTTGGCAAGGCTGGAGTGGTTTCAGGAACCATCTGATACTGGCATACTTTGTGACATTCCTTTGTAGCTGCCTGTGTAATTCACAGTTATTGTATGTTATAAGCAGTTAGTCAACTACTTACTCACAAGAGATAGCTGAACAGGAGTGCCAAATGCAATTACAACTTTTTCTTGCAAGAAATGATCTACTTGGCCCTCTGCTGGTACAAGTGAGACACATCCTGATCCTTGCATTTTATATAGTGCCTTGTGACGTCGATGAAATGTTTCAAGGCTTAATACAATGCCGTTCACAGGATTACTGCACCTCTGATAATGCAGTATACCCACAGCACTGTATTTTAGTGTCAGAATAGATGTGAGCTCAAAGTCCCAACATTGGGTTTGAACTCACAACTCAGGCGAGATTTCTACCGACTGAGCCAGACTTATCCTTTACACAAAGAAGATTTCTTCCAGTTATCTTGACTTGCATTCACCTGCAATCAAACCTCCTCTTTCTGAGAAGCTTCTGTGTCCTTCCAACCACTGGTTCCTGCCACTACCATGAGAGGATATTCGCCAGGAAGGGAGGTTCGAATGATGGGAATGGTCCTTGGCCCAATAAAATAAAATCACCTGCCGAGTCGGAGGGAGGGAAATGGTGACACTTCTTCACATTTATTTTGTAAGCAAACCAACAAGTCAATCTAATGTTACAGTCCAGTGCAGTGCTGGGGGAGCACTGTGATGTCGGAGGTGATATTCTTCAGATGAGACTATACCAAGGTCATGTTTAAAAGCGAACGTTAAAGACCCCGCAGCACCATTTGAAAAGAGAAAGGAGTTTTTCTCAGTGTCCTGACCAACAATCCCCAAGATAATAATCATAACAATAATAATAATCCTTGCATTTGATATAGCGTCTTATCACGTTATTTTGTGGGCGGAACGCGGCAGACAGTTGCGCATAGCAAAGTCTCATAAATCGCCATAAGAGTGAGTGACCTATTTTATTTTAGCAGATTATTGGCCAACACCCTTCTCTTTTCAATAATATCATGGGATCTTTCACATCCACCTGAATAGGCAGATTTTACACCTCATCCGATGAACGGTACCTCCGACAATGTAACAACCCGCAGCACTGCATTGGAGAATTAGAATAGACTTTACGATTCCGAGTCCCAACATGGGATTTGAATCCACAACCTTCTGACTCATAGGCGAGAGTGCTGCCACTGCACCAGGATGACAACTGGTCATGAACTTCATGGGACAGTGTTTGTGGGACATTGCTGTGTGCAAATTGGTTTCTGCATTCACCTATAAAATGGTCGCTATTCTTTACAGTAAATCCTGTGAAGCATTTGAGATGACCTCCCAAAATGATAGGCAAATGGGACCTCGACGGGAAAATTATCTAATCCAAACACAGATTTCTTTTAGGAAATAACATTATGGGATACAGTACATAGGTAGTTTGGGACATATGTGCATGGGACCACCAGGAAAGTGGAAGGGGAACAAGATGGACCTTGATCTTTTTACATCTAGCATTTTTTATGTTTTTATATTCTAATGTGAGGTGCTGTACCAAATGTAAGGTTACTATAAATTGGGAACCTGATGTAGAATTCTGAGCCAATAGCACCATCTAGTGGCAATATTTGGGCCATTGAAAAAAGAATTTCCGGCTCCCAACGGCTGTCAAGGTTCACAAATCACAAGATTGGTTGAGACAGAAAGGCCCTTTGATTCACAAAACAGAGTTTTTTTTTGTACTTCACAGTAAATCCTGTGAAGCTCTTTGGTACTTCCTACAACCATAACTTGCATTTATATAGCGCCCTTCATGCGGGGTAGCGTCAGACAGTAGTGGAGTCTGACATTGAGCCAGGGGTAAGTGACTGTAAGCACAATCAAAAAGGTCGGGATTTAGGTGGGGCGGGAGGGGACGGGTGGAGTGATCGAAGGAGAGAGTTCCAGAGTTTTGGAGCGTAGTGGCTGAAGACGTAGTGGCTGGAGTGGAGGGTAAGCAGTTTGGATAGGTAGACAGGTGCGAGGGAATTAAGTGATTTGAAAACGATTGAGCAGATCTTGATATCGATCCATTCGGTGGAGCATGACAAGGACTGGTGCGATGGGGGTATGGAGTTTCGTGCTGGTGAGTATCTGGATGGCGGAGTTTTGAATTAATTGGATTTTGTGTTTGGTGGAGCTGGGGAGATCTGTGAGGAAGATATTGGAATAGTCCAGCTGAGAAGTGACGAAGGTGTGGATGAGGCTTTCAGCTTCATTGGTTGTGAGGTATGGACGGTGGTGGGCAATGCGGCGGAGGTGGAAAAAAGGGGTCCTGGTCAGGGAACGAACGTGTGGTAGAAAGAAAAGCTGGGGATCGAACCTGATGCCTAAGTTGAGTAACGGCTTGGAGAGTCTGAGGGAGAGCCCGGGGAGGTTGAGGAGTTCAGACCCGCAGGAGAGAAAACTTTGAAAGAGTATTGCTTCCGGCTTGCCAACATTCACCCCTCATCACGCTTACGAGGTTCCAAACCAGATATGGATGTTGGTGTTACTGCTGGCGTATAACCAGCTAATACCGCTGAGCTTGTGATCGCACTGTCTGGCAAGCTTCCCACTGCTTGTCCAGCTAGGACCACCCTACCCATTTGGGCTTTGGTTTACATGGTTAACAAGAGCTGAATGGGAGGAATCCCTGCCCACAGTGACTGATCTGCCCCTCAAGTCCTGCCAATGAACCAAACTGGCTGCTCTATCATCAGCAGTGCCCTATACTGTGGAACCGCCTGTCTCAGAAACTGGACCAGAGATCGTCACAGAGGGTAGACTTGATTTTGACATTCTACTGCCAAACTGGAGTCCTGTAGCTCAGTGGTTAGAGCACTCGCTTTGCAAGCGAGAGACTTGAGTTCAATTCCAGGGAGGGCGAAACCTTGGGCAAGTTTCCTTACTCCACACGCCTAATAATAATCCCTCCAAAACCCAAAAACGATAATAAATTGGTCATTTTCAATCTACGACTGTTTGTGGGACATTGCTGTGGGCAATTGGCTGCCGCGTTCGCCCACAAATATACAGTCAATTCACTTTCCAGTGTGTTCTGTGAAGCGCTTTGGGACGTCCTCCCGACGTGAAAAGCGCTATATCAAATGCAAGGATTATTATTATTATTACTATTATTATAAACACGTCATCTTGGAGCCAGTTCCAAGGATATCCCATACTCTTGCCCTTGCGAGGTTAACAGGAGCTGAGTTAGAAGAATCCCAGCTCCCAGTTTGCCCCACCAAGTCCTGCCAACAAGCCAGGCTGAGGCACTGCGCACCACCATAGAGGATCAACTCAATTTCAATATTTTATTGCCAGGCATTACTTTGGATCCAGCTCAGCCCAAAGAACTCCTACATATCTCCCAAGGTGTGCAGTGGGGAATTGCCTTGGGAGAGATGTCTCCTGACAGTGTGAAGAAGAGAAATCAATGTGTCCAAGGTGTGGCTGCTAAAGGGTTCCTTTCTGATCAGCAACACTTGAACAAACAGAACCAAGAACAAAATCCAAAACAAAGCAGTTCGACAAGCAAGATCAAATAGGATTAAAAGATCAAATAAACGCTGAACAGGCTAAAGGGCTGAATAGCTTCCTCCTGTTCCTGTGATCAGAACTTTAGGCTCCGAGCTGCTTTCACCCTCCGTCATTGCTCATACTCTTAGCCATCACTGTCATCCACAGCCAACACAGTCAGTCTCAACCCAATACTGTCAGTCTCATCCCAACACTGTCACTCTCACCCCAACACTGTCACTTTCACCCCAACACTATCACTTCCACCCCAACACTGTCACTTCCACCCCAACACTGTCACTTCCACCCCAACACTATCACTTCCACCCCAACACTGTCACTTCCACCCCAACACTGTCACTCCCACCCCACCACTATCACTCCCACCCCAACACTGTCACTCCCACCCCACCACTGTCACTCCCACCCCAACACTAATACTCCCACCCCAACACTCTCACTCTCATCATAACACTGTCACTCCCACCCCAAATACTGCCACTCTCACCCCAACACTGTCACTTTCACCCCAACACTATGACTTTCACCCCAACACTGTCACTCTCATCCTAACACTGTCACTCCCACCCCAACACTGTAACTCCCACCCCAACACTGTCACTCCCACCCCAACACTGTCACTCCCACCCCAAGACTGTCACTCCCACCCCAACACTGTCACTCCCACCCCAACACTGTCACTCCCACCCCAACACTCTCACTCTCATCCTAACACTGATACTCCCACCCCAACACTCTCACTCTCATCATAACACTGTCACTCCCACCCCAAACACTGCCACTCTCACCCCAACACTGTCACTCACACCCCAATACTGTCACTCACACCCCAACACTGTCACTCTCACCCTAACACTGTCATTCCCACTCCAACACTGTCACTCTCACCCCAACACTCTGACGTCACCACTGTCACTCTCAGTCTGACACCTGGTTGGTGCTGTGTCACTGGAAATACATGACAGATGATGGATTTAATGTGGCGCATATAATATCAAACTTTCTCAAAGCGCTTCCCAAGAAATTGTACTGTCTATGTAGTTGTCGGCAAACGCGACAGCCAATTTGGCACAGTAACATCCCACAAACAACTATGAAGTGAATGACCAATTTCAGCGGGGGATTGTCAGCCACGGACACTGGAAGAAACTCCCTTCTCTTTTCCAATCGTGTCGTGGGATCTTTATGTCCATTTGAAGCACAAGGCAGATGGGACTGCCACCAAGTGCCTTTAAGAAAAGGAAAGAAATATATACCCCCCAACACTATAAAATTAATATTCCAGTCAGCTACAGCCGCCGATTGTTCCACCCTGAGAACTAAAAGCAGTCAGTGTGATTGTGCCAACAGATTAGCCAACCTAAGCTGTAACCATGGCAACAAATCAGTCCGACATGATTATGCACACTGAACTTTTACACCTGGAAAAATGAAGTATGTTGCTTGTCCCCCACCCGCCCCGATAAACAAGTTATACAGGTGGAATTTAAAAGTAGAGCATTCATTCACCTACAACAAAAATTCATCTATAATGATTTGTCAAAGGCGAGAAGCTGGCCACATAGCAAGAGAGATGGACACAGTGAAGGCTTATACTTCCTGCAGTCAATGACCGGCTGTATTCGGGATAATCCTGCTTGTCTGAGCCTCAACTCAACCAAGAAGCACCCAAAACTATGAATAAACATGTCCAACCGTGTAAATGTACAGAGGGACGCTCGAGATGTAAAAAAAAGCGTCCCGAAAATGTATGTATGTGTGCCTCCCTCTCTCCGTAAAAGGGGGAGCGGCAGGGAGTGAGCCTCAGGCTCACTGTCCTGTAAAATGACCACAAAACTGGGACTAGCCCATCTGCGTAACTGCTCCCTGTAGAATAGGTGAACAGAACTCCGGCAGGGACGCCTCGGTGACAGAGGTTGGACTGGTTGGGTATATAGTGTATGCGTTTGGGAGGTTTCTGGGTGTGTGTTTGGGTGAACATGGGTGCATACAGTGCACCTCGGGGCGCCACCTGTAAGCGGTAAGTGCGCCTTCTCAGGGTGTGGACGGGTGCGCACATGGATGCAGTGGCAACTTCCGACTGTCTTAAAGGGAGCGTCCCAAAAAAATGTGCACAACCTGGGTGCTGTGAACCTGTGCACACTCCCCACTAAGAGGGGGAGGGATAGGCAGTGGGGGACAAGACCCTATTTGTAGCTGTGCCCTACAAAGGGTGTCAGAACGCCAAGGCGGGGAAGCCTTGTGTCCCATCACCAAAGTGGAGTGCACAGAGGAAAACCCACCCTGTCCCAAGGGGCCGGGTCTGTTGTGTCCTGTAACGGGAAAATAACATGTTGCGCCTTCTTTTCTGTAACGGGTTTGATACTGTCTGAGTCGAGCACAAATATATATCAAATAAATATATATATTTTGAATAATAAAAAAATATGAAGTACTTCAAACTGAAATCTTTTCCTGCCTCTTCCCCTTCCCCTTTATCTCTCTCCCCCTCCCTACCTCTCGCCACACCCCATACAGCACAGACTATCACACTAAAAATGGAACTCCGAACCCATTGACTATCTGCCGAACTTTCACATGGAGCAAACGACTCTGCGGATTTACTTTAAGCGGCTGTAAGAAATCCAGGCACAGAGCGTCTCAGGGCTTTCCCTCCTGATGGGAAAGGGCTGACCCCAGCATTCCTCACCACCCACTCAGAGCTGCAGGAAGTTATGTGAATCCCACGCCTCAGTCTTTGCTTTTGGGCATCTGAACCTCAACTCAACTAAGTAGCACTCGCTGAGTCCTTTCCTATTCAGACTATTGAAGTGTCAGCCTGGCTCAGTTAGTCGCGCTCTCACCTGAATCAGATTATCATGGGTTCGAGCCACACGGCGGGACTTTGAACTCAACAGTCCAGACTGACGCTCAAGTGCAGTGCTGGGGGTGCACTGCATTGTTGGAGGTGCCATCCGTTGGATGAGAGAATAAACCGAGGTCCCGTCTGGCTGTTCAGGTGGATGTTAACGATCCCGCAGCACTATTTGAAAAGAGAAGGGAGTTTCTCTGTCCTGGTCAACAATCTTCCAGATAAAATCATTCACTTGATGGCTATTTTCTGAGATTTTGTTTGCACAAATGGGCGACTTCATTCGCCTACAAATACAGTCACCCATTCTTCATTTGCCAACTTATCCAAAAACCTCACAGCCCGTATCCTCACCAGCACTAACCTCCGCACACCAATCATCCTAGTCCTCGCCAGACTCCACTCTGTGGTTCCCTCTGGATCAATATCAAAGTCCTCACCCTCACCCTCAAATCCATTCATTGCCTGGCACCTCCTTATCTTTCTGATCTTCTGTTGCCTCACTTCTCTGTTCAGCTAACACAAGCTTGCTATGAGCCTCCACCCTCTCGGCGCCACCATTAGTGGCTGAGTCTTCAGTTCCATTGCCACAACATCTGCCCACCATAAGCCTCCTTCTCTCCCCCTCTTTGTATCTTTAAGTCGTGCTTCAAAATCTACCTCTTTGAAACCACCTATAGACACCTCAACCCACCCCATCTCCCTTGCTGGGTATCCAATTCTGTCCTTGTGAAATGCTCTGAGGGGTTACCCTACATGAAGGGTGCTGTATAAATAAAATTGTAGTCGTTTCTTAAATTAATGCCCTCAAAGGGATTGTATTTTGTGGGCAGCAGCCAATTTGTGCACAGACATAATGATAATAATAATCCTTGCATTTGATATAGTGCTTTTGACGTCTTTTCGATGTCTCAAAGCACTTCACAGAATAGACGACCTTATATTTGTGGGTGAAACGCGGCAGCCAATTGCACACAGCAGTGTCCCACAAGCAGTCGTGGATTGAAAATGAACGATTTATTATTGTTTTGTTTTGGAGGGATTATTATTAGGTGTGTGTAGTAAGGAAACTTGCCCAGGGTTTCGTCCTGCTTGAAATTGAACCCAGGTGTCTCGCTTGTAAAGCGAGTGCTCTAACCACTGAGCTACAGGACTCCAACATGTGCAACAAACAGCCATGAAGTGAATGAGGGACTCTATATGGGAAACTATTGGCTAGAACACTGGGAGAAATTCTCTTCTCTTTTCGATAAGTCTCAAGGTTTCCTTAATATCCACCTGAAGATTGTCAGCCGAGACTAGTTCTTGAAATGCACACTTTGGACATTCCTGGGCTAGGACTCTGTACTTGTGAATGGAGACTCATTCATGCGCAAAGCTCGTTCCTGTGCTCTCTGTCAGGGCTTTGCACTGGGAACTGATCTTTTTGTTTGTGACATGCTATGTGTGTTGATTAGCTGGCAATGGTTCCTGAATGCTGACAATGGTGGTGATGTGCCAGAGTTGCTGAGACAGCAAAGCAGCAGCAGCTGCTTCGTAGCAGCAGCCTGAGTTTGCTCCAACTTTCACTCTGTGCAGTTTGTGGCATGAATTGTGGCATAACAAACAGAAGTGCCTTGTGATTTGGGGGCTAGGAAGTGTTCCCTTATAGGTTTGAGAGGAAAATGACGACTGAATTATGGAATGGTATAAGACAGAAAGAGGCCATTTCACCCCATTTTGCCTGTAAAATACTTTAGAAAGCACCGAGACAGTGGCCCGAGAGGACACAGGTTTGAAGCCTCAAACGACAATTTCAGGACAAACACCAGAAAGTTCTTCTTCACCCAGAAGGTAATTAACGACTGGAATAGGTTACCAGGAAGGGTGTTGATGCCAGAACACTGGACTCATTTAAAAAGCATCTTGATGTTGTGATGGGGGAGATGGTCAGGTTCTGGTGTTCTGGAGGGATGAGATCAGATGGGCCGAAGAGCCTTCTTCATCCAGAAGTATCTTGTGATCTTGTGTCAGCATCCATGTAAAACCTCACTCTGCAGTCCCACTCGTTCCCTTTAAACATACTTTTACATTTTTCTTCTTCAAATATTTATCTACCACTCTTTCAAAAGCTGTTATGGAGGATTCGACTAGAGCCGCCATGTTTGGTCGGGCATTCCAACTACAAACAACTTTCTATGTTAAAAAAAATTCTTCCAACCCCTCCCTTTTGTTTGGTGATCATCTTAAAATTGATGCCCTCCAGCTACTGACTCACTGAACAGAATACCTTCTCCTTATTTCCCTTTTTCAGAACCCTTTAGGATTTTAGCACAATAACATTTCAACTGCAACAACTTGCATCTATATAGCCTTCACGTATGATAATGTCTTGGAGCATTTCACAAGGATGGATGCCGAGCAAATAAGGAGAGGGATGGGGAAAGTGACTGTAGGCACAGGTGAAGTGGTATGTTTTTACAGCGATCTAAAGACAGAGAGAGGACGGGAAGAGGGTAGGAGTTCTAAAGGATGTGTGCATAGTCATTGAAGCTCAGCCATCTGAGGAGGCAGGAGACACACAGCACATCCAAATTTGTCGAGTGGAGAGGGTAGGCAGAGGCTGGGATAGGAGATTTTTTTGTATTTGATATACACTGACTTGGGATTTGAACTCACAGCCTTCTGACTCGAGTATTACCAAATGAGTCAGACACACCCAATCACAGAGAAAGGGTGGTTCTAGGGTTGAATAGGTGACGTCTTTCAGGTGAGATGTAAAATCGAAACCTTGTATGTGCCTATTTGGGTGAGCATTTAAGATCCTGTGGCACTACTGAATGGATTTATAGGTGAAGGTAATGATACTAAAATTGATCCATTGGGAGCCAGGGGACAGGTGAAATGTGTTGAGGATGTTGACTTTTGAATGAGCTGCCCATTTCACTATTAATAAGTGTTTACTCAGATACATGTATAATTTACAACAACAACAACAAAATTAATTTCTATGGTGCCTTTCACTTTGGGAGGACCTCCCCAGGCGCTGGACAGACAGAGTTTCGGACCTGAGCTGGGGGTCAGGATTAGGGAAGCAGGGAGATCGAAAGTACGGTCGAACAAGAGGGTCTTGAGATGGGTCTTGAAGGAGGCAAGGAAGAGGACGAGGTGGAGGGATTGCCGGATGGAGTTCCAGAGGGTGGGGGCAGAGTGGCAGAAGGCCTGCCACCAATAATGGGGTGAGCGAGGAGGGGGACATGAAGCAGGCCGGAGCCCGCTGAACAAAGGGAGCAAGCGGAATTGTAGGGGGTTAGGAAGTTACAGAGGTAAGGGGGAGCAAGACCATGGAGGTGAGGACCAGGATCTTGAACTGTATCCTCTGTGTGATGGGAAGCCAGTGGAGTCATGTGAGGATGGGGGTGATAGAGTCAAGGAGCCTGGTGCGGGAGAGTTATGGATGATCTGCAACTTATGGAGCGAGGAGTTGGGGAGGCCAACAAGCAAGGAGTTTGCATAGTCAAGCCTTAATGTAATGAAAGCATGAATGAGGGTTTCAGCAGCCTGTGGAGTGAGACAGTGGAGGAGCCGGGCAATGTTGCGGAAGTGGTGGAAGGCAGAGCAGGTCATCGCACAGATGTGGGGTAGAAAGGATAGTTGAAGGTCAAACAAGTCCCCAAAGTTCTGGACTGGCTTAGTAAGGTGGAGTGTGCAACCATGGATGGTGATACTGTCAGCGCCTGAGGTGTGAGGGGCTGATGGGAGCCAATCAGGAGAGCCTCGGTCTTGTTGACTTTCAACTGAAGAAAATTAGCTCTCATCCAGGACTTGATATTCTGACAGACATTCTCAAGGGTGGAGGCAGCGAGGTACAGTTGGGTGTCATCCGCATACATGTGGAAGTTGACCCCATAACTGCGGATGATGTCACCAAGAGGGAGCATATAGATATTGAAGAGGAGGGGACCAAGGACAGAGATCTAAGGAACAATGCACAAGATGCTGCAGGGGCTGGAGGAGAAGCCATTTGTGGAGATGAAGTGGAGGCAGTGCGAAAGGTATGATCTGAACCAGTCAAGGACAAAGCCGTGGAAGTTGAGGTGAGAGGAGAGGTGGTGGATGAAGATAGAGTGGTCGACGGTGTCGAATGCAGCAGAGAGGTCAAGGGGGACGAGGAAGCAGAGATCCCTGGTCACAGATGGACAGAATATCATTTGTCATTTTGATCAGGGCTATTTCTGTGCTGTGGGCAGCACGGAAACCCGATTGAAGTGGTTTGTGAAGGGAGTGGCGGGAGAGGAAGGAGCAAAGCTGGGAAGCAAAACTTATTTCAGGATCTGCAAGTTACGTTACAGAAAGCAATAAAGGCTTGTGAACATAAATGTGGGCGCAGGTACACAGTTGGTACATATTTGTTTTTCTACTGGTTTTGTTTGCAAAAGAATTGTATGCAATTTATGCGTTCCCAGGTTTGGTGTGTAAATGTGTAAGTTATTTTGTATTTAAGGTATCCACCTGGCTCAGTTGGTAACACTCTAATCTCTGAGAAGCTTGCGGTAATCGGGAAAAACGTTTGTGGGATACTGTTGTGCGCAATTGGCTGCCACGTTTCACTCACAAAATATAAAATTCACTTTACAGTATATTCTGTGAAGCGTTTTGAGACATCTCGAAGACATGATAAGGCGCTTTATCAAATGCAAGGATTATTATTATTATATAGTCTACTTACGCTGACATTCCATTGCAATGCTTAAAACACTTCCCAGGTAAAGGGTAGTAACCGTGGATATTGTCTGTGAATTCAACAGCCAATTTGCACACAGTAATGTCCCTAAAACAGTCAGGAATCTACTAACACATGATTCAGGAACAACCATTACATCAAGGATGGTACCTTCACACGAGGAGTGCAACCTTAGCCTGTTAGCACCTTGCATTGGAGTGCTGTACATTCAATCGCAGCAGAGCCACCAGGTCTTGGCTTCTGCCAATCTATACACAGTATTGGAGAAGAGGGTAGAGAAATCGGATAGGATAAAAAGAGGAGGTACTTAAAAGGTTGACGGTGCTCAAGGCAGATAAGTCACCTGGTCAGGATGGGATGCATCCTAAGTTACTGAGGGAAGTAAGGGTGGAAATAGCAGAGGCTCGGGCCACAATTTTTCAATTCTCCTTGGTTACCTGAGTGGTGCCAGAGGACTGGAGGGTTGCAAATGTACAAAAAGGGGGAGAAGGATAAACCTGGAAACTACAGGCCGGTCAGCCTAACGTCATTAGAGGGAAAACTTCTAGAGATGATAATCCGGGTGAAAATAAATTTTCACTTAGAAAAGTATAGGTTAATAATAATAATCCTTGCATTTGATATAGCGCTTTTCACATCTTCTAGACGTCTCAAAGCGCTTCACAGAATATACTGTAAAGTGAATTGACTATATATTTGTGAGTGAACGCGGCAGCCAATTGCGCACAGCAGTGTCCCACAAACAGTCGTAGATAGAAAATGACCGATTTATTATTTTTTTTGTTTTGGAGGGATTATTATTAGGCGTGTGGAATAAGGAAACTTGCCCAAGGTTTCGCCCTGCCTGGAATTGAACTCAGGTCTCTCGTTTGCAAAGCGAGTGCTCTAACCACTGAGCTACAGGACTAAGAAAGGACAGTTGACGGAATTGTTAAAGGACAATCATGTCTAACAAACCTGATAGTTTTTTGATGAAGTTTTGGAGAGGATGGATGAAAGTAGTGCAGTTAATGTAGTCTGTATGGATTTTCAAAAAGCTTTTGAGAAAGTGCCACACAATCGACTTGTTAAAAAAATTGAAGTCCAAAGTGATAAAGGGATAGTGGCAGAATGAATACAAAACTCACTGAGGGACAGAAAGCAGAATAGTGGTGAACGGTTGCTTCTTTGAGGGTATAAATATAATCAGTCAGTAAATTGATGCAGACCTGAGTAAGAGAGGATAGAAGAGAGGGGAATAGAGAATAGGAGCGGGGAATAGAGGGGTTTAGCACAGGGGAATGGAAGGGGGTAGGAGAGAGGGAGGGGTGTAGACAAGGGGAATAGAGGAGTATAGAGAAGGGAATAGAGGGGTATAGGGGGCTACAGAGGGGTGCAAGAGGATCTAGAGGAGTGTAAGGGAAATAGAGGAGAGGGGAATAAAGAGGTACAGGAGAGGGGAATGGAGGAATGAAGGTGGGTATAGAGGGGTTTTGGAAAACACATGGACAGAAGATATTTGGATTCGCTGGAGCTTGTGGAAGGTCAAACAGCAAGGAGTACATTTGGAGAAATTGAGGTAGAAGAGCATGGATAAATATGTTGGTGGCCTTTGGTGTAAGATAGACGAGGTGGGCAGTGTGGCAGAGGTGAAGAAAAGCGGTCCTGGTCAGGGACAGAATGTGAGCAAGGAAGCCCATTTTGCACACAGGTTCAGTGGGAGCTTGAGTGAGAGGATAGAAAGGTTGAGCAGGTCAGAGCCAGAGACATGATAATAATACTTATAATAATAATATAACAATACTTATAATAATCCCTTTTTCTATCCTGTCATAGAATTTTTATTTAATTTCCACCTGAATGAGCAGATGGGACCTCGGTTTAACATCTCATCCGAAGGTTGGCATGGCCAGCAATGCAACGCACCTCCCCAGCACTGCACAGGAGCGTCGGTATGGACTGTGAGCTCAAAGTCCCCAACGTGTTGGCTTGAACCCACAACCTTCTGACTCAGAGGTGAGAGTGCTATCAACTGAGCCAGGCTGACATTGGTGGGAGCCGACTACAGTTAGTTCATACCTGTAAATCCCTTCAAGGCATTTCGATATTCTAGGGAAGGAATGTTACAGTGAGGTGAGTTTCTCTCTCCCGGGGTCCTGGCCATCAATACCGAAGATAAAATTGATTCACTTCATGGCTGTTTGTGGGATATTGCTGCGCGCAAATTGGCTATTGCGTTTGTCTACAAATACACCGTCACTCCACTTGACAGTGAAACCTATGGAGCGCTTTGAGACCTCTTGATGACGTGATAAGGCGCTGCATCAAATGCAAGGAAAGTGATTATAATAGGGACGTTGCTGTGCAGAAATTGACTCTCGTCTTTATCCGCAAACACATTCGCCGCACCTCACCGACCAGGTAAATCCTACCCGGCGCGTGGAGTCGAACCGCCAACACGATGCGGGCCGCTGCATCAAACCCGGCCGGTTATCATTGCTGCCATTTCCCTTCCTGCTGATAAGATTGGAGGGGAGCGTTGCGCCGTTTGCTTCCTTTGTGTCACAGTGAACTCACCCCAAGGGAAAAAAAACCGAGCATCCGATGCAAGAACAGTGTGACTCAGACCGGTCTATCCAGTTGATGTGCATACATGTGATGTGCCATTTCTCCCCCCCCCTCTGCCTCCCCCCCTTTGCCTTCACCCTCCCCCCCCCCTTTGCCTCCCCCCTCCCCCCCCCTCCCTCTGCCTCCTCCCCCCCCTCCCTCTGCCTCCTCCCCCCCCCTCTGCCTCCCTCCCTTTGCCTCCACCCTCCCCCCCCTCCCTCTGCATCCACCCTCTCCCCCCCCTGCCTCCCCCCTCCCCCCTTTGCCTCCCCCCCTTTGCCTCCACCCTCCCCCCCTCCCTCTGCCTCCTCCCCCCCTCCCTCTGCCTCCTCCCCCCCCCTGCCTCCCCTCCCTTTGCCTCCACCCTCCCCCCCCCTCCCTCTGCCTCCCCCCTCCCCCCCCCCTTTGCCTCCACCTGCGCGTTGTGCAGAGAGGCTCAGAATGCCACCGTGAGAGCCGCCAACGGCTTTCAGGCCACTGCGCTGTGGACAGCGCGGCAGAGGTGGGGGCTGCAACGACTCGGCCCATCGATGGCTGCGGGTCTCCTGCGCGCCAAAACCTCTGCGGCTCCGGACATCTTCGTCGGAGCGAAAGATGAAGGGAGGAAGGAGGTCACGTTCGCTCCGCTTCTTTCGCTGAACGAACGGACGAGAGAGCGCAGCTGTGATCCCGAGTCCCCGGCGGCTCACTCCCGGGGCTGATGCAGGAGCCGAGCGTGGATGCTGACAGCAGGTAACGGGGACCCCTCCTCCTTCGCCCGGACCCCCACTGCACATCCACAAGCGGTCCAGCTGTCGGCTGCCATTCCGACATCACCAGAGAGATATATATATTTTTTTTTGCAGCAGCAGCAGGAGGAGGAGGAGGAGGCCTCTCCCGGGAGGGAGAGAGGGAGAGAGGGAGGGAGAGGGAGGGGGGCATTCATTTATTTTAATCCAAGGCTCTGGAGATGACCAGCAAAAGACGAGACGCCCAGCGCCTGCTGTGCATGGAGAGAGCGGGCGGTCAGGCGGCCAAGCGGAGCCGCCTCGCTCCCCCCGCGGTGGCCAGACTCAAGGAGGCGTCCGCTCCCGACGGCGCCGCCGCCGCCGCTGCCGCCGCCGCCGCCGCCGCCGGCCCCTGCAGCCCGCCTCTGCCCGCCTGGATGCGCCTCTATTTCTACGGCATGCACGGCATCACGCTGGACATCCTGCTCTCCTCCGCACAGCACTTCGCCAGCACCAGCGACCCCAGGATGCTGGGCTTCTCGTCGCCCTACCTGGCGCTCGCTCACTGCCTGACTCACTGGGCGCTGGAGAAGCTGTACCTGCACAAGAGGAGCTTCCAGGGCCGCCCTCTGCTCTTCCACCTCCTGCTGTACCCCTCGGCGTACGTGGGTTTGCAGGGCGCGGTGCGGGGGTGGTTGGCTGCCGGTCCGGGGGACGCGCTGTTGGGAGCGCTGCTGCTCTACGCTCTCGCCCTGTACCACTCGCAGGTGCTGCTCAAGCGGCTGCTCCGCCTGCAGTACCGGCGGGCGGCGGGCAGTCGGGCCCGCGGGCTGCACGGGCTGCCGGACGCCCTGCGCTTCCTCTTCTACGGGATGCACGGCTTCCTGGACGAGATCGTCTTCACGTCCCTCTTCAACCTGGTGGAGAAGGCGGACGGCGGGCTGGCGGGCCACACCTCGCTCTGGTCCTTCCTCATGTACGGCAGCTGCAGCTTCGTGGTGGAGAAGCTCTACGTGCACCTGCACGACCACATGGGCTGGAGCACATGGCAGCGGATTCCCATCTACATCCTCTTCATCTACACCTGGGAGTTCACCTGGGGACTGGCCCTGAGGCGCTACGGCGCCTGTTCCTGGGATTACTCTCATTACCCCCTGAACGTCATGGGGCTGATCACCCTCATGTACCTGCCCGGGTGGCTGTTTCTCAGCTACTATCAGGACGTGTTGTCCAATGTGCTGCTGCGGGTTCACTGTCCCAAAAACAGGAGCCAGAAAGCCAACTTCGCCAATGGCAAACTCAAAACCACCTGATGATCCCTTTTGACCTCTTTTTTTTATTTGTAGGGACTGTAGAGAGACTGGAGTTTAGCGGCTTCCAGTCGTTTTAAATTCAGAGCAACAGACGGTTAAACGGTGAACGAAACGACTACCGCTCACCCTCTCCGAACCCCCTTATTTCTCTTTATTTTCTCTTTCTCGTTTGGGGTTTTTCTTGCTATATATATATATATATATAAAATATATATGGAGTATTGCAATTAGTATTTGGTTAGAATGGCAAGCAGTGAACGCATGCTGTACCTCTTTCTTTACCCAAACACTTGGTGCATTTACAAAAAATTACAGTAAACTCCCAATAACTCGACACTGGCTTAACTTGTCACTACCACTTAAGTTATCATGCTGTCAATATGCCGGGCACATTTATTTATGTATTTATACATGTGCCTAAATTCGGATAACTGGTCAATAACTGGTCTTGCCCTTGGAGTGACGACTTATCAGAAGTATACTGTGCATCAGACTTGCTTCGTTACCCAAAGGCACAGATTGCACGAAAAGTCAAAAATCTCAAAAAAGAAGATTTTGTGCTGAAATCTACACATTTTGGAGCGTGAGTTGCGCATTCAAACATTCGAGGCGACGTGCAACCGATCAAAACGCAATCACTGTATTTAATCTGCTGCCTATTCCTCCTCCCTCTGGTTCCCTCCCAATTGCTTTATCCGGCAAAAACTACTCTCCTCCTGTCAACCCAAATCGGGATGCAGATCAAAGGAATTGTAAGTTTGCAGGCGAGTTGGGAAGCTGTGGCGAGGAGAGAATTAAAGTGCCGCATTAACAAATCATGCACATGACTCTAAGCTTTGCTTCGTAAAACCCAGCAGCTTGAACATTTTGTTAAAAACTATGCACTTTATTTGGCCCCATTTGAGGCTTGAATTGTAAGCAAAGAGGAATCCAAACCACTGTTTACTCCTGTAGCATGTGCTGCACTTAACAGTATTTGTAGATAACTGGCCGTGCATGGTTGGGTTTAATGAAAGATAACTTATAGCTAGCTCACTTTAAACCTCAAACTCCCAACAAGAGAGCTCCACTTTATATGCTGAAATTGTTCATTTACAGCTCAATAGAAACTTTGTTTTTTTTATGTTGAATTGTTCAAACAAGAGCATTGTTGAAACTATTATGTCCTGAATATACAAAAGGAACCCTCTTTGGACACAGTGGGTCTTGCATATCAAATGTGAGAATTATTATTATTACTCCTCATGTACAGTCGAATGTCCCGCAACTTATCACTAACAATGTCAACCACAAAACAATGTACCATCAATTATGATGATTTTATCTGAAGTCTGATTTTATTTCCCATAAAACGTGTTAAAGTGGACTGCGCGACTTTGCTTTTTTACTTTTTTTAAAAAAAAGACTACTGATGTGTTTTTTGGGATCTTGTATCCAATTTACAGAGCATTCCACGTAGAGCTTTAAAGCATGGAAACATATCATTTGTGCTGGTGTTTACACGCCACATGAGCTTCCACCCCCTCTCCCATATCCCTCTACTTTCTGTTTCGGAGGCTGGAGTGCTACTAACTGAGTCAGTCTGATGCATCTCACCTCTCAGTCAGAAGGTTACAGGTTAGGCTGCCACTCCAGTGCTGGGGGTGAACAACTCTGGGAGGAGCAGAGGAGGCACTGCATTATTAGAGGCTTCGTCCTTCAGGTGAGTCATTAAATCGAGGCCCCAACTGTGCCTGCTCAAGTGGATGTTAAAGATCCCATGGGACTATTAGAAATGAGAAGGGAGTTTCTCTCTCCTAATGTCCTGGCCAACAATTCATTAACAAAAAAGTTATTCACTTTAAGGCCATTCGTAGGACACTGCTGTGCACAAATTGGCTGCTGCATTTGCCGATAAAATGTAGTCAGTACAATTTACGGTAAATACTCAGCAGCACTTTGAATTGAGCTCCCAATGTAAAAGGAGTTATATCAAATGCAAGGATTATTATTACTATTATTCCCATCTCATTTATGCATCAAGCTTCCACTTCCAGAGGGACAGAGAAGTGGAGAATGGGGAGGTAGGAAGTGGAGACACAATACACAGTGTAAATCTGTACACTTGTGTCTAACACAAGTTAATGGGTGATATATATATTTCCCCATATTAAAGGCCTTATTATACATATGCTAAAACAATGTGGTTAATTCTGTATAGTCATGTGGTGCTATTCGTTCAATACAAAAGGTTTCAGATTTCACTGCAGCAGAAATTGTAATGAGTCTGAGCTGAGGAACTGGGGCAAGTGGGAGTACTGAAGGTAACGGTGATAATATTCTCAAAACGTCCATTTCATGGCAATACATTGTCAGGGTTCAGCCTGGCTCAGCTGGTAGCACTCTTACCTTTGACTCAGAAAATTGTGGGTTCACGTCCCACGTCGGGGGACTTTGAGCTCATAGTCTTGGTTGACGCTCCAGTGCTGTGCTGGGCGAGCACTGCATTGTCAGAGATACCGTCATTTGGATGAGCCTTTAAAGGCTGCCTGTTCAAGTGGATGTTGAAGATCTCGTGGAAAAGGAAAGGGAGCTTCTCCTGGTGTCCTAGCCAACAATCACTCAGAAAATTAGTCATTGATTTCATGGTTGTTTGTGGGATGTTGCTGTGTGCAAGTTGGCTGTCATGTTCACCTACAAATACACAGTCACTGCGCATTACAGTAATTCCTATGAAGTGCTTTGAAATGCCCTCCCAATGGGACAGGCACTGTATCAACTGCAACATAAAGTTACAGAAAGGTCAGGGTGGTTGTGTTTCTAAAAAAATAAAATTCATGGATAGCACAAAAATATTAATATGTGGCAAGAAACAGTTACAAAAATAGCAATCCTCATACCAATGTGGTTGTCTTCTATCAGAGAAAGCAAAATATTCCCATGTGTTTCAGGTCAGCATTCTGTGTAAAACTGCCTCAACGTTGTGCCTAAACAAAACAGTTGAACCCCCAAATTACCTGTGTACCCAGGACATGGAGTATTTGCAGTGTCTGGGGTGTGTTTCAAGGATAAGATGCATTGATCGGATCACCTGATTCTGGAGAATTGGATTACTGAGCTGGAATAATTCATAATAATCAGGCCTGAGACAGTGCAGAGCAAAGCAACCAGAATGATCTCCAGTATTAGAGGCTTGAACCATGATCAATAGTTAGATAAGCTAGGGTTCTTCAGCCTTAAAAGAGATGCCTGAGGGGGCAGAGTTATGCAAGATTTTATATGATAATAATAATAATCCTTGCATTATATATAGCATTTCAAAGCACTTCGCAAGGTTTTGCATGCAGTGACTGCATTTTGTAGGCAAACACAGCAACCAATTTGTGTACAGTAGTGTCTCACAAACAGCTATGAAGTGAATTTTACCGGGGATTGTTGGCGAGGACATCGGGGCAGAGAAACTCAATAGTGTCATGGGATATTTAACATCCGCATAGACAGACAAACGGGGCCTCAGCCTAATGTCTCATCCAAAGGCTAGATGAATGAACCCAGAAAAATAATTTCAAGTTTTTTAGGACAGCAGAATAAAGCGCAACAACAGATTGAGGGTGACAAAGGGCAGTTTCTGTCACCCTGAATACTTCCTGGTGTCTGTCCAGAAACTGCCCTTTTAAAAAAAGACTGACCCTCCAGTGTACTGCTGGAAAGATGCTGCATTGGCAGACACCCCACAGGAGGAGGCTTTAAACCGAGGTCTCTTCTGTATCTGTTTAGGTGGACATTAAAGATCTCAAGGCACTTCTCGAAAAGGAAAGGAAGTTTCTTTCTCCTGGGGTCCTGGCTGACAATCCCCCAAATAAAATCGGTCATTCACTTCAATGATGGCCAGGACATTGGGAAAAAAATTCCTTTTTTCAAAAAAAAGTTAGTGGTAATTTGCGTGACATTGCTGTGAGTAAATTGACTGCTGTAACAAGCACACAATTATTGCATATTACTGTAAATTTTGTGAAGTGCTTTGAGACATCTCGATTGCATGATAGGGTGCTGTATCAGATGCAAGGATTATTATAATTGGGAAATTAAAAACCCACTTACCTCTCAGATTCAAGCTGAAGCTTGCCTGGTTTCAAAGGCGTGTGAAAACAAACTCAAAATAAAAATTCTCAAACTATGAAACATCCATGAGAAACATTCCAGGCTAGTTTTCGGAGATAGTCTTACAATTCAACTGTAACCTTATATCGCAGTGACAGTCTGTCTGTAAGCATCTTGTGATACATATTAGAAAGGAGAGGCTTTGAACGCTTCCAGTTTGTCCACTTGGTATGGGTGACTGGATGCTTTACAATATTCCATAATAAACCATTCAGAGCACAGCGTTTTTAAATTTAAAAAATCCTTCATTTTGATATCAGGCCTTTCACTTCGAGAGGACGTCACAAAGCACTTCACAGGATTTACTGTAGTCTAAGGTAAGTGCAGTGATTGTGTTTGTAGGTAACACACCAGCCAATTTGTGGATGGCAATGTCTCATACCCAACCATGAAGTGAATGATCAGTTTTATCTGGGGGATTGTTCGTCGGGACACTCTTCAAATAATATGCCTTTGAATTGAGCTCTGGGATCTTGAAGGTTCACCTGAACAAGCACAGGTGGGGCCGAGGTTTAATATCTCATCCAAATCACGGCACCTCCAACAAGGTGGCGCTACCCCTCCCCCAACCAACACCAGTACGGCACTTAAGCATCAACCTAGACTGTGAGCTCCAAGGGTCTGATGTGGGGCTTGAAACCACAACCCTCTGACTCAGAGGCGAGAGTACGACTGACTCTGAACCAGACTGACAGTTAAAAATAAAAACATTATCTAGAAAGGGAGATTTCAATTGTTACTGTTAAAAAAACACAAATTGCATTCTTAATTTGGGGGTAAATTCAGGTTGTTCTATGCAGATCGAGAAAGGAATTGTCTCACAAAATCTTCTGATTCCTCAGCTGCTTTCCAGCAGGAGGGAAATGTTTAGGAAGGTGGACAAGGACAAACAGTAAGTGCTGACACCTTCAAACATTTACCAGTGACTAAAACCGATGGGGATTGGGAACGTGGAGAAATCCTGCAGATTAGAGAGGTCTTTGATCAATTGATTGCATTGACACAGCAGATTAGTAAACAGCTTGAGTTTTTCTGGTTAAAAATGGACACTAATGGATTTTTAAAAGCCACAAGCCTGTCATTAACACATCTGCTGCAGATCCATTGTTTAACTGACTAATGCAAATACTTTTTCCAATGGTTTTATACTGAACAAAGAAACATTCACTCCTCTCCACACACTGCAGTGTATATATCAACAGGTAAGCAAGAACACGTCTTCCACAAAGCACAATGCGGAAGAGAGGGTAATGCAATTTATTTCCATATTTCAAGGTGTCAGGCTGGCTCACTCTCTCATCATTGAGTCAGAAGGTTTGGGGACTTTAAACTCACAGTCTAGGCAGATATCCAATATATTGCTAGGGGAGCACTGTCGGAGGTGCCATCTTTCAGATGAGATGTTCAAACCGAGGAGCCGCTGCTTCTTCAGCTAGATGTTAAAGATCCCAAAGCACTACTTGAAAAGAGAAAGGAGTTTCTGATGGTTTCCTGGTCAATGAGACAAAAGAAGCCATTCACTTCATAAAATAAATAACCCTTACCCTTACATCAGGAGGAAGTTTCAAAGCGCTTCACAGGATGTATTGTACCGTGCAGTGACTATTATTCGGGCGAATATAACAGCCAATTTGCACACAGGAATTTGCATATACGTTGGAGAGCGGGGGAGTGAGAGAAAGAGTGATTGAGAGAGGAAGAGAGTATGTGAGAGTGTGATTGGGGGTCCTGTAGCTCAGTAGTTAGAGCACTTGACTCGCAAGCGAGAGACCTGGGTTTGATTCCCGGCAGGGTGAAACCTTGTTTCCTTACTCCACACGCACGCCTGATAATAATCCCTCAAGAAAGAAAAGCAATAATAATTTGGTAACTCAATCCACGACTGTTTATGGGACACTGCTGTATGCAATTGGCTGCTGTGTTTCGCCCACAAAGTATACAGTCAATTCACTTTGAGGCATCTAGAAGATATGAAAAGCGTTATATCAAATGAAGGATTATTATTATTATTCATAGAGAGAGCATGAGGGAGAGAGGGAGAGAGAGAGAAACAAAGAGAGTGAGAGAGCAGAAAGCGAGAGACAGAGAGCGAGAGAGAGAAAGAGAGGAGAAGTGAGGGCAACGTTTTGTGGTTCACTGTCAGGATAGACAATCGGAGCCTCCCTTGACCGCTGCAGGGGAACCGAGGACAGACACTAAGTGATGTGCCATGCAGTTTCCTCACAGAAAACTCCCTCTTTCCCGATTGAGAAAGTCCTCTACGTCCTTTATCCTCCACCTCCCTACCTTACCGCTGTGACTTTCCCACCCGGCTATCCCCTTTGCCCAGCACACAACAGTTTGCTTCATGTCCGCCCGCACCCTTTGACCGAGGATTCGGTCATTTTCCCCCTCCCCATCCAACCTCCCTTGGCTCCCATCCACAGCTCAGGTGCCCAGCTGGGAGTGTTGAGTGCTTTGAAAGTCCTACCGACATGAAAAGGGCGCTGTGCAAATGTTGTTATTTTCTGGAAGGGAAACAGAAAATTATTGCTTATGTGGCCCTCAGACGTTTCTCAAATAGGGTATCCGGCCCTCGGCAACCAAAAGGTTGTATCACCCGCCTAGGCAAAATAGTAGGAGCTTTTTCAGCTTGGTTTAAGTTTCACTAAATTATTTACATTTCTAAAGTTGATGTGATCTACAATCTGATCCGATGTTATTGGACACTGCCTGGTTCTAAAAGCAAATTCATACAGTCTTCTATGGATCATTTCACGTGAGTGCAGCTTATTAATGTTTTAACATATGGAGGATACTTGATCACATGCAAATCCAACCCAGAGTACTGATCCATTGAATGTCACATCAGCACAAAAAAAAACCTGGACTGCACCTGCCAAACAGTTGAGCATTAGTCATTCGCTTCATGGCTATTCATGTGAAATTTCTGTGCATAAATTGGCTGCTGTGTCCACCTGCAAAATATACAGCACCTTTTAAGGAAAATCCTGTGAAGCACTTTGAGATGTCCTCCTGATGTGAAAGGCACTGTATCAAACGCAAGGATTTTTAAAATACTTGTGGTTAGTTAGACCCAGCCTACCTGTGAATAGTAATTTTACTGCAGTTGATAACAGCTATTATGTGCTAAGTAAAGGGTGAGGGTGTGGAAGAGAAACCGCAGCGCACAGGTCATAGCATGCCAAAGATTGGACCTAGTCTCTCAAATTCTACAAAGACTTAGCATGACAGATCGGTTTTCCGAAGCTCCTAAATACAAAACTAGCTTCCAAATTCAGACTTAATTTTCAGAATATTCAACAGTTCTGCAGGGTCGTAATTTTGAGACAAAATGCTCTGCTCATTGATCAGTGGTGATTTCTTTGATGGTTTTATGTAGGGCGCCCTGTTAAACTTGGGGGTGCAACGAGAATTAGATTCATCATGTGCATGTGTGTCTATTGCTGCAGTCTTGAAGCTGAGGCCTGAAATCTCTTGTGTTCTTAGCCTTAAGACCATTCTCCATTTTTTGGTCAGCTAGTTGTCACATGCACAAACCCATCACCATGATTAGAGTATCCAAACTAGACTGAGCGCTCTACGCTCTACGGTATGATACCTACACATGGAAATTTCCCGATGTGTGAAATGGAAGGCACATTCCCTCCCTGGATGGACGCATCCTGCTTACTTAATTCCAGAAATTTATTGGGGCAGAATGATGAAACCCAAGACATGGGTAGCCCAGAGTGTGCATTGGGGGTACTGCCAGAGTTTAAAAAACTAAAACCGCATTGATACAAATGTAATTTTATTTTTGTTGTTGCTTGCCATTGACACTGTATGGCAAGCTTTCCGTTGCTTGTCCAGCTCAAACACCCATAAGGGATTTGGCTTGCAGAGTTAGCAGGAGCTGAATGGGAGGAATCCCTGCCCCCAAGTGACTGGCTGCCCTTCCAAGTCCTGCTAATGAGCCAGACTTGCTAGTCTGTCATCAGCAGTGCCCTGGACCTGCCTGACATAGGAACTGGCCAACTATCCCATAAAATATAAAATGCCACAGAATTTTAATTTTGTTTTAACCTGGAAGCTGGTTCTTCCAAAGTTAGTGCTGAGAACTCATGTAGACCAGGCTGATGTTCCAATTCAACACTGAGGAATCGCTGCATTGTTAGAGGTGCCGTCCTTCGGATGAGACATTAAACTGAGGACTTTTCTGTCTGTTCAGGTGGATATTTAAGATTCTATTGCAGTATTGAAAAAGAGAAGTGAGCTGCCCAACAATCCCTCAGATACATACATACATACATACATACATTTTTCTCTCACTTTCACTGTCCTCTCACTCTCTCCTTTCCTCTCTGTTTCTTTCTCTCCCTCTTTCCCTCATGCTCTCTCTCTTAATCACTCTCCCCCTCTTTGTCAATCACTCGGCCCGGCGGATGATTTCATGCAAACCGAGATCATTTCCAACTTTGGGCCACCCGCTCCTTCCCTTCACAGTGAACCACCCTCTCATGTTAGCGCAGAACCTGGTGGTTGGGAGACACGGTTGTCAATAGATCCACTTGCTTTTTCCTCAGCTCGGACGGCCATTGCTGACACACTGCAGCAACGGATGGTATTTTTTCCAATCCCGTGCTGGGTCCTCCCAACTGCCAGCTCCTGCCACTACCATGAGAGGACATTCACTGGGGAGGTAGGGAGTGAGCGGCCTGAAGTTGGAAACAGTCTCAGGCCGAATGAAATCATAATTTATTACTCATATTACAGTGTCTTGCTATCAGTCACATTTCATAATCGAGACAAGTAATAAAATTGATCACATTAACAATTGGATGGTTTTGCCCTTGAAATTGCTGGCAAGCAACTGAATAAAAAATAATAAACTGACTGGAGGCATACAATTTTTGAATGCTTTATGACAATGATCCAAAGTGGCAAGTTATTGATTGAATCTTTGAAGTTGTTTGCTTTCAACAATAACAACAATTTGTTGTTATATAGCGCACTTCATACAGGGTAGAGTCTCGGAGCACTTAACAAACGGGAGCTTGATAATGAGTCAAGGGAAGCAGGAGGTGAGCTTAAGCATGGTCAGACAAGAAGGTCTTCAGACATGATCTAAAAATGGCAGAGGGATTGAGGGAGAGTTCCAAAGTTTCAGGGCATAGTGGCTGAAAGCACGGGCGCCAATGATGGAGTGAAGGGGACGAGGGACAAGCAGGAGGCCGGAGCCAGCAGAGTGGAGGCAACTGGAAATGGAGTGCGGAGTAAGCAGGTATGAAAGGAAGGGAGGTGCCATGGTGGCATGGGATTTGTGGACAAGTGGTCGCTATACAAATGTAAGTTTGTTTTTGTTGTTGCAATCTTGAAGTCGATTTGTTCTGTGGTAGGGAGTCAGTGAAGCCTGGTAAGGACTTATGTGATGGGGGTATGAGTTCAGAGCTGGTGGCTGTAAGGGCGGCGGAGTTTTGAATCAGTTAGAATTTAGTTGGATAGTGGAGCTGGGGAGACTGGCGAGGAGAACATCGGAATAATTGAAGAAAGTGTGGATGAGGGCTTTGGCTGCATTGAATGTGAGGTACAACTGCAGGGCAGCTATTGTTCATAGTTGGGCAGGTATTGTTCATAGACTAAGAGCAACACGTTGTCGTGAGTACCTGAAATGCATAGTGGACAGTTATTCATATTAATATTCCTTTCACATGATGTCACACCTTATCACATTGTTGAAATGTCAAAGCATTTCACAGCACTTAGAAAGATTGAAACAACATGGAAACAGGTCATTTGGCCCAATGTTTATCCTCCAGATGAGCCACAACCTTTCCTATTCCCCTCTCCTGTACCCCTCCATTCCCTTTTTCCTTACTCCTCTATTCCCTTCTCCTACTCCACTCTTCTCCCCTCTCCTATACCTCTTTATTTTGTTCTCTTATATCCCTCTATTCCCCTCTCTTATACTCCATTATTTCCTTCTCTCTCGTGTCTGCATCAAGTTTTCTCTTATATACATTGTTGCTTTTTTTGCTTCAACCAAAGCTTCCTGCAATGAGTTTCACATTCTCACACCCCTGTGTGAATAAGTTCCTTCTAAACACCCTATTAAATCTGTTACTGACTGGTTTATATTTATATCCTCTTGTTATGGAAAAAATGGAAACAGCCCATTAACATTCACTTTATCGAATATTTTCATAATCTTAAACCTCTGGATCGGGTCTCCTCTCAATCATCTCATTTACACATCTCGTTTTTCTATTTCAACAACTATTCAAATGGAATGCAAAACCACACATTCTCATCTTTCGCTTCTGTTACAAATACATTCTTGGTTCTACAAATAATACTGCTTTCAGTCAAGGCAAATGGTACTGCATTCTGCCAGCAGCAAGTAACACTGTATGAGGCCAGAGGCAAATGACACTGCATTCAACAATAGTGAAATGTTTTTGGAAAATAGGTAATTTAAAGGTGTGGGTGGAAGAAATGATTTACTGATTGGTAATCCGGGTGATCTTGGCTATTTGTCAGAGATGAAGGAATTGTAAAAATGGCCCAGTGTTCAAACCAATAATTCCAGTTTGGCAAGTGCTGAACTGCCTCTAAAACAGAAATCGTCACGGCACACAGGAGCAGTGACACTATACCATTCAACCTCTCAGTTCCCTGTGCAGCTAAGTTGCTGAATCAAAGCTGAGTTACTGTATGGGGAGCACAGGCTGGGCACGAAATCAGCGGACAGAATCAGAACACACAGGGAACAGTTCTTTGTTTGTGATAACTGTTGATAGTAAGTAATAGACCATGGTTCCCTGTGTGTTATGCGTTGAATATTTGTGAATTCTGCCCACATGAGTGAACCCTAGAATTTGGTATGTAAATATTAACCGTGATTTGTGTCCATTTGCTCTAACCAGAATGACAGCATCAGGAATAATAATAATTCTTATATTTGATACAGCACCTTTCTCTGTTGGGAGGACATCTTAAAGCACTTCACAGGATAAACTGTGAAGTGTAGTGACTATATTTTGTGGGCAAATGCGGCAGGCAATTTCTGCACATCAATGTTCCACAAACAGCCATGAAGTGAATGACCAATTTTATTTGAGGCAAGGACACCAGGAAAAACTCTCTTCTCTTTTCATGGGCTGATATGCCATGGGATCTTTAACAGCCACTTGGGCAGGCACAGACAAGTCCTCAGTTTAACGTCTCATTCAAAGTATGGCATCTCCAACAATGCAGCGCCCCTAGAACTGCATTGGAGTGTCAGCTTAGACTTTATGAATTCCAAGGACCTAACACGGGGCTTGAACCCACAGCTTTGTGATTTTAGTGATTGAGCCAGGCTGACACACAGTATTTGTGGTACTGAAGTCCCATTTGCTTTTTAATGTGTAATGGTCTTTTTGCCTATTAAATTTCACAGGACACGGGCAAGCTTGCAGTTTATTTTCAAGTCCCAGCTCGAGAGCTTTACATAATTCTAGGGCATTGAAAATGGTGCAGATGCTGAACAGTAACCCAAATACTGCTTAATTCTGAACCAAGTGAAATAAGAGCAATGGCTTTCCAATCCAGATAGTGCAGAACCTGTGTCCTGTAACTACCACATATCAAGATACAGCAGATATGGCCATTTATGCCTGACATTCACAGAGGACTGTGTGACACAGGACAGGTGTACAATTACAAAAAAAAATTTGTTACATGGTTTATGGGACGTTGGTATACGCAAACTGACTTCTGTGGTTGCCAACAAAAATACAGTAAATCTTGTGAAGCGCTTTGAGACATCTTCATGATTTGAAAGGCGCTGTGTTAAATGTAAGGATTATTAGGATTATTATTTCCATTGGTTTGCATTTCATTTGAAAAAACATTATCATTGAATGGCGGAGAGAAGGAAGCATTCAGCTCATGTCATTCAAGAGCTCATCAAGTTAAAAATACAGAGCTGTCTGTGGTGCTGAAATTACCACTCAGTGCTGTCAGACACAAGATATTGCACCAAATGCACTTAACTATATCATTCTCCTCTTTCCACGGCACTGAATAACAGTGGCTTCTCAGTCCTGAAGAGCTGGCAGGTTCCTGTGGAATAATAATGGTTAGGTTACACTTAAGTTACCAAGCACAGCAAAACTGACTGACATTGAAAACCTACTGCAGTATTAACTGGCTGCAATTCCCGAGCCCACATGCACTGCAAGCTCATTTTACGCAGTGTCAGTTTAGAGAACTATGCACACTGCAGTATTATAACTTGTTGTATCCAACTCCAAAGTTTTTTCTTAGTGTCCCATTCCACGCAATGGAGAGCACGATTCATAAACATAACTTCTCTTTTCGAATGGTGCCATGGAATCTTTAACATCCACCTGAACAGACAGACTAGATCTCATTTTAATGTTCCACCTGAAGGATGGCACCTCCAACAATGCAGCAGATCCCCAGCAATGCAGTGGAGTGTCAGCCTCGACTATATGAATTCAAAGTCCGGATGTGGGGCTTGAACCCTGCTAACTCTGAGGGGAGAGTGCAACTAACTGAGCCAGGGGAACATTGCTACACTTTAACAAATCTTCAGTGTTTAAAAAAAATCTCCTGGCTTCCTTATCTAACTTGCTGCTCCCACAGACAAGTCATATGCACACTCCTTTTGAACAAGCGCTGGTTCTTGAGCAAGCCTTTGAATAATAATAATAATAATCTTTGCATTTGATATAGCGCTTTTCTCGTCGGGAGGACGTCCCAAAGCACTTCACAGAACACACTGTAAAGTGAATTGACTGTATATTTGTGGGCGAACGCGGCAGCCAATTGTGCACAGCAATGTCCCACAAACAGTCATATGGATTGAAAATGACCAATTTATTATTGTTTTTTATTTTTTTGGAGGGATTATTATTAGGCGTGTGGAGTAAGGAAACTTGGCCAAGGTTTCGCCCTGCCTCGAATTGAACTCAGGTCTCTCACTTGCAAAGCGAGTGCTCTAACCTCTGAGCTACAGGACTCCACAAAGAAACACAATGACTAAGGATGGTAAGCTGAGTTTCTCAGTGGGCATCATCAAGTTATAGGAAGTGGAAGGGCAAAGTGCAAACATAGAACATCTGGTGCTAAATTCAAAGTAAAGCTCCCTCACATTTTGCACTTCCACCATGAAATTAACAACTTTCCATTTAACTAAAGTCAACCTTGCCAGTGGCAGATTTTTAAGAGGTTGTGCAGTCACACTGCAGACCTCACAGAATCAATGTTCTATTTGTATCTGACTTCTGCTCTCTAGTGTCACCCAAGGTCAGACTCAGCGATAGACATGATTGATTAACAATTACTTTGTCACTGCGCCATTTTCCAGGGATCAAGGGTAAGTTTTGGGACAGTGGGATTTTTCCATTCAGTCATGCTGGACAGTATCTCTGGCTCCAACAGCAGAACTCCATGTTTATCTTCATTGAAATTCTGACCCTATTTGTTCATCCACCTCTCTTTCGATTCCCTTTGAAGGCATTGTGACAGATAGTGATTGTCAGCAGCAAATGTTTATGGTCTAACTGGACAGTGTCATCCTGGGTTCAGTTGGTTGCAATCTTGCCTCTGAGTCAGAAGGTTTATGGATTAAAGCTTCACATCGGGACTTTGCTCTCATAGGCTGATGCTGCATTGCAGTGTTTGGGGAGGGCTGCATTTTCTGGAGATGACAGCCAACATGGGTTCAGAAAGGATAAATCTTGTCTGATCATCCTCATAGATGTTTTGAGGTGGTGACAGCCCAAATTGATTGTGGAAAACCAAATAATGTAATGTATATCTAGACTTCCAAATTAGTTTGATAAAGTACCACATGAAGGACTTCTTCACAAAGTGAAGTCATTGGCAAGACAAGGGCAAGACAAGTTCCCTGATCTCGGCCCAGTTATTTGATCTAAGCCCTAGTGCTCTGATCACGACCATGGCACTGGTTGGGGGATATATTTGGTTTCAATCCCCTTCAATTAGGGAAGAGAAAATAAGTCAATGTCCCAAGTCCCCCAGTTCTGATCCCCTCCACAGTTGCAAAACCCTCAATGCTCATTCTCACTCGCTCCAGCAGGTTAGCCTCCAGCAGCTCCCCCAACACACACTCTGGGGGTCCTCAAGCCTTGGCTCTTGTCAACCTGCGCTTAAGATAAAATAATAATAATCCTTGCATTTGATATAGCATCTTATCACGTCTTCAAGATGTCTCAAAATGTTTCACAGGATATACTGTAAAGTGGATTAATGGTATATTTTGTGGGTGAAATGCAGCAGGAATTGATAATTGGTGCAGAGGATTGGTAAGCAGGGAGCATCCCTCCACGGAGAGAGTGCGCATTCCATTCCAGATGTAGGGAAATTTCCACATGTAGGTGGCAGTCTGCTTTGGATAATCTTAAGCATGGTGATGGGTTTCTAGCTGACTAAAAATGGAAGCAAAAAAAATCAAAGGATTTCTTAACGGGAATGACATCAAGAGGATGGGTGGGGTTGAGTCTACCTACAATCCACCTACTAAGAAACAGATTAGTTACCCCATTAAGAATGACTGCTTGACACACTTTCAGAAGATTGTCTGTCACCCATGGATTGAATATTTCCAGCATGAGTCAGTGCCTTCAGAAAGCAGCAGCAAGTCTGGACAAAACATGACTGATCACTGCACCGAACCTTTCACCTGTTGTCACACCAGTTGGTCTGATGCCAAGGTGGAAAGAGAGGGGAGATAACCACTCAAAGAGGAATGTCTTCAAATGTAATTTGAAGGTGGGCAAAGTGGGGATAAGATGGAGGGGCAGAGGCAGAAAGTTCCGGATGTTCGGAGCATAGTAGCTGAAAGCACAGCCACCAATTGTGCAGAGGACGGGGCAAGGGATGTGCTGAGTGCAGGCAGTGCATAGAGGAGTAGCGTCTAAGCATAGTGAAGAGGTGGGGAGGTGCCAGTGCTTGAAGTGATTTGAAAGTGAGAGTGAAGAGCTTGAAATCAGGCCAGTCGAGATTGGCAAGAACTGGGGTGATGGGGGTGCAAAGCCTGGTACAACAACTTGCATTTCTATAGCGCCCTTCATGCAGGGTAGCATCTCAGAGTGCTTGACAGTGACAGTGTCTGGCACCAAGTCAGGGGTACAGGGAAGGGGGAAGTGACCATATTCATTATCAAAAAGCAAGATCTGAAGGAGGGATTTGAAAGTGGGGAGGAGGCAAGGCGGAGGGGTTGAGGGTGAGAGTTCCAGAGTTTCGGAACGTAGTGACTGAAGACATGGCCACCAATGGTGGAGCAGAGGGGACGAGGGACAAACAGGAGACTGGAGCCAGCTGAGCACTGAGCCACCAGTGGGTGGTGGAGTGTGGGGTAAGCACATCGGATAGCTAGAGAGGTGCGAGGGCATGCAGGGATTTGAAAACAAATGGGAGGATCAATCTATCAATCTGTTCTGTAATTGGGAGCCAGTGGAGCCTGGGAAAGACTGGTGTGATAGGGGTATGGAGTTTTGTGCGGGTGAGTATCTGGGCAGCGGAGTTTTTAATTAATTAAATTTTGTGTATGGTGGAACTGGAGACACCAGTGAGGAGGGCTCTGGAATAGTCCAGAAGGGAAGTGACGAAGGCATGGAAGAGGGTTTCAGCTGCATGAGTTGAGATGTATGGAAAGAGATGGGCAATGTAACGGAGGTGAAAAAAAGTAGTACTGGTCAGGGAATGAATGTGGTACAGTTGAAGACATGGGCACAGATGTGCCACACAAGACACACACATGGGAGGAAGCTGCATGAACTATTGCAAATGCTTTTGAGTACTCACCGCAAAATACATATGGGGCAGTTGTTCAGTTTCCTCTGTTTGCTGGCAGAAAACTAAATCCACTGCACCAAAAATATAGAGGTCACAATAAAAAGACATTAACTGCTTTCCATTGCACATTTCAGATCAGTGAAGCAATGAAAACCAGTTATTGAGTCTGTGACACACACACATACACACACAATATATATTGGAGCTGAACTGGTTCCAAGGTGACATTCTTGGCAACAGAATGTCAAAATCGAGTCAGCCCTCTGTGGCGATCTTGGTAGTCTAGTTCCTGAGCCAGGCGAGTCCACAGTATTCCCGGGCACTGATGATGACAGCACAGCCATCCTGGCTCATCGGCAGGACTGGGAAAGGCAGAACAGTCACCGGAGGCAGGGTATCATGCCTTTCAGCTCTTGTTAACCTGCAAGCCATAGCCGTAACTGGTAGGATGATCCTAGCTGGAAGCGGGCAAGCTTGCCAGGCAGTGATATGAATGGCAAGCTATGCAGTTTTAGCTGGTAAAACTCCAGCAGTACCCCAACATACACTCTGGGGTCCCCAAGCCTTGGCTCTTGCCAACCTGCACCTCGTACGTTCCAGAATTAGGTAAGTAGGATGCGTCCCTCCAGGGAGAGTGTGCACATTCCACTCCAACAATCTATCTCTGGGATTTGCATGTGTAAATGGGATGCGTAGAATTCTCAGTTTGGTTTGGATACTCTTAAGCATGGTAAACGGTTTCCACGTGTGTCAGACACCCGGCTGACCCAAACATCCCATAAATACACACACACACAGGTGAAATTCAGTTCTTACAGTCCAGGAGCCACAGGAATGCTCCAGGGAGGAATGACTGTCAATTTAAAAGTTGTTTACACAAAACTTCAGTTATAGTCATGTTAATGTTCATATTAATTTGGGTATTCATGGCAGGTTTGCAGTTATAATAATAATCTTTGCACTTAATGTATTGTTTTATTATGTTGTAAAGCATTTCACAAAATTTTCTATAAGTGTAGTGACTGTATTTGTAAATGAACATGGCAGCAATGAAGACCAATTTTTTTTTATCTTGGGACTATTGTTCGGAAAGCAGAAGAAACTCCCTTCTTTAATGTCCACCTGAACAGGTGAGCTGTGACTCAATTTAATGTCTCCTGCCTAGGACGGCACCTCCAATATTGCAGCGCTCCTCCATCATTGGAGTATCAGCTGAGATAATGGACTCAACATGGAGCTTGAAACTACAGCTCTCTGACTCAGAAGCAAAAGTACTACCAATTGAGCCAAGCCAAGGTGACATTGCTTCATTCAGTTTTCTTTCAACCTCCATTTAGCATGCAATTGGCAAATCAAACATTTAAATCTCAATATGGCGAGCAGAAGAGAGAGTGCCAGGACTAAGGAATTGAAATCTCACTCTTATCGACGCTTCATTCCTTAATGTAAACAAATGTAGCTATTATGAGAGACTGGTTGAGGAGGTCAAGAGATATTTGAATGGGAAATTAAATGTAATCAAGTGAATTGACTAGGGAATTGAAACAACTTCCCACTGGTTGGGTAATCCAGTGCATTGAAGCTTAAGGTGTTAGAATGTGAATGGACTGGTCATGAATGGACCAGCCAAGGGTGTTTGAAGATACATTGAAAATACAGGTTGATGCTGTAATGGGAGGATGATGGGGTGGGTGTTCTAGAGGGATGAGATCAGATGGGCTGGGCTGTAGGGCCCTCTTGATCCTAACTAATCCTGTGACCTTGTGAGGTTCCATGGGTTGAATGGGCATCTCATGTTTCAACGCACCAGAAAGAAGATGAAAGTAAATAGTTGGTCTTAGCAATACACAGGCAACAGAATAGTAACCTGCCAGTGGTGATAAAGCCCGCAGAACACATAAACGCATCTCCCATTGGGAGTAGTAAAGCTCTCAGTGTTGTATCTGTTCTGATCAGAGGTTTATTAAACTTATACCTATTCCCAATATCACTGTGAAAGGCTAGAGAGTAACACAATGGCAGGAATGCCGATGATGTTGGAGAATCTGATTCCCTCAGAACAACTCCCTCTAGGCCTTGAACATAAACATTGCTGTACCCTAAATTGAGCAAGAGCTGGAATGGCAAAGACTGGTGACAATATGACCAAGTGGAAGCTGAGAAACGACCCCAGGTGGGTACTTGGAGAGCCTCGGCAAGCACTGGAACACTGCCTGATGCAGTTCCTCCTATACTCCTAAGGAACTATTCAAAATAAAGACAATACCAGATCCTGGCTGGGGTTTTGGAATGACAAGCTAAATGATGACCTATTCACATACTCTGCCTCTAAACTACTTGAGACCAAAACTTCTACCTAGTCTTACCTGTGAGATGAGTTGTTTTAAAAGTTATGATTGTGCAGAGTTGTAGAAAATTCCTCAAACCAGTGTTTATTTGGAAATCAGCTTTCTGCAGTTCTTCAAAAGAAACTGTCTTCCAAATCTAGACTAAATCTAAGAAATTTTCCACAATTCTGCGGCATCTTACCTTTCAAGACAAAATGCTCTCACAGATTAGGTCTTGGTGTAATGTTAGGCCCTTGGTTGCTCAATTGGATTAAGACGGTTTGTGAAAAGTCAGCAAAAGAAACAAATTGCTAATCAAAGGATTATTCATACAAAAACTTACATAATAACACCAACTCCTCCGGCAGTAAAATTCCCACATGATTCGGAATCTTGGCTGAGCAGTAATGTCCTAAATCTATGGTGGGGGGTGGAGGTGGGGGCGTGGGGGATAGGGGGCAGTGGCATGGCGAGAGAAGGGCTTCGCCTTAAGCTATAGAACATTACAAATGTACAACACAGCAGCAGGCTGTTTGGCCCATAGTCTTGTATTAGTTGTTTGCTCCTCCAAGAAGCCGTCCGTCTAAACCTAGTGCTGCAAATGAGCCAGGCTGACATACTTCGATATTGTTAGCCCATGAGACTGCTGTGCCTTGAAATTTAAGATTGTTCAGAATTGCGGAAAATACAGAAGCTCAGTTTGATTTTCCTGTAATTGAGACTGAATTTAAGATGAATAATTCAATAATTCTGAGTCACCTTATATTTTAAAACAAAATGTCCTTGCAGCCCAGACAAAGTGTTTTTTTTCAGGCTGAGTGTACGTAAACTATTTTAAATTTGACTTACAAAATTTTCCTAGCACATGAATAAGCTTTGCATCAGAGTACTTTAAGGAGCACAAAGTGAATGGATGCCTCCTCCTGTGGCCAAGATGCAACAAAGCAGCATGATTGCAGCGATGCATGCACAGGGCAATCCATGTGTAAAAGATATATAAATTGAACTCTCAGTCTGCTTTGAATACTCTGAAGCACGGTGATGGGTTTCTGCATGTGCCAGATACCCAGCTAAGCAAAAAAGTAGAGCAATTTAAAGCACTTTTCAGAGATTGAGTAGATCAAGATCATCATTCTTATCTTTACATCTCTTTAAATTCCTTGACGCTCTTACCCCATCCTATATCTTCGATTTCCTCAAATCCTACTGATCTAAACAATCCCTTAGTTCAGCGGGCACTAGTCTGCTTCATGTCCCTGCCCCATCATCGGTGGATGAGCTATCAGCCTATCCACTCTTATTCTCCAGAACTCCATCTCTGACTAGCCTTTTCCCTACCTCCTTCAAGGTAAATTTCTAAATCTGCCTCTTTGACCATACTTTCGGTCATCTCTCCCCTCCCCATCCCATTGGCACATAGCTTACCATTGAGAGCAATGTCTGGCAAGCTTCCCACTGGTTGTCCAACTAGGACTACCACCCTACCCATTAGGGTTTTGGCTTGCTGGGTTAACAGGACCTGAATGGGACCAATCTGCACCCCCAGTGACTGGTTTGCCTATCCAAGCCTGACCGACGAGCTCCACTGGGCTGGTCCGTCATCAGCAATGTCCTGCAGTACTGTGCCCCCCATCCGCTCAGGGATCGGACAATCGAGACCACCATAGATGGTGGACTCAATTCTGGCATTCTGTAGTCAAACCAGCACCACGAAGACCCTGCTAGATTCCCCTAAGGAGGATTTTCCTGCATGAAAGGCCGTTCTAAGTTGTTAAACATGAGTACAACAATCAGAGATAGAAAGGTGTTAGAAAAGTGTCAGTAAAGTTATAGATGAGTTGGTGTGTATGCCAAATGTCTCTAAAGATCATGCTCATTATTTAGCAGCTTCTTAACAGGTGCCCAAGGTGACGCAATTTTGATCATACATTATTTATTGATGGATATAGCTATCTACACTTGTTTGAAGAAAGGCGATCTTTAGAGTTGAAAGATGAGCATTGTGTTTTGATAAACCATTTCAAAGGTAGCTGAGTCTTTCTGCTCCAGCAAAAGTTCCAGGTCATGAATGTCTTTTCAAAGCTGTTCACGTTCAGCATTTTCTCCAGTTTCAAGCTAATCTTGATGAAATTAGAGCATTGCTCAGTCGCCCAGCTGGTATACTGAACAATTCTCATCCGCCTGTAGGCAGCTCACAGCTGGCCCCTATGTCGGATGCCATCCATCTCATCAAAATAGATCAGATCAACTGACTCTCCTCGCAACAGCACCGACGCAACAACAGCAGCAACCTGCATTTATACAGTGCCCTTCACAAGAAATAACGTCTCAAAGCGCTTTACGGTGATGGGGACGGCCATCGGGTGAGGGAGAGAGGAGATGGGGAAGGAGGTAACGACAGGCACAGTCGAAGAGGTAGGCTTTAAGATGGGACTTGCTGACAGAGAGGGGGCAAGCGGAGGAGTAAGGTAGGAGGAGATCAGAGAGATAGGGACATGCTTGGGTTTGAAGGGGTTTAAAAGTTAAAGTGAGGAGCTTGAATTCGGAGACAGGGAACTACTGGAGCCTATTGAGGACTGATGTTAATGATGTGTGGAGTTAGTGTGGCTAGTATGGAGTTTTAGGGGAGATAAAAATAATTGCATTTAATGTCACGCCAGTGAGACGTCTGAAAGCGCTTCACAGAATATACTGTAAAATTATTTTTGTTGGAGAATCATGGCAGCCAATTGCGTATAGCGGTGTCCTACAAAATGTCATGGATTGAGTGACCAACTTTTTAAAAAAAAGTTTATTACCCCCCGGAAAGCGATCCGCTAATCGACTAAAAAGCAGGTTCCTATTTACTGCTCGGTAAAGAGGTGTGTGGAATAAGGAAACTTGCCTAAGGTTTCACCCTGCCCGGGAATCAAACCCGGGTCCTCTCGCTTGCGAGATGAGTGCTCTAACTAATACGCTACAGGACACTACAGATGGAACTTTATGGATGAAGTGAAAGAGACCAGCAAGGAGGGTATTTAAAACACCAGCCTGGAGGTGACGAACGTGTGCTCTAAGGAGTCTCACTGTAGAGTCTCAATAGTAGTCTCACTGCACAGAACATAAGCAACACATCTAAAAGTGGGGTCAAGATTCTGTCCTTGAATGGTTCAGGTCTTATCTCTCACACCATCTCCAATTTGTCTCCGCCAACGGTTGCTCTTCCAGCCCCCGCATAGTCTCATGCAGTGTTTCTCAGGGGTGTGTCCTTGGTCCTCTCCTCTTCAACCTCTACCTACTCCCCCTTGGTGACATCATCCTCAGACATGGGGTCAACTTCCACATGTATGCAGATGACACCCAACTCTATGTCTCTGCCTCGATTCTCGATCCCAGGACAACTAACATCCTGACAGACCATCTGTCAGACATCAAGTCCTGGATGAGAGCCAACTTTCTGCAGCTGACTGTCAGCAAGACTGAAGCCCTCTTGATAGGCTTGCGCCAGTGCTTCTGCACCTCAGGCACTGGCAGCATCAGCATCCATGGTTTCACACTCCACCTCACCAAGCCAGTCAGGAATCTGGGCATCTTGTTCGATCCTCAACTATCCTTTCTCCCCCATATCTGTGCCATGACCTGCTCTGCCTTCCCTCACCTCCGCAACATTGCCTGACTCCACCACTGCCTCAGCCCTCAGGCCGCCAAAACTCTCATACAAGCATTCGTCACCTCAAGGCTCTACTATGGAACCTCCCATCTTGTTGGCCTCCCCAACTGTTCCCTCCACAAGCTGCAGATCACCCAAAACTTTGCAGCTTGTGTCCTCTCCCGCACCAGGCTGTGTGACCCCATACCTTCACCCTTGCCCAGCTCCACTGGCTCCCCACCCCTCAGAGAATAGAATTCGAAATGCTCATCCTCACTTTCAAGGCCCTTCACGGCCTTGCTTCCTCCTACTTCTCTGACCTGCTAACCCACTATCAGCCTGCTCCGTGTCTCCCACCCAACCCACCCTACCATCGGTGACCGGGTTTTCAGCCTCTCTGCCCCACCCTTTGGAACTCCATCCTGTAGTCCCTTCACCTTGCTCTCTCCCTTGCCTCCAAGGCACGACTCAAGACCCTACTTTTCATCAAGCCTTCAGACACCCTCCTACCTCTCTGCCCTCCCTCATCCCAACCTTAACCCCCACACTTGGGTACTGATCCCCCTACTGTTCAGCGTCTTGGGACGTCCACCTGATGTGAAAGGCGCTTTACAAATGTAATTTAGTTGTTGTTGTTGTCATGTCAATAAACACCACCAAGCAATGCCTTAAATGTCAGCTGGGCTCAGTGAGCAGTACACTCACCTGTAAGTCAGAAAGTTATAGTTTCAATCACCTCATCAATACTTCAGCTCATAATTCAGAAAATGTATGAAAAGGGAGTCTCTCCTGGTTCGCTGATTAATTATGCGAGTCCTTGCTGTAATCAATATGGTTGCTGCGTTTGCTCACAAAAATAGTTGAATAGTTGCTAACCTAGATAATATAATCCTTGCATTTGATACACAATATAATACAAATACAAATTTACATTTATACAGCGCTTTTCACTTCAGGAGGATGTCCCTAAGCGCTTCGGAGGATATACTGTCAAGTTCGTGTTTTTTATAATTAGATAATTATTTGCGGAGGACAAGTCTGCAGGGCTATGGGGAGAGCAGGGAGGAATGGAATTGATTTGGATAGATCTTTTCAAACAGCCGACACAGATACAATGGGTCGAATGGCCTCCTTCTATGCTGTATAATTCTATGATTCTATGGTTCTATGCAAACACAGCCAATTTGCATACAGCAGTGTCCCACAAACAGTCAATGACCAATTTCATCTGGGGAATTGTTGGCCACAACATTTGGGAGGAACTCCCTTCTCTTTTTGAATAGTGCCATGGGTATCTCTAATGTCCACCTGAACAATCAGACGGGACCTCAGTTTAATGTTTCATCTGGGGGACGGACCTTTGACAATGCAGTGCACTCCCAGCTCTGCACTGGAGAATCACCCTAGAACTGTATGAGTTCAAAGTTGCAATGTGGAGCTTGATTTCACAACCTTCTGACTCAGACAACAGCGCTACCAACTAAGCCAGGCTGACAAATATGTATTTTTTTAATGGCTGAGTGCTCGGAAGCTACATGCACCACAATGTAAAAGGGAATTGCACTGCTTTGCATAGCAGGCTTTGGATGCCTGATTTGCATTGCAGCTTTTACTTGTCTTGCAAATATGCAATCTCGCCCCTATCAACTTAACCTTGGCGCAGATTACAACCATGGAAATTTATAGGATAGAAGAAAGCCATTCAGACCATCCCGTCTGTGCTGTTGTTTGAAAGAACAATTCATTTACCTGCCTTTTCCCCATACTCCTCTTCAAATATCCATCTTATTCCCTCTTGAAAGCTAATGTGGATCCTGCCTTGATCATCACACCCAGCAGGGCAATCCATATCGGAACATCTTTCTACGTAAAACAATCTAATCTCCCCCTTTGCTCCCTTGCAAGCTATTAAATTGTCACTTTCTCACCAACCAGTAAAAATAATTTTCCTCCATCTACTCCAACAAAACTCCTCATAATTTCCTAAACATCTTGGTGAGCAGCACAGCTCAGCATGAAATGCGTGAGAGCATTGCAACTATCGTTCTGCCGCAGCTCTGACACATCCCTACCCATTGAAAGATGGTTGCACCAGTTGGAGGTGCAGAGCTTGAGAAGTACCTGTTTAGTTCTCTGCATAGCAATCAAGGTGGATTCCAAGCCCTGGATATATGAATGTGTGTTCGTGAACTTGGACTCCAGGTAACGCCTTCCAATAAGAGTTTCAAAAACCACAACATAGATATTGTTGCTATTGGGTGTATATTAACACACCATGAGTCACTGTTTTAAATAAATATGGATAAATATCGGTTGACCTGACTGCACATTTAAATTACTATAAATACCTCACAAACGATTAACATTGTTTAACATGGTAAGCTAAAAGGGGGAGCATTGTATTATTGTCTGTGCCTGTTCAGGTGGACATTTAAGATCGCGTGGCACTATTGGAAAAGAGAATAGAATTTCTCCCGGTGTCCTGGCCAACAATCCCCCAGTTAAAATTCCTAATTCACTTCTCAGCTGTTTGTGCACAAATTGGTTGCTGATTTGCCTGCAAAACATGACACTTTACAGTAAATTCTGTGAAGTGCTTTGAGACATTCCATCGACGTGATGAGATGCAAACACATGAGACCTGAACAAACAGACAAGACCTCCACTTAATATTTAATCTGAAGGATGGCAACTCCACAAACTCTTACAGCACTTTATTGGAGTGTAAGTTAAGACGAGTTCAAAGTCCTGATGTAGGGCTTGAACCCTCAACATTCAGAGCGCAGAGTGCTGGCACGAGGAAGCCATTCAGCCCATCACGTCTGTGCCGCTGCTCCCTGTTTCTCTAAATTGTCCTTTTTGTATAAATCCCACTTGCTAACTCTCTCCCCGTGTCTTTTCATATTTTCACGCTCAGGTGCTTATCCAGTTCCCTTTTGAACAACCATAGCATGTCTTTGGTAAATTCACCAATTTCATCACAGACAGGGGAACAAAGTTGGGATTTTTCAGGAATCTGTGGCTCAGTTTGATCTTGGCATTTTTTTTACATTTGTTTTAAACAAAACTAAAAATTACGCATAAGTTTTTTTTATATAAAACGTGCATTGAGGAAGGGGGAGGAAGCAAGAAACCAAGACTGAAATACTTCCATGAAAATCAATAAGGAAAGTTGCAAGAAAAATTGCCATAGAAAAACCTAGAACAAACACAACAGAACAAATATTCTGTACAACATATGCAAGTGTAAACATGTCACCTCTAGAGAATTCGACAAAGGGGAAGTTGAGAAAAAACCTTGAGGCGTTATCTGACTTGTCACTCATCGTGCTCCAACAGCAATAAACAAAACAAACAGGATGAAACTAATTCAACAGGATGCTGGGCTACGTTGCCAAACCAGTTGTGTTCAGGTTCCCACAAGTCCCGCTCAAGCAATAGAGGCCTCTGATCAGGCTACACCTGATATATTGCGGATACGTCTGGACTCCAGAACATTAAGGGGCCCAGACCCTAGAGCCATTGCCAAGGAGATCAGTGAGGCTGATCCCCAGCACTGGAGACATGAAGTACAAGGATGAGCTTCTGGACAAGCTAGGGCAAATTCTTGGATGTAAATCTTATGGAGGTATTTAAATTGATAAACCGATTGCACAATATCATGATATAGAAACACAGAAACAGGATTAGGCCATTCAGCCCCTCGTTCTATTAGATTCTATTCCACCATTCTATTAGATCATGGCTGATCTGTACCTGAAGTCTAATTATCCGCCCTTGGTCCGTATCCATTAATACCCAGACCTAACAAATATCCAGCATCCACAGCCTTTTGGGGAAGAGAGTTACAGATTTCCACTACCCTTTAGGTGAAATACTGCCTCCTGATTTCACTCCTACATTAAACATAAAATACTGCAGGTGCTGGAAATCTGAAACAAAAACAGAAGTCGCTGGGAACACTCAACGTGAGTCAACGTTTCGGGTGTTGGGAAGCCTCTCCCTACCAACGTGCCCCAGTTCCGATGAAGAGTCGTGGACCCGAAACGTTGACTCACTTTCATTTCTCCATAGATGCTGCCTGACCTGCTGAGTGTTCACAGCAACGTCTGTTTTTCTTTAAGATTATGTCCCCTTGTTCTGAATTCACCTACTAGAGGAAACAAGTTTCTCTGTATCTACTCTATCGAATCCCTTTATTATTTTAAAAACCTCAATCAGGTTACCCCTCAACCTTTTAAACTCAAGTGAATAGAGACCAACTTTACGCAATCTGTCCTCGTAATTTAACCCTTTAAGTCCTGGAATTATTCCGGTGAATCTGCGCTGAACCCCCTCCAGAGCCATTATATCCTTCCTGAGGTGTGATGCCCAAAACTGAACACAGTGTGAGCTTGCTTTTAGCGATTTGTGTACGTGGACATCCAAATAACCTTTGCTCTTCTACAGTTCTTAGTTTCTCACCATTTAGAACATGTTTTGCTATTTTTGGTTCCATAGTGGATGACCTCACACTTTGCTACACTTTGATTGAATTCCACCTGTCACCATTTTGCCCACTCAACAACAGAAAAATTAAATTTGTAAAGCGTCTTTCACGTCGGCAGGATGTCCCAAGGCGCTGAACAGTCACACTCACTTAATCTATCCAAGTCTCTTTGAATCGTCCTGCTCCCATCTACACAATTTACTGTGACTCCTAACTTTGTGTCATCTGTAGATTTGGATATAAAATTCTTTATTCCTTCATCCAAGTCATTTATATATATGGTGCAAAACTAAAGCCCCGGTACAGACCCCTGGGGAACACCACTTGCCACTTCTTGCCAATCAGAGAATGTTCCTTTTATCCCTGCTCTCTGTTTCCTGCCTCCCAACCAATTACCAAGCCACATTACGAGGTTACCTCCGATTCCATGCGCTTTCATTACATAAAGGCAGTGGGACAAGAGCACTCTCTTGTGAACCTACTTGTCCTTCACAACTTGTGACTGCTTTATCATAATAAACAGGGGCAGGGGAATGGTTATAGAGTGTGGGACAGAGCAGGGGAATGATCATAGAGTGTGGAACAGAGTAGGGGAATGGTACTGTATTAGCATGTATTGTTTGTCAGCATTGCTCATATGGTAGCACTCTCACCTTTGAGTCAGATGGTTGTGGGTTCAAGACCCACTCGAGACTTCAAGCTCATAGTTTAGGCTGACACTCCAGTGCAATGGTGCGGGGGCGGGGGTGAGTTTCTCCCACTCCGACTAGCTCTTAAATAAAATTGGTCATTCACTCCATGGCTCTTTGGAGGACGTTGTTGTGCATAAATTAGCTGCTGTGTTCGCCTACAAAATACAGTCACTGCATTTCTAAAATCCTGTGAAGCGCTTTGAGATGTTTTGACGTGACAAGGCACTGTATCGAATGCAAGGATTATTATGATTATATAACACATGCGCCGATCAACTGACCAGCACCACGTACACCCGATACCTACAACTACCCACTTTGAGAAATTTTGTAAGGGATTTGCCTTAATTACAAACTATGGAATGACATGCCTTGTGCATTGGGAATCTAGCTAGGAGTGACGTTGTGAGCCTTGGTGAATATCTGCATCTGAGTAATGCTCTGCTTCTAATATTTCACAGCGAGAGGGCTTTAATTAGGGATACGCATTATTCAAATTCACAGTTGTGTCTAGATCTGAAGGCAAGCATTTCCAAAGGTGAGGAAACAAACTGCACAAGCCATTTCAATTAAATTAGGAAGCGACGCACTGATGAAGACACTATATTTATCATGTGTCAGCCTGGCTCAGTTGGAAGCACTCATTGCTCTGAGTCAGAAGGTTGTGGCTTGAAACCCCATGTTGAAACATCAAGCTCACAGTCTATGTTGACCCTCTCATGCTTTGCTGGGCGTACGCTGCATTGCTGAAGGCATTGTCCTCTAGTGAAAGTTATTAGGAGAAATTAAGAGAAAGGGAAGGAAGTTTATTTCCCCCGTCTTTCACATTTAAATAAGTCAGTCTAATTATCTAACTAATACTTACATTTGATATTGAGCTCTTCTCATTGGGAGGACTTGTCAAATTACTTCACAGGTAAAGTGTAATGACTGTGTATTTTGTAGTCAAATGCAGAAGCCAATGTCCCACAAACAGTCCTTAAGTGAATGACCAATTTTATCTGGGAGATTGTTGTTGGCCAGGACACCAGGAGAAACAGCCTATCTGCTTTGAAGATGAGACTTTAAACCAAGGTCCCATCTGTGCCTGTTCAATTGGATGTTAAAGATCCTGTGACAGGATCCTCGAAAAGACAAGGGAATTTCTCTTGGTGTCCTGGCCAAGGTCATTCACTTCATAACTGTTTTGGGGACATTACTATGTGAAAATTGGTTGCCATATTTGCCTACCAAACAGTACTTGAAATGAGAAGGGAATTTCTTGTGGTGTCCTAGCCAAGAGTTACTCCTGGGTTCTAGCCAGGCCTGCTTCCATGTTGTAAAATCAACGTAAAGCTAGCCACTTCCAACCACTCAGTACACCTCCAGCACTGAATTAGAGCATTAGCCTAGCTGATGAGCTCCAAGTCCCAACTTGTGGCTTGAACCCACAACCTTCTGACTCAGAGCCAAGAGTGCTACTGACTGAGCCAGGCTGACACACACTAACTGCAGCGTCTACATTGATGTACCCAGAATGGAGTGATACCTGCAAACAAGCACCTGGGGGCAGCAACTTAGAAACATTTTTAAAACAACCAGCTCCAAAGTCAATGATTCTTCCAAACCCACACTTTGTCCAAAAGAAAACAAATTAATAATAATAATAATAATAATCCTTGCATTTGATATAGCGCTTTTCACGTCAGGAGGACAATTTGCTATTAAACGGCAGTTAATAGCAAATAGTATGGATACATTTAAGATAAAACTCGATATGCTTATGAGGGAGAAGGGAATACAAGGGTATGAGAGGGAGTAAGGAATCAGTGGAGACTCATGAGGACTGAACGGTCTGTTTCCAGGTTGTACAGTCTATCTAAATCTATGTAACTTCTTGAAAAAGCACACAAAGAATGCAGAGAAAAGACATTTTTCTATTTGGACTGTACACACAGCAACTTACACTTATACACCTATGCCTTTCAGGTTGAGAGGAGAACTCAAAGACCTTCACAGACCTGATTGGGTGTCGAAGCTGGGGGGAGCTCAGAAGGAGGAGGGCAAAAGTGTAATCTAAAAGATAGGTCTTAAGCCAGTTTTTGAAGGAAGGAAGGGGTAAGATGGAAGGACTACTGGATTCAGTTACAGAGATCGGAATGGATGTATATAGAATTCTTTGGGAATGGTGGAGGGATAGTTGTGGGGTATTAAGGTGAATATCTCTCCCTTCGGCTAGCTCCCCGGGGTGAATCAGGCAGGGCTGAAGCCAAAATGCCCAGGTGGAGCAATTATACAATGTTCATTTAAACAGCCCCTTTCACATCTGGAGGATGGCCCAAAGTGCCTTACACAGCTGGCTAGGCATCCGAGATAGGGGGAGGGTGACAAAACCAAAGTGAGGGGGGAAAGATGGCCGAAAGTTCGGTCAGTGAAGGTTAGTCTTGAGGTGGGATTTGAAAGTGGGGAGGCGAGGGGGCGAATCGGAGGGACTTTGGAACAAAAGATACTGCTTATTTTTAATAAAAGTACTGCACCGCTTTCACATTGCGAAGGTCACCTTGCTTAGTTAATAATAATCCCTCCAAAAACCAGAAACAATAATAAATTGGTCATTCTCAATCTACGACTGTTTGTGGGACATTGCTGTGCGCAATTGGCTGCCACGTTCGCCCACAAATATACAGTCAATTCACTTTACAGTGTGTTCTGTGAAGCGCTTTGGGACGTCCTCCCGATGTGAAAAGCCCTTTTTTCAAATGCAAGGATTATTATTATTATTATTAGTTACGGCAGTTTGCTGCATCTCCTCCTTCCAGAACAGAAGCTGGAAGCAACCAAGCAGCTTTCTGTGAAGAGACCAGCACCCTGTGCCTTGCCCCACCGTCAGCTCCATTCAGCTGGGAGTGGATTGTGAGCAGCTTCACATCAATTACCGCACACAGCTTCTGATTGAAGATAAGCCAGATTTCAAATGATCACAAATTCAATCAGTGCAACGCGTTAGTACATTTTTTTTCTAAAAAGACAAAAAATTAAAGTAAGATATGCAAAAAGTGCAAAATACACAGTCCTAATAATGAAATTCTTGAATTCGATACAGTCTTATCACATCGTCAAAACATCTCAAAGCACTTCATGGGATTTACTGCAATGTGAAGTGACTGTGTATTTATAGGCAAATACTTAACGAATGCAGAATGACAGTGATAATGCTTTAGTGGATGAACGAACATAATGCCATAAAAATAATAATCCCTGCATTTGATATAACACCTTATCATGTCTTTGAGATGTCTCAAAGCGCTTCACAGTATATTGTGTAAAGTGTAATATGTACCTATAAATACACAGCCACAGCACTATAAAGTAAATCTTATGATGCACTTTAAGACATTTTGATGGCGTGAAAGTTGCTGTATCAAATAAAAAAGAATTATTTTTATAGCATTATTATACTCCTCCCAAAGTGAAAGGTATTACAGATATATGAAAATTCAAGAAGTATGCCCAAATTATATTATACATGTCAGTTGGCGGGCTCACCCTCTGAGTCAGAAAGTTTTGAACTCACAAGTCTATGCTGATACTCCAGTGCAATACTGTGGGCGTCCATCAGTTGAGCTCTTTAAACAAGGTCTTGTCTGCCTGTTCAGGTGGATGTTAAAGATCCATGGCACTATTGGAAAAAAAAGGAATTTTTCCCAGTGTCCTGGCCAGCAATTCTCCAAATAAAATTCATCAGTCACTTCATGTCTGTTCGTGGGACATTGCTGTGTGCAAACTGGCTGCCACATATGTATGTAAGATACACAGTCACTCCACTTCACAGTAAAATTCCTGTGAAGCACTTTGAGATGTCCTTCGGATGTTCAAAACCATCTCAGACTTGGATCTCATAATGTCTAAGCTGACACTTCAATGCAGTGTTGGGAGTGTACTTCATTGGCACTTCACAGTAAATCACTGTGAAGAACTTTGAGGTGTCCTTATGACCTGAAATGATTACTAGTATTATTAAAATAAACCATTTCCAACTTTAAGATGAAATAAATACCACTCAATTTGGAGGTAATGAGAATAATCACCTTATTCCTGTAGTTGTAACAAGCTGCTGTTGTTTCATGCCCATTCGCAAAGTGACTCAATCTTGTAGGCAGCTAACATCTCTGCAAGATGCCACCTTACAGCTGAGTGATTGCAAACCACCGCGCTCCATTAAACTTCCTGAAACTCAACGTTCTTCACAGTCTCTGAGCCTTGCAGTCAGAGGGGACAGGGATTAGGAGACTGTCTGCTGGCACCAAAATATGATGGCATGTCATGATAGTCCAAAGGAGAATGGAGCAGAAATCATCTGCAACATGGGTGTCAGCCAGGCTCAGCATTCTCGCCTCTGAGTCAGAAAGTTGTGGGTTCAAGCCCCAACCTCAAAATCCAGCTAATCCAAAACTCCACTGCCCGTTCCAAACTCATTGGCCACTACCCCAGTCCTCGCCAGGCTCCACTGTCTCCCTTAGGTATAAATCCCTTCATGCCTTAGCATCTATGTATCTCTCTGATCTTCTGTTTCCCACTCCTCTGCTCATTCCTCTGCTCAGACTTGCTGCATGTCCCCTTTTCCCTCTTTGCTACCATCGATGTCCAAGCCTTCGGTCTCCAAGCACTAACCTCTGGGACTCCCTATTTGTAACTGTCCCCTTGCTCCATCTCTCTATTTATCTTTCAATTCAAGCTTAAAACCTACCTCTTCGACCTTGCCTGTAGTCACCCCCTTTTCCTCTGTCCCTTACTCAGTGTCTGACCCGACAATGTGAAATGGTCTGCAATGTTATCCTATGTGAAGGGCGCTGGAGGGAGTCATGATTCAACAAATCTAAGGGAAAAATACCCATAGATTTTAAAGTTATGTTCATGCTGTTATTTCTCATACAACTAAGAAAACAGGGACTCTTTTGAGGGCAGCAAGTGCAACTTGCAAACGTGACTGAGTCAATATCACTTCGCGAAACTTTTTCTCCTTGTTTAATATTTAAAATATATATATTTTCATCACAAGGAACACATTAACTTGTCTGAAATCTTGCCAGGTCACGCTCCAAGGGCTAGAATTCCTCTTATACTTAAACCCATTGTTTTAAGATTCAGGTTTGTGCAGAATTTTGGAAAATATTTTAACTCTGTGCTGTTTTCAAACTTACATTTCAACCTTCTGTTTTGACAGGCAATTTAGCTTGTTTAATTTATTGAAAGTGTATTCCTTGATTGTTTTAAAGGTCACTGGGGCAGGGATTCTTCTCACTCAGCTACTGTTAATCCTAAAAACCAAAGCCCTAACAATTGGGTGGTCCTCACTGGACAAGCAACAGGAAGCTTGTCAAACAGTTCTCTTAATGGCAAGCATTGCAGTTTTAGCTGGTTAAACTCCAGCATTTACCCCAACACCCAGTCTAATGTCCCAAGCCTTGGCTCTCACCAACCTGAGCCAAAAACGCTCAGTAAGCAGAGTGCGTCCCTCCAGGGAGAGAGTCCTCATTCCATTCCAAGCTGCCATCTACATTAAATTCAGTCTGGTTTGGATGATCTTAAGAACAGTGATGGGTTTTAGCATCTATCAGACACTGGACTGACAACAAAAACAAAAATATGAGATAAAATTTGCTCCAGTATTGAACTGCTGTGATATTAATAAACTTGCTATGTATTCCTAACTCTACCCCAATGATAACCGTTTCAAGGCAGATTTGTACCGTCCACAAAGGAATAATAATAATAATAATAATCCTTACATTTGATATAGCGCTTTTCACGTCGGGAGGACGTCCCAAAGCGCTTCACAGAACACACTGTAAAGTGAATTGACTGTATATTTGTGGGCGAACGCGGCAGCTAATTGCGCACAGCAATGTCCCACAAACAGTCGTAGATTGAAAATGACCAATTTATTATTGTTTTTGGTTTTTGGAGGGATTATTATTAGGCGTGTGGAGTAAGGAAACTTGCCCAATGTTTCGCCCTGCCTGGAATTGAACTCCGGTCTCTCGCTTGCAAAGCGAGTGCTCTAACCACTGAGCTACAGGACTCCACCTGGCAACAGAACACATCTCACTTTCGTGACAAAGAGAGGGGCAGCAAGCAGGGTGGATATAAACTGAGGGAATACGTGGGAAAACAAGACAATACATTCAGGGGAATTTCCAATGTCCTGTAAACATCAAATTTTGCAAGTTCTCAGCTATGTCAGCAAGCTGGTTTCCGCTATACAGATTAATTAAACCAAGTTGGAGAAAATATGAAATAGAGGAGACAGCAAAGGTCAAGATTGGTGTGGCTGAAGAAGGCCCATCTGATCTCATCCCTCCAACACCCACTCAACTGTTCCCCCCCACCCCCATCTCTACCCCTCTCCTTACCTCCCAGCTCCCACCGCCTTGCCCCCCTACTCACGGACATCATAAACCCCTCAATGTCCACTGACACCATTCTCACCCCTCTAAAAATGTCCATCATCACTCCTATCCTTAAAAAAGCCTCCCTGGACCCATCCCTGCTCTCAAATTATCGCCCAATTAACAACCTCCCTGTCCCTTCCAAGGTTCTGGAGTGAGTCTTGCTTCGCTCCTTCCTCTCCCACCATTCCCTTCATGAACCCCTCCACATCACATCACAGAAACAGCTTTGGTCACAGTGAGAAATTACATTTTGGCCATCTGTGACTAGGACTCCCTCTGCCTCCTCGTCCTCCTTGACCTCTCTGCCGCCTTTGATACCGTTGACCACTCTATCCTCATCTACTGTCTCTCCTCTCACCTCAACCTTCACGGTTCTGTCCATGAATGGTTCAGATTGTATTTCTTACACCGTCTCCACTTCATCTCCACAAGCGGCTTCTCCTCTAGCCACTGTACCATCTCCTGCTGAGTTCCTCAGGGCTCTATTCTTGGTCCCCTCCTTTTCAATATCTATATGCTCCCTCTTGGTGGCATCATCCGCAGACATGGGATCAACTTCCCATGATTCTATCTCTCTGCCCCCACCCTTGACTCCAGGACCACTGCTGTTCTGACAGAATGTCTATCAGACATCAAGTCCTGGATGAGAGCTGACTTTTTACATTTGAACGTCCGAGGCTCTCCTGATTGGCTCCTGTCAGTGCCTCCACACCTCAGGCTCTGACAGCATCAACATCCAGGGTTGCACACTACACCTTACTAAGCCAGTCCAGAACCTTGGCATCTTGTTTGACCCGCAACTATCCTTTCTACCCCACATCCATGCCATGCCCCGTTCTGCCTTTCCCCCACCTCCACAATATCATCCAGCTCCGCTACTGTCTCACATCGCAGGCCACAGAGACCCACATACACGCATTCATAACATCCAGGCTCAACTAGAAAACTCCCGGCTTATTGGGCTCCCCAACTCCTCCCTCCATAGGCTGCAGATCATCCAGAACTCTTCCGCATCAGGCTTCCCATCATAGGGAGGATACAGTTGAAGATCCTGGTCCTCACCTTCAAAGCCCTCCATGGCCTTGCTCTCCCTTACCTCAGTGGCCTTCTAACCCCTTACCAATCTGCCTGCTCCCTCCGCTCAGTGGGCTCTGGCCTCTGGAACTCAACTTCAAGACTGTCTCAAGACCTCCTGCTCTCCACCCTCCCCAATTCCGACCCCCAGCTCGGGTCTGAAACACTGATGGTCCTGCGCCTTGGGACATCCTCCCGATGTGAAAGGCACTATACAAATATAATTTTGTTGTTGTTGTTGCATCAAGCAGTGTCCTCTTCTTCTATTGTTTTGGTGCATCCACGAGAATTGATCTGGGTTTACTTTTTCAATCCCATAAAAAAGTTTATACACCTCTACAAGGTTCTTCTCTCTTGATGAAAATAGACCAGTTAAAAACCAAGTTATTGGAGTCGGGAATCTGTTTGTGTTAAATCAGTCATTTGAAAAAAAACAAATAAGGGAGATTGTATCTAGCATACTAACAAAAATCTGGGCTGGATTTACAATAAATTACAGGCATACAATAATGTAGCACTTCCACATTGGGGAATGTCCCAAAGTGCTCGCCATTGGTGCCTGAGCCCATGAGCTAGGGGTGGGAGCCCACCTGCCGATTATGGGGCGAACACGGCGGGGGAACCCGAAGCTGGTCTCGTTGAGCAAAGGCAGCAGCCAGGTTGATAGGGTTGAAGGAAGTCATAGAGTTGGGGTGATGCCATGGAGGGATTTAAAGGGATTTACAAGTTTGAGACAGTAGATCTCACTCATCTATCGGCTCTTCAAACCTGACTGGTTTTACAAGGCCTTTCTCGTTTAAATATTAACTTTGTCTTAAGTGAAAATTTAGAAAACGAGTTTAGTACCTGATGAACAGAGAGTCTATCAAGAGATACCCTTAAGCAAGTAAGTCTGAGTCAGTCAGCACTGAGAACAGAAGTCATCCAACAGTAGACCAGAAATGAAAGTATTCCACTTGCAGCAAAAGGTAAGCTCGTTGTCCTGAGAAGATAAATTTATCTGGCATCTTAGATAATGCAACACTCGCCAAGTACTGCACAGGAGTGTCAGCCAGTACCATGAGCTCAAGTCCTTGAAAGTTTAAAGCTGTCAGGAAGACATCCAAATTCCTACAAAGTCAGAGCCTGTGTGTTTTTGTGGGCAAATACTGCAGCCAATTTGCACACAGCAATGGCCCGGAATTGAATGATCAATTTTATTTGGGGTAATTGATGGCCAGGACACTGGAAGCAACTCCCTTCTCTTTTCAAATAGTGCCATTGGGACGTCCTCCCGACATGAAAGGCACTGCACAAGTGTAAATTCGTTGTTGTTGCCATGAGATCTTTAACGTCCACATGACCAAGCAGACAGGGTCTAGGTTTAACGTCTCTGAAGACTGAAGAGCCCTAGCTTATCTAAGCATAGCCAGGGCCAATAGATAATTGTGGAAATATTTGCCAAAAATGGCAGGGAAATTTGACAATTTTTTGTGGAAAATTGCAGGGAGTTGATTGGTGCTATTGAGAGCTGCATTTTACTGCAAACCTAAATGTTTTCACTGTATTGATAAAAGCTAAACATGAAGAAATAACACAAAATAGATTGTTCCAAAAAAAATTAATGCTTTCTTGAAAAACTGTGTCGACCATTCGAGGGAAGGGAAACAGGCCTGAAGTGCTAAATGGTCAGTTTCCACCCCACACTACCTTTGAAGAGACATACACATATACACATCCAGAGAGACACACGCTCACAGACACAGAGAGTTACACAGGGAGAGAAACACTCACAGACACAGAGAGCGAGAGAGAGACACGCACACTCCCAGAGAGAGACAGAGGGGCTCAGAAACATAGAGAGAGACCCACACAGAGAGAGAGACACACACTCACAGACACACAGAAAGACAAACACAGATACACAGAGAGAGACATACTCACAAACAGAGAGAGACACACACACACACACTCACAAACAGGCATACATATAGAGGAGAGACGCACAGGCAATCTACACAGCAGGGCCTCGGGGCGAAGACCATTTCCCGCCCACGCCACTGACACCATCCCAACACTCCCAACGCAAGCACGTCTGGAGCCACTCCGTCCACAATTGCGGCACAGAGGCATTGAAAAAACAACCGGCAACAGCGCACAGAGGCCAAGGAGAGAATCAAACTTCAGGCTTTAGCGAAGGATGTTGTTCTTAGCTGAGGGGTCTGCTTTAGTGAACAATTGCAGGCATACTTTTCTGTTGACCCAGCTCAGAGCTCGTTCCTTTAACACTCGGGATCATTCTCATTACTTTCCTCTGCACAGGCGTTGGCAGCCCTCTTATGTTGTGATGACCAAAACTGTGTACAGTATTTTAGGTGTGGTCTGACCAGAGGGCTGTACAGCCTAATTGTGATGTCTGGGGATTTGAATTCCACTGATGAGCAAGAATGAATGAAACCATTTGCTTTTCTGAATGACTTCAAAATTCTGTTTTCTCAGATATGGATACCACGGTGGGAAAACAATGGGCAAATGAGTTTGCGCAGTCACCTTTGCAACAGGCACATCACTTCCTCACTGCAAACTCTCTCATTTGTCCTGCTTGCACTCATCTGCTCAAGTCAGCCACTGGATCCTCTTATGGCAAACTCTCCATTCACTGCCATGTGGAATGCACCCACTGAACTGTGTGAGACCAGATATGAAGTTACATTGGACTTGAGGCCCTTTGAAATCATCGGTAGTCCAATGAAGTCTGCGAGGGGCCAGAACCTTACAATTTTCTACCACGACCGGCTTGGGTATTATCCTTACTATGATGAGATTACTGGGCAATCCTTCAATGGTGGTCTCCCTCAGATGGCACCTCAATCACGCCACTACTCAAAAACTGTAGAAGATATTGAGTACTACATTCCTTCTGATGAAACTCCTGGAATCGCAGTCATTGACTGGGAGAACTGGAGGCCACAATGGGTAAGGAACTGGAGCCTCAAAACAATTTACAGAAGGAAATCCATTGAGTTGGTCAAGCAAAGAGACCCATCCTTAACTACGGATCACGTAAAGATTCGTGCTATAGCTGAATTTGAGGACCAGGCAAAAAGCTTCATGTTAAATACTTTGAGGTTAGGAAAGATACTAAGGCCCAATTGCTTATGGGGCTATTTCCTATATCCGGATTGCTATAACTACAAGGTTTTGACCAAGAACTATACTGGGAGGTGTTTTGCCATTGAGATATCGAGGAATGATGAGCTTTTCTGGCTGTGGAAAGAAAGCACGGCACTCTTTCCATCTATTTACTTGCACAGAATGCAATCTTCAGCTGTTGCAGCTAAGTTTGTGCGCCATCGTGTTCAAGAAGCCAAGCGAGCAGCAGCACTTTCTGGCCGTGAATACTCCTTGCCTGTGTACGTTTACACTCGTCCGGTCTTCACTACAAGACCTGACAAATATCTCTCTGAGGTGAGCCATAAATTCGGCTTTCAATTTAAGGGAATATATAATAAATAATAATCCTAGCATTTGATATAATACCTTCATGTCTCAAAGCGTTTCACTGTATAGTGCAGTGACTATGTATTTGCTATGCAAAGGTGGCAGCTGATTTGTTCACAGCAACGTTCCCCAAAAAGCCATGAAGTGAATTAGCATTTTACCTGGAGGATTGTTGGCTGGGACATCGAAAGAAACTCCCTTCTCTTTTCCAATAGGAATCCTTAACATCCATCTGGGCTGGCAAAAACGGGACTTTGGTTTAACGTGCAATCCAGAGGACAGCAACTCGACAGCGCAATGCTCCCTCAGCACTGCATCTGCCAAGATCTTGAATTTGATGTATGGAACATTTGTATAAAACACTTGCTGAATTGTTTCTTTCAGGTGGACCTTGTTCACACTATCGGGGAAAGTGCTGCACTGGGAACAGCAGGTTTTGCTGTCTGGGGAGATTTGGATTTGTCTAAAAGCTTGGTAAATACTACAAAGCTTCCACATTTTTGGTACAACAATATTAGTGGAACTTGTTTCCTGTCACCTCCATAATCCAGCACCTCCTCACCTCTCTGACCTCCTACCCCGCTCCGCTGTTCACTCCCTCTGATTGGCTAACTTGGGCTTGTTGCGCATCTTGCTCCAGAGGTTGGCTGACCCCTCTGTTTCGCTCCTCTTTATCGGTCTTCAAGTCTTGCCTTAAAACCTATCTCTTTGACCGTGCCTATGGTCACCCTCCATTACCCCCTCTCCCCGTCACTGTACAGCACTCCGAGATGTTATCTAATCGCTCTGGGATGCTAGCCTGTGTGAAGGGAATTATATAAATTCAAGTTTTTGTTGTTATTCTATGAGATAAATGTAACTTGTTCTTTCAGCTGCCGTTTTTCAGATGTATCACTTTCTCTCCCTTATCACACTGAGATTTCCATTACTTTGCAAGAAGTTGATCTTTTCATTGCTCATCCACACAATACTTTGAAGTAACTACCAGTTGCTGCATTGTCAGTTTACACAGACGCAACAATTTACATTTATATAGTGGGTTACACTTTAGCAGGACATCTCAACAACAACAAACTACATTTGTATAGAGCCTTTCACGTCGGGAAAACGTCCCAAGGTGTTGAAAGTGCTGCAAAGTACTCCATGGAACAAACTGGGAGATGAGCTGGTGGGAGCTGAGTGGATGGGGTGGGGATGGTCGTGGATGGTAGAGGAAATGACAAAAAAGCACACTTAAAAGATAAGTCTGAACGAGGGATTTGAAAGCACGGAGGAAGGGAGCAGGACAAAGGGATTCCAGGAAAGAGTTCCAAAAAGCAGGGGCAGAATAGCAGAATGCTTGCTCATGATGGCGGGGCAGATTGGGTGGGGGCATGAAGCAACATGGTGCTGCTGAGTGGAGGGAGTGGGAATGCGTTGATTAATGTCTTATATGTCAGAAAACCTTGCTTAATAACTAACTAATTAATAGGGTCTATTTTTGGTATACCTTAACAAGATTCCTTAAATCAAATAGCATAAATCAATAATAATAATCCTTGCATTTGATATTGTGCCTTATCAGGTCTTCGAGACGTCTCAAAGCGCTTCACAGAATATACTGTAAAGTGAATTGACTGTATATTTTGTGGGCGACATACAGCAGCCAATTGCGCACAAATAGATTGAATAACCAAATTTTTTTTAGAGGGCTTATTACCCCCAGAAAAGCGATCTGCCAATCGACTAACAACCGGGTTCTGACTTACTGCTAGATAAACAGAGGCGTGCAGAGTAAGAAAACTTGCCCAACATTTTGCCCTGCCCAGAAATCAAACACAATCTTCTCACTTGCGAAGCGAGTGCTCCCATCGCTTAGGTTATTTACATGACTCACAAGGAAATACCACAAATTAGTCCCAGTGACCCAAGGTCAGCTGACCTTCCAATTTTAATTAATTGAGAAGTTTAAATCCTTAGTTTGTTTTGGGTTCCAATTTCACGAGATTCAATCAAATTCTGTGATCTCAGTCAATCTCTACTAATAAAGACAAAATGTTTGTCTGTGTATCTGTATGAGTGAGAAAAGTGAATGATGTATACCAAGAGTGGTATGAGGTGCATCAAAACAGGAATCATTGCACTAAGGGTATGCTGAGGGTAAAATACTGAGATGTTTACTTGCAAAACACAGTCACTACACATTATAATATATCCTGACCTGAAAGGTGTTATACCAAATGTTAGGATTATTATTTATTTATTATTAATAGCACGCTACGTCCATTAATGAAATAGTTTGATAATGTGTGAGGAAGGCAGCAAAGTAGGTGATGTAAAAGTCACCTGAACTTCCTTCATCTGAACAATTTGGGTTATCACATAGAAATAAAAACTTAATGTCTTATTTTTGTTATTGTATTTGACAGCACTCCTGTGTGACTCTGGCTGACTATCTAACAAATCTCTTGAATCCTTATGTAATTAATGTGACATTGGCAGCGAAGTTGTGCAGTAGAATTGTGTGTCGCAACAAAGGCCGGTGCGTACGAAAGAACTGGGACTCTGGCTATTACCTACACTTGAACCCGGAAAACTTCAGAATAAGCAGCAAGAAGGAAGGCATCACAGTGAAGGGTCAAGCTTCGTTCGAAGATATACTCTTCATGTCAGAAAGGTTCACTTGCCAGTGCTATCCCGGCCAGACGTGTGAGCCCATACGTAATATAGAAAATCACATCATGGAGCACAACACTTGCATTAATTCGACTAACTGCAATAAGTTCTAATGACAATACAGAAGCTGCTATAAAGCACAATCATTTCGTCTGAGATCACAGGTCTCAAATTGTTCTCCCAAAAGTTGTGCAGATTGTTGTACAGAAGTATATTTTTTCCAACTGAGGGTGCTCCCATGTCCACTATGTATGCAGCAAATAAGCTTTGGAACACAGGAACAGAATTCAATCCCCTGAGGTGGTTCCATCAGTTTATTAGGTCTTGGCAGATCTTTCAATCTCTTCAGCTAAACACATTTCAGTCATCTTTCTGTTCCCAGCATTCCTCGGCTCCCACCCCCAGATCAGGTGCCCATACAGCATGTCAAGTGCTTTGAGACATCCTCTCAACACTACAAGGCACTAAATAAATGTAAATTGTATTTCTATCTCTACAACCAAAGTATCTGTCTAACTCTCTTATAAACATTGCTATTCATTCCGCCTCTGGAGCAGAATTTTCGTTTTTGGTTAGCCAGGTGTCTAACACGCATGGAAAACCATTATCACGCTTTAAAGTAATCAAACCAAACTGAGAATACGTATGCCATCAACAAATATAAATTTTCTTGTATCTGGAATGGAATATGTATTCTCTTCCCGGAGGGATGCACTTCGCTTATTTAAGAGTGTTTGGTCCAGGTTGGCAAGTGCCAAGGCTTGGGGACTCCAAAATGTGAGTTGAGGTACTGCAAGAGTTTAACCAGCTGAACAACAACAACAACAACAAATTACATTTGTATAGCGCCTTTCACATTAGGAGGACGTCCCAAGGCACTGGACAATCGTTGGGATCAGGAGTGGTGGAGGGTGGGAAAGGGTAGGGGTAGGAGGGTGACCAAAGGCAAGGTTAAAGAGGAGGGTCTTGAAGGAGGCAAGGAAGGGACAAAGATCTGCCAAAATCCCACAGTCCCTCTGTGGGATTTTGGCAGATCTTTAATCCCTTCTGAAGCTACATAGCTTGTCATTGAGTGCACTTTCTGGCAAGCCTCCTGTTGTTTTTTCAGCTCGGACCACTCCCTCTGTTACAGCTTTGGCTTGCAGAGTTAACAGGAGCTGAGTGGGAAGAATCCCAGCTCAAATGACTGATCTGCCCCCTCCAAGTCCTCCTAACAAGCTGGCTGGCTGTTTAATAGTGGTTTGGAGTACTGCAAACCCATCTGGCTCAGAAACCACCACACTAAGACCACCACAGAGGATTGACTAGATTCCAACATTCCATTAGCAAGCATTTCAACTTGAGCCACCTCAGCCTCCGCCTCCTTCACCCCACACAGGAGGACAGTCACTCGTTGGTCATTTGACATTGACAAGTACAAGTTTCAATGGATAGTTGGTTCCCAAAAGTGTTTTGAGATGTCCTCCTGACGTGAAAGGTGTATACCAAATGTAAGGATTATTATTATTATTGCAGTGCCTTACTCCTCCAAACAACAATTTTGGCCTCTCTTCATCAGGTATTGGAGAGTGTCCCAATTCAGCTGCTTATGAATCATTCACGAATGTCCTTGGAAGCATGATGCCTCTCTATGGATCATTGATATTTTCTGCTGCAGCCCTGAAAGAATGCTGAGTGCAATAAAATATTGCAGCAGGAGATATTCTTTAGCATATGTATCTGTAGAAATCGTTTACAAACTTCTCCCTCTCGCCAAGTTGGTAAAGACACTGCGGTGCAGACCATTGGCTCAAATATAAGTTAGCTGATTGCAGCTGAAATGCTACCATTGGCCTTGGTATCTCTGGGTTATGAAAGGAAAAAAATAAGCCAGGGATCCTGAACTTGATCTCTGTCCAGAGATCTTCAGCTGAAAGTATACGTGAATGTCAGGAGAGCAGAGTATTAGACTTGATTTTGATGCACCCTGTGGGCAATTGGGAAATCACTGTCAAAGATACACACGTAAAGAATGGGCAATTGGGCAACATACCAGATGTCAACCTGCACCAGTAGAAGGAAATGAGTGAAGTGAAAAGAATACTTAGCGAATTTTAAAACAAGCTTTATTTCTACACAAATTGTAAAGCTGCTATACTGCAATATCCTTTTTAACTGTGTTAATGAAATGGAACAGTTTAATACAAGCCCAGTTTAGCTCCAGCTCCAGTAATCTCAAGCTAGCACATTGTATGTTCGTCAACCTAGTTATATTTTGCTTGTGAACACAAATTCATCAACATGCAAATATCACAAGCAATGTTTGAACAACAATAACTTGCATTAATAAGCACCCTTGATTTATGGCAAGGTCTTGAAGGATATTATAAGACAGGATTGAATATCGAGCATGAGTTAGGGGAGCTTGGGAGACCTCAGGAGGACATCCAAAGGTGCTTTACAATCCTATCTTGAGCTGGTGCTCGGAACTGAGGGGTTGGGGAGTTGAAAGATGACTGAAACACAGAAAGATGACTGAAACAGGTATGAGCAGGAAGGACATATAACCCTTCACGTCACCCTCTCCCTTGCCTCCTTCCAAGTCTGTCTCAAGACCTTCCTCTTTGACCATGCCTTTGGTCATCTCTCACCTCCAAACCCCTTGCCCTCCACCCCCTCTTGATTCCAAAATTTCGGTGCAAACCCTTGATTGTCTATTACCTTGGGAGTTACTTCCGATGTGAAAGGTGCTATATAAATGCAATTCTTTGTTGTTGTTATAGGAACTGAAGGCAGTCATTGAGAGTGGCACAGAAACAGGGTCACCAGTAAGCCTGGGTTAGCTGAGTGGAGGGAGCGAATACAGGAGTTGGATAGCAGATCGGATACATAAAAGGGTGCCAGGGAGTGGATATATTTGTAGGTGATGGTGAGAACCTTAAAATTGATCCGCTGTGAGACAGGGAATGAGCAGAGGCTGACAAGAACTCGGCTGATTGGCGTTCAGAGTTTAGTCTGGGTGCCGAAATTTTTAATGTAAACAGGCCCCTCCAAAAATGATTCTTTCTTTTAGAGACATTGTTCCAAAATATAAGTTTTTTCAGATTTATTTATGACACGGTTATTGGTCCCTCAGCAGTGTTCTCATTCACCCAGTTTTACAATTTGGTATTTTTCCATGTTTAAAGCCAATATCCTTTGTTGGTCTTATTCCCAAATGTAAAATGTAATGCAGCACCAAAAAATGGCTTTGGGCATTACTTTTCAAGTTCTGCGTCTCCTATGAAAAACCCATTTCCCTGGCGGATTGTCTTTCTAAAAATTATCTTTCTAAAGATTTTAAACTGTTAATCTCTTGTCTCTTTGATGCAATGAGCATCAATTCTGTTGATTGTTTCCACTGCAGTGTATGAAATTTCCTTAAGTTAAAATCCCCCAAATAAAATTGTTCATCAACAACAACAGCATTACATTTGTGTAGCGCCTTTCATGTCAGGAGGATGTCCCAAGGCACTGAACAGTCAGTGTGTCGGACCCGAGCTGGAGGTCGGGATTTGGGAGGGAGGAGGGCAGGGGGGAAGGAGGGTGATCAAAAGCATGGTTGAAGGGTAGGGTCTTCAGATGGGTCTTGAAGGAGGCATGGGAGTGGACGAGATGGAGGGACTGCGGGATGGAGTTCCAGAGGATGGGGGCAGAGAGGCTGAAGGCCCTCCCACCAATGGTGGGGCGGGCGAGACGGGGGATGTGAAGCAGGCCGGAGCCCGCTGAGCGGAGGAAGCGGGCAGGTTGGTAGGGCGTTAGGAGGTTGCAGAGTTAGGGGGGAGCAAGGCCATGAAGGACTTTGAAGGTGAGGATCAGGATCTGAACTGTATCGTCTGTGTAATGGGAAGCCAGTGGAGTTGGGCGAGGATGGGGGTGATAGGGTCATGGAGCCTGGTGTGAAAGAGGGCACGGGCTGCAGAGTTCTGAATGATTCACAGCCTATCAATGGGCTATGAGGGTTTCAGCGGCCTGCAGTGTGAGGCAGTGGCGGAGCTGGGGAATTTTGCAGAGGTGGGGGAAGGAAGAGCGGGTCATGGCACAGATGGATTATTATTATTATCATTATGGCATGGATGTGGGGTAGAAAGGATAGTTGAGGGTCAAACAAGATGCCAAGGTTCCGGACTGGCTTAGTAATGTGCATCCATGGATGGTGATGCTGTCAGCACCTGAGGTGAAGAGGCGCTGACGGGAACCAATCAGGAGAGCCTTGGTTTTGTTGACGTTCAAATGTAGAAAGTTAGCCCTCATCCAGGACTTGATGTCTGACAGACATTCTGTCAGGACAGCAGGGGTGCTGGAGGCAGAGAGAAAAGAGTTGGGCATCATCTGCATTCATGCGGAAGTTGACCCCATGTCTGCGGATGATGCCAGCAAGAGAGAGCATATAGATATTGAAAAGAAGGGGACCAAGGACAGAGCCCTGAGGAACCCAGCACGAGATGGTGCGGTGGCTAGAGGAGCCGTTTGTGGAGATGAAGTGGAGACGGTGTGACGTTCAACTGAAGAAAGTTAGCTCTCATCCAGGACTTGATATCCGACAGACATTCTGTCAGGACAGCAGTGAGCCTGGAGTTGGGTGTCAATCACGAATTATGTCACCAAGAGGGAGTATATAGATATCGAAGAGGTCAGAGCCCTGAGGAACACCGCACGAGACGGTGCAGGGTCTAGAGGAGAAACCGTTTGTTGAGATGTTTGTGGGACATTGTTTCTCACTGTTTGTGGGACATTGCTGTGGGCAAATTAGCTGCTGGCTTCACCACATTTTACAGTAAATCTTCTGGAGCACTTTGAGACAACCTCTCGAAAGGTGTTGCAGTAAACTCTTGAAAATGCACTAAGAATTAGTCTTTTTACTGAATATGAACAGTTTGGAGGTGCTCTTCCGTGACTGAGTACTTTGGGAGCTTGGAGGAATGGCTGTGCTCAGCTTTCGCCTCCCAGCTCCCTTTCAAGAAGTGAGTTGTAGATTGATTCGGGGCCAGAGGGATGAGGTGGATCTGAGTTCCCTCTAGCCCTAGCCTATGAGCATACACAGTCATACACTGTACAGTTAGCCCCTTGAGAGGCTTGTTATTATTACTACGAGTGTCAGGCCGAGGAATGGCACATTACAGTAGCATTTGGACCTTAGTATGAAAGCTTTGCTTCATGACAATGTCATTGGTGAAATCTTTGTTTTAATGTGCTTGAACAACTTATGAGTGCTTTAACAACATTATGTTTGCTATCAACACAAAAATGATGGAAAACAACGCTTTGATTAAAATTTTTCAGCAGATGTGGTGTAAGAGCTGGTGTTAAAAATTTCAGTCACTGCAGTAGTGCACATGAATTGTCATAAACCATCTCATGTTGAGCAGAGCTCTGGTCTGCTTGACATGTTGCTAAGTAATTTTTGTCTGCATCTTGTAAATACCAAGCTGTCTGCTGCAGAATAAACACTCTGAAATGGAAATCAATACAGTATTTATATTTGAATATTAAATGCAGTAATAATCCTTGCATATTCAACTCTGGTTTAATTTGTAACAACCACTTAAGTCCTTGAAAACAAAAACAGAAGTCGCTGGGAACACTCAGCAGGTCAGGCAGCATCTATGGAGAAAGGAAAGTGAGTCAACGTTTCGGGTCCACGACCCTTCGTCGGAACTGGGGCATGTTGGGAGGGAGAGGCTTTTAAGGGCTAACAAAATCTAAGAAAAAAAGAAATCTAAGAAAAAAAGTCCTTGTGCTGTCAATATCCCAGCCGCATTTACTTATGTATTTATGTATATGCCTAACTCATCGCCCAGATAACTCATCATTGAGCAGTTTTCCCTTGAAGCCATGAGCATCCCAGGTAAATGTGTTAGGTAAACACACTAAGAATCATTGTGGCATTGGTAAATGTGCTAGGAGTCTATAGGGAGTCTACATGCGTGGGCCCCCGGAATTTGGCAATGCATTTGCAGTAACTACAGTTAAATTCACTTAGAATGGGCCGCTGAAAAGTGTGGCTGCACACCGACAGGGCTAAAAACGAGAAGCCACTGGTTGTGTTAAGAAAGGTGGTTGCTGAATAGAGGTGGTTGATTATGAAAATTCGATCAGGACTGTTCTAGGGAGATTGTTGAATAGAAGTGGTTGGTTGAATAGGTTTGAGTGTATTCCTTTACACAAAGGATCATAAGAATATTGAAATGTTTTGTCACCAAAGATGAAGGATAACTAGTGGTGAGGTCGCAGATGGAATGACAATGGAAGGTGGTGAGAGTCAATCTGACTGGGAGCATAAAGAAACTGGTCTTATATACTGTATATTCTTGCACTGCCTTCCAAAAATTATGTACTGGAGTAAAAAGAACATTCTATAAAATCAACTGGGGTGAAATTCCATCTGGTTCTAGATTTACTCTGTTTGCGTTGCATTTTAGAGTATCCAGCTTTTAGCATTTTAAAAAAAACATACAGCCTTAGTTTTGAAGAATGGTTATTTGAATTAGGTAGCAAAAAATTCTACTGGATCATATTGAGATGAGTGCATCCAGAGATCTGATTTGTGACGAAGAATATCAACAAAAGGTAGGGAAATGGAAATGAAAATGTTACCATAGATTTAAGGATAGATCAGGCTCAATGGCCAATTCTCACGAACAGCCAAGGTGAGGATTAAAAATATGGATTTATTCAATATAATCAATACGTCTACAATAAGGTGGTTACAATCTCAAACACAGAAGGGGAAAAGTGAACAGGCAGTTTTGCATTTAACTATTTATCCACATGGCAATAGATAGTGTCACCAGTTCCAAGAATTGGAAATTAGGTTCTTAGTTGGAGGTGGGGCTGAAAGATAGTGAGCAATGATATTTAGAAGATAAGTTTAGCCAGAAGGTCTGGTAGACTCCCATGTACAAACTATGGTTCTACGGTTTCTAAAAGGTAATGTTAGTTTTTAATATACTTATAATGAAAGCTCGGCTACAGGTCACTAACTGAGTTAGTAGTGCTGCACTGATTATAAACAACAAGTAAAATAATACCCCTCTTACATCCCTATAATGCAACTAAGAGCAAAGCCACTTTAAAGGAATATAAGTTAGTTTGAGAGTGGAAAGAAAAAAAATCACTGGAAGGGCTAGAAATTAAGGTTTTGAACAACCAATAGAAAAGCAACAAGAGTGAAAAGCAGAAGTGGCAGGGGTGGTGCTGAGCTGGCCTTCTCGCTCAGGCTGATGTCAGACTTGACTGCAGAAGGATCCTCAGGCAGTGGCACCTCACAGGCAATCCCAGTCCAGCCCTGGTAACACTGACACGCAAAACTTTGTTTCAAAGCTTTCATGTCCTCAGATTGAAGTTTCCCTTGCACATAGAACCTGGGATGCACTCCGTCAGCATTGGTTCTGATTTCAAAAGTGCTGGGGCTTAAATGAAGGAAGACCCTGGAGTCACTGATCTTCCTCACACACCTCCCGTGATTTTCACACAGGGTTTTGCTGCACAGCTTTGTGGCTGTTGTGACATTAACCACGTAGTGTCCCAGAGGGCCATCAATGTACTTCTTCACTTTTAAGCAGTGATTCTGTAAAGCAGAGAGGTTACTTTTATTTATTTATTGGAGTCCAGTAGCTTAGTGTTTAGAGCATTCGCCTCGCAGTGAGAGGACCTGGATTTGATTCCCAGGCAAGGCGAAACATTGGTCAAGTTTCCTTACTCCACATGCCTCTGTTTAACTAGTAGTAAGTTAAAAACACAGTTGTTAGTCAATTGGCAGATCACTTTTCCGGGGGCAATAATCCTTTCAAAAAAAAAAATAATAATAATAATAATTTGGTCACTCAATTCACGACTTATTTCGTACAGATACAGTAAAAGATTTTTCCTAATACTGCTAATGCGGTAACAAGGAGAAACAAAATCAGGATTGTCACCAGAAGAGTTAAGGAGCAAGTTCGAAGAAATTCAAGCAGGGTTAGATTTATAACATGATTTGCCATAAGTGGCAACTGAGGCTGCAACTTTTAAAGGGAATGGGATAAATGTTTGAAGAGAAACAATTAGGGAGAAAGATCAGGGAATTTGGATTGAAGGACAATAGTAAATTGTAAATTACAATCCACTTGTAAATTGGATCAGAGCTACGGAGAGTGCAGCATAGTTACAGGGATGATACCAGAGATAATGAAAGGACATAGCTATGAGAGGCTGGAGAGGTTGAGACTCATTCAGAACAGATAAGGTTCAGGTTTGACGTGATCAAATTACTTAAAATAACAAAAAGAGCTTGAAAGAATTAATCGCGAAATACTCTTTCAACTGGATGAGATTAGAGAATAAAAGGGAATGAATTCAAGTTTGCAAATCGATGAGTAAAATGAGAGATTGGGAAGCGTTTCTCCCAGAGGGTTATCAAGATATGGAATGATTTTACAGGAGTGACTGTTAAAGCAAAGTCGATTGGGGCATTCAGAAGCCAATCGGCAAGTACATGGTGAGGAGGTTATGGGAAAAGAACAGCAAAACGTAATTAGAATGGACAGGTCTTTGGAGGAGGAAACAGCAATACGAAAGAACACAACTTCCTGCTGGGTTGTACTTCTCACAACTTTGTACAACAACTTGAATTTATATGGAGCCCGTCACGTAACTTTTGGGAGCGCTTAACAGCTTGATGCTGAGCCTGGGAGAGGAGACCGCCAGCATGGTTAAAGAGGAAAATCTTCAGGTGCAATCTGAAGACTGGCAAGGAGTGGACAAAGCAAAGGGATTGAGGCAGGAAGATCTGAAGTTTCACTCGTGGCGCGTTGAAGATGAGGAACGTGCAGAAGGCCAAAGCCAGCCGAGAGAAGGGGCGGATAAGAGTGGGTGTAATAAGGTTCAAAGAGGTGGGATAGAGCAAAGGCATGAAGCGATTTGTAACAGAGTGTGAGGATTCTGAAACAATCCATTCTACAATAGGGAGCCAGGCAAGGACTGTTGTGAATCCAGCGCCTTGGGATGTCCTCCCGACATGAAAGGCACTATATACATGTAATTTTTTTGTTGTTGTTGAATTGGGTGTGCAGTTTGATTATAGGTGAGGATAAGGGCAGCGGAGTTTTGAATCAACTGGATATTATTAGTGGTCAAGCTGGGGAGACTATTGGAAAATTCAAAGCGGGAGGTGATCAAAGCACAGATAAGGGTTTCAGCTACATTGACTGTGAGGTATACAACAACAACAAAATTATACTTGTTATAGTGCCTTTCACATTAGGAGGACATCCCAAGGAGCTGGAGGAGGCGGGGAATATGGAAGAGGTGGAAGAAAGGAGTCCCAGTCAAGGACTGTGATGTGGGGCAAGAAGGACAACCGGGCATCGAACCTGATGTTCAGGTTTCACTAGTTCAGTGAGTCTTGAGGAGCAAGCTGAGGAGGTTAAGGAGGTTGGAGTCATAGATGAGAAGATGGTTCTACAGGGGAGCTAACAGCAGTCTCAGCTCAATTTACTAAATGGCTTTAACTTTTGCTCTGACGTTTATGATTCTAACACAAAACCCTACCACTGACATCAACCCAATATTCCAGTGAAATATTCAGAGATTTGTCATCCTGGCAAATCAAGTATAAGAATAAATAATAATTCTTGCATTTGATGTAGCATGTTGGCAAGATGTCTCAAATTGCTTCACAAAATGTTTCTGAGAAGCACAGAGGCTGTGTATTTGTCGGCCAACACAGAAGTCAATATCCCACAAACAGCCATGAAGTGAGTGACCAATTTTATTTGGAGGATTGTTGGCAGGTTACTGGGTTAATCCCTTCTCATTCCTGGTTGTGCGATCTGAATAGGCACAGATGGGACCTCAGTTTAACGTCTCATCTGAAGCACAGCATCTCCAATCATGGAAGCGACTCCATCACTGTCCTGATGTGTCAGCAAAGACTGGGTTCAAAGTCCTGATGTGGGGCCTGAACTCAGGATCCACAAATATAAACTGTTTGAAAATTGAAGGATTAAAATAACTCTACCTTTGATCTTGCGTAATCAATGTTTCCCCAAAGCACAATGCCTGCAGCTCCCATGGCAGCGCTCTCACCAATTGTATGGACCAAATCAATCTGGAGAGGAACAGAATACCATGTTACAGTAAGTCTCGGAAGGAACAATAATAGTCAACAATCATTTAGCGCTTTTAGATTCTTTCCTGAGGATGTTCCTGAGAGAGATGAACAGTGAATCAATTAGCTCCAATTAAATCTGATTTTAAATAGAGATTCATAACTTTTTGGTCAGCCGAGTATCTCACATGTGCCATGCTACAAGATTATCCAAATCAGCCTGTGATTCTACATATATATGCTACTTACATATGGAAATTTCCCTTTGTCTGGGATGGAATGTGCACTTTCTCCTCTGAGGGATACACCCTGTTAATCTAATTCTGGAGAGTTTTAGGCACAACAGGGCAAGAGCCTAGACTTGGGGACTCCTGAGCATACATTACGGTACTGCTTGAGGTTTTTCAGCGCCTTGGGACGCCCTCTCGACTGAAAGGCAATTTTTTGTTGTTTTACCAGGTAATAACACTTAGCTTGCTATTTAGAATGATCTGGTAAGCTTCCCGCTGCTTGTCCAGCTACAAGCACTACCTGATTTTGCTTGCAGGGTCAACAAAAATGGGAAGAATCCCTACTACCAGTGACCCGTCTGGTCTTCCAAATCACACTGTTGAACTAGGCTGGCTGGTCTATCATCAGCAAGCCTGGAGTAGTGCAGATCTGTTCGGCACAGAAACTGGACTGGAGACCTCCAGAGAGAGCAGATTTGACTTTCCAAAATTAAATAGCCAAGCACATTACATTGAAGCCAGTTCAGCTCCCATGAGACCTCACCTCTCCCCTCTCTCCCCCACCCCCACCACCCGAGCATGCTCAACAGAAATATATCAACAATCTCACCAATTCCTATTTCAATTATAAAATAAACATTTAATTAATTCCAAATACTAAAAGGATACTATACATTTAAAAATATATGCACATAGATTTAAAATGTGATAAATGTAATAATTAACCCAGTCTTGTTTTGCAAAATTGAATTTTTTATAGAGATACAGCATACAATTTTTTTTGCAAAGATTGTTATCCCTGGAAAGTGATCTGCCAATTGACTAACAACGCGTTCCTACTTACTGCTAGGTAAACAGAGGCATTTGGCATAAGGAAATTTTCCCTGGACTGGGATTGAACCCAGGTCATCTCACTTGCAAAGCCAGTGCCCTAACCATTACACTATAGTGTATAAATAGGCAACCAGGTCTCTCTTCTTCTCTCTCACTCTCTATAAACCGTATGAAGGTTCACTAGATAAACCATTTCAGAATTTTGCTCAAAACTTGAGAAAAGCTTAGCTTAATAAACCATTCACTGAAGTTCAGATTGGGGCTTCAAAGGACTTATTCAATTCTAGTATGAATTTTTTTTAATGGTTTAACAGATTTCCATATAAAAAAATTGTCACAGGCTCGCTGTAGTAATGCAAGGGGTATTCTCTATGCACACCAGAAATGTCTCAAGGCAAAACGTCGTATTCCACAAAACTATATAGCAAAGGCCCTAAATTCTACCTATTTTTATCCTTACAAGATAATTGTCGTAAAATTTAAGATTGCACAGAATTGTAGAACAATCTCATTTAGGAAACTAGTTTATTTTAAGGACTGCAGAAAAGGGTTAAATCTTACAATGTCAGATTGCAATTTTAAAACATAAAACATCTCCCAAGTTGAGAAAGTACTGATAAGTCTGTAATAAATATTTTTAAAAATTAACACAAATCAATATAGAAACTGTGAGTCTGTGCATTTTGCAGCCAAAGGAATTCCCGTCTTGATGTTAACAATGGGCTAAACCCACAAGTTTGAGTGCTACCATATGGTCTTTCGAACTCAAAAGGAATGGGAAACTGTCGAGCAGTGAAGGAAGACAAATCACAAGCCAATGCCATGCTGATTGATGGGCGAACTTTCAATCAGTCCAGGAAAACAATATGTTGACCCTCCTTACAAGAGAAAACAATTAGATGACAAGCTGGAAACAAGAAAAGGCTTTGTGTTAGAGTCTTTGAGTTAAGCAATCCCCAAAACGAAAAGTTAGCCCAAGGCTCCATTCATTCCCACTGCTTCTAGTCACTTTGAAGGTTTATCCAAACCTTCAAAATGTTATTCAAACCGTGGATAATCACACACACAAAAACTAGGCTCCTTGTCAACTTTTTCTTAAGATCACAATAAATTGTTTTTAGCAATTGTAAAGTATTTAACAGCTAGTAATAATACAATAATAATCCTTGCATTTGATTATCCTTTATCATGTCATCCAGCCATGTCAAAGCACTTCACAGGATTTACTGTAAAGAGTACTGATTATTTACTTGGACAGCTTTAAGGAACAATGTACACCAACCAGCTTTACCAACTTAACAATAAAACAAAGTTTCCTGAAAAAATGTATTATAAAAGATTTTCCCTGTGTTTAACCTTTTTCAGATTGCTTTATTTGATGAAAGTTTTGGTAACTGATTGGCATCTGAGCGAACTTCCAGGGACACATCCCAGTGTATGTTATGTGCAGATATCAATCAAAAAGGCATGGTGCATTAAATTAGTGCCTTGGGACTTCCTCTCGACGTGAAAGGCGCTATACAAATTTAATCTTGTTGTTATTGTTAATTGATAACTGTTAAGATCCTGCTTCCCAGTGTTCTACACCTAGCGTTCTGTAAATATTTGACACCTTTTACCATGTTGGGCTTTGGTCGAGTGTGTCCTAGAAGCCACAGATATGGTATTAATCACTTGCCAATTTCATTTGTGGGAAGTTAATGTTCTAATGTTTTTAATGATGCAAAAGACTTTGTAAATAGTGAATCTTCCAGATACCTGCCTGGCTTTGTTTCAGCCTGACACTCTGGTTTAACAGAAGTCAGAAATGAGATTGGCATCTGAGCGAACTTCCAGGGACACATCCCAGTGTATGTTATGTGCAGGAGATCTCGTTATAAACTCTTGCAAATTTCACAAATTAGAGCCAATTGTTTCCACTGAATTAAATGACACCAAATGAATGTTTCATCTAATAACCGGACTCTTAATGTCATTCATTGTGAGAATGACATGTTGGCCCAGCACTTGGATGGGACGACCTCCCGACATGAAAGGCGCTATACAAATGTAATTTTGTTGTTGTTGTCGGAAACCGTCCCTTCTTGACTAACTTTTTGGTGAATTTGGGGACAAAGAACAGAAGAAATCATGTAGTGCAGAAGAACAAAACCATGCAGCTCACTAATCCTGCTAAAGCTCATGTACAGAAAATAATTTGGGGAAGATTGATATGGCAGAAAGCAGTTGTTTTGGTTATTGAATAGGTAACCTAGTTAACCTTGTTTCTTACCTTTGTGAGAACCTCAAACCGATAAGCATAAAATGGTCGTGCGTACACAAAGACAGGAAGATCGTAATCACTTCTGGCCATCGAGGCGATTCTCATTGCTTCTTTGACTCGGTAATGGACAAATTTCAATGCTTTTGGACTGGATTTGAGTTGACGTTCCAAGTAGATGGAGGGAAAGAGAGCAGTGCTTTCCCTCCACAGCCAGAGTAATTTGTCATTACGCTTATGCTCGATTTGAGGGCATTTTCCATTGTACTTATTTGGATGAGTCTTGTAGTTATGGTTGTAGCAGTCTGGGAAGAGATAGAATCCCCACAGTCCTTTGGGTCTAGTTTTTTCTGCTAAGTTCAACGTTGCATTCAAAAAATTCCGACCAGCATTTTCAAATTTCTTCTTGGCTTCTGATTTGATTTTCTTTTCTGTCCAATTGGGGTGAAGTGTCCTTTCGATTCCTATTGACTTTTTCCGATAGATATTTTTGTGGCCCCAGTTTCGAATCCACTGAGGTCTCCAATTCTCCCAATCAATGACCCCAAGGCCTCCGAAGTCTTTTCTCGGAATGGATTTCTCAATGTCGGATTTGGCTTTGTTCAAGTGGTCTTGAAGGCTTTTGTTCTGCGGGATGCCGCCATTAACTGGAGTTTTACTATCAGTGAAATATGGGTAATAGCCCAGCTGATTGTGATAGAATATGGTGATGTTTGAACCACTGAGGGTTTCATTTGAGTTGGAAGCTATATCGAAAATGCTGAGGTCCAGGTCCACCTTGTATCGAAGCCTGCATTGCTCTGTTGGGGCATTCCATACCACAATAAAGGGTTTGTATGGCAACACTGGCACTTTTGCTTGCTTAAATTCCTGGCCACAGGCTATCTGCAACACAATTAAAAGTGCAGTTGCTGATGACAGTTGCTTTGTGAACATCTTCCTTGGGATGCAAGTACTGCTCATTGTGCAGTTTCCATTTGCTGTGAACTCTGCAAGCAAAAGTAAACACAAGAGCTCCTTTATTCTGTTAAAAAAAGCTGAGAAGTAAGCAAATAAGCACTTCACAAACAATTACAACAACAACAAAATGAAATTTGTACAGTGCCTTTCATGCTGGAGGATGTCCCAAGGTCCTGGACAGTGTTTCGGACCCAAGCTGGGGGTCGGGATTGGGGTGGGTGGAGGGCAGGGTGGGAAGCAGGGTGATTGAAAGCATGGTCAAAGAGGAGGGTTTGAGATGGGTTTTGAAAGAGGCGAGGAGGGGGCAAGGCGGAGGGACTACGGGATGGAGTTCCAGAGGGTAGAGGCAGAGTGGCAGAAGGTCCACCCACCAATGGGGGCACGGGCAAGGCATGTGAAGCAGGCCAGAGACCACTGAGCGGAGGGAGCGAGCAGAATGGTAGGGCTTTAGAAGATTGCAGAGGTAGGAGGAGCAGGGTCATGGAGGCCTTTGAAGGTGAGGACCAGGATCTTGAACTGTATCCTTTGTGTAATGGGAAGCCAGTAGAATCAGGCGATGATGGGGGTGATAGGGTCACAGAGCCTGGTATGGGAGAGGACACGGGCTGCAGAGTTCTGGATAATCTGCAACTTATGGAGGAAGGAGTTGAGGAGGCCGACAAGCAGGAGTTTTCATAGTCAAGCCGCGATGTTATGAACGCGTGAATGAGGGTTTTGGCGACCTGCGTTGTGAGACAGTGGCGGAGCCGGTCGATGTTGCAGAAGTGGGGGAAGGCAGAGCAGGTCATGGCATGATGTGAGGTAGAAAGAATAGTTGAGGGTCAAACAAGACGCCAAGGTTCCGGACTGGCTTAGTAAAGTGGAGTGTGCAACCATGGATGGTGATGCTGTCAGTGCCTGAGGTGTGAGAGGCTGACAGGAACCAATCAGGAGAGCCTCGGACTTGTTGACATTCAACTGAAGAAAGTTAGCTCTCATCCAGGAATTGATGTCTGACAGACATTCTGTTAGGACAGCAGTGGTCCTGAATTACACTAGATTTAGATATACAACAACAAAAAATTACATTTGTATTACACCTTTTACGTCAGGAGGACGTCCCAAGGCACTGGACAGTCAGGAATCCGCACCTGAGCTGGTGGTTGGGATCAGGAGGGGTGGAGGGTGGGGGAGGGTAGGGGTAGGAGATGATTGAAGGCATGGTCTATGAGACAATATACAAGACAAAAATGATCCTTTTATCCCAAATCATCTTCAACTCAGGCTATCATTTCAATTCAGCTGATAATTTTCACCTAAGCCACTAGATGGAGCATTGAAGCAAAGTCTCTCCATGGACATCGAAAATAAAATCTCTTCTCATTAGTTAAGGTTAACCCAAAATTGTTTGTCCCAGACTGCACCCTCTGCTTGGCTGCAGAGTTGAAAGGCAGACAAGCAGTAGGGAGAACTTTTGGGTTATCAAATTCCTCATGGTGTGTTGGAGGCAGTATCCCTATTTTAATTTGCTGCTAATCTAAATGTTGGGGTGGGATTAAAATGGAATCTAGCATTCTATACCCATATGAAAAAACCTGAGTCAGAAGGATGTGGATTCAAGCCCCATCTCAGGATTTAGAATCACATGTTCAAAGATGACACTCCATGCAATGCAATGCAGGACGGTGCTGCATTGTCGGTGATGTCTTCCTTCAGATGAGACATTAAACCGAGGCCTGTTCAGATGGATGTTAAAGATTCCATGGCACTATTCGAAAAGAGAAAGGGAGTTTCTCCTGGCCAACAAATCCCTTCAAGTAATAAAATTGGTCTTTCACTCCATGGTTGTTTGTGGGATATTGCTGTATGCAAATTGGCTGCTGCGTTCGCCCATAAAATACAGTCAATCCACTTTACAGTATATCCTGTGAAGTGCTTTGAGATATCACAACAACGTGATGAGACCTTATATCAAATGCAAGGATTATTATCATTATTATCACGACATCAAGACAACTCAAAACACAATCCTGGCTCAGGTAGCTCACTTGCCTCTGACTCAGAAGTTTGTGAGAACAAGACCAACGGGTCTTTAAACACAGTCCAGGCTGACACGCCAAAGTAGATGTTTCGGTACATTCATTCATTTTTTGTCATTTATGGGACGTTACTCAATTTTGGCAAGACAGAGGCCCTCCTGCTTGGCTCCCAGCAGCCCCTCTCACATCAGCCGCTGACATTATAATCATTCATGGCTGCACCTCACCAAGCCAATCTGAAACCTAAGTGTCCTTTTCGACCTTCGGCTATCCTTCAAAACCCACATTCGTGTGATGACCCATTCCGCCTTTCCACACCTCTGCAACATTGCCCGCCTCTGTCACCCTTTCATTATGTCTCAGCTTGACTACACCAATTTCCTAACCCTCCACAAGCTGCAGATTAATCAGAATTCGGCAGCTCGTGTCCTCTCCCACACCAGACTCCAGTAACCTATCACCCCCGCTTTTGCCCAACTTCATTGGCTCCTCATTCCTCAGAGAATCGAGTACAAACCCTTGCTATTACCTTCCAGCCCTCCACGGTCTTGCTCTCCGACCTCATAACCCCAGATCAGCCTGTTCGCTCCCTTCACTCGGCGGACACTGGCCTGCTTCAGGTCCTCTTCACTTCCCGCACCACTATTGGCAGTCAAGTATTCAGTATCTCTGCCCCCACACTCTGGAATTTTACCCTGCAATCCCTCCACTTCACTCCCTCTCTTGCCTCCTTCAAGTCCTTCGGTCACCCTCCCACCCTCACCCCACTTCCCACTTCCCTCCTCCCATTTTGACCCCAACTCCGAGCTCAGGTCGAAAACCCCTGATTATCCAGCTCCCTGGGATGTCTTTCCAATATGAAGGGCGCTATACAAGGGTAATTTGTTGTTGTTGCTCTGTGCAAATTGGCTGCCACGTTTGCCTACAAAGACACATGTTACACAGGAAATACTGGGAAGAGCTATGAGACATCTCAATGTTAAAGGCTATATCAAATGCAAGGATTATTGTTATAATAATTTCTGTCAAGTATGTGAAACGTGCGAATTTTTGTTGGCATCAGTGGAAACAACCACGAGTTGACTAACAAACTATTAAGGTTACTGTTGGCCAAAATATCGGCAGAGACTCCCCTCTAATACTACCATGAGATTTTTGATATTTAGCTGAAAAGAAGCAATTCCTCAATGTCGCTGAATCTGATCTCAACTTTGTTTGGACTTGAGTCTCACAAAATAAGAAAAAAATGCCCCATTATAGCACTTTCTGTGCTTTTGAGAAAATGTGTAAGTCATGAATAGATGGCAAATGGATGTAAATGGCAAATTGTAAGCATTTCCCTACAAAATACAAGAAGCTACATTTTACAGTAAAATCCTGTGCAGTTCTTTGAGATATTCTCCTGACGTGAAAGGCGTTGTATCACGTGCAAGAATTAATTATTGTTATCGATAATAAATCCCAACGGTACTCAGATATATCTCAGGTCGATCTTCTGAAACTCCACCAACTTCTTGGCTGTTTGTGGGACAGTGTGGTACTTAAATTGGCTGGAGTATTCCTCTACAAATACACTACACTTTACAGAAAATCTTGTGAAACAGAGACATTTTGATGACGTGATAAGGTTCCATACCAAATGCAACAATAAGTAATGATATAATAAATCATTTTGATCTACAAATTTAAAAAAATGCTTTATGGCGTCCTTACAAACGATTGTCGCTCATTTTGATTGTAATTTTACTTTCCACTCTGAATAGTCCTCTCTGGTCTATAACTGGTCTATATAGAAATGGTTAGGTGGGAAATGCTCATACTTGGCTCTGCAGGAGACCACTGACTACTAGTGCTGAATATAATGATGATATAACAATAATCCCTGCATTTGAAGATATACATTACTCTTCTCAGCAGAGACCAGTGCCTTCTGCTGTTCATGTTAAATATTAATTGCTGCAAAATTATATATGTTGCCTTTCCATTTTCTTACTGTTCTGTAAAGACAATGGAACCTTTTATTTGTCAATACTTAAGGGACAACTCGTTGAGGACTGTATCCCACATTTCTTGGGAATAGAGTTATTTTGTGTGGTATTATTTGAGAGAATGGTTTCTTCTGTGACTCTTTCCACATGATCTTTAGCATCTTTCAAACCAAGTGAGTGAAATGGAACATTTGCATCTGAAATAACATTTCATACTGCAAATAAATGGATTAACCTTGTATCGGATCCAAAAGCAATATAGTTTTTAATTGCATTTGTTTGTCCATAAAAAAATCCTTCTTGGAACTTTTCAACCACCTAGGGTGAAATCAAATGTCCAAGGTTCATCCAAACCTCTCTGATGATCTTGTAATGCATCTCCCTCCAGGATCTTGTCTTTCCAATCTCCTGCAGTCTTCCACTTTTCTGGTCTTCTGTTTGTTCCTTACTCCTTCCATCCCACTAATATTAGCCAAACCTTCAGCCAACTCTGCCCGTTGTCTTCATCTTGCACTCTCTTTTCCCCATGTTACCTTCAAATTCTCTGAAGCACAAATCTTTTAGACTGTGCCTTTGGTCAATTCACTTTACAGTCTATTCTGTGAAGCACTTTGAGATGTTGAAAAGATGTGAAAAGCGCTATATCAAATGCAAGGATTATTATTATTATTTGGTCAACATCTTCATAGAGAGAGGCAGTGTGTCTGTGTGTATGAAAGGCAGAGTGTGTGAGAGTGCACATGCGTAAGTGTGTGTGTGAGAGAGAAAGATGTGAGAGTGCATGAGTGACATTGTGCATATAATAAACATTGTGCATTGGAGACATTGTTACTGTGTATGTGGTATAATGACACCATGCATCCTGTCTAAGTGCAATCCTTCTTTAGTTTTATTCCAACCTCAACCTAAACAATATTGGTGAAAGTTAGGGAAAAAAAGACCAGGTGCAAAATGTTAGCAAGACTAATCTTGTTCTCGTCCAACATCAACACAAACATGCTTCCAGCAGATCATTTCTGGAAAGTGGATTAAGAGTGGGAATCATTTTATTGTTCCCCAACCACTAAACTCAATTATAGTATCTCCACAGGCTGTCCTGGCTGAGAACAGCTAACCCAGCAGAGACAAGGGATTCAATCTGGGATGCTCTCAGTTTGTACGGAAATTAATTTATAACAAATATTTATTTTGGACAGGTTTATTATTTATGATGGAGGAAGCATGAATACAGTACACAAGGGTTTAAAAAATTCTGCAAGTGTCCAAATCCATTAACTCTTGGCAAAGTTTTATCAACTGAATGGTGACATTTGGGGCTTGAATACACAATCTTCTGTGCAGAGGCAAGGGTGCTACCAACCGAGCCAGGCTGATACCTAGCTTATAGAAACACAGGGATGAAATTTGTGAGACTTTGTGTCACGTTGTAGCATTCAACGTCATAAATTTACCCTCATAGAAAATTTCAACACAGGAGACCAAATGTCTTCCAGTCACAAGCACCTTCCAAGTAGGAAGTAGGAATTTCTCGATAACAACCAGAAGTAGGAATCCTGATTAATTTTCTCTTTCCTTCTCTGTCTAAAAACCTGCATCTTCAACCATGCCTACAGTCACTTCTCTCCATTTATCCTTGCTCAGATCCGAAACTGCCTCTGTGAAGTGTCCAACCCTGTGAGGTGCCTTGACTCACTTTACGTGAAGGGCACTACATACATGCAAGTTGGTGTTGTAAATTTCTATGGTTCTATAAGTTTAAATAATATAGTATAGTATTTATTATAATATAATTAATATTATCATATAATTATAATTAAAAGATTTAGTAATTATAATAATATAATTATCCTTGCATTTTATGGTATGCCTTAACAAGTTTCAAAAAACTTCACAGGATATACTGTCAAGTGGACTGACTGTTGCGTTCTGTGGGCAAAAGGTAAAGGGCTTTCTTTATCCAAATCTCTTTGTAATCTTGTGAAATATGCACAACACTTTTAAGCAGGATATCTGTCAGTGAGAGTTGGCTCTTTCTGCAACTTGTGGAAAAAGAATTTCCAGATCTCTCCTTACATATGTCCTAGGGCCTGAAATTCCACTTATAGACTTAATTGTAATAGCATTATATTAAAATTCAAGGTTATGAAGAAATGTGGGAAAAGTTGAAAATCAATCTTGATTTGAAAGCTGGAACTTTTAAAGAAGTGAAAAACAGCTTCCAAATTAAGCCTGAATTAAAAATGTAATTTCAGACCATAGCAGCTCACCTTCCCCCTCCCACTCTTCTGTGACCATTCCCACATCATCTTGGTCCAGATACACCTTTTCTCTTCCTGATCTGCCTCTTTTGTAGCAAATTCTTCCCCCGCCCCCTTTTTTGTTCTGCAGTATTAACACTTCTATTTCCCCTGCTTTGTTACAATCCACTCCTTTGTTTTGCATCATTAACATCTCTTTAACTCATCATCCCCTGTCCTGTACCCCATTTTCTCCTTTGTCTTCCTTGCCCTGCCTCCCCCTATCTGTTAGCCCTCAGAAGCCTCTCTCTCCCAACAAGCCCAGGTTCTGACGAATGGTCGTGGATCTGAAATGTTGACTCACTTTCCTTTCTCCATAGACGCTTCCTGACCCTGCTGAATGTTCCCAGTGACTTGTTTTTGTTTTCAGATTTTCAGCATCTACAGTATTTTGTGTGTTGTTTATGCTTCTCTGTTTTGCACAATCGAAAATGCTATACACTTCTGCAGATGTGAGACGTGATGTGAGCAAATTTGTTCCTGATTGTCCTGAACATCACAAGGCTTTCTTTACCAGCTCCATAAATGTTATTTAAAAAGATAGTGGTGATATGGGAATAAACTGGCCCCATGTGTGCACACAAAGTCACTGAGTTGCTCTACGCTAATGGTATGTCTTTTGTTCGCTTCATATTGGAAGATAAAAAGGGTCGAGATAACTTCAGCGTTTCGCTGTTTTTCATCATGGGTTGCCAATGTTCATCTCCACCAGCAAACTCAGAATGTAAAAGAGGAATGAATCAACTTCAGTTAGACATTGAATTTTCATTGCAATGTGGGTTTTCACCAGCTGCTCAGAATGACTTCTTGCATTCAAGTTTCGACCCATAAAGTGCTAAATCAAGTGGGAGGTGTATGCAAGTATAAACCTGCGCTTGATTTAGCACTTTGTGGGTGCCTTCGGTGATAAATTCCACACCTGCCTCACTTAACATCAAGAAGAGCAAGCTGGTTATACCTTATTGCTAAATGCTAAACTTATATAAGTTTGTATAAAGCTAATTTTAAGCACATCGGAAGGAGACTGCCATGCATTCAAAACAACGTTGAGCAAACAGTGAAAAGGTTTATCTGCTTTCTGTTTTAGGTATCCTTGAAGTTGAACCTTTGCACATGAAGCAATGATTTCCCAAAAAAATGTTCACATGGGAAAGGATAAAATCAGTTGTGGGAAAATAGTTCCAGTATAAGTGTTGATGGTACAGAGCCAATGGAAGGGAAATTCACCAAAATAGAGAACTGAGAAATGTTGTGCCAGAAACAAAACTTTCTGATGTGCTGGTTCTGAGAAGGGCATTATAATGTTGTTGTTTTCTAAGAAATTTCACAATGATAAACAACTCAAAATAACTAGAAAATATATCTACACAGAGCAAAAGTATTCTGGATTGCTCAACTACAACAAAACGTTCTTCAGCTCAACGTGCGAAAAACCGAGGCCCTCCTGATTGGCTCACGTCAGCGCCTCCGCACCTCAGGCGCTGACAGCATCAGCATCCAAGGCTGCACTCTCCACCTCTCAAAGCCAGTCAGGAACCTCTGCGTTTTGTTCGACCCTGAGCTGTACTTTCTCCCTCACATCCGCACCACAACTGGCACCGCCTTCCATCACCTGCGGAACATCGCCAGACTACGCCATTACCTCACCCCTCACGCTGCTGAAACCCTGGTCCACGCCTTTGTCACCTCAAGGCTGGACTATGGGAACTCTCTCCTCGCCGGCCTTCCCGCCACTACCCTCCACAAGCTGCAGGTCATTCAGAACTCTGCAGCTCGTGTACTGTCCCGCACCAGGCTTCGGGACCACATCATTCCCACCCTCGCTCGCCTCCACCGGCTCCCCATCCCCCAGAGGATTGATTTCAAGATCCTCATCCTCACCTACAAGGCCATTCACGGCCTTGCTCCCTCCTACCTCTCCGACCTACTATCCCCCTACCTACCTGCCCGTACCCTCCGTTCCTCTGGCTCTGGTCTGCTCCACGTCCCCCGCCCCAACCGCCCTACCATCGGTGGTCGGGCCTTCAGCCTCTCAGCCCCCAGGCTCTGGAACTCCATCCCCCAGTGCCTTCGCCGTCTCCTCCCTTTCCTCCTTCAAGGCCGGTCTCAAAACCTTTCTCTTTGACCGTGCCTTCAGCTCCCCTCTCGACTCTCTTCCCCCTCCTCGCTCCCTCCCTTCCCTCCCTCCCCTGACCATTTCCCCCTCCTTGCTCCCTCCCTTCCCTCCCCTCACCCTAACCATTTCCCCCCTGCTCGGGTCATGACCCAACTGTGCAGCGCCTTGGGACGTCCTCCTGATGTGAAAGGCGCTTTATAAATGGAATCCTGTTGTTGTTGTTGTTGTTAGATTAGTATAGTGCTTTGCACAGTGGGAGGAATTCCCAGTAGTAGACAGTCAGGAATTTGAACCTGAGCTAAGGGTTGGGATCAGGAGGAGTGGAGGGCAGGGGTAGGAGGTAACAGAAGGCAAGGTTGAAGAGGAGGGTCTTGAGATGGGCCTTGAGGCAAGTAAATGAGGGAGCAGGGCAAAGGGACTGTGGGATGGAGTTCCAAAGGGTGGGGGCAGAGAGGCTTAAGGCCTGACCGCTGATGGTGGGGCCAGTCAAGCAGGGAACATGGGAGCAGACAGGTCTATATGGATTTAGTAGGTCACAGAGGAAGTGAGGAGAAAGACGTGGAGGGCTTTGAAGACAAGGACGAGGATTTCAAACTTTATCCTTTGGGGAATGGGGAGCTAGTGGAGCAGGGCGAGGTTGGAGGTGATAGGGTCATGGACTTGGTGCAGGAGAGGACATGAGATGTAGAGTTCTGAATGGTCTGTAGTTTCTGGAAGGAAAAATTGGCAAGGCCGACAAGCAGGGAGTTAATATAGTCGAGCCTGGATGTGATGAATGCTAGTTGCGAATAAGGAGTGGAGCAGTAGAAAAAAGGTTTAACCCACAAGTCATTGTGATCATTTGAACCGCATAGAAAGAGTTGGGCACAGCTAGCCATTTTTAATTAAGCCAATTTTCTCCCCACCTCTCCTTAAGGTGCTGAATCTTTCTGGTGTATGGTTCAGGGTATGCTAGCAAGATTATTCAGTATCTTACCATTCCCTAGCAATGGTTTAGTACTTCAGTACTTTATCATTTTTCAAAATTATGGCTGCATTTAAAATAATTGTATATCTGGGTGTATAATTTGATACATATGGAATTTTAAGGAATAAATTGTTAAGTAGATTTGTGTTTGCACACGAATTCATTGGCTCGATCTATGAGCATTCCAATTAATAGCATGGGGTGAGGTTGTGGTCTCACAGGACCAGTATAATTAATAATAATATTTTTATTAATAATGATCCTGTCAATAATCTCACAAACATCACACTAGTCCATGGGTTCTCTGCTCCAATCCCATCTTCTCTGCTTCAGAGCAGGGTTCTAGTGAGTCAGAGTGACAAATTTCAGGTATCAGAAGACAGATTCTCAGATATCTTGTTGTGGAATTCTCTTGGAAACCCTCAAAGTGCCTTTTTAAAAATAGTTTTCTACAACTGTCCCTCACCAGGGTAGACCAGTACCTGAGTTTTTTAAGTATACAGACCCTAAGAAGCCGTGTGTTGCAACAAAATTAAATAAATCAAGTGTTAGCTTTTGTTTGACCGTAATTAATCGGGGGGTGGGAGGGGTGGGTGGGAGGGGGGGTGGAACATTGCTGCTGATGTCTCACCTTCACTCCTTTTATCAGTATTTCACTGCAATCCTTAAAGTGTCAGAACCTAATTTATTTGAAATACTCAAATGCATCAAAAGGATCATTATTAGTTCATCCAAATTAGTGAATACTGAATTTCAGTCTACTATTTAACACCCACATTTGCAGTTTGTGAACTTCAAAAGCAACGCACTGTATGAAGCTTCAAAACGTTTTACGGAAAGCGCAATGTAAGTCTAAGTGTTTGAAGCATAATGAAGCATTTTGATGCACTGTTTGTCTGTCATATTGACCACATAATGAGGGTTTCCTTTCGATATCAAAATTTGATTTGGATTTTCTTCTCTTCCCATCTAACATAGGAAAAACAGCCGATTGGCATGAATTATGACCAGAAGCAATTGCTATGACAGCCTGGTGCGTAATTCTACAAAACCTTGGAAGGGAAACTGCACGAATTAATGCCACAGAATCAAAAGCCTGAAAATCCTGGATCATTATATCAAAATTTAAGACCGTCCAGAGTTTTGGAAAATTCGTAAATTTATTCTTAAATAGGAAGTCTGTTTTCCATAGTTCTTAAAGTATAAAAGTCAAAGAAAAAGCTTCCAAACTAAGAATGGATTATAGATTTTCAAAAATTCAGTGCTACCTTAAACTTTAAGACAACGATTTAAAGGCTCATCCATGAGAATGTGGGGGCTCGGATGCATAGCAGATTAACTTAATGGGGTTAGTGAGGAAATCGGACACAGACTACCAAACTATGAGTGGCTTGGATGTAAACTTGCGTTAAACTGCTGCAAAATCAGATTCAATTATCTCAAGAAAAAACAGAACAACAACACATAAAAGACTTTCTGGTTGCACTCACTCGCATTTGCTTCTCATACCAACACAGGTATATTTTTAAAAATCAGGGAGGTACATTCCAATGATCCAAACAAGCTAAATTTCTCTCTCCCACTTTCCTTCTGAAAGTGCAGTTCAGAAGCCTCCAGATTTGGCATTCATTGTAACAATACAAACACAAAATGTGGGATATGGTCATAGTTTTGCACATCTCAATACACTGCCTGGACTCTGATGAGATTAAGAATGCACATTCAAACAGGTAATTGAAAATTGCAGTTTAAAGCGTCTGATGAGATATAATGACCTCAAAACCCCAAATACTGCAAATCTGAAAACAAAAACAGAAGTCTCTGGGAACACTCCATAGATGCTGCCTGACCTGCTCCCAGCGACTTGTTTTGTGGATAAAATTACCTCAACCTGACTTGGACAGTACAGTATAACCTCGCTCTTTTTAAAGTGAATTTTAAAAACATACCATTCAAAAATGTTCCTAGCTCTTACCTTTATCTTCAAGAAATGAGTGCCTGGAAGTTCTTTGTAAAGAAAGTGGTGCTTCAGGTTTCATGCGGTTACTCAAATATATTGTTGTGCTCCACCTTGTGGGAGTGTTCTGCAGAGTAAGCAAATAGATATTGTCAGCCCAAGTTTCAATCATTCAATCACCCCTGCCCTCAGTTATTTTTTAAAAAATCTTATTTTTGATTGAGTGAAAAACAAGAGTCTCAAAATTTGATATAAAAATAGCATTTGACAAACATTTTAGTGATAGATTCTACTGTGCAAATAATGTTGCTCACATGCTGTGTTCAGACCAAGTGATTTCACTTCATGTTGAAATGAAACAACTGTAATGTTCTGATATTCACCTCTGCCAGTTCTTGTTGTTGATAAAGTTGGGAATAGTTCTGTTTTTTCTGTTAGTTATGTATCCAGCTGAAGTTTAATTTCCTCTAGTGATTCTACTGCCAGGAACACAAAAACGATCAAGAAGAAAGATGTATCGTGGGTTATACATTGGACCATCTCAAAGTGCTTTACAGTGAAGTGATTTTTTTTGTTGTTTGCTGAAGAGAGAGATTGAAAGAACAGGACTGTTAAAAAAAAGTTAACTTTCTCTCAAATTACTTGCAACGATTTGCCCTTTTAATCTGCCCTTTAAACGGAGCAATCTGGAAAGAATGTAACAGTGAACAACTGGACTACTTTTCAGTATTACACCTGGAGACAACAAGGGCTGAATTTTTTCTGTGGATCAGTTTTAGGCTACTGCTGAATTGCGGAGCTATTTTCCACTTCTGGTGCTCAGTCTATAATCTAAAATACAGATCTTATTTTGCATTTATAATACTAAGATGCTGGTAGTGATTGGGGAAGAGTTGAGTGTCTGGTTTGGAAGTGAAATACAGCTGGATAGTGACTTTCTTAATATTTTGTTAACTTTCTCCTCACCTGAAGGCAGGGGCACTGCTGGGGTTTGGTCCAGGGGCATTGGCCCAAAAGGCCCTTCTTTGTACGAGTACACAGTTTGCATTGGCAGGCCATCAAACCAAGGGGACAACACAGTAAGCCCAATCCTGCCCCCACATATGCTCTGCATGCTAAAATTTGTGAAGATGAAAATTTGCAAGAGCGCTGCTTGGCTTTTTTGTCATCTGTATTTGTTGATGCTTTACATTTGCAAAGCTAAAAAAATTGGTGAAATTCGCGGAAAGAAAGCTTTTGAAATCCTGAATGCTGAGCAATTCATTGCTTTACTGAAGAGTTGTTGTACCCGAACACACCACACAAAAATCATAACAGTGATTAGCAATGGGATTGTTCTCCTTAGAGCAGAGATGGTTAATGGGAGACTTAATAGAATTGTTCAAAATTATGAGGAGTTTTGATAGAGTAGATTGGGAGAAACTGTTTTCACTGACAGTTGGGTCAGTAACCAGGGGACATAGATTTAAAATGATTGGAAAAAGAACCAGAGGGGAGATGAGGAGACATTTGTTTTACACAGAGAGTTGATACGGTCTGGAATGCACTGCCTGAAAAGATGGTGGAAACAGATTCAATAGCAACTTTCAAAAGGGAATTGGATAAGTACTTGAAAAATAAAAAATTGCAACAATATAGTGAAAGAGCGGGGGAGTGGGGCTGATCGGGTAGATCTTCTAAAGAGTTGGCACAGGCACAATGGGACGTCCCAAGGCACTGGATGGACAGAGTTTCGGACCCTAGCTCTCTCTCCTCTCTATTCCTTCATATATATATATATATATATATGTGTGTGGTGAAAAGCTGAGGCCTCAGTACAGACACTTGGGGAACACCACTTGTCATGTGCTGCCAATCAGAGAACGTTCCTTTTATCTCTACTCTCTGTTTCCTGCCTCCCAACTAATTACTAAGCCATGTTGCAAGGTTACTTCAAATTCCACATGCTTTTATTTTTGCTAATAATCTCTTGTGCGGAAGCTTATCAAATGCCTTCTATGTAGACAATATCCATAGATGTTCTCTTGTCTGCTATGTTAGTGACCTACTCAAAAAATTCAATTGGATTTGTCAGACATGACCTACTCTTCACAAATCCGTGAAGACTTTCTTTGTCATTCTTGTCATTCTTGTCCAAGTCCTCAGTCACTCTGTCCCTGATGAAAGATTCCAGTAATTTCCCCACAACTGAAGTTAAGCTGACAGGTCTGTAGTTCACTGGTTTCTCCCTCCATTCTTAAATAATGGAATGACATTTGCAATTTTCCAATCCAAGGGCACAATTCCTGAATATAGAGAGCTTCGGAAAATGATGACAAAACTTCTGCAATTTCCTGTCCTGCTTCTTTTAATACCCTGAGGTGGAATCCATCAGGTCCTGGAGATTTGTCTCTTTAGTCCCATTATTTTCTCCATTACCATTTTTTAATTTATATTAAATCAATTTAGTAATTCTCTTTGGCTTATTTTTAGGTTCCCTTTATACTGCTGGTATTTTGTCATCTTCTACTGTGAAAACAAAAGTATTCATTCAACAACAAATTTCATTATTGTCCATTACAGTCTTACCTACATCTGTTTTTAATGGGCCCACATTCCCCTTTACCCCCCTCTTTCTCTTAACATATTTATAAAAACTTTTATTATTGCCCTTGATATGCCTTGCTAGATTTTTTTTCATATTCCCTTTTTGCACCTCTTATTACTTTCTTTGTATCTCTTTGTTGCTTTTTATAAGTCTCCCAGTCCGCTGGATTTCCACTGTTTCTTGCATTAGTGTAAGCCTTTTCTTTTAGTTTGATGTTATCTCTTACCTCATTTATCAACCATACTTGTTGAACTACACAAATGGAGCTTTTGTGTTTTAGGGGCATGTACTGGTTTTGCATTGTACCAAATTCTTCTTTGAATATTTACCATTGTATGTCTGTGGGTTTACCCATTAACAGTTCAGCCCAGTTTACCATTGTTAATTCATTTCTCACCTCTTCGAAGTCAGCCTTATTTAAATTTAAAATCTTGGCTTGCAACTTTTGCTTCTCCCTCTCAAAACTTATTTCGAATTCAGTCATATTATGGTCACTATTTGTAAGATGTTCCCTTACCATCAGTTTGTTAACTAATTCTGGTTTGTTATTTATCACCAAATCTAGTATGGCATGTTTCCTTGTCGGTTCTAAAACATATTGTTTCAGAAAACTGGCCTGAATACATTCTAGAAATTCATAGCCTTGCCTGCTTGAGCTATTCTGCTTCACCGAGGCTATGTGAAAATTTAAATCTCCCATTACAACCACATTGCCTTTGCTGTATTCTTCTCTGATCTCTGTGTTCATACATCTCCACTAAATCACTACTATCACAGGTGTGATCATCTGGGACAGTCTCACTGTCCACAAATTCCCACATTCTGCAATTTCAACACACTACCTGTGCTGCCAGTTTCTACTCTACAGTTGATCTTTTTAGAGCTCTTATTTATTTCCTATTTATTTTTATTTATTGATTACTGGTTAGGTTTTATCTCTTGCCTTTTATTATTTTTTTTAAAAATAAAATGTTTTAGTTTAGTAACCCCTCATGAGGCATTGAACACATTTAAAAAGCCTGAAAGTAGACTGGTTTAGCCAAACTGGTTTATTGCCCGTTGGGAACAGGAATTATTCCCAAACAACTCCCATTAAACACCTTTGAACGTTCTCCCAACTTGAAAGGAGAGATATAAATCTGATTTGTTGTTGTTAACCCTACAAGCCAAAGCCGCACCTATTCGAATTCAAGATCTTCACCCTCACCTGCAAGGCCATTCACAGCCTTGCTCCCTCCTACCTCTCCGACCTACTATCCCCCTACCTACCCGCCCGTACCCTCCGTTCCTCTGGCTCCGGTCTGCTCCACATCCCCCGCCCCAACCGCCCTACTATCGGTGGCAGGGCCTTCAGCCTCTCAGCCCCGAGGCTCTGGAACTCTATCCCCCAGTGCCTTCGCCTTGCCTCCTCCCTTTCCTCCTTCAAGACCTTTCTCTTTGACCGTGCCTTCAGCTCTCCTCTCGACTCTCTACCCCCTCCTCACTCACTCCCTTCCCTCCCCCCACCCTGACCATTTCCCCCTTGCTCGGGTCCTGACCCAACTGTACAGCGCCTTGGGACGTCCTCCCGACGTGAAAGGCGCTCAATAAATGGAATCTTGTTGTTGTTGTTGTTGTATTAAGGTTTTCCCAGCTGGACAAACAGTGGGAAGATTGAGAGACTGTAGCAAGCTGCGTGATTTAAACTGGTTAAACTTTTGCACTCGCCCACTCACTCACTCTAGGATCCTCCAAACCTGCATGAAATAATTTACTGGATCAGAGTGAGTAGCTCCAAGTATGTCCATTCCAGACAAGGGAAAGTTCCCATGCAGATGTGGACCTCTCAGTTTAGTTTGGACATTCTTAAGCGTTTTTTGATTCATTGCATGTGAGACACCTGGTGAACCAAAAAATGATTGACAGAAGTAAATAGGGAACATGTAGGTGGGCATCATTGTTGTGATCCTGGTACCTACCATTCCCAGCACCTGGAGGACCTGGGTTTGATTCCTGGGCAGGGCAAAATGTTGGGCAAGTTTTCTTATTCAACACACCCCTGTTTACCTAGCAGTAAATCGGAACCCCATTGTTAGTAGATTGGCAGATCGCGTTTTTGGGGGTAATAATCCCTGGTAAAAAGAATGTGGTCATTCAATCCACGCCTGTTTGTGGGAGACTGCTCTGCGCAATTGGCTACTGCGTTTCACCCATGAAATATACAGTCAATTCACTTTGCAGTATATTCTGTGAAGTGCTTTGAGATGTCTAGAAGATGTGATAATGTTAGCAAATTTGCAAAAAAACCTTACTTACTTAAAATGTCTACCTTAACCACAAAAACTTAATTACAAATATCTCAAGCTTTTGAAGGCTTGAAGAAATGTTTCCTGGCCAGCAAGAATGTTATCTCCATGGATATGGCTTGCTGGGGCTTGTCTTATGAATGAGAGCCTGTGGAAGTCGTTTAAGAGCCAGCTTCAAAACAAAATCCTCTCTAAAGCTACAGCTTGGAACAGCTGCTTCCTTGCTTGATTGTCATGTGTGTTTGAGGGTGGTGTTGGGGGGCAAGAAACTCTCAAGCACCACTGACAGTGGGTGAGAATAATTCAATATTTGGGCAGCCCATTTCCAATCACCTTATTTGTTTTCATTTGTTTAAGTTCCCAGAGCAGTATTTTCCATTCTGGACTAAAGAAGGTTTTATTGGTGTCTATTTAGTTCAGTTAATCGTGATCTCTTATTTGGGTCCGAGATTATGGGTTCAAGACCACAGGACTTGAACTCACTGCTGCACTTGGGATATCCTGCTGACACGAAATGCACTAAACATGTATTTTATGCTGACATTTCAGTGCTGAACTGGGGAGCGTTGCCTTGTGTTCTGGATGAGTGTTTAGATTGAGGTCTTGACTAGCTGTTGGAAGGTAAAACAATCTGACACTATGGGAAAAGGGAAGGGGGTTCTCTTGTTTTCCTAGCAAACAATCCTCCAGATTACTAAATGATTCACCCTCATTGCTGTGGCAATATGAAAAAATGCTACCATGGTTGACTGCAAACAAAATCTGAACACTGCCTGCACCAACCCCAAAGAGAAGCCATTTTGCTTCCCCACTAGAATATTTTCAGACCCGGTACTTATTTTATCAAACTCCATTAGAATGGTCAGTGGAATTATCAGTGTATGAACACAAAATATGCTGTTCTCAACTAAAATGCTTAACTGCTGGGTGAGTAACTGAGCAGGAAGTGTAGTTGTGTGTTTAATTCAGATCAGGATAGATCGATCTTGATTCTGATGCCATTAAGTAGGTTGCTGACAGTCAGAGTCAATGTTCGTACATGAAGAACAACCACAGGCCAAAGTAACAGAAAGTTACGAGTGCCTTTGAACATAGAAGCAATGTTCTATAACCGGCACAAAGAAGAGGATCAGAGAAAAATTGTCGAAGAATTGGCAAGGGATAAAAAAAATTCAAACAAGAAACTTTACATTCATTTGCTTTGAGTGCACAAATTTCCCACAGAACACCTAGACTCCTGCAAAAACACTGTAAATCAATATGAGATGGGGTCAAAGTGGCAACCTTGCTTTTCTGACAGAAATGTAATGCTGGTCAAGCTTAAAGAAAGTAACCATCCTCACTCGAAAACAAAGCAAGCACCCAATGAAGCATTTAACATCTGAAAGAAACTATTTTTCAAGACATCTAATCAATCTGTTTCTCAGAGAAGCTCAACAGGATCGAATGATCCTGTTGAGGAGCTTCTTCTGCCCTTCCCTTCCAACTACTACACCCACCCGATCTCCTCCTCATACTCCAGCCCCTACCCATCCCTCCACACCTTCGAACCAGTCTCCCCCTATTCTTTCAACACAACTATAAACCACATGAAACTGATCACCTCTCCCTTGAACTCATTCCTACCCCTCTCCTTACCTCCCAGTTCCACCTCCTTGCCCGCCTACTCACAGACATCATAAACCAGCCTGCTCCATGTCCCCCGCCCGGCCAGCACCACCATCGGCAGTTGGGTCTTCAGCTTCTCTGCCCCAGTTAGGACTTTGGCTTGCAGGGTAAACAGGAATTGAGTGAGTGGAATACCCTTCCAAGTCCTGCCAATGAGCCAGGCTGGCCGTGCTGTCATCAGCTGTAGCTCTGGAATGGGGGCAGACCCACCTGGCTCAGGAATCAGACTACTAATACTGCCATAGTGTGCTGACATTCCATTGCCAAGAACGTCACCTTGAAGCCAGTTCAATAAACGCAGGTTTCAGCCCTCACTTAGTGGATGGTAGGTATGAGGAACTCCCTGAGAATTTCCTGGTGGGCAAAACACATCTCAGCATGAAATGCGTGAGAGCACTGACACCATCTTGCTGTCCACAGCTCAGGTACACATCCCTTCCCATTGACTGATAGTTCCACCAATTGGAGGTGTGGAGTTAAAGCAGCAGCTTCTTGCCTCTCTGTCCAATCAAAGTGGACTCCAGATTGAAATATATACCTCCATCACACATATACACAGTGCCAAGGAATTTTAATCGATAATAGAATTGTAGAGCCCTGTAACTTAATGGTTAGAGCACTTGCCTCTCAAAGAGAGAGGACCTCTGTTTTATTCCCAGTCAGGGTGAAACGCTGGGCAAGTTTCATTACTCCACACTCCTGTTTACCTAGCAGTAAGCAGGATCCCGGTTGTTAGTCGATTGGCTGATCGCTTTTCCAGGGGTAATAATCCCTTCATCCCTAAATTGTTTTATAATAATTTGGTCACTCAATCCACAACTGTTTGTGGGGCACTGCTCTCTGCAATTGGCTGCTGCGTTTCACCCAGAAAATATACAGTCAATTCACTTTACAGTGAAGTGCTTTGAGACATCTCGAAGGCGCGATAAGGTGCTGTATCAAATGCAAGGATTATTATTGTTATTATTATAATCCTTACATTTGGTATATACATTTCCTATTGGGAAGACATCCTTAAGTGCTTCACAGGATATACTATAAAATGGCATAATAGTAGTGCAATTGTTTAACAATTGATGGCACAAACAGATTTTACAACTAAGAATGATATTGATTTGTGTGGGTGAACATGGCAGCCATTGACGCATAGCAATATCCCACAAACAGCCATGAGTCGATGGAGTAAAATATAGAGAAAAAAATAAACATTTTTAGCCATTTTAAGGATTGCTACAGTTCAACAACAAAATTTTTTGAATGGTCTATTACAACATGGAAAGACTTAGAACAATGCAAAAATCCATTCACAAAATCTATTAGTGCCATCTATTGTTAAACAACTGCATTTCTGTCATGTGAAGAAAAAGTTCTGCAGTGAAAGTTTTGTCATTATTCAGACTTTGGAAGGAATTATCAACCATTAGATTTGTTTATTTGATGTTTAATAGTCACACTGAAATGAACAACAAACTGCATTTGTATAGCACCTTTCACATTGGGAAGATAGCCCAAGATATGGGACAGTCAGGGATTTGGACTTGAGAAGGCGATTGGGATCAGGGGGGGTGGAGGGCAGGGAGGGTAGGAGTAGGAGGGTGACCGAAGGCGCGGTCAAGGAGGAGGGTCACTGAAGGCGCAGTAAAGAGGAGGGTCTTGAGACGTGCCTTGAAGGAGGCAAGGTAGGGAGCAAGGTAAAGGGACTGTGAGATAGCAGTACAAAGGATGGGGGCAGAGAGGCTGAAGGCTGATGGTAGGACGGGCCAGGTGGGGGATGTGGAGCAGGCTGTTGAACAGAGGGAGCAGACAGGTCAGTGTGGAGTTAGCAGGTGACAGAGGTAGGGAGGAGCAAGGCCTTTGAGGATTTTGAAAGCGAAGACTAAGATTTTGAACTGTATTTTCTGGGGGATGGGGAGCCAGTGGAGGATGGGGGTGCTTGAGTCACAAGAGCCTGGTGCAGGAGAGGATATGAGCTGCAGAGTTCTGAATGACCTGTGGAGGGAAGAGTTTGGAAGGCTGACAACCAGGGAGGTAGCATAGTCGAGCCTAGAATGTGATGAATGTGTCATGGCACAGATGAGGGGTAGAAAGTACAGTTGAGGGTCAAACAAGACGCCCAGGTTCCGGACTGGCTCAATGAGATGTAGAGTGCATCCATCGATGTTGATGCTGTCAGTGCCTGAGGTGTGGAAGCACTGACGGGAGCCAATCAGGAGGGCTTCGGTTTTGTTGACATTAAACTGGAGAAAGTTAGTTCTCATCCAGGACTTGATGTCTGACAGACATTGTCAGGACAGCAGTGATCCTGGATTCGAGGGTGGACGCAGAAAGATAGATTGGGTGTCATCCGCATAATTATGGAAGTTTCCCAATGTCTGTGGATTTTGTAACCAAGAAGGAGCATGTAGATATTGAAGAGGAGAAGACCAAGGACAGAGCGTTGAGGAATACCACACGAGATAGTGCGAGGACCAGAGGAGAAACCATTTGTGGAAATGAAGTGGAGGCGGTGTGAGAGGAGGATCTGAACTATTTAAGGATAGAACCATGAAGGTTGAGGTGACAGAGCCGGTGGAGGAGGATAGAGTGGGCAAAAATATCGAAGGCAGTAGAGAGGTCAAGGAGACGAGGAGGCAGAGGGAGCCCTGGTCAGAGATGGATAAAGTGTAATTTTTCACTTTGACCAAAGCTGTTTGCAGCACGGAGACCCGATTGAAGGGGTTCATGAAGGGAGTGGCGAGAGAGGAAGGAGCAAAGCTGGGAAACAACAACTCGTTCCAGGACCTAGGAAAGGGAGGTTCAAGATGGGATGGTAGTTTGAGAGCAGGGATAGGTCCATTGAGGGTTTTTTAAGAGTATGAATGATGATGGCCATTCTTAAAGGGTTGGGAATGACACCAGTGGACAGGGAGAGGTTTATAATGTCTGTGAGTAGAGGGGCAAGGAGTTGGAGCTGGGAGGTAAGGCAAGGGGTAGGGATGGGGTCAAGGGAACATTTGGTCGGTGATGAGAGAAGAGACAAGTTCGGTGTCGAGTCAAGGATGGGTAGACATGATGGGGAGGGCGTAGCAGATGCGAGCGGCGAGAGCTGGGGCCACGGTTGAAGGTGCGGTCAACAACAGTGGGTGAAAAGAGAAATCCGGGGATAACGTTTGGGTGCAGATTCGAGGCCGGTGCGCAGGAGGTAACCAGGAGCGGCAGAAGGGGAAAACTGAGTTTGTTCCGGCACAAGGTTAGTGCCAGAGTGGAGTCAGTGTGAAAGATGAGTCGTGGCAGCAAAGCGTCCGGGAACAAGGTCGGCAGGAGCTGCCAGATAATGGCAGGGCCGAGTTCATGGGTTCAGGCGGAGCTGCCGTTTTAAAATTTCCCACCTAAGCCCCTGGTGACGTCACTTCCACCTCCCAGGTTTGAATCCCTGGAATCAAGTATAATATAGTTTATTGATATCTCCTTCTCTTTCGTTTCCCTGCAGGCTGCTCAGTGTTATCTTCCAGGTTGAGCAACCTGTTGGATAACACAAATGAAAGCCGTGCCCCCGCTCCCACCTCTGCGCCACCACTAGCCCCTGCAGTCTCCATGCAAGTGGGCTAACCATGCCTCACTAACCGCCTACTTCAAGTCTCGGCGTGCGCATCTTGGATGCCGCCCCCGGCCCGAGCAGTCCTTCCCCAAAAATGCCCCCATCCCTGCAACTCTCCCAATCTATCCTCCTCTCTCTCCATCCTCCTTGCCTCCTATCCCTACTTGACTGTCCCACAGCCTCCCTCTGCTCCAGCCTGGGAAGCCTCCATTGGGCTCACCATGGCAGTCGGTGTTGAATGTCCAGCAGCAGCCACACTGACTGCCTCATTCCCCACTATCACTGCTCCCTCAAGGTTCAGGTGCAGGCTGCCGAACACACCTGGCTCAAGTCTGATCTAACGGTCCACCGGCAGATCTGGTTGGATCACAACAAAACGTATCTCTCCGCCCTCGCCTCCTCCAAATCGTCTTTCTACTCTAAGGTAATCTTGGAGGCAAAGGACAACCCCAGGCTCCTATTCTTCACCACCAACCAGCTCCTCTGTCCACCCTCCCACGCTTCGCCCATTCTCTCCTCAAGCTCTGACTTTGAAGGGATGCTGGATTTCGAGTCCAAAATCGAGGGGAACCGTTCAGCTGCCTCCGCCCTCCCAACCACCCCGCCTTCCCAACCACCACTCCCTCCCGTTCTCCCCCCCACACTCCGATCCCTACCCATCCCTCCCTCCACATTTTCGAATGTTTCCCTCTCCTCTCTCATCACCACCATATTCAGTATGAAACACACCACCTGCTCACTTGATTCCATCCCCAACCCTCCTTACCTCCCAGCTCCACCTCCTCGGCTCTCTACTCTCCGACACCATCAATCTCTCCCTATCTCTCTGAATCGTCTTGCACCGTTCGCATCCTCCTAAAAAATAGCTATAATCACCCCCGTCCTGAGAAAACCTTCCCTAGACCCATCCCTGCTTTCTAACTACCGGCCCATCTTCAACCTCCCTTTTCTTTCCAAGGTCATTGAAAGAGTTGTTGCTTCCAAGCTTCGCTCATTCCTCTCCTACCACTCCCTTAACAAGTCCTTCCCATCAGCTTTCTGTGCTGTGCACAGAATGGAAACAGCTCTGGTCAAGGTGACAAATGACATCCTGTCCATCTGTGATCAGGGCTCCCTATGTCTTCTCGTCCTCTCTGCTGCCTTCGATACCATGGAGCACTCCATCCTCCTCCACCACCTCTCCTCTCACAATAACAACAAGATTACATTTGTATAGTCTCTTTCACGTTGGGAGGACGTCCCAAGGCGCTGGATAGAGTACAGCATTTCAGACCCAAGCTGGGGTTAGGGGGGAAAGGGAGGGGAGAGGAAGGGGGGTGGCTGATAGCATGGTTGAAGAGGAGGGTCTTGAGGCGGGGCTTGAAGGAGGCTAAGGAGGGGGTGAGGCGAAGTGACTGGGGGATGGAATTCCAGCGGTTGGGGCAGAGTGGCTGAAGGCTCTCCCGCCAATGGTGGTTCTGTCCTTGAATGGTTCAGGTCTTATCTCTCGCACTGTCTCCAATTTGTCTCCGCCAACGGTTTCTCTTCCAGCTGACACACAGTCTAGTGCGGTGCTCCTCAGGGTTCTGTCCTCAGTCCCCTCCTCTTCAAAGTCTACATGTTCCCCCTTGGTAACATATCCGCAGACATGGACTCAACTTCCACATTATGCGGATGAAACCCAACTCCATCTCTCTGCCTCCACCCTCCATTCTAGGACAACTGACGTTCTGACAGACTGTTTGTCAGACATCAAGTACTGGATGAGAGCCAACTTTCTACAGCTGAATGTCAGCAAGACTGAGGCCCTCCTGATTGGCTCACACCAGAGGCTCCACATCTCAGGCACTGGCAGGATCAGCATCCACGGATGCATACTCCACCTCACCAAGCCAGTGAGGAACCTGGACATCTTGTTCGACCCTCAACTGTCCTTTCATCCCCATATCCGTGCCGTTACACCCTCTGCCTTCCCCCAACTACGTTACATTTCCTGACACTGCCTCACCCCTCAGGCCGCCAAAACCCTCTCAGCAGGTTCCGGCCTGCTCCAAGTCTCCCACCCAACCTGCCCTACCATTGGCAGCCGCGCTTTCAGCCTCTCTGCCCTCACCCTCTGGAACTCCATTCCACAATTGCTTTGCCTTACTCCCTCCCTTACCTCTTACAGGGCATGACTCAAGACCCTCCTTTTCGACCATGCTTTCAGCTGCCCTCCTACCTCTCTGTCCACCCTCACCCTAACCGTGCCCCGCCACGCTCTGGTCATGATCCCCGACAGTTCGGCGCCTTGGGACATCCTCCCGACATGAAAGGAGCTTTACAAATATGATTTTACAAATGTAATTGTTATAGACGGAAGGGCAGAGGCTGTTGAGCGGATCTCCTCAACTTGGGACATCCAGCATCGCCTCACAGTTGGCGTTGGAGGATAGGATGGGCAGAGGAGAGTTGGGTGGAGGAGCTGGTTGGTGATGGAGAAGAGTAACTTGGGGTTGTCCTTGAAGTAGAACGACCATTTAGCGGAGGCGAGGGCGGAGGGTAAGATTTGATAAGCTCCAGCCAGATCTGCCGATTGACTATTAAGTTGGATTTGAATCAGGTGCGTTCAGTGGGAAGCACCACTGAACCTGTGCCTTAAGGGAGTGAGGGGTGACAACGGATGTGGGTGGTTGGTGTACCAGGGTGACTTTCATGAGTAGGAGATGGAGCAAGAGCATCGAGAGTGGTGGAGAGGGAATTGTGGAGGAGAGTGACTCAGGATAGGTCATTGTGGGAGGAAACCCAGAGGAGGAGTTCAGATGACTCCAAGGCAGCGGAGGTGGGGGGGAGATTTTTTTTCAGGGGGGTTAGGAGATGGAGGTGGGCAGGGTGGCGGTGGGGAGAGGGATTGAAGAGTTAAGGGAGATAAAATAATGGTCCAAGATGACTTTGTCGGTGATGGTGAGGTCCGAGATGGCCCCAGGTGATCAGCAGGTTGAGGGGGTGACAACGGACGTGGGTGGCGGAGTGGATGTGGAGGGAGAGGTTGAAGAAGGAGAGGAGAGAGAAATCAGCAGAGGTAGAGCAGGAGGGGGTGAGGTGAAGCTTGAAGTCGTCTAGGAAAAGGAGGCCTTAGGAGCAGAGGGAGATGGAAGATAGGAGGGTGAAGACGTCAGGGAGGAAGGCGGGGGGAGGTCTTGTGGGAGCGATAGATAAGGAGAATTTTGAGAAAGTTGGAGGAGTAATAAAGGCTAAGGTGCTCAAAGAAGGGGAAGGTTCCGTAGGAGTAAGGGATAGGTCAAGTGGGGACTGGGAGATGAGAGCCACACCGCTGTCACGGTGGTTAGGTCGTGTAGTATGATTGAAGGTGTAGGCGGGGGGTGTGGCCTCTGTCAGAGAAAACGCTAGTATTTTTAAGATATTTATAAGTTGCCTCAGGTTCTCTCTTCTGGTTTACGATACTCTCAGAAATGCTGGATTGAATTCCTATTTTGTAACTCACTGCCAAACATCTAATATTCTATATTTATGACATTCAAGTACATATAAAAAGTGCACTAAAGAACTAACATAAAATTCAGAATTGATACCTTTGTTTTAACTATGTTTGAGTACCTTTGAAGAATGCTGATAAACATTATTTCAAACAACATCACACAAAAACAAGGAATTGAAATGTTTTTAACCCTCTCTAACTGCCTGGGGGTCGTGAGGCTTACCAAGTGCCAGATGACCTGAGGCACGGTCAAAGAGGAAAGTCATGAGACGGGCAAGGCAAAGGGACTCTGGAATGGAGCTAGAAAGCAGGAACAAAAAGGCTGAAGGCCTGTCCGCTGATGGTGGGGCTGGTAGGATGGTGTACACAAAGCAGGCCATTACTCTTCTGAGCAGAGGGAGCAGGCGGTTTGGTTGTTTTTTAAAAGTCACAGAGGTAGGGTGGGGTAAGACCAGTGGAGGGATTTGTAAAGTGAAGAAGAGGCTCTTCAATTCAATCATCTGGGGATTCAATCATCAATTCAATCAGTGGAGCCAGCCAAGGATGGGTGGGGGGTGATAGCCTTGCAGAGGGGAAGCAACTCTTGGCCCACTCTCCTCGCGCGGGTTTGCTGGCCTCCAGTGGCCATAGATATAAACCTTTAACTCAGTTGGAATGCTGACAACAAATAACAGCTTATTCGCTATCTTCTGCTCGCAGCATTCAAACAATTACAATATCAACATTTCCTGGCATTTTTCGAAACCGAAACCCCTCAAGCTTGGGTGCAAACCCTTCCCTATCCAATACCTTGGGACATTCTCTCGACGTGAAGGGCACACTATAAAAGCAAAATGTAATTTAAAAAAAGGTAAATACAGGTAACATTGGTACTGGCATTGTAATTACTTACACTCGATTTCTCCCCCTATCCCCCATTTATCTGGCCAGCTGGGGTTAATAATAATAATACTTGCATTTGATATAGCGCTTTTCACATCTTCTAGATGTCTTAAAGCCTTCACAGAATATACTGTAAAGTGAATTGACTGTATATTTGGGGTTTAAGTGTATATGTTTTTTGCACAGAAAGGGATGTAAATTGTACAGACGTATATGTTGTGCATTAATAATATAAAATGTGATAAGGCGCTATATAAAATGCAAAGATTATAAAATCCGACTTGTGCATAACTCATACTTAGTGTAAGTTGTATTATACGATTTAGGTGAATATGAGAGAAAATATGCAAGTTCAGAGTGCTAAAGTGGGGCCCCAACCCACAACTTTCTGAACCACTGAAGAGGCGAGACCAACTGAATTAGGCATTTCAGACAAGGGAAATTTCTGGGTGTAGATAACTTATCTACATGGAACCTTCTGGTTTGGATGCTCTGATACAGTTGTGCATGTGTCAAGGCTGAAACAACCTAGCCTATTACCTCAGCCCTCACCACGTGAGGGACCCGACTGCTGGGGCTCTCACTCCACCTCTGTAAACAGCCTTACAGAAGTTTCAGAAGGGGAAAGACGCTGAGCAACTCATTCACACAACATGAGAAACGAGACCGACCCTGAGCGAAGCAGGGTAGGATTCTCAACCTCCTCTTCCTGGCCAACACCCACAGAGGTGACACTGGCTCAGTATTGTAAAGGTCACAGAGGTAGGTGAAACTGGAGGCAAAGGACAACCCCAGGCTTCTCTTTTCCATCACAAACCGTCTCCTCCATCCACCTTCCCACGCCTCGCTCATCCTCCAATTGTAAGATACTGGACTTCCTCAAATCCAAAATCGAGGGGATACATTCAGCCACCTTTGCCCCATCCACCGCCATCCCCACATCACCTCTCCCTCATGACCCACCCCCACCCATCCCCCTCCATACTCCTTCGACCCTATCTCTCCCTCCTTCCACACTGCCATCGTTCGCAAACTCAAACCGTCCACCTGCTCCTTCAATCCCATCCCCACCTCTCTCCTCATCTCCCGGCTCCACCTTCTGATCCCTCTCCTATCTGATGTCATTAACCTCTCCTTTCCACCGGTTCAGTTCCCACCCCTCTAAAAATAGCCGTCATCACCCACATCCTGAAAAAAACCTTCCCTGGACCCATCCCTCCTCTCCAGCGACTGCCCCATCTCTAGCCTCCCATTCCTCTCCAAGGTCCTGGAACCAGTCATCACAAACAAGCTCCGCTCCTTTCTTTCTCGCCATTCCCTCTTTGAACCTCTCCAATCCAGCTTCCGTGCTGCCCATAGCATGGAAACAGCCCTGGTCAGTCACTAATGACATTCTGAACATCTGTGATCAGGGCTCCCTCTGCCTCCCTGTCCTCCTTCGACACTGTCGACCACTCCATCCTCCTACACCGCCTCTGCTCTTTACTTAATCTTCGCGGACGTGCCCTTGCCTGGATCGAATCCTATCTATCTCACTGTCTCGATTTTGTTACTTCTAACAGTTTCTTCTCCAGCCCCCGTACTGTCACGTCTGGCGTCCCCCAGGGCTCTGTCCTTGGCCTCTCCTCTTTAATATCTACATGCTCCCCCTTGGTGACATCATCCACAGACATGGGGTCAACTTCCACATGTATGCAGATGCACCCAACTCTTTCTGCATTCACCCTCAACTCCAGGACCACTGCCTGTCGGACATGAGGGCAAATTTCCTACAGTTGAATGTGAACAAGACTGAGGCCCTCTTGATCGGCTCGCGCCAGCACCTCAGGCTGTGGCAGCATCAACCTCCATGGTGCACACTACAACTCAACAAGCCAGTCAGGAACCCAGGTGTCTTGTTCAACCCTCAACTGTCTTTTATTCCCCACATCCAAGCCATGACCTGCTCTGCCTTCCCTCACTTCCGTAGCATCGCCCGACTCCACCACTACCTCCACCCCTCAGGCCACTGAAACTCTTGTTCATGCCTTGATCACCTCCAGGCTCGACTACGCAAACGCCCTGCTTGTCAGCCTTCCCAACTCCTCCCTCCACAGGCTGCACATAATCCAGTACTCTGCAACCCGTGTCCTCTCCCGCACCAAACTCCGTGACCCCATCTCCCCCGACTCCATTGGCTCTCTATCCATCAGAAGATCCAGTTCACGATCCTGGTCCTCAGCTACAAAGCCCTCCATGGCCTCGCCCCACCCTACTTCTGCATCCTCCTAACCCCCTACCAACCCGCCCGTTCCCTCCGCACAGCCGGCTCCAGCCTGCTCCACGTCCCCCGACCCGCCCGCCCCACCAACGGCGGAAGAGCCTTCAGCCACTCTGCCCCCAACCTCTGGAACTCCATCCCCCAGTCACTCCGCCTCAGCCCCCGCCTTAGCCTCCTTCAAGTCCCGCCTCAAAACCCTCCTCTTCGACCATGCCATCGGCCACCCCCCTTCCCCCTCTCTCCCTTCTCCCCCCCCGCCCCCCCGACCCCAGCTCGGGTCTGAAATGCTGTACACTGTCCAGCGCTTTGGGACGTCCTCCCGACGCGAAAGGCGCTATACAAATGTAATCGTGTTGTTGTACACCGCCGAGTGTGGAGATTGACACCAACTCCTCCGCGCGCCTGAAATGACAGTTGGTGTGTCGTTTGAAGCCCCGCACGTGAGGCTTCCACGCAGGCGACGAGCGTCCCGGGGGGGGGGGGGGGGGGGGGTGTGAGGGAGGGATATCAGTGACAGGGAGGTCCGGAACTCTGCGCCCGCGCGTGAGGTGGAGAGGGCCTCGGTGACGGTTGAGCGCGTGCGCCGAGTGGCTGGCCGAGACCACGCGCATGCGCGGAGCGGCGGTGCCGCAGAGTCGGGGATCGAGCCCAGCGATCGGAGAGGAGGAGGAGGAGGAGGACAGCCATGATCCCCAACCAGCAGACCGGCCGCTCGCGCGTCTCCAACGCGGGCTCCATCCTGCTCACCCCGCACGAGAACGACTGTCTCTTCCAGTGCCTGGGAAGGAAATGCGTGGTGAGTGCGCCCGACCTGGGCGAGAGCGGGGTTTGGGCCCTGGTGGTGGTGGGAGAGGAGAGACTGTGGGCCACAAACAGCAGCTCTGAGGCCCAGAGAGCAACTGAGGACACGGGTCCCCCAAAGCCCCCCCTCGGTGGCCCAAGTTATACCTGAACCTCATTTGCTTCAGTTGATGTCTGGGGTTTAATTATTTAAACCGCGCTGTCGCCAACCGCACACAGTGCGTTTCAGAGCTACCTGTTTGCCACCTTTGACTGCCTTATAGCAGCCGGAAATGTTTCGGGGGAGTTTCGATGTTATATAGTGCTGTAATAATAATAAATCCTTGCACCAGATCAGGTTTCGTTTGGGGATCGTTAGTCAGGCCAAATGTTATAATGTTCATCCTTTTCCCAAGAACAAGTGTCCTCCTGTTTGTATCTGTCAAATTGGAAACTTAAATAGCGGCGATCCAGTCCAGGAAACAGGAAAACATATTGCTTCCCTGACGCATGATATGCAGTCACACCCATTAATCGTTTGATTTTTTTTCCAACTTGGAATGAACTTATAAAACTTATTAAATTAGGGTGTGTTGAGTTATGACAAAGATTGAGATACACGGAAATGTTCAGCACTGCAATTAGGTCATTTTGCTCCCGTGTGTTTCCGACACTATTACCCATAACCTTTTTAGAATTAAGAGCACCAATTTATATTTATATACCATGCATATTAGGTAAGAAGTCTCTCAAAAGCGCTTAACGCAACTGACTTGAAGCTTGGCATGGTTGGGGAGCTGAGTAGGGGAGGCGAAAGCACGGAGTAGACCCCGTACCTGTAGATGCTGGAGGTGAAGAAGGAAGGAGCCAGATGAGTGGCGCATGTGCCTTCAACCCTCTTTTAAACTATTTGCCTCTCATCCCTGAATATTTTCCTGCTCGCGTACTTCTCCAGTTCTCTGTTAAACGATTCTATTGATCCAGCCTCATATATTGAATTTAACACTCTTACCGATCCCGTGAATAAAGACATTCCTTTTACCGACCCTGTGAGTGAAAACATTTAACCTCACCCAAATTCTTTTGCAGCAAATTGCGAAACTGCTTCGTTGTCATCGATTCCCCAACTAAAGGCAATGGTTTTACCCTAGTTTCCTTGCCATATAGATTTGTTTATTACTGTAACCACCCTTGATAATCCTACTGTTGCATATGGGCTATTCAGTTTCAAAAGGTTTCTCCCGCTTTCCTGAAATTAAAATTGTCCTGGTATGTGATCCATGGCAACTTATAGCCTTTATTCATGTATTGGTGAGGGCACTGAGTACTATTACCGTCACTGCCTTTCCTCACATTTCCAGTGCCTTGGCAGACAAATCAATTATAGATTCCTTACTATTGCCCCAGCTATAAACATTCACCAAAAGTGAGAGTCACTCTACTTGGTACTCCACTGTATCCTATCAAGCGATTTGAGATGTCCTCTGGAAGTGAAAGGCACTATACCAGCCCACCCCTCCATCGGCAGTTGGGCCTTCAGCCTATGGAAGTCCATCCCACATTCCCTTTGCCTCGCTGCCACCCTTGCCTTCTTCAAGGCGCATCTCAAAATCCTCCTCTTCGACTGAGCCTTTGGCCACCCTCCCTGCCCTCCAGCTCGGGTCCAAATACTTGACTGTCCAGGGCTTTGGGACGACCTCCAGACGTGAAAGGGTCTACACAAATGTAATTTTGTATTGTATTATTAAACTTAATAAACAATACATTGAAGGCACTCTCAGGCAATTGAGTGGCGTTCCGAGTATAAATTTGTTGTTTTTAAATTTGTATGCAATGTTTCAATAGGACTTGAACTGGGATTTCAACAAAAAAATTACAATTCTACAGGGCCTTTCACATCGACTGTCCCAAGGAGCTGTTTCTGTAGAATTAAGTGGGCAATTTGGCCAAGTTGGTTGCTCCCTTGCTTCTGGATCAGAAACATGTGGATCAAGCCCAATGAGTAAGCTCATACTCTTGCTAACACTTCCGTGAATTCTGGACAAGATCATTCCATTATTGGTTACTTCCTTCACACAATGTGTTAAACAGAGGTCAGATGGATGTTACAGATTTTATTAAGACACTATTACAAAAGAGAAGCAAGTTTCTCCCAGTGTCCTGGACAGGGATCCTCCAGATTAGTGGGTCATTCATTTATTGCTGTTTGTGGGACGTTGCTGTGTGCTATTTGCCGCATACGTGAGAGATGACACACTGGCACGGAATCCTTGTTTTTTTTTGTATTTGCGTTTGATATTTGCATTTTCTTGCCTTTGAGCCCATTGGCCTCTTTGCATGTTGTAATGTTCTGTGTAATTCTGAGTTTGCTTACAAAAGTACTTAACAGCAATTTTTCGGAAACACTTTGAATGTGCGAATGTCAGAGGCACTATACTCAATTACAAGAATTTATTTTCTGCAAGTTTATTTTTTGAACCAAATTGACATTTATGCCACTTTACATAAAAAAGCTGCGTTTGCTAGAAATGTTAGTGCTGCACACACTTCTTCAGAAGCAATGAATTTGTTCCATATTTTCACCATTGTTCACAATAAATCACGATCTAGATTCAAACTCCCTCCCTCTACCATTCTGTCTCACCCCCTCTCTGTCTGTCTTCAAATCCCGACTCTTTGAACGTGCCTGTGGCCCCCTCCCTTGCTCGGGGTCCAATCCCATCTCTGTGATTCTCTCTGAAGCATTACTCTGCGTGAAGGGTACTGTGTAAATCCAAGTTGTTGATTATATTCTTTATCATTGGCTATAGAGTTCATTACCAATGCAGAATTGTAAAAGAAAGTGGATATTATAAACATGTCAGTCAGCAAAGGATCAGTTAATAACACATTCCCTTTTTAATAACATTATGTACCTTTACTTTCAGAGAGTACCGTAGTGTTCCATATTTGTTTTGATGATGTCTGTTCTTTTATAAAGTGAACAGCTTGTAGTAGTTGTAACCAGTTGTGAAATGTTTTCAGGAATTAAGTGATTGGGCTTTTACATTCTGGCCTAACTTGAAATACCAGTGTCTTGCCATTTCTCTTTGTAACCTTTTACATTACGTACTGTAAGATTTAGACATTTTCTTACTTAGTCCCATGTGTAAAATTCAGTGCTTTGGATTGTTTTACACGCTGGAATCATGGAAAGTTACTTTGAAAGTTTTTTTTTGTGTGTGTGCTGAAAACTGCTTCCCACAATGGCTCATTTGGGGAAGTCGGTGTGAATCGAAGCCGTACCCACCAGCAACGTCTCAGGGTTAATTCACTTAATGTACTCTGCTCTTGATAGGCCAAAACTAAGGGTCACTGTGCTTGGGTACTGAAACAAGATCCAAGGTCCCATTCCTGCTTGTTCAGTGGTTCCAATGCACTGGTGAGGATGAGATTGGGCTTGACTGCCCCCCTCCATGATTTAATGGGCATCTCTTTGACTGTGACTTTGGTCATCTTCCCCCTCCATATTCCCTCCCCTTAGCCCCTTCCCTCCCGAATTCAACCCCCAGCTTGGATGCAAACCTTCAACTGTCCAGCAACTTAGGACACCCTCCTGACGTGAAATGACCTATACAAATGCAATTTGTTGGTGTTGAGGAATATTTTCAAGCCCCAACTCTAAAATGCCTAAGGTGTCTGCAAGGTTGGGCACTTATTGTTTTCTCTGTGCAGATCTTGCTGCTGTAAGTTCCACCCTGAAATGTAAATGGGCATGTTCTACGGCCACAGGAGTTTTGCACAGTTGTTTTAACAAGTAGTTTTGCAATGGAAATGCAGGACTGAACAGCCCATCTTCACAAATCCACGCGATCACTGGCTTAAAAGGGAAAAACACTGAAAAATATAAAACTCAGATGTTTGTCGGTTCTGATGGCAGGTCGTAGAATGTCTCTCAGGGCAGCTTAATGAACCATCACTTACGGTAAAACATAGTTGATGACATTTCCAGCAATTTCACTTCTCTCACTGCAGAATAATACCAAGCCTGTAATTTCCTATGCCATGATCACAACTGTGTCAAGTTAGCAACTGGTAGGAATAGTTCATGGTGGGAATTTCAATGATACTGACTTGATCTACAAGCTTATCACACATCCTCTCGCCCGGCTCCACTGGCTCCCTATTCTCCAGAGGATTGAGTTCAAGATCTTCGTCCTTACTTGTGAATCTGTCCATGGTCTTGCCCCACTGCGACTTTCTTAAACCCTACCGATCTCCACTCGTGTCTCGTGCCATGCCCACCCCACAAAAGTTAGAGTACTCGCTTTGCAAGTGAGAGACCTGAGTTCAATTCCAGGCAGGGCTAAACTTGGGCAAGTTTCCTTACTCCACACGCCTAATAATAATCCCTCCAATAAAAACAATAATATAAATTGGTCATTTTCAATCCACGACTGTTTGTGGGACACTGCTGTGCGCAATTGGCTGCCGCATTCGCCCACAAATATATTCAATTCACTTTACAGTATATTCTGTGAAGCGCTTTGGGACGTCTAGAAGATGTGAAAAGCACTATATCAAATGCAAAGATTATTATTATAACCAGCGTTCGGGCTTTCAGCCTTTCTTCTCCCACTCTCTAGAAATGCTTCCCAGAGTCCTTCCCTCGCTGCCTTCAAGCTTTGTCTCAAGACCTTTATCTTTGACCTTGCCTTCAGTCATCTTTTACCCACTCCTCCCCTCCCTTGGCCCCAATCCACAGCTCACGTGAACACCCCTCCCCTGACTGACCAGAATCTTTGGATGTCTTCCCGACCTGAAAGGCATTGCTTCAAAGTGCCATCAGAGCAGGAACCAAGCACATTTTCTTTCTATTTTCCAAACATTGTTTTACCTCATATAATCATTAACATGTCTGATTTGATCAATAGCTACTTACGTAAGTTATGCCAAGCTTAAACTACTGGAAGGAGCTGGTGTGAATTGCACTAACGTGAAATCCTACCATCCTGCTTTCAAAGTGGCTTTTCTTTCCAATTTGTGTTGTTGCTCCTTTCAGATATTGTCATTGTTGCAGAAATAACTGATTCAAATGCCAAGAATCTGGGGTGAGGCACCTCATTATGCCGTGCAAAGTACTTTACCATCTGTATTGAACAAACTGTCAGATGGAAAAAACAGAAGGTTGTTTTGGAGACTTGCTTCTGATTTGCCACAATAACATTCTCTTGTCAAGCTGTGGAGCAGGATCAAAGTAAAGCAGATTCAGTTGAAGTGCAATATTTGTAATGTTAAACATGCTGTTTTCTGCAGTTGTGTGGTGGAAATAATAAGATTGTCGTAAGATTTTTGTGCAGAAGCTTCTGGAGAGTTGGAATCAATTCATGACAGACATTTAGTCTTGTGTGTCAGCGTTGGCACAGTGGTAGCACTCAAACCTCTGAGGCAGAAGGTTGTGAGTAGTCCATTTTTTTTGGAGGCTACAGGTGCTCACCACCTCCTGCTTCTCAGGGGCGGCACTGCACGCAAACAAACGCTCAGAGACACAGAGCGAGACACACACACACACTCAGAGACATTAGAGAGAGACACACACTCAGCGACACTGAGAAAGACACTCACAAACACATACAGAGGAAAGAGAGACACTGACACTCACAAACACAGTCAAAACACAGAGAGAAGAGAGACACATTCACACAGAAATTCACAAACACAAAGAGAGAGAGGCACACACAGACACTCAGAGACATAGAGAGACACACACACACAGGCACTCACAGACACATGGAGAGAGAGATACACAGACAATCGTAACAGTGGGGTCTCTGAGTGAAGTTTGTTTCCTGCTGGTGCGGCATCGCGCCTTTGTGTCCAGAGCCATCCTGCCCATACTTGTGTTGAGTAAAGAGCGAGCGACCTGCAGGCCAGAAGCTATTTTTTTTAGCGGATTTGTAGCGGAAAAAGTGCAGCCGCACTTTGCTATTGGTCCGGCCGATGACCTCTGTGATCTTCATCTCCCTCTCCTCCCATAGCACCCTCCCCTCCACCAAGCCTTCCACCATCTTTTCCTGCCCTTGGAAAAAGCTTCCACCCGAGTATCTCACAAACGCCTTCTCGTCCTTGGACCTTCTCCCTCTCACCTTCCACCCGCAGGGATCCCGATGCAGCCATCAAGCTGCTAAACGATCACCTCTCCTCCACCTTTAATTCCCTTGTTCCCCTGAAATCCAGGAGCATCTCCAAACCTATCCACTCCCCCTGGTACAATAGTCATCTCCGCTCCCTCAGATAGCAAACCTGGTTGAATGAGGGCAAATGTCACTAAACCAGCCTCACGGTTTACTACCAGCTGTGGCTCAAGTATCTTCACAGTTACGCCGCTTCCTTTCGCAAGTGAAAACTACATTCTATTCACAGGTCATTCTGGAGGCCAAAAACACCTCTAACATCCTATTCTCAACTATCCACCAACTCCTGTGCACTCCCCATCAAGCACCCTCAATCCACACATCTAATGTCAAGTGCAAAGAGGTCTTGGATTTCTTTATAGATAGATAACATCTGCCTGGCCGCCTCCTCCTGCCCTATGTCTTACATCCCGCCCCCCTCCCCATTCCGTCTCTGGCACCGACGACTCCTTCTACGGCTCCTACCATAGGCCCCCAACCGACACACTTTTTCCCCCATCTTTCCTTCCACCCTCTCATCAACAACAACAACTTGCATTTATATAGTGCCCTCCACTCCGGATGGTGTCTCAGGGTGCTTAACAATAGCGGACTGGACTCCATTACTCAGATGAAACCCACCACCTGCTGCCTCGACTCTGTCCTCACCCACCTGCTGGTTGCTCAACTCCCCCTCCTCTGCCCAATGCTGGCAGACACCATAAATCAGTCCCTCTCCTTAGGCTCAGTACCATTCACCCTCAAAACAGCCGTCATCACTCCCTTCCTTAAAAAAATCTAATCTTGATCCCTTCAACCTCACGCACTACTGTGCCATTTCAAACCTGCCCCTTCTGGCTGAAGCCCTGGAACACGTTGTTGCAAACCAACTTCACTCACACCTTGCCCTCTACTTCCTACTCAAATCCCTTCAGTCCGGTTTCCATGCAGCCCACAGCACAGAGACAGCGGTCGTCAAAGTAACAAATGACATCCTCTCCCTCTGTGACCAGGGCTCCCTCTGCCTCCTCGTCCTCCTAGACCAATCTGTGGCATTCGACACAGTCGACCATGGCGTCCTTGTCCACTGTCTCTCCTCACTCATCCTTTTTATTGGGACCGCACTTGCATGGTTCAAGTCCTACTTGACTAACCGCCAGCACTTAATCTCGGCTAATGTTTTTTTNCCTCGCTTCCGCTTGATCACCTGCGGAGTACCCCAAGGCTCTGTCCTTGATCACTTTTTTTCCTCATCTACATGCTCACTCTCGGCGATGTCATCCACAGACACGGGGTAAACTTCCACAAGTATGTGGATGACGCATCTCAAAAGTTTGTTAATATCTAATAAATTGGTGGAATAGGCTTGATGAGCTGAATGGCATTTTGTGTTCCTGTTTTCTTTGTTCCTGTGAATGGTTTGGTTCCCTGCCATCCTGAACAATAGCAGCTTTTTGTGGTTTGTTGGAATCAGAAATATTACTGCTTAAAATATTATTTTAATTCAATTAGAAATGATATGGAATATGACAGTGTGGGTGCCTTAAAGAGTTAAACTTGTTCAGAAGTGTGACCTGGGTTTATTACAGCTGCAGCTCTCTTGTTAGTTATTGATGTAATAGTCCTACATGATTTTAGTTGTATCAGCTTATGGGTACCATGCTCAAGGTCACTCCCATCTTATTTAAACAAGCTTGAACACAACTATTAGGTCGGTGAGGATGTGTAGTTTTGCGCGGACAATCCTGATGTTTTTTCAAAAAAAGGACGATTACAAAAGAGGTGTCGCTTAGTTATATTTTGTTTGGCAGTCATGTTGTTCTGACTGCGAACCGCACCATTGATTCTAGTACTATTCGAAGAAAGTAAAAGAGAAGAAAAACAATGACTTTGTTCAGCCAAAATTGATTATCCAGGTGTTCTCTGTGAACCAAACCATTGATTCCAATAATATCAGAAGAAAGTAAAAAGAGAAGAAACAAGAAACGAGATTCAAGAAACACAACAACAACAAGATTACATTCGTATAGCGCTTTTCACGTCGGGAGGATGTACTAAGGCACAGGTACAGCATTCCAGACCCGAGCTGGAGTCAGGGAGGGAGAAGGAAGGGTAGGAGAAGGGGATTGACCGATGGCATGGTCGAAGAGGAGGGTTTTGAGGGGGGACTTGAAGGAGGCTAAAGAGGGGGCAAGGCGGAGTGATTGGGGGATAGATTTCCAGAGGTTGGGAGAGGAGTGGCTGAAGGCTCTCCAGCCAAAGGTGGGGCGGGTGGGTTGGGTGACGTGGAGCAGGTCAGAGCCAGCTGAGTGAAGGAGCGTTGGGTAAGGTGGTTTGGTAGGGTGTTAGGATATCGCAGAGGTAGGGTGGGGCGAGGCCATGGAGGGCTTTGTAGGTGAGGATCAGGACCTTGAACTGGATCCTCTGAAGGATAGGGAGCCAATGGAGTCGGGCGAGAATGGGGGAGATGGGGTCACAGAGTTTGGTGCGGGAAAGATCTGGATTACCTGAAGCCTGTGGAGGGAGAAGTTGGGAAGGCCGACAAGCAGGGCGTTTGCATAATAATAATAATAATCTTTGCATTTGATATAACGCTTTTCACATCTTTTAGACGTCTCAAAGTGCTTCACAGAATATACTGTAAAGTGAATTAATTGAATAGTTGTGGGAGAAATGTGGCAGCCAAAATGCGCACAGCAGCATCCCACAAACAGTCATGGTTTGAAGTGACCAATTTATTATTGTTTTATTTTCTTGAGGGATTATTATCAGGCGTGTGGAGTAAGGAAACATGCCCAAAGTTTCATTCTGCCGGGAATTGAACCCAGGTCTCTGGCTTGCAAAGCGACTGCTCTGATCACTGAGCTACAGGACTCCACTGGTCGAGTCTAGAGGTGATGAAGGCATGAACAAGAGTTTCCGTGGCCTGAGGGGTGAAGTAGTGGCGGAGTAGGCCGATGTTACGGAGATGTGGGGAGGCAGAGAGGGTCATGGCTTGGATGTGGGGAAGAAAAGACAGTTGAGGGTCCTGACTGGCTTGGTGAGTTGTAGTGTGCAACCATGGAGGTTGATGTTGCCTGAGGCGCAGAGGCGCTGGCGCGAGCCAATCAGGAGGACCTCAATCTTGTTCACATTCAACTGCAGGAAATTTGCCCTCATCCGGGACTTGATGTCCGACAGACAGTCTGTCAGGACAGTAGTAGTCTTGGAGTTGAGGGTGGAGGCAGAAAGATCGAGTTGGGTGCATCTGCATACATGTGGAAGTTGACCCCAAGTCTGTGGATGATGTCACCAAGGGGGAGCATGTAGATATTAAAGAGGAGAGGGCCAAGGACAGAGCCCTGGGAGACGCCAGATGTAACAGTGCGGGAGCTGGAGGAGAAACCGTTAGAGGCAACAAAGTGGAAATGCTGAGAGAGATAGGATTTGATCCAGGCAAGGGCAAGTCCTCAAAGATTAAGTAAAGAGGAGAGGTGGTGTAGGAGGAATGAGTGTCGAAGGTGGCAGAGAGGTTGAGGAGGACAAGGAGGCAGAGGGAGCCCTGATCCCAGATATTCAGAATGACATTAGTGACTTTGACCAGGGCTGTTTCCGTGCTATTGTCAGTGTAGAAGCTGGATTAGAGGGGTTCAAAAAGGAAATGGCGAGAAAGAAAGGATCAGAGATGGGACATGACGACTGGTTCCATGACCTTGGAGAGGAATGGGAGGTTAGAGATGGGGCAGTCGCTGGAGAGGAGGGATGGGTCCAGGGAAGGTTTTTTCAGGATGGGGGTGATGGCAGCTGTTTTTAGTGGGGTGGGAACTGAACCGGTGAACAAGGAGAGGTTGATGACATCGGACAGGAGGGGGGCCAGAAGGTGGAGCTGGGAGATGAGGAGAGAGGTGGGGATGGGATTGAGGGAGCAGGTGGTGGGTTTGAGTTTACGATGAGGGTGGAGGGAGAGATAGGGTTGAAGAAGTATATGGGGGATGGGTGGGTCATGAGGGAGAGGTGATGTGTGGGTAGCTGTGGATGGGGCAGAGGAAGCTGAATGTATCCCCTCGATTTTGGATTTGACTGCTAAAGACAAGGACTTTTGATTCCTTAATTTGATGTCTGCTATCATCAGATGTGCCAGTTCCAGAGACAACGCTCCTTGTTCAAGTTTTGGAGAGACAAGAAGCAAAAGACCTTGAGACTTTTCATATGCTGTTTATGAATCTTATGAATTTATTGATATTTGTTATTAGCATTACAGTAATATGTTAGCATAATATGCAATGCTGGCATCAATATTTTTGATAGCAGCTTGCCTATTGTAACTGTTTATTGAACAAATGCAACTTTCTTAACTTATTAAGTAAACAAGCTTTGAATATAAAGTATAAGTGCCTTTGTCCTCTGTGCACAGGTCCTAATATATAAATTCCAGCAAACAGAATAAGATTGTTTTAACAGAGCACTGTCAACTCCACTACTAACTCTGGAGTCCTGTATCTCAGTGGTTAGAACACTCGCCCCACAAGCGAGAGACCTGGGTTCGATTACCGGCAGGGCGAAATGTTGAGCAAGTTTCCTTACTCCACACACCTCTGTTTATCTAGCAATAAGTAGGAACCTGGTTGGTTGTTAGTCGATTGGTGGATTGCTTTTCTGATGGTAATAATTCCTTCAAAAAAATAAATAAATTGGTCACTCAATCCACAACTGTTTGTGGGAACAATGTTGTGCATAATTGGCTGCTGCATTTCGCCCACAAAATACACAATTAATTCACTTTACACTATGTTCTGAACAGCTTTGAGATGTCTCAAGGACGTGATAAGGCGCAATATCAAATACAAGGATTATTATTATTGCAGGCTAAAAAAGTTGTCTTCCTTGCATTTAAAAAGAAGAAAATAATGTGTGAGGCAGCATCGGTTGACAGATATTGTCTTAAATGTGGAACATCTGGTTAATTTGTGGTTCACATTGACACTTAGTGCATCCTGTGGTTATGAAGAAGAGGAATTGAGTGTTAAACCTCTTTCCTCCCTCTACCACAATACTTCAAATTAGTGTTACTCGCAGTTCTACCCAGAGTCTCACTTTAGAGTAGCTCCGAAATACACTGATATGTGGTGTAATGGTGTGCTGGAATGTGACTGCGTCAGCAATTTCCCCATGTGGTGCCATCAAGGAACCACTTTCTGATCACTCAAGGCCACACTAAGATATTACGCACAAGTTGTTTTGTACAGAAGATTTTTAGAATGTGGATTGCCTCACCACAGATATTGCTATTGAAACTGAGGTCATTGTAGCAACTGAAAGGGAATTAGGTAAACATTTGATGAAAGCTTATATTAAAGTGGACAGAGAAGTGTAAGAAGGGAGTTTGGGATTATTATAATCCTTAAATTTGGTATGGCGCCTTTCATATCAGGTGGACATTTCAAAGGTCTTCAGGATATGAAGTGGAGTGTTTTGTGGGGCAAACTCAAAGTAGATCTGGAGTAGATCAATTCAGTGGAGTTGCTAAAAGCAGTCCAGATATAATGAGGAAAGAGCAGAGAGTGGGATGAGAGCCAATGGATATAGTGGAGATGCTAACACCAGCACCCCACAATAGGCTGAATGGCTTGTCCTTCTGCACTAAACTTGTGATGATTTGGGCTGTTTATATGCGTTAACACTGTTTAGAGCTCCTTTATAAAGCTTGGCTGGATCATTTTTCTGAAATCCAATTCATAGCCAGTGGTCTTGAATAAGGTCAGATGAAATCATGTTCTTGGAGTGTACTTGATACCTAATATCAGCTCCAGCACTTTGTAAAGTTAAGTATATTTAATGCTTTTCCTTTGGTGACAGGTCACAGTTAGCAGTAGTGCAGAAATCCTACAATGGCTTGATCCTTTCTCAGCAGTTTTGGATAAACTTGGGAGCAAGGCCAGTGCACTTCAGTAATTCGGATTGTTCTTTCACTGATCAGCAGTTGTGCAGGAAGTGGTTAGGCTTGTTTTTGGGAGAATGTCAGTTGTTAACTGTGTATAAGCATTCAACTTGTAAAGGATCATGAAAAATAACTGAGTTGCTGAATACCAATGGTTTGCTGCCACCAGTGAAACAAGCTTTAAGTCTAACCTCAGGAAGAGATCAGGAGAAATTTGTTCACGCAGCAGATTATAAGCAATTGGAGTCCTGTAGTGTATTGGTTAGAGCACTCGCCTCTCAAGCGAGAGAACCCGGATTTGATTCCCGGGCAGGGTAAAACCTTAGGCAAGTTTGCTTACTCCACACTCCTGTTTACGTAGCAATAAGTCGGAACCCAGTGTTAGTCCATTGGCAGATTGGTTCCTGGAGGTAATAATCCCTCCAAAAAATCAATCCACGGTCACTCAATCCACGGCTCTTTGTGATATACTGCTGCACAATTAGCTGTCACCGTTTGCCCACAAATATACAGTCAATTCACTTTACAGTCTATTCTGTGAAGCGTTTTGAGACGTCGAGAAGCCATGAAAAGCGCTGTATCAAAATGTAAGGATTATTATTATTGTTCTGTGAAAAGCGCTACATCAAATGCAAGGATTATTATAATAGACTCTCTACCATAATTGCTGGTTAAAGCAGAATCTATGATAGATTTCAAAAGGGAATTGGACAAATATTTGAAAAGAAAAATATAAAAGAGGATCGAGGAAAGGGCAAGAGAGTGGGATAAAACGAATAGCTCTTTCAAAGAACAAGGATAGGCACAATGGACTCCTTCTAATCCTACGTCATATAACGTGCGGTGATTTATGAGTCATGACCCACAGGGAGGAGGGAATAATAATCCTTGCATTTGATACAGTGTCTTCCATATTCGAAGGATATCTCAAAGCACTTCCTAGGATTTAATATAAAGTAGAGTGACTGTATTTGTTGAGGTGAACACAGCAGCTAGGTTTTGCACAGCAATGTTTCCCACAAACAGCCACAAAGTGAATGACCAATCTTATTTGGCAGATTGTTGACACACAGTACCGGGAGAAACTCCTTTCACTTTTCAGCTAGTGCCATTAAATAATCCTTTTGTGTAGCATATTCTCAGCAGGGTCGTCTTTTGCCAGTTACTGTGCTACAATCTCACTGTACGGAGAGGAATTTGGTTACTAAACAAGACACAGTGTGTTCATATTCAGTCAGCTTTCTCTGCAGTGTTTCTAGGCCCACTTTTCTGAAAGGCAGTTGTTGCTCCAACTTCAATTCACAACCAAATAGGCATTCAGAAAGTCACTGGTGATTTGTTTAGAATTTGAAGTTCCCTCTTAAAACATTTGCCCTGCTCATTTGAAAAGCATTTTCAGGCTTTTGGTACTGGTGTGTGTATGTGGCGGGGAGGGAAGAGGCAAATAAACTTTGGAGTTTAGTGCCCTTCAATATCTTCATGTTGAAGCTGTGCCATTGTTTCAGTTGGTTTCATCCTTATTTTAGCAACAGTATTGGAGGTTCACCTCAAAAGCAAGCGATTATATTGGGAAGAAAAAGCATGTTCAATCTGACCAGCCTCAATCCTATTCCGATTGCATTGATAGCTTGGACCGTACAGTCATAGAAGCAGGTATTTAACTGCCTGTGGCATCAATACTACTGTTTAGTTTTCAAGTTGATCATTTTTGCTTATCATTTTCCTGTTTCCTTGTGCGTTCTATTGAGACATTGAACCAAGGTTGCATCTATGTGTGTTCAGGCGGATGTCACAGATCTCATAGCATTATTCAAAAAAAGGTAGTTTCCCCCTGTGTCCTTGCCAATAATCCACCCAAAAAATTGGTTGTTGCAGCGCCTTGGGACGTTCTCCCAACGTGAAAGGCGCCATACAAATGTAATTTTGTTGTTATTCACTTAATGGCTGTTTATAGGATATTGTTGTGTGAAAAATCACTGTCTGGTTAGGATCACCCAACCCTTTCTGGCTTTGGCTTGCAGGGTTAAAAGGAGTGAGTGGGAAGAATTCTTGCCCCAAGTGACTGGTCTGCCCTGCCAAGTACAGCTGGTCTGCCCTCGGCAGTATTAGTACTTTGGACCAACCCGGCTATCTCAGTTTTCTTCAATATTGTTTGCAGAACTACAAACTTCCTTCTTATATTCAGGAAAAGCATGAAAACTCCTATCAGCTTCCTGAGGAATTGAATAACATAGTGGTACTTGCACATTAAATATTGATCAGGTCTGTTAACTGGGCTGCTTTCCAAAACAGATATGAAGTTATATAATATCCCTCTCTCTCTCTCTACATATATATATATATATATTGAACTTTCTCTCCTAAAAAGCTATGGATGCTGGATCCATTCAAAATTTCAAGACTGAGATGAATAGATATTTGTTAGGTAAGGGTTTAAAATCCCGTCATGCACCTCCCTACTCCTCCGACCCAATTACTGCACAACCTGCTACCTCCGCTTGACTGGGTCTGGCCTGCATGTTTCATGTCCCCTCTGTTCCACCATTTCAGTCACTACTCACCGAACTCTGGAACACTCTTTCTCTATCCTGCCACTTTGCCCTTCCTTCCCCATCCTCAGGTTGTGCCAGAAAACCTTTCAATTCGACCATGCCTACGGTCACCTGCCCCTCTCCCCCCCCCCCCCCCCGGCTCAGTGTTGTGCTCTGCCACTGTCAAGCACTGTGGGATGCTAACCTGTGTGAGGGGTGCTATATAAATGCAAGTTATTGTTATCAAGGGATATTGGGCAACGGTGGGTAAAGATGTACAGGATAAACACTTAATTTTTTAAATCTTGGTGTCATTGACAGACAGAAACGTTTCTTAATATCTTCATGACCCTGGGAATAAATCAGAGACTTTGTATAAAACCACTGAGTGTTTGGTTGTCATTATTATTGTTGTTATATACTGTTGGGGGTCTATCATACAGAAATTGTCAGTAAACCAAAATTTTACATGTGTGAAATTGAGTCTCCACCAACTATGGCTAGTCACCGTGGTTAATCTGTGCTAAATTTTATCTTGTGGGTGTTGACTTACAAATAATGTGTGTAAGCAGATTTCACACTCAGGAAATACTGAAGCAGTTTGGGAAGAGGAGTGAATTCTGGCATCTTTCCAGCACCTCACACCTGACTCCTTGAGACAACTGGTAACAAGCTAGTTTACTTTGCAGTGCAGATTCCACAGTAGCTGTGGTAACAACAACAACAACAACAACAACAACAAGATTCCATTTATAAAGCGCCTTTCACGTCAGGAGGACGTCCCAAGGCGCTGCACAGTTGGGTCATGACCCGAGCAGGGGGGAAATGGTCAAGGGAGGGGAGGGAGCGAGGAGGGGGGAAATGGTCGGGGTGAGGGGAGGGATGGGAGGGAGCGAGAAGGGGGAAGAGAATCGAGAGGGGAGCTGAAGGCTCGGTCAAAGAGAAAGGTTTTGAGACCGGCCTTGAAGGAGGAGAGGGAGGAAGCAAGGCGAAGGCACTGGGGGATAGAGTTCCAGAGCCTCGGGGCTGAGAGGCTGAAGGCCCGACCACCAATGGTAGGGCGATTGGGGCGGGGGACGTGGAGCAGACCGGAGCTGGAGGAACGGAGGGTACGGGCAGGTAGGTAGGGGATAGTAGGTTGGAGAGGTAGGAGGGAGCAAGGCCGTGAATGGCCTTGTAGGTGAGGATGAGGATCTTGAAATCAATCCTCTGGGGGATGGGAAGCCAGTGGAGGTGAGCGAGGGTGGGAGTGATGTGGTCCCGAAGCCTGGTGCGGGACAGTACACGAGCTGCAGAGTTCTGAATGACCTGCAGCTTGTGGAGGGAGGTGGCGGGAAGGCCGGCGAGGAGAGAGTTCCCATAGTCCAGCCTTGAGGTGACAAAGGCGTGAACCAGGGTTTCAGCAGCGTGAGGGGTGAGGTAATGCCGTAGTCTGGCGATGTTCCGGTAACACGGAAAGAACAATGCACTTGCAATTTCAGTGATATCACAGTCGAGAATCATACCTCTATTTTCTGACATACAGGTCAGCAACCTTGCAGAAAAATCCACAGTGGTGTTTGCCACTGGAAGCAGTGTTTTCCGCAACCCCATCCCAGGACGTGCTTTGCAGCAGCAGTCCTTGGCTGATCCCTTCAGAGCTCAAGCAAATACTGCTCTCCCAATGTGTTGTGAGTGTTTAAACCACTCAAGGTCATCACAGCATGTGTGTCAGCCTGGCTTAGTTTGTTACACTCGTGCCTCCGATCCGAAGGTTTTGGGTTCAAGCCCCATGTCATAACTTGGAATTTGTGCATTATCTGTGGTCATGTCCTTGAAGCATTAAAACAGGTCCTGTTTGCATGTTCAGGTGGACATTAAAGATTCCCGTGATAGTATTCAAAAAAGAGAAGAGAGTTTCTTCCTGCGTCCTTTAATAATAATAATAATAATCCTTGCATTTGATATAGCGCTTTTCACGTCTTCTAGACGTCCCAAAGCGCTTCACAGAATATACTGTAAAGTGAATTGACTGTATATTTGTGGGCGAACGCGGCAGCCAATTGCGCACAGCAATGTCCCACAAACAGTCGTGGTTGAAAATTACCAATTTATTATGGTTTTTGTTTTGGAGGGATTATTATTAGGCATGTGAAGTAAGAAAACTTGCCCAAGGTTTCGCCCTGCCTGGAATTGAACTCCGGTTTCTCGCTTGCAAAGCGAGTGCTCTATCCACTGAGCTACAGGACTTTACAACAATTGGCCAAATAAAATTGTTCATTTACTTCCATGGATATTTGTGGGTCATTGTTTGATGCAAATTGGCTGCTACGTTCATTTGTAAAATACACAGTCACTTTAGAGTATATCCTATGAAGCGTCATTCTGATGTGAAGGATGATATGTGAAATGTAAAGATTATTATATGTTTTCCCCACTCTCTCCATTTGCCCACAATAGAAGCAGTTCTTCCTATAATAAGTAAATTGCCTACAAAGCACACAGTAACTACACTTTACAGAAAATTTTGTGAAGTGTTTTAAGATGTTCTCTCAATGTAAAACGCGATATATCAAATGCAATGTTTTTTTATTACTGAATGTCCAACCTTTAGCTTCCAAACCTTAATGTTAATTTAATTCAAGCTTTGCTTTGTCTTACAGACTTTAGCATCAGCCGTCGTGCAAGTATTTGCATCGGAGCGTTTTCACTGGACAAAGAAATGTTGTGGTGTGGCCTGCCTCATCAAAGACAATCCACAAAGGTCTTATTTCATCCGAGTTTACGACATAAAGGTAAATGACGGTTCGGCATCGGCCTTTGACCTACTGTAACTACACGACAAATACACAGTAAATCCTGTGAAGAGCTTTGAGACGAGTTCTGAGGTGATAAGGTGCTGTATCAAATGCAAACATTATTACTTGGGTCAAAATCCAGTACATACTTGAGGTAAGGAAGTGGACACTGCATGCACCTCAGTCTTAATCTGGTGGCCATGGGTTAGCAGCTCAGAACTAATATTCTTTGCATTTGAACTGTTCAGAAGTTAGCAATTCAGTCTGACAGGTCACCCTAGTCTGTCACTTGGGCTGAATGGCCTGCTCCGAAGCTGTACTTTCCGCATTCTTTGAGGGCGTCTCTAAGGCCCAGTAGGTACCAATTGAGAAGGAGGGGTGGGCACATTGTTGAGGCAGAGTAAATGGTGCTTTCCTCTGGACTGCTTCTATGCCATACTTAACCCAACAGCCCCTGGGAGTAATGGCATGCCTCAGCAAAGGATCACTTGCTCAAAAAAATAGATATATTGATCTGCCTTTGAAAATATTGAGTGTTGAGGGCTTGGGAGAGAGGAAGTAATGATTTGTACTACTTCTCTGCTCTCTACCAGTCAGGCAGCATTGCCACCAACGTTTGTCAGCTGATTAGCAGAGTTTCTGGCCCAGAAGGTGGAACAGCATTACTTCCTGTCGAACCGCCAACTGTGGGTAAATACCTGAATTGGCGCTATGTATAGGATGAGGGATTAAGATTGCATCTGAGATGGTAACTCTGCTGGAAGGTGCATATGCGCAGACACCTTTACAGATATAGGTGTATGGGGGCTGGCCGAGGATATGACCAGAAAGGGAAAAGAACGAAACGCTTTTGTGAATGTTGGATGTTCCTTCCTGAATTTCTAACTGGAAAAGACAGCTAGTCAAGCTACTTGTGACTGATTTCACTTCTCATCAAGAACTATGGAGCCTGTATCTCCAGGCCCCTCGCTCCCTCTGTCTAACCATCTGCTTTGAACTTTCAACCGCTATGTCCCTGCTCTCTGAAACCCAACAATAACAACTTGCATATACATAGTTCATATATATGCATTATAACGCCATCCTAAGACAAGAGAAACAAAAACAGAAGTCACTTGGAACACTCAGCAGGTCAGGCAGCATCTATAGAGAAAGAAAAGCTTCATCAGAACTGGGGCATGTTGGGAGGGGAACTGGGGAACGTTGACTCATTTTCCTTTCTCCATAGATGCTGCCTGACCTACTGAGTGTTCCCAGCAACTTCTGTTTTTGTTTCAGATTTCCAGCAGTATTTCTGTTTTGTCTAAGAAAAGAGAAAATGGATCAGACTAAAATATTGGATAACTAGAAATTGTTTGTCAGCGACATAGTAGGACAGCAATTCTCTGTGAAGCATTTTGAGAAATTTTCATGTTACAAGCACTATACCAAATGTAAGGATTATTATTTTAATTTGCATAGCACATCTTATGTACATTGTGCATTTTGTAGGTGAATGTGGCAGCAATTTACACATGGCAATGTCCCACAACAGCCAAGAAGGGAATGACCAATTGATTTAAATTTTGGGAGTGAATTTGGATGGGAAGTGATGGGTTGCACAAAATAACTGGAGCAAAACATTGCATTTTGCTTTGAAACAAAAGCAGACTGGTCCCTAATATCTACCTGTGTATCCTGCATCTTAAAGGATTTACTGTAAAACATGAATTTTTGTAGGACAATATGGCAGCCAGTTTACACACAGACTGAACACAAACACCGATAAAGTGGTGACAATTTTTATCAGGGGGATTGTCATCCAGGACATGGATTGATGCAACCTTTACCTTGTGGAGCTGGTTCAGAATCTCAGTGTATTGTTTGGCTCTCAGTTGTCCTTTCAACCCACATCCATGCTCTGACCCGCTCAGCATTTGTATTTCTTGCATTTGGTATCCATGAAATATCACCCGCCTTGGCCACCATCTCTTCTGTCGGGCCACCAATACCCCGATCAATGTATTTATCATATTCAGGCTTGATTACACCAATGCTCTGCTCGACGAACTCCCCAGCTCCTCCATTCTCAACCAAAGGATCCAATACGGAATGAAGATTGACACACAGACAGACATTTTGTCTTTATCTATACTCAGCTGGGGGAGCACTCCGTTAATATTTTTCTCTCTCAGTGTCTCTCTGTCTCTCTCTCTCAATGTCTCTCTCTCAGTCTCTCTGTCTCACTCTCTCAGTCTCACTCGCTCAGTCACTCTTTCTCTCAGTCTCTATCTGTTTCTCTTAGTCTCTCTCACAAGTGATGAAGCACAATATCAAATGTAAATGAGTACAGTGAATTAAAGATAATAATAATCCTTGCATTTGATATAGCGCTTTTCACGTCTTCGAGACGTCCCAAAGTGCTTCACAGAATATACTGTGAGGAAGTTTAAGTTGCATTTTACTCCATATATTATATACTCCATATATTATTTAGGTATATATAGAGATTTAACATTGGGAGGAAGTCTCAAAGTGTTTCACACAGCTCAATGGCATAGTGGTTAGAGCACTCGCTTTGCAAGCGAGAGGGTTTGATTCCTGGGCAGATCAAAGCCTTAGGCAAGTTTCCTTACTCCACACGCCTCTGTTTACCTAGCAGTCAGTAGGAACCTGGTTGCTAGTTGATTGACAGATCGCTTTCCGGGGGTAATAATCCCTTAAAAAAAATCTAGTGACTGAATCCATGACTGTTTGTGGGGACACTGCTATGTGCAATTGGCTGCTGCATTTGGCCCACAAAATACAGTCTTTACAATATATTCTGTGAAGCGCTTTGAGACGTCTCAATGACTTGATAAGGCGGTATATCAAATGCAAGGATTATTAATGGGAGCTTGAGCTTGGAATATGGGGAGCTGAGGAATGTGGTAGCACCTAATGCAAAACCAGTTCTTAACCTAGAAAGAAGTAATCATGCTTGTGTTTTTTTGCAGGATGGGAGACTAATGTGGGAGCAGGAAATCTACAACAATTTTAATTATTATCAAGCCAGGACGTACTTTCACACATTTGTTGGTGATGTAAGTTTTTTTATTACTTTTGTATGGCTATTTATTATGCATGGTTTAAAAGCACATTGTTATCTTGGAATTAGAGTAGTGTGTACAGCCATGTCTGTATCCTGTATTTAAATTATTAGTGTAACATTGCACAATTTTCATGTTTACTTGAATAATTTTTATTTTTTCTGTGCACATTTCCCTGTGTGCATGGTTTGCCATTGAGAGTGCTGGTTTGACAGTGAGTTGGGCATGAAGATCTTGCTGATTAATTCATAGGCTGTAATAAGGGTTTTGGAGCCTATTTATTTTGGTCACATCCAGATTCAGTTTCACATATATATGTCATCTATGCATCGAAATTTCTTGTCTCTGGAATGGAGTATCACTTTCTCCCTGGAGGGACACACCCATGCTGCAAGAAATTCGGATGGAGACGACTGATACTGTTGTGCAATAATCCAAAGTTTATTAAGTAAGTCACACAAGTTCCAACTGAGTCAATAGATACAGTAAAATCAATATACCTGAGAAGAAGTGTTGACTCTCTACATCGACTCCAACTATTCATAGTTACATCTTTCATTTAAGTGTTTCTAACTCCGCCTCCCCTTATCACAGAGAATGAAGTCCCCACCCTTTGCAAGCTTCTAGCGACCTAGGGCACGCTGCTTTGCAGAGATAATTACAGACAACTTTTGGGCAGCCTTCCACAGCCTGCTTGTTTCTCAGCCTTGAGATAGGCAGGTGTCTGAGGCTGTTGTGTTTTCTTTCTGAGGTCCATTGGTCTTACATCTATGCTTGAGGACCTGATTGCTCATCATCTCAGAGGAGTGAACATCTTCCATGGAAAATATGAAATGTAATCAGGAGCTGACCTCAACTGGTCCAGAAACAACAACAGAATTATATTTGTAAAGTACCTTTCACATTGGGAGGACGTCCCAAGGCGCTGAACAGTCAGGGATCAGGACCCGAACATGGGGGTCAGGGTTGGGATGAGGGAGGGCAGAGTGGGTAGGAGGGCGGCTGAAGGCACTGGCAAAAAGGAGGGTCTTGAGTCGTGCCTTGAAGGAGGCAAGAGAGCGAGCAAGGCGAAAGGTTTGTGGGATGGAGTTCCAAAGAGTAGGGGCAGAGGCTGAAAGCCTGGCCGCCAATGGTAGGGTCAGGCGGGAGACCTGGAGCAGGCCGGAGCCTGCTGAACGGAGGGAGTGAACAGGTTGATAGGGGGGGTCAGCAGATCAGAGATGTAGGAGGGGGGAAGGCCGTGGGAGGGCTTTGAAAGTGAGGGCAAGGATGTTGAATTCTATCTGAGGGATGGTGAGCCAGTGGAGCCGGGTGAAGCTGGTGGTGATGGAGTCATGGAGCCCGCTGCAGGAGAGGACATGAACTGCAGAGTTCTGGATGACCTGCAGCTTGTGGAGGGGAGAATTGGGGAGGCTGATAAGGAGGGAGTTTCCATAGTCAAGCCTTGAGGTGACAAATGATTATATGAGGGTTTCGGCGGCTGAGGCAATGGCAAAGTCGGGCAATGTTGCGAAGGTGGGGGAAGGCAGAGTGGGCCATGGCATGGATGGGGGAGAAAGGACAGTTGAGGGTTGAACAAGAGCAAGCTACTTTTAACCCCTGCTAAGATAGTCTTTAAATCAAACCCACCTTATTAAAATATTATGTTACATTCAAAAAGTATATAGAGATTAATTAAAAAGACTTAAAAATCATTAAGCATCACAAATATAATCTTACAGTCCTCACCTTGAGTGAGAAAATAAGATTTTCGATCTCTCACTTATCCTGTTTTTGAATCAAACTTGCCAATTCAAGGTGATCTTTTCATTTTCTTTTAAAGCGGCTTAACATAGCATATTAAAATAAGCAATATAACAATCACAACAACTTGTACTAATATGAACAGCAGGAGTCCAAATCACAATCAGTCCATTACTTGATCCTTCTGCTTGTCTTGGGTAATTAATTGAATAAGAGTCACTTAGTAGTCCTAATGATTCAATGGTACTCAATCTCTAATGGGGGTATTATCCAGTTCTTTTTAGCCACTGGTGCCGCTTTTTCTCCTTCGATGTTATTGATGTTTTTAAGGCTTTTAATTAATAACTATATAGTTTTAGAATGTAACCTACCTACAATCCTTTAATAAGGTAGGCCTATTTAATGATTAGCTTAGCAGGGATTAAAAGTAGCTTGCTGGTCCGGTTGAGGTCAACTACTGATTTCATATTTTCCTGAGAAGATGTTCACTCCTTTGAGATAATGAGCAATCAGGTCCTTAAGCACAGATGTTAGAATAATGGACCTCAGAAAGAAAAGGCTACAGCACCATTCTTCTACCATCATCATTACTATATGATGATAATAATAATCCTTGCATTTGATATAGCGCTTTTCACGTCTTCTCAAAGCGCTTCACAGAATATACTGTAAATTGAATTGGCTGTATATTTATGGGCAAAACGTGGCAGCCAATTACGCACAGCAATGTCCCAAAAACAATCATGAATTGAAGTGACCAATTTTATTGTTGTTTTATTTTCTTGAGGGATTATTAACATTTGGTCTGATAGTGTATATGCCATAAATACCACTCCACTTTTGTCTTTGTATCACAAAAATCAGTTTTGTACAATGGAAGGCAAGCCACTGGTACACGCGAACCTGTTAGCAACCCCGTGGCACAGTTAGAGAATAGACTGGCACCTTGTTACACAGGGAAGGTAAAAGCATATTCCAAAGGGGGTAGACATGAGGAAGGAAATGAAAAGGCAGATAAAGAAGCAAAACATACAGCACAGGAAGGCATACAATGGATGACAGAACAGGCACCGGTAGAAGTTGTAGAATGGGCACAGGATACTGAGATAATTACTGGGGACCAACATATACTAATGCCTGTAGCTCAGTGGTTAGAGCACTCGCTTTGCAAGTGAGAGACCTGAGTTCAATTCCAGGCAGAGGGCGAAACCTTGGGCAAGTTTCCTTACTCCACACAGAGCCTAATAATAATCCCTCCAAAAACCAAAAAAAAAAACAATAATAAATTGGTCATTTTCAATCTACGACTGTTTGTGGGACATTGCTGTGCGCAATTGGCTGCTGCGTTTGCCCACAAATATACAGTCAATTCACTTTACAGTGTATTCTGTGAAGCGCTTTTGGACATCCTCCCGACGTGAAAAGCGCTATATCAAATGCAAGGATTATTATTATTATTATTAATGCACAAGGGCAATGACCCATTGCAGTCAAATATGTTTCTCCTGCTTTGGCTGATGAATTTTTCAATATATTCCATGCACATCCAACCGGTGGCCACTGCTCAGCAAAGGTTACCATCCAAAAGTTATTGAATACAGCTTGGTGGCCAGGGCTAGAAGATGATATAAGATTAAGGGGCAAAGGTGCTTAATTTGCTTACATCACAACACTACACTGCATACTAACCAAATATTTTTAAGATCAGCTCCTCCACCCAACAGCCCCTGAACCTATATACAAATTGATTTTGTTGGACCCCTGCCAAAATCTGGGTCACGATACCAATATTGTTAAGTAATAATCGCTAAATTTACTAAATGGATCGAAGCATTCCCCATAGAAGTAACACTGCCATCACTTCTGTGTGATGTGATGTCAAGATGGGGATTGCCAATACCAGTGGACAGTGATCAGGACTCACATTTTACTGGAAATGTGTTTAAGGAAATACAAAGGGTAATGAGGATTGATCAAGAATTGCATGTATCACTTCACCCACAATCATCTGGAATTCTGGAAAGGGGGAACCAAGCTTAAAAAACAATGCTAAAAAAATTCTGTGCAGAACATCCTAAAACAGTGGGCAACTATGCTGCTCATGTGATTCATGGCCATCAGGTCAACCCCCAATGCTACAACAAAAATTACACCTTATCAGGCGATGACAGGACGATTTGGGACGTTGTCCCGACGTGAAAGGCGCTCTATAAATGTAATTTTGTTGTTGTTGATTGATGAAAACACGAGGTCACCTATTGGTGCCTCAGGCTATGGTAACTCCCATCCTACAAGGGACGATGGGAGAGGCTTGGTTATCTAAAATGTTAGAACATGTGAGTCACCAATGAGTTTGTGTCCCAAGAATCAAGACACTCTAAAAGACAAATTAATGACAAAAAGGTTTGATCTTTTATATATGAGGTGGGCGACACTATAATGGTACTGGACTATGGTGCAAAGGCGCATGTATTTATTCCAAAATGGAAGGGACCTTTTCCTATAGTGGATAAGGCTAGTGATGCAGGGTATGCGTTACAGTACCCAGGGAAAAAGAACAAGAAAGTGACCAGATGACACCCTACCACTTTAGCTCAGAAAAATGGAGAGCTTATGGGTAATTTTGCATCTGACTAAAGTGATATGGATCAATATTAAAACATTAAAAACATTAAGCATCACAAATATAATCTTACATTCCTTACCTAATTCCAGAGGCCCAAGACATGGGGGACTGCATTGGATACTGCTGGAGTTTAAAAAGCTAAAACCACATAGCTACAACACAGGGAATTACCCGCCTGTGTAATTTAACACTTAATATGTTTCAACAATAATTGTACAGCGCCTTTCGCATCAGGAGGACGTCTCAAGGCGCTGAAAAATGGCTTTGTCAGTGATGGTGATGTCTGAGACGGTGAGGCTCTGGGTGATCACCAGATCAAGGGGTGACTGTGGTGTGGTAGCAGAGTTGAAGTGGAGGTAGTGATGGGGGAGGAAAGGAGGTAGGAGAAGTCAGCAGAGGTAGAGCAGGAGGGGGTCAAGTGGAGGTTGAAGTCACCTAGGACGAGGAAGCATTCGGAGGAAAGGGAAGATAGGAGGGTGGAAATGTCCGAAAGGAAGGTGGGGGAGGTTGGGTGGCGGGCGTGGGAAACATGGAGGATTTTGAGGGAAAAATTGGAGGGATGATGAAGAGTAAAGTACTCAAAAGAGGGGAAGGTTCCGGAGGAGTAATGGGAAAGGCTGAGTGGGGACCTGGAGATGAGAAACACACCTCCACCATGTCATTTAGGTCGTGGGGAATGATGTAGCCGGGTGGTGTGGCCTCGGGTCAGGGGGAAGGTGTTGCCCGGGGTGACCAATGTTTCGTTGAGGGTGAGGATGTCAATGTTTTCCTCGACAATGAGGTCTTGGATGGTGAGTGAGTGTTTTGCTGGCACGTGAGTGAACGTTTTGTAGGCTGATGCGGAGGGGACAGCTGATAGTGGAGGAATGTGCAAGTCGAGAGGGAGAGGGGGAGGTTTGAATTTGATGGTGGGGATGTGGATACGGGAGGAGAGGTTGTCCTCCGGGGTCAGGGACCGCTAGGCCTTGCGCCGGAGGTGGAGGATGGGGCAGTCAGAGTGGCTGCTGTTGGGACAGGCAGCGTCGTCATGGTGGGCACGACGGAGGATTCACAGGCTGGAGCAGAGGGATGCCGTGGCACGGTCGAGAAGGGATAGGCGGCGGAGAGGGCAGTGGAAGAGTAGGATCGAATGGGAATAATGGAGGGTAGGGGACAGGGATGGAAGCATTTTTGGGAGAAGCAGCTCGGGTCAGTGGCCGCAGCCAAAATGCGCATGCCAAGACTAAGAGCGGATGGTGGGGAATGGGGGCATGGTCAGCCTGCTGTTTCACTATGCAAGTTCAGGTGCGGCGCAATAATAGTTTAAACAATAATTACCTTGCACATTATTGTACAGAGCAAGGACTTTTTAATTTAATCTTGAACTATGATGAAGCACTTTAACAGCTTTTGTGGTAAAATAATATAATCTTTGCATCATGTTTACAAAATGTGCTCTATAAATATAAAATTTATGAAAGAGGCTACGATAGTGTTATCCTGTATTTAAATTATTAAAGTATAATTGCACGATTTTGTCCTTGCAGAAGTTTTATTTTTTCTGTGCACAATTCACTGGGGTGTGTACAGTTTGCCATTGAGAATACTTCTGGCAAGCTTCCGCAGCGAAGACCACCCGGTTCGTTAGGGCTTTATCATCGTTAGGGCAGGGTCAACAAGAGCTGAGTGGAAAGAATCCTTGCCCTCTGGTGACTGGTTATGAGGCATACAATAATTTGAAATCCTTAAAGCACCCCATAAAAGAGTTTAGATTTATTCCTCTGATCAACAAATCAGCTTCTCCTACCTTACCGGATGAGAAAATTATTTTATTCATTGAGCAACTACATACACTTTTGTCTTACAATGAGAAGTCAATTAAAAATTTCATCCCTTCATGAAATGTGCACATTAAATACAGAAATGTGTCTGTTATATACAGACCTGCTTTTGGAGCATTGAGGTCTGAGTGCCTTTTTCTGTTCTCAGTGAAAACAATTTTTCTATCTCAATTCCCGGTCAATATTTTCTTTCCATTTGGAGAAGCATTTATAACACTTGCATTTGGTATTGTGCCTTTCATGCAAGGAGGACATCCCAAGCACTTCAGAGGATAAAATGTAAAGTGCAGTGACTGTTTTATAAGCGAATGTGGTAGCCAATTTCTGCACAGCAATGTTCAACAAAACAGCCATGAAGTGAAATACCAATTTTATTTGGGGGATTGTTGACCAGGCACTGGAGTTTAATGTTTTTTTAATGGAACAATCATTTTATGTTAACTGTGCTAAAGTCTTGAATTGATACCAAATCCATCTTGAATGAATTCCTGTTTTGTCAGGAGCTCCTCTAATATTTCTCCGAGGTGCTGGCTGTCAGCAGTCTGCTCATCAAGATCTTACAAAAGGCTCTCTGACGTATGATGTATTGGACATGTTTTGACACAAATAATAAATATAATAATAATCCTTGCTTTTTGATAGAGCAAAAAGCAAGGGGTGAAGGGAATCAGGGTGTAGCATCAGAGAGGAGAAAAAAGTTACATAGAGGACTGGGAGAGATGAATAGCAATGCTATAAGGAGTAGTCCAGAAAAAAGAGGGATTAACGGGGGAGAAATCCAGAGCAGACCAAGTCGGTCTTGGAGTGTTCTTGGAGTGCATGTGTGTAAATACAGAGAGTGTGACAAGATTGGTGAGCTGCAGGCTCAAGTTGCCACATAGGATTATCATGTAATGGCAATAACAGAGACCTGGCTCAAACAAGGGCAGGAATGGGAGCTGAATGTGCAGTGTATTCAGAAGGGATAGAGAAGGAAAAAAAGGAGGGTGACAATATTGATTAAAGACACGGTTACAGCCCTGGAAAAGGACAATGTGCTAGAGGGTCCAAAAGCATAATCTATTTGGTTAGCATTAAGGAGCAGAAAAGGAGCTGTTACTCTCTTAAGTGTATACTATAGCACCAAATAGTGGGAAGGAGATAGACAAGCAAATCTGCAAGCAGATTTCAGAAAGATGCAAAACCAATAGAGTAGTGATAATGGGAGACTTCAATTATCCTAACATAGACTGGCAAAATAACAGTGTAAAGGGCGCGGAGGGGGAAGGATTTCTGAAATGTGTGCAGGATAACTTTCTGGATCAGTATGTTTCCAGCCCAATGAGGAAGGAAGCAGTGCTGGGTCTTGTTCTGGGAAATGAAGTGGGGCAAGTGGAGCAGGTTTCTTTCGGAGAGCATCTGGACAACAATGATCACAATATCATTAGGTTTAGAGTACTTATTGGAAAGGGACAAGGAACAATCAAATATGAAGATCCTCAACTGGAAGAGGGCAACTTTCAGTGAGTTAAAAAGGGACCTAACTAAGGTGGACTGGAAAGAAAGATTGGCTGGTAAAACAGTTAACAAGCAATGGGAAGCCTTCAAGGAGGAGATAATTCAGGGACAGAACAAATACATTCCCACAATGGGGAAAAGTAGGGCATCACAGGAAATTGGGATTAAAATAAAATGGAAAAAGGAGGCTTATGTTAAATGTCAGGTCGAAAATACAGAATATAAATAAATAGAATATAGAAAGTACAGAGGAGAACTGAAAATGGAAATAAGATGGGCAAACATAAAATACCTTAGGGTTCCTTTTTATTTTACCTGCTAATCTTTTCTCAAAGTATGAGAGAGGGAGAGACTGAGAGAGGGAGAGTTACTGAGAGAGAGAGAGTGATAGTGAGAGAGACAGAGAGAGAGACAGAGAGAGAGAATATATATTAAAGAATAGTGACTGTATTTTGTGGGAGAGACAGCGAAAGACAGAGAGAGAGAAAGAGAGAGAAACTGAAAGAGTGAGAGAGAGTGAGAAATAGAGGGACATATAGAGAGAGAGAGAGAGAGAGAGAGACTGTGAGAGAAACCGACAGAGAGAGGGAGACAGAAAGAGAGACAGACAGAGAGAAAGAGGGAGACAGGGAGAGAGACTGAGGGAAAGATACTGAGGGACTGAGAGAAAGACAGAGAGAGAGACTGTGAGAGAAAATATATTAAAGGAGTCCTCCCAGCTGAGTATAGATAAAGATGAAATATCTTTCTCTGTGTCCGTCTGTGTTTCAATCTGTATTCCATGTTGGATCATTTGGTTGCAAGCAAAGCTGCAACGGGCACAACTACTGTACACTACTAAAGACAAAATGTCTTGTCTGTGTGTCTGTCCACCAATAATGCAATAATCGATTGACGTAGAGACATGATTTATATCTCATCAGAAAGGTCTTACATAGGGGAGTGTCATGGTGATTTTTATTTGGTGCGATATCCTATCATTGATAAGCTATGACCTAAACAAACTCATCACACATGTTATGGCAGATTTTGCTTAAGGTATACACATAGTGCTTATGGCATGTTAAATGGTTTGTGAGTGGTATCACTGAAATCTACATTATATTGGATTCTTTGGTTGCAAGCGCAGTAGGTACAGCATATAAAGAATTCCAATAGGGAATGTATATTGACACACAGACAGACATTTCATCTTTATACCCAGCTGGGAGGACTGCTGTGGGAGGACTCGGTGCTTTAAAAATTAAATTTTGTTGTTGTTGCCATGACTTAGGTTTGACTGTGTTCTTTATTTTTTTCCCGCCGCTTGCCTACCTGCATGCTCTGTGAAGCAGGATGCCACAGTACCTCTTTGATTTGGCTGCCACCAGGTATAAGTGCAGCAAAAAATGTAAAACTGAAAATAACCCACGAACAATAGGTGATACAGGAAAACAAATATGCCTATGTCATTCCCAGGTGCAAGACCTTTCCGATGAGGTATAAATCATGTCTTTAAGTCAATCGGTTATTGAGATCCTTCTTGAAGCGCAGGCAGACATTGTTGTATTAGTATATAATATAAAAGTTAGTCAAAGGTAGGGTGGGGCCATATGGGACATAAGAGGAAATGTTCTTGTGGAAGCAGAGGGCATGGCTGATGTAAGTGTGAGAATAGTGGAGGCTCTGGCCACAATCTTTTAATACTCCTTGGACACCGGGGTGGTGTCAGAGGACTGGAGGCTTGCAAATCTTACTCTGTTGTACAAAAAGGGGCAGAAGGATAAACCTGGGAACTACAGGCCAACGTCAGTAATGGGGAAACTTTTAGAGACTATAATCCAGGACAAAATAAATTTTTACTTAGCAAAATATGGGTTAATAAGTGACAGCCAACACAGATTTGTTAAACGCAAATCATGTCTAACAAACCTCCTTCTGAGTTTTCTTGATGAAGTAACGGAAAGAGTAGATGAAGTTAGTGAGGTTGATGTAGTTTATATGGATTTTCAAAGGCATTTGATAAAGTGCTACACAAGTGACTTGTAAGCAAAATAGAAGCCCACGGTATTAAACTAACAGTGGCAGCATAGATGCAGAACTGGCTGGGAGACAGAAAGCAGAGAGTGTTGGTGAACAGTTGTTTTTCTAACTGGAGGGAAGTGTGCATTGGTGTCCCCCAGGGGTCGATTTTGGAATCACTGCTCATTTTGATCTATATAAATGATGTGAACTTGAGTAGCCTCCTCACTTCGGTAAGAGGATAGTAGCAGACTGCAAGAGGACATTGACAGACTGGTAAAATGGGCAGACATGTGGCAGATGAAGTTTAATGTGGAGAAATGCTCAGTGATGCATTTTGGGAGGAAGAATAAGGAGAGGCAACATAAGCTGATGGTACAATCTTAAAGGGGATGAAGGAACAGAGAGACCTGGGGGTTCATATAAGTAAATCTTTGAAGGTGGCAGGACAGGTAGATATAGCTGTTAAAAAAGCATATGGGATACTAGGCTTTATAAATGAGGGGGCATGAAATACAAAAGTCAGGAAGTTATGATGAACCTTTATAAAACACTGGTTAGGTCTCAGCTAGAGTACTGTGTTCAGTTCTGGGCACCAAATGTTAGGAAGGATGTCAAGACATTGGAGAGGGTGCAAAGAAGATTGACCAGAATGGTAATATAATAATATAATAATAATAATAATCCTTGCATTTGATATAGCGCTTTTCACGTCGGGAGGACGTCCCAAAGCGCTTCACAGAACACACTGTAAAGTGAATTGACTGTATATTTGTGGGCGAACGCGGCAGCCAATTGCGCACAGCAATGTCCCACAAACAGTCGTAGATTGAAAAATGACCAATTTAATTATTGTTTTTGGTTTTTTGGAGGGATTATTATTAGGCGTGTGGAGTAAGGAAACTTGCCCAAGGTTTCGCCCTCTGCCTGGAATTGAACTCAGGTCTCTCACTTGCAAAGCGAGTGCTCTAACCACTGAGCTACAGGACTCCACAAGTACCAGGAATGAGGGACTTCAGTTATGAGGAGAGGCTAGCGAAGCTAGGATTATCCTCCTTAGAGCAGAGAAGATTAAGAGGAGATTTAATAGAAGTTTTCAAAATTATGAGGGGATTCGATAGGGTGAACAAGGAGAAACTATTTTCACTGGCGGGTGGGTAACTCGAGGACTCCAATTTTAAAATAGTTGTTAAATGAAACAGAGATGAAGAGAATTTTTTTCACACAGCAAGTTGTTCAGATCTGGAAAGCATTGCTTGAAAGGATGGTGGAAGCCTATTCAATAATACCTTTTGAGAGAGAAGTGGATAATTATTTGGGGAGGATAAGTTTGCAAGGCTATGGGGAGAGAGCGGGGGAGTGGGATTGATTTGGATAGTTCTCTTCAAAGATCCAGCATAGACACAATGGACTGAAAAGCCTCCTTCTATGCTGTGTAATTCTAAGATTCTATGATATAATGCCTATCACTTTGTTGAGATGTCTCAAAGCGCTTCACAGAATATAAAGGACAGAAAGAAGTTATTCGATCCATTGTGCCTTTGCGGCTACCATCTCTGTGTTTTTAAGCTGTCCTTTTTATATGTCTTTTAAAAATAACTGAGGTCTTACGATGCAGACGCTAACTGCAGAAAGTAAGCTCTACTCTTCCGAAATGTCTTAAGGAACAAAGTGCAGAGGTTAATCAAGTTGTCAATGCTTTAAAAAAGATCACATTCATGTGTAAATGAGAAGTGCTGAACTTTTGGGCATGTTAATGATTTAATGATGGTCTGGTTTCTATCACAGACCTGTCAAATTGGACTGAATTTTGCAAGTGAGGAAGAAGCAAAAAGATACAGATTTGCAGTGAATGACATAATTGGCAGACGCCAAAGGAGAACAGGTACGTCCTGGCTTTTATATTGATGAACACAAAGAATGAGAGGTATAATTCAGTTGTGAATTGTGCACAAAGTACAGTAGAACCCTGTTACAATATGGCTTGACTTATTGGGCCGTAGACGCTGACATTTAATTGGGGGAATCCAAAAGCAGCCCAGTTTGCTTCAGAATAACCTGTTGCACCCAGAAACCCTGTTACAACTTTGGTTGGGAACTGTATTATTTTAGGGCACTGCTGTCGTCTCTTTGTGCAACTGTTTTGGTTATTGATCAGTCTCCAAACATTCAGAACAGCGTTTGTAAGGATTAGCTGCTACAGTGCACTGTGGACTGCACTGTGGACTGCACTGGATTTTGGACAAGAACATTAAGCTTACCTTGCAGTGCTGGTAGGTTGAAGATTGAAGGTTGAACCTACAACTAGAGGAGTTTGAAACTTGTTTTTCTGCTCCAGCTTTGAAGGGCGTTTTTATCGATGTTCCCTTCACCCGTCCTCTCCTTTGGCCCAATATAAATTGTCGGTATTCACACTCTGGGTTGATTCACTCAAACTGCTCAGCACACTTTTCTGCCAGTGGCTTGAGATATTTTCTGAGTAGTACTTTTTGCCTTTCTCTAGTTTTCTGAAAAAAGTCCATTGGAATCATTCCAACCTCATGAATAGTTTTATTCAAGTTGAATAAATCTATACATGTTTGGAATTGTTTGGATCCGGAATGCTTTGCCTGAAAGGGTGGTGGAAGCTGATTCGATAACTTTCAAGAGAGAAATAGACAGATATTTGGGAAGGACAAATTTGTAGGGCTATGGGGAGAGAGAGTCCAAGGTCCTTGAAAGAGTTGTCGCCTCCCAGCTGCGCTCTTTCCTCTCCACCCATTCATTATTCAAACCCCTTCAGTCGTGTTTCCGTGCTGCCCATAGCACAGAAACTGCCCTGGTCAAGGTCCCTAATGACATCTTGACCATCTGCGACCAGGGCTCCCTCTGCCTCCTCGTCCTTCTCGACCTATCGGCCGCATTCGATATGGTCGACCACGCGATCCTCCTCCACCGCTTGTCTTCCCACCTCAACCTTCAAGGCCCCGTCCTTGAGTGATTTAGGTCCTACCTCTCCCACCATCTTCATTTTCTTTCCACAAAGGGCTTTTCCTCCAGCCCCCGCACTGTCTCGTGCGGTGTCCCACAGGGCTCTGTCCTCGGTCCCCTCCTCTTCACCCTCCATATGCTCCCCCTTGGTGACATCATCCGCAGACATGGGGTTAACTTCCACATGTAGGCGGATGACACCCAACTCTACCTTTCCTCCTCTACCCTCAACTCCACGCCCACCAATGTCCTGACAGCCTGCCTGTCTGACATCGAGTCCTGGACGAGAGACAACTTTCTTCAGTTCAACGTGCGAAAAACTAAGGCCCTCCTGATTGGCTCGCATCAGCGCCTCCGCACCTCAGGCACGTGCCTTCAGCTCCCCCCTCGACTCTCTACCTCCTCCTCGTTCCCTCCCTTCCCTCCCCTCACCCTGACCATCTCCTCCCTGCTCGGGTCCCGACCCAACTGTCCAGCGCCTTGAGACGTCTTCCCGACGTGAAAGGCACTCTATAAATGAAATCTTGTTGTTGTTGAGAGCGGGGAGTGGGATTAATTTGGACAGCTCTTTCAAAGAGCTGACATGGACCCGATGGGTCGAATGGCCTCCTTCTGTGCTGTATGATTCTATAAAATCAGAGGTCTTAGCCAGTTGGTCGCTCTCAGAGACAGAAGGTTGTGGGTTGGAGTCCCACTTCGGGACTTCAAACCCAATCTAGGCTGAAACTCCAATGCTATGCTGGGGGAACTCGGTATTGTTCAACGCCTTGGGACGTCTTTCCGCCGTAAAAGGCAATATATAAAAGCAATTTGTGTTGTCGTTGGAGGTTAAACCAAGGTCCCATCTATCTGGCATTACACAAAAAGGGAAGGAAATTTCTCCCGACCAACAATCCCTCAGATATATATTGGTCACTCGTTTTGTGGCTGTTTGTGGGATATTTCTGTGCATAAATGGTTACTGTATTTTCTTACAAATATAGTTCCACCATTTTTCAATGAATTCTGTGAAGTGGTTTTAAGTTGTCTTGACAACATAAGATGCTACATCAAAGGCAAGGTTGTTATATTATCATCATTATTATATAAGTGTGTGCAATGTGTGTCTCTTCAAAAAACAAGTGTAACTTCTGATCTTTGCTTCTGTTTTAATAGAGAAAAGACGAGAGCCAGCACCACTAAATGGTGAGTATAACCGTCGCAAGACTATTGTTTAAGCCTTTGATAGTAAGTGGCAAAGGACTTTAGATTATTCTTTTCTTTCTGGAGAACGATGCTTCATTAATTGATTTGTTAGGTTAGACCTGTCTGTCTTATGACTGAAGGGAAACAACACCCCCATCCTCTCTTCTTTCTGCTGTTATAAACAACCATGGCATCGTCATCGTCCCCCCGCACACACACACCTTTGATTCTCTTCTCATTAAATTTCACCCCTATGGCTAGCTGCTCATCTCAGTGTCAATTGTGGGAGTTACACAAATTGTAGCATTGACCTGCATGACAACATTCTTAATTTCTCATGAATCTCCTTCTGTAAATCTCTTTAAGACCTTTCTTTTACATACAGGGCACTTAATAAATATAATTGTATCTCAATGGTTCAATCTAAAATGTGTAAAAGAATTTCTCTGGACAGTTGTCTTTCTCGCAAGGCAGAAACTGTTTTCCGATCATTCAAAACAAATCAGTTGGTGAGGCAACGATAAGGAAGAGGTGGGTAGGAAGTTCCTGGAATACTTCTTCAAATTTTACTGTGAATTAGTGCATGGAAGAATGGTGTAAGTGTCTGGTCACTTTCTGTCACTCTGTTTGGTTTGATAGTGAAGTATAGTCATTCAATTTGAAAGTGAAGTAGGGAATATAGCAGCAAAAAGCAGACACAATACACAGAATAACTTAATCCAGGGATTCAGATAATCTCCAAACTGCAAAAGAAGGTTTACAACTCAAATTAACTCTCTGCTTAGGTTATAATATATAGTTTGCACAGAAAAAGGCTGTTATGTAGCAAGCTGGGGAGTCCATAAGTAGGGAACATAGTATAAAATAGCGACCAGGGGATTTGAGAAATTAGGAGGAACTTATTCATGCAAAATGTGAATTTACTGCCTGAAGCGGTAGTTGAAGTAGATAATATGGATGCATTCTATATATCCACATGAGGGAGAGGAGAATAGAAGGATATGAGAAAGAGTAAGGAGTGGGTGTAGCCTCAGTGGAGACTGGAGAAACTGGGACTTTTTTCACTGGAACAAAGAAAGTGAAGAAGTAAGCTGATCGAGTTCTTGAATATTATGAGGGGTTTAGATAATAATAATAATCCTTGCATCATTGGAATCAGTGGGGAGAAATTACTTTCACTGGTCGGTGAGTCAATGTCTGAAGGGCATCAATTTTAAGACAGTTAGTAAACGAGCACATGGGGAGGTTAGGAGACATTTTTTCTACACAGAGTATTTAGGATGTGGAATGTCTTGCTGTGGGCAATGGTTGAGGCAAAATCCATATTAGCTTTTAAAAGGGAACCAGATAAATCCCTAAAAAAGAGTAAATCACAAGTGTATGGGGATTCTCACCAGCACTAAACTCCGTACCCCCATCACACCGGCCACCTGCATGTCTCTCATGTCCTCCATTCCACCATTGGGGGCTGCGCTTTCATCCGTTACACCCCGAAACTCTGGAACATACTTCTATCCCTCCACCTTGCCCCTTCTTCCAAAATCTTCAGATCATGAATGAAAACCTTCCTGTTTGACCATGCCTACAGTCACCTCCCACCAGCTCGGCATTGTACTCCACCATAGTTGAGCGCTATGGGACTCTATCCTGCATGAGAGGTGCAATATAAATGAAAGTTGTCGTTGAAAATGGGACTTTAAGAGAGTCAGCACAGACACAACAGAACAAATGGCTTGCAATTAGTGTGAGTATTGGGCTGTGTGCTGAAATGCAACAAACAGGAAATAAAAGTGGATGTAATGGGAAATGTCATTCACAGAGTAAATGCTACCTCCTTAAGTATTAAAGTTTATGCAAAGATAATTCTTTCTGATAAGCACTGTCAGGAAACGGTAATTTTCATTAGATGGTGAACTGCATCACTGGAGCGTATGAAGAAGGGGAAAAGCCATGGGGCGAGGCAGCATTATATGAACATTTAATAATAATAATAATAATAATCCTGGGATTTGATATAGCGCTTTTCACGTCGGGAGGACTTCCCAAAGCGCTTCACAGAACACACTGTGAAGTGAATTGACTGTATATTTGTGGGCGAACGCGGCAGCCAATTGCGCACAGCAATGTCCCACAAACAGTCGTAGATTGAAAATGACCAATTTATTATTGTTTTTTTTTTGGAGGGATTATTATTAGGCGTGTGGAGTAAGGAAACTTGCCCAAGGTTTCGCCCTGCCTGGAATTGAACTCAAGTCTCTCGCTTGCAAAGCGAGTGCTCTAACCACTAAGCTACAGGACTCCACTAATGTATTTTTTTAAGTTGTACATTCCTGAAGCTTCAAAAAACATTGACCAGAATAAGAGGATAAAGAGGGATTAAGTTGGGGTTTAATGGTGACGCAAAATGCACTTGCTTGTAATTTCTTTGGATATAGTGTTTTCTGGTTCTGGACTGCAGGAGCCAGCAAGGTCAAATAAAATGAAATGCTGTGATTTGCATTGGCCTCAAAATTAAACGTTTGGGAGCAGAGAAGTGATCTGAGGCTGACATTTGTCAGGTCACGTGAGATTGAGCTTCTGTGCCGAGGAGTTGAGTTGTAGTCTTATCGTTTGTCTGAATCCTGTCAGAAAGTGAACAGTGGCACGATGTTCTGCACTGCGTTTTCCACTACATCGGAGGGTACTGACTTTAGCGCCAGTGGATGTTTTGCACCTTTCTATTGCCACGTTGTGCCAGAGGATGAGCTTTACGTGCCTCTGTCGTCCTCTTGTTGTGGGTTTTCAACGCCTGATGGAGAAATGGCTTATTTAATGATGGGGAGAATTCTGCTTGATGTTAACATGGCTGTGCTGGAAAATGTTAATGTGAATTGTATTGCTACTGCATGCATTCCATACACAGAACAGAGAAGATCTCAAATGAGAGGTATGCTTTCCCCTCTAGTCTCGTGCCTTCAATGAAGGCTTGCTACTTCTGCCCGGTTCTCCATAAATGTCTATATCATTGAGCCATATGATCAGGAAGATAAAGATTGTGCTTAAATTCATTCTCGATTTGGAAAAGCTTCTGAGAAAGACCTAGCCAGGTTCAAAAATGTTAAGAATGAATGTCAAAACTGTACTTAATTGAGAGTACTCCCCAGAAACAGGGTGCTTCCCTCCAGGGAGAGTGTGCATTCATTCCAGACACAGGGAAATGTCTATGTGTTTGTGCCAACCATGTGGAACTCTTGTCTAGTTTGGAGGAGTATAGTGACAGGTTAGTTTCTACAATTGTGTCCAAAGAAAACTTTAAGGGCATTAGTTTGTACATTTTTCTCTTCCCTCATCTTCCAGTGCATTGTTAACAGTTCTGCTCAGTGACGACATCAAAGTGCTATCGGTATGCTTAATATTGGCATTGAAACAGCAATGCAATAAAGAGTTGAAACACTGGCAAATTGCATCAAAATTCAAATATTTTATTAAGATAAGTCGCCATGGCCCGTTTTCTTGAACTCTCCTCTTAAATCCCTCCACCTTGCATCTTACAAGAAAACGTACCTCTTTGACCGCATATTCAATCATCTTTCCCCTCCCCATTCCCCTCGGTTCTCACTCCCAGCTCGGGTGCCGAGCTACTAGTGTCAAGTCAAGTCCTTTGAGTCTTCCTCTTGACATGAAAGGCACTGTATAAATGTAAATTGTATTATATCCCTTTCTGTTTTCAAATCCCATTTAAATTTAACATCTTTGATAACTCCTTCGGTCATCTTCCTCTCCTTGTCTTTTGCCATCTCTTCCCTCCCCCTGCTCAACCTCCCACTGCATCTCTGTGAAGTTCTTTGATTTAACTTCGGAGAATGTGCAATATAATTGGAAGCTGTGGTTGACCTCTTAACTCAATTCCAAGGATCAGTCTTTGTACAGTTATACACTGACTGCAAATTGCTTTACAAAATCAAGCTTAAATTTGCTGTCCGTGGTGGCCTGATATCATTCTGGACGAATGTTTTTATTCACAAATAAACTGTTTTACATCTGTGATCTTTAACTTTGGTTAACCTTTCAAATGTCAAGCCATGAATTATTTTGAAAAGCAAATGGCATAGCTAATAATAATAATAATCCTTGCCTTTGATATAACGCTTTTCACGTCTTCTAGACGTCTCAAAGTGCTCAAAGTGTATATTTTGTGGGCGAAACGCAGCAGCCAATTGCGCACAGCAGTGTCCTACAAACAGTCGTGCATTGAAGTGACCAATTTATTATTTTTTTTCTTGAGAATTATTATCAGGCGTGTAGAGTAAGGAAACTTGCCCATGGTTTCACCCTGCCAGGAATCAAACCCAGGTTTCTCGCTTTTGAGGCGAGTGCTCTAACCACTGAGCTAGATACTTGGAATAAGGGATTTTAAAACAAATGGGAACCGTTGAATAGGAAAGTGGGATTAAATAGGTTGGCTTGCAAGCACTAAAACACCAGTGCAGACTCGATGGGCCAAATTATCTCTATCAATGGTGTACCATTCTATGAATTGCTTCAAAACACCCAATGTTTTCTCGCAAAGGTGCATATTTGGCCACTGCAACAAAATATAATTTGAGTACAGTTGGCACGTCTATGGGACATTTGATGTTTGGAGGATGTCTCAAAGTGCTTGACCTGCTGTCTGGACGCCCAAGCTGGGTTGGGAAAGTGAGGTCAAAAAATGTGTCTGATCATATAGTATTCTTAATTATGTTTGTCCTAGGGCCTTCTCTTCCTATGGCTACAGTTGACATCAAGAATCCAGAAATTACCAATTCTCGATACAGTACAGGGCCCAACAATATTATGCATGTGAAAGATAAGAAGAAAGTAAAAGGTAAAAAGAAGAAATTGACGAAGGCAGATATTGGAACACCAAGTAACTTCCAGTAAGTGTTTTTAATCATTCACTATTTATAAATGTTTTTTTCATCCACTCATCAAGTGTACAATCTAGCTTCACAGGCATGAGGACTCTGCTGAGGATAGGTGAGGGTTGTCTAGGCACATTCAGTACATTCCTATTAAATATGTTAGGATTTTCAAAACTTTAACTATAAAGCACTTCATTCGAATGTAAGTTCACTTATGGATTGAGGAGTGGATCCCGATATCTACTTACCTAACAATCCAAACGTTTAAAGCCCCTCCGCATCAAGACTGGGGGAAGACAAAATAGCTGACTTCCAGACCATCTGGTCACGTTTTACACCCTATATATGTGTAAGAGCACTGAGAATGCAGAAATGCTGATCACACTTCAGTTTTGTGTTGGTTTGTGATTTTGTGCATTCCACCAACTGCATTGTGGTATTGCTCTGCTGCAGTAAGGCAGGCAAGCATTTAATCCAACTCACAACTAATCAATGTCCTAAAAGATTTCTTACACACATCTATCTACTCATCTAATAATCCTGAATAGTTTTCAGGAATTTGTCTGGTTCCTCATTCCAATTCTGTGCTGTGACATAATAAAAATAATCCTTTCATTTGATACAGCGCCTTTCATGTCAGGAGGATGTCTCAGTGCAATTCATGGGATTTACTATAAAGTGCAGTGACTGTGTGTTTTGTAGAAGAACATGATTTGCCCACAGAATGTCCCCAAAACAGCCACAAATTGAATCCCCAATTTTATTTGGGATAATGTTGGCCAGGACACTAGGAGAAACTCCCTTCTCTTTTTGCTATAATATTGCCATGGAATATTTAGGGTTCACCTAAACAGACAGACATATCTTTCAAAGCATGGCATCTCTGATAATGTTGCGCTCCCCAAGCACTGTTTCAAAGTGTCAGCTTAAAGTGTAAATTCAAAGTTCTGATATGTGGCTTGAATCCCCAGTCGCCACACTCAGGAGACAACACAAAATGGTCCATTTCCATCCCGCACTACATTTGAAGGCCTAGAGATCCATCAGCATTGCTTGTCAAGCTCGCCAGCCACCACATACAGACACAAAGAGAGACATATACACACACACAGACAGTCTCACAGAGACACATACATAAACTCACACACAGAGACACGCTCACAGACAGAGAGACACACAAACATTCACAGATCGAATGACACACACTCAGAGAGCGCACGCACACAGACACAGAGACACATACACACATTCAGAGACACTCACAGAGACACATTCACTCACAGAGACACACACAATCACATTCACACCCTCACAGACACACACGCGAATACATACACACATACAGACACACACCTACAGAGGAGAAAGACAGACACACTCACAAGCAGAGAAAGACACACACACATTCACAAACACACATACAGACGGAGGAGAAAGAGAGATACACTCACAATCGTACTCACACATACAGAGGAGAGAGAGACACACAGATAATAAGAATAATCCTTGATGAGTTAGGAACTGCATCAACCTACGTTGCTGCTTTCAGGAGACAGGACAGAATAAGGATTTCGTAACTCCTGTTAATCTATTAATCTCCAAAGTATAAATTTTTTCCCCAATGTAAACAGTGGTTTCAGTGTTATACTATGTATTTCTAGACTGTTTACAAACTATTAACAAGAGACAAACTTTCATTTTATGTTTCTATCCTGCAAACGTACACTGAGTTTTACATGTTCTCTCCATTACAGGCATATAGGACATGTTGGCTGGGATCCAAACACAGGTTTTGATGTAAGTACATTTTGAGATGCTTACCCATTTCCCATGCAAATATGGAACTCTGAATCTGAAGTCTGGCATTTCCTCATGAGTCAGGCCACCAGCTGACCCAAAAAAACAAACTAGATGATGCAGGTTTGTGTTTTACTGAACAGGATTTAAAGCTTAACCACCCTGACAGGTCAAATAACAAAGGGCAAGATCACAAATAAATTGGAGAATGTTATATATCCATTCACAAAAAAGAATGTTCTTGGATTTCTGATGTAGAGTGATTATAAGGATTAATCAAAGTCTGACTGACTGCTGCAGGCAGTGCCCTGTTGTCTGTCATAAATCTTCAAACTGTCAAAAAGTTATCAAGACCCCAATTTTTTAGTCATGCTGGGATCTGTTGATACAAAATTTTCATAATCCTTGTGTTTGATGTAGCACCTCATCACGTTGTACAGTGCACAGACGGCTTCACTGGATTCACTATAAAGTGTTGTGCAGACAGACATGGCAGCCAGTTTGAGCAAAGTAATATCCAACAAACAGCCATTGAAGTGTATGACCAATTTTAAACAACAATTTACATTTGTATAGTGCCTTTCATGTCAGGAGGATGTCCCAAGGTGCTGGACAGTCAGGGATCTGCACCCGAGCTGGGATGGGATTGGGAAGGCGGGGAGCGTAGGGGTAGGAGGGTAACCAAAGGCACGGTCAAAGAGAAGGGTCTTGAATCAGGCAAGGGAAGGGCCGAGGCGGAAGGACTGGGATGGAGTTCCAGAGGGTGGGGGCAGAGAGTCTGAAGGCCCGTCCACCAATGGTGGGGCAGGTAAGGCAAGGGACTTGAGCAGACCGGAGCCCTCTGAACGGAGGGAGCGGACAGGTTGGTAGGGGGACAGGTTGGTTGGTAGGAGCAGGGTCATGGAGGGCTTTGAAGGTGAGGACCAGGATCTTGAACCTTATCCTCTGAGTGACAGGGAGCCAGTGGAACCAGGCGAGGATCGGAGGCGACATAGTCGCAGAGCCTGGTGCGGGAGAGGACAGGGGCTGCAGAGTTCTGGATGATCTGCAGGCTGTGGAGGGAAGCTTATCAAGAGGAGTGTTGCCAGGGCACCGGGAGAAACGCCCTTTTCTTTTTGAATAGTACCACAGGATATTTGCTGTTCACCTGAACAAGCACAGGTGGGACCTCGGTTTAGAATCTCACTTAAAGGATGGCACCTCTAACAATCCAGCGCTCCTCCAATAATGCATTTGGAATTTCAGCCTGGACGGTGAACTCAAAGTCCTGACAAACAACCTTCTGAATCTGAGACGAGAGCACTGCCATCATTGTAACATCTCACCCGAAGGACGCCACCTCCAACAATATAACGCTTTCCCCACAGCTCCCCTCCACCCCATATAGCACTACACCAGACTGTCACCTTAAGACTACGTTTCTAAGTTGCAAAATGGGGCTCGAACCCACAACCTTCTGACTCAGAGGCAAGAGCGCTGCCGACTGAGCCAGGCAGACGCAAATTGTGGGCATATTAATGTAAAATAAAATTCCTGCAAAACTTTACATAGAATTTAGACACAATAATACAAAAAATCCATACAATAAATTGCAAAATTTTCAGTCGCCCTTTTTTTTTAACCGCCAACGTTCCCCGTGTGCACATGGGTAGAGTTGTTGCTGTCACAAATGCACCCATGAGAAGCCATTCCCCTCTGCAAAGTGCTATTCATGGTATGTGAAGGGAGGTTGGTTGGCCTCTTCGTCCACAGCTAGTTGATCTTTATCTTTTGGTTGCAGGAACACAATGCAGGTAAGGCCCAGATCATTGTGCTCAAACCCATCAGCAATTCTTAGTGCAATTCTTAATCCTTCTCCAGACTTTCTGTTTTCAGCCTGGGTTGTATTCTGTGTGAGGTGTGCTATGTACCTGCATGTTGTTGTTTTGGTTGTTATTTCCATTGCGAATAGAAACAAGAAGAATGAACACAAGCCGGAGCAAGTTTGTGTCTCAGGTCTATGTAAGGCACTCGGTGCCATGTATTCTCCCATTTATCTGCACATTATGTGCATTGGTAATGAATAATTCGCTGGCCTTTAATAAATCCTCCCATCAACTTGTGTCTACACACACAATCAGGAAGACAGAAGAAGCAGTGATATCTGGTTATAGGTCTAGCAATGTCCATTTGAATATGTGTTATACTAGGAATGAATAGTTTTACTGAGCTATTAATGCAATAGAGCATATTAATTGGACACATGCCAATTATCAAGATACTGATCAAGATGAGGGGGTGAGGAGCCACTGGAGCCGAGTGAGGACTGGGGATGCAAGTCTCATGGAGCTTGAGAGAGAGCATGGGCTGCAGAGTTCTGTATTGATACAGTTAGCGGCAATACCATGTACATAGCAGTCTGTTAATTTATATTCTGGAGTGAAATCTTCTATTGGAGGAGAGACGATTGTAAAAAAAAAGGGTTAGAATCAGTGAAATAACCATATTTTTTGTTCTTTATTTGCAGCTGAATAACCTGGATCCTGAACTGAAGAATCTATTTGACTTGTGTGGGATTTCTGAATCCCAACTGAAGGACAAAGAGACGTCCAAAATCATATATGACTTCATTGAGAAGAAAGGGGGAGTTGAAGCTGTGAAGAATGAGTTGCGCAGGCAAGGTGAGTTCACCACGGTAGTGGTATGTGTGCCGGCACTTCACGGTGTAGAGTGTCCAGGGATTTGTTCGATTTCTGTGGATTGTTTGCTGCAATCATACTGCCTCTTTCCTGAATGCTGCAACAGGGCATCAATAAAACTTGAATAAACTCAAATGATCCTTTAGGTTTTTAAGTCAAGCGTTTGTAGCCCCACATCGAACCTGTAAGCAGATTAGTCAGCAGAAAGCAGTTAAGAGTTTCCAGGCTGGATGTCAAATCAGTGTGCCGGATATTAATCCTGCAGTTACTCAGAGTTAGACACATAAATTCTGGGATAGAATCACAGAAATTTACAGAACAGAAGAATCGGCCCATCGTGTCTTTGCCAGCTCCCTTGAGAGTAATCCAAGAGGAATTGGATGGATATTTGCAAAAGAAATTGGGGGATGGGAAGCGAGCAGCAGCGTGGGGAGTTAAAGAAATGGAATCAATGGGGATGTTTAAAAGAGAGTTATTCAGATAGTTAGGGGTATTAAGGGCTAAAGCATAATAATAGACACTGGGATTGAAATAGCTGCTGCTGATAAACTGGAACAGTTTATCAATGATTTCTTTACACAGATTTAAATATACTGACAGTCAACAGCGCAGAAAACAAGGCATCAACCAAACCAGTTAATGTTGGTGTTTATGCTTTACATGAGTCTGCACATACTCCTTACTTCCTCCCACAGCCTTCTATTCCCCTCTCCCTCATGTGTACATCTAGCTTCCTCTAAAATACATCTAGATTATCTAATTCAACCACAGCTGCAGCAGCGAGTTCCACAATCTCACAATCCTCTGTGTGAAGTAGTTCCTCCTAAATTATCTGCTCGATCCCCTTTGTCACTATGTTATATTTGTGTCCCCTGGTTACGGACTCCCCAACCAGTGGAACAACCTATTTATGCTTATCGAACCCTTTTATTATTTTGAACACCTTTATTAGGTCATCTCTCAAACATCTTTTCTTTTGTGAAAAAGGTGTAACCTATGAGGTCTATCCTGATAACAGTAACGCACCAGCCCTGGTATCATCAGCCTCTTCCTGTTCCTGTTTCCATATGTGGTGAACAACACCAGTGTAGGTTTGAATGGCCAAATGCCCTGTTTCCTTACTGGCACCATTTAAGGATGGCTCTGCTTCAGGATACGTGTTGAGACAAAGTCAGAAGCTCCAATATTGTCTTCAGTGGGCTAGGGGAAAGGGACATCTGAGAGGCAATTATATCTGGTGCTCACTGAGACCACAAGGGGAATTGGCAGCATTAAATGTAGGATTGAGGCTTTCAAACCACTAATTTTAAACCAGGTTTCAAATCAATCATTCTACCAATCTCTGCAACCTCCACAAAACCACTCGTTCCTTCAGCTTGTCTCACATCCACTGCTCCACCATTGGCGGTCAGGCTTTCAGCATATCTGCCCCCACGTACTGGAACTCCATCACAGTTCATTCGCCTCACCCCTTCCCACGGCTCCACTTCAAGACCTTTGTCTTTGATTGAGCTCAGGTGCGAACCCTAGACTCTCCAATGTCTTGCAATATCCTCCCAGCATGAAAGGCGCTACATAAATGTAAATTTGTATTGTATTGTGCTCTTTATCTGTATGGTAGATTGCGGGTTGGTCAGCCTGGGTAACCACCACAAAGTGAGTTTCTTTCTCTCCCCTTGTTTTCATCCTGCTAGGTGCACCACAGTGGTTCGGTAGGTGGGACAAGCAAAGTGTGTCTGTTTGTGCATGTACAGTAGAGAGCCCGATATCCTCACCAACAACACCAGCACCTTTCTGATCTGAGATCAGGTCATCACACAGTGCAGTACACGGTGCTAGCCAAACACTTCTACCGGGAGTTATACTGTCCCTCCAATAGCACACAGTGACATACTTTCTCCGTCTCCCCACACAGTTCCCCCTTACTCACCAACACAGTGACAGCCATCTCTGTCTTCCCACAAAGTCCCCCTTCCGCCAATGTGGCCCCTTTCTCTTGTCTCTCGTCTATCTTTCTCTCCCACAAATCTTGCACCCTACCCAGTTCCACCCATCACCCCTCGCTCTTCCATCACCTACAGAACCAGTAGGCGATTTCTGCTGACATTATTTCGAGATATCGCTGCATCCAGTTAAGCAGGTCTGAGGTTGTATGGCTTATGGATATGGGGCTCACTCCAGGAGTTGACGGCTTGTGTGAATCGAAATGTAACCTGTTTTCCTAATCTGTTTGCATCTACTGAATAGCAGAGAGGTGTGTGTTAACTGCAAGAAATCTTTCCCAATCTTAAACAATTTTCCTTAACGCTTCAGTCTGTGATGATCTGTTTTATTGTATGTGAGGTCCTTAGTGAAGGATCCATTTTATTGTGAATTTTTAGTTTGTATAATGTGTTAACATCCTCTCAGCCTTATTCTGAACTCTTTCAGCCCCAGCAGGAAATCCTACTTAAAAGGAATTGTGTGCAATAAGCAGCAAACCAATCCTGTTTATAATAATCCTTAGATTTGATACAGGACCTTATCACGTTGTGTAAACGTCTCAAAGCTCTTTACAAAGCTCTGTATAGTGCTTGCTGTGTGTGTGTGTGTGTGTGTGAGAGAGAGCTGAGGCATTGTTCACTCTATCTTTCCAGCAGATGGCGTCTGATTGTAGGTCACACACCAGAAAATGTTAAATGTGACCTAATTTTCAAAGCAGGTCTGCAGGAATTATTGGAATGATTATTACTATGAGCTGAGATTTCGCATTCCAAATAGGAGATTAAAGTCACTTTATGTGTGAACTAATATTTTATCACAATCATACGTAACACTCTTCCTGCTCCATTAAACTATTTCTTGGTGTTTGTTTGCCTTCTGCACTTCCTGTGAATCTTTATTCCTCAACGTTAGTTGTCATTCAGTATTAATATCCTCAGTTCAGCCAAATAAAGCCCTGTTTCAGTATAACTTATTCATTTTTGGTTTGCATCAGGTATTCAGGTATTTCAATATATTTTGATATATATTATATTTGATGTATTTTCTTAAATGGAATGTTAATTAACACAGCTCTGTTAATTACCTCAAACCGCTTGGCTTTTCTTCCTGCTCGGGACCCTCACTTTCAGCCACTAACTTCTGGAACTCCCTGCCACTATCCTTGCCCCAACTTTGCCCATCTTCAGATCACACCCGAAATGTTCCTCTTTGATTGTTCCTATGGTTACCTCTGCTTTCTCCCCGGCTCGGAGTCGAGCTCTGCCATTGATCATTGCTGCAAGATGCTATCCACCATGGATGGTGCTGTTTCAATACAAGTTGTTGGTACTGTGTTCAGAGCCATCCACAATTATCTGTGCTCTCTTGCTTTTGAATTACGTTTTGTTCCTTAAACTGCCCAATTCTCAAATTTGTATCTGGAATAATTGTTTCTCCCACTCTGTTTCAGCTCCTCCACCACCTCCACCATCCAGAGGAGGTCTCCCCCCACCCCCACCCCCACACAGCTCAGGACCCCCTCCTCCCCCACTCCCTCCCGCTCGGGGCCGAGGAGTCCCTCCCCCTCCCCCTCCACCCCCTTCAAGAGCTCCTTCAGCAGCCCCAATAGCAGCCCCCCCACCTCCGCCACCTTCCAGATCAGTAGTGGGCGCCCCTCCACCACCTCCGCCCCCAAGCAGAACGTACACCCCACATCCACCCCCCCCAATGCACTCGGTTGCTGCTCCGTCAGGCCCTCCACTACCCCCTCCTCCCCCACCGCCTGCAGTTGGTGGTCCCGGAGCCCTGGCCCCCCCACCCCCACCTCCCCCACCTCCACCTCCTGGTCCACCTCCATTCCTGGCACCAGCAATGACATTGAACAACAATGAAATTCCTTCGCCGACCGGGGGAACGGGGGCCCTTTTGGATCAGATCCGGGAAGGGACTCATTTAAAGAAAGTGGACCAAAGCAGCCGGCCTGTGTCTTCCTCGGGAAGGGATGCATTATTAGACCAAATACGGCAGGGTTTTCAGCTAAAGACTGTGAGTACAATTTACACTTAGATAGTAACTTCACCCATCGTTAGTTACCTGAATTAGAATATCGTGTCCAGTATTGGTCAACCCACGTTAAGATCATCCCCGGTACCATTCATCTGCACCCTATCAGATGTAGATGAGATTTACTGGGCATCAGCAGCAGATGAGATTTACTGGGATGATTGGTTTGGCCTATGAGTGGATCTTGGAGGAACTAGGACTTTTTCCATTGGAACCAAGAAGATTGAGGGGTGACCTGATCAAGGTATTGAAAGTTATCAGCGGTTTTGATAGTGAGAGAAATTATTTCCACTGGCTGGTGAGTCAGTGACTGGAGGGCATCAATGTAAAATAATAAATGAGCAAATGGGGAGGTTAGGAGACATTTTTCACAACAGAGTATAGTAATTAGGATGTGGAATGCCCTGCTGGGAGCGGTGGTTGAAGCAGGATCCATATTGCCGTTCAACAGGGAGCTAGATAAATGCTGAAAAAGGACTGAAAGGATTGCTCTTGAACGAGCCGGCAAGATACGATGGACTGAATGGTCTTCGAGCCTCTCAAAGCATGTCATGAAGGCGATGGGCAGCAGAAGGAAAGGAGGTGGGATTGGAAGGTGTTAACCAACGACACAAAAACATATTTTTCAGGAGGGTTTTAAAGACTGACAGTGCTGGATAAACCTGGTATGCAGCACTGGACTTGGAAGAAATTGAATATTATTGCCCTCAGTCTGTGAGCAGGAAAGTGGGAATACATTAGGTGGGTATTGTGGAGAAATAAAGTAGTGTAGACTTGATGGGTCTAAGCTCTAACATTGTAAGATTCTATGATAAATTGACATCCTAATTTGTCTTTTTTAAATTTCCATATTAACTAAAAATATCAGACAAACTACTTAGGAGGTAGGAGCAACTACTTCAAGCAATGGGTAGTGAGAATGTGGAACTCACTTCCTGAAGCTGTGGTTGGGTTGAAGCAGATAATAAAGATCCCTTTTTTTAAAAAAAGGAAGATATACACAAGAACAACAACAAATTACATTTGTATAGTACCTGAGGAAGAAGTGAACAGAGGGATATGGCAGGGAGTAAGGAGAGGGAAGACTTATAAACACCGGCAAGGCAAGTTTGAGTCAAATGGCCTATTTCCGTGCTGTACAGTCCATACATTGATAACAAAGTATAGCTGAGCCACACTTCGGCAGAGCCACACTACAAAATTCTATGTAGATCTTTGCTTGAATCCAAACCAGCAATCCTGTGTGCCTGAGCACTTGCATTGTGACTTGTATCAATCACACAGCAATCCCTTTATACATGTCGCTAACGGTTCGAATATGTTTTATATGTCACTAACAAATGGTGCACTCATTGATCCTCAGGTAAATGAGCAGGATTCATCTTCACAAGCACCTGCTTCGACAGCTGGGATTGTAGGCGCCCTGATGGAGGTGATGCAGAAAAGGAGTAAAGCCATTCACTGTTCAGGTAAGCTTGTATGAAGCTGACATTCATCACTACAGATCCAGCACAGTCTAAATGCAAATGAAGATTGTGGCATATAAGACCTGTGTCATCTTAAGCACGGTAGTGGTTTCTTTGTGTGTCATACACCCGGCTGATCACGGTGACACACGTGTAAGACACCCGGCTGATCACATTGATTGGTTTTCGCATGTGTCAGACACCCGACTAACTAAAAACAAACCAGCCATCAGTGATCAATTGTGTTTTGAAACAAAGCAGCTAAAAATATCTTCACTTTGTTTGGTTTGTTTTCTAGATGATGATGAGGAGGACGATGAAGAGGAAGACTCTGATGATGATGATGAATGGGAAGATTAGAGTTTCTCCGTAAATTTGCCCCATCTCTCTTGACTCCTGTAAAAATAAGTCCTGTAAATGCTCGGCTGATTCCGCTGTATATTTTTGTTGCCTTCTACTTTTTTTAATTAATCTGTGCAATATGATTAATTGGGGGGGGGCGGGATTTGACTAAGCATTGTCTGTGAAGCTACTCCCTATGCAGAATTTGGTTTGAAAAAAAAGCAGACAAAAAGGATTAAAAACAAATGGTTACTACATTGCGAAATCAGGGGCAGGGACTGCGAGACAATAAAAATGACATGCACATTAATTCTGACTGTTTAAAAAAAGCCAGGCAAAGTAACACTATTTTTTTGAAAATCAATCATTCTGTACCTAAGAAATAACACTTGTTAAAAACTTTAGCTTTAGCACTATACAATTTTTTTAATGCAGCTCTTAAGATACTCTGTCCATTCACCTGCTTAATTGGCAAAGAAGCTATGGAGAGAATTTGCACAGTTCTTAAATCTTTCACAACAAGAATGCCCAGAAACTGCTTTGCGGATATTCCCATTTGAGTCTCAGTACACTCACTCAGCAACAACCTTATCTTCGGTGGTACACTACAGAGAAGCAATAACTCACAATTATTTGTTACCAGTGTCTTATACTGCATTCAGCATCACTACATCACAACTGCTCCACTCACTGAAATCTCCTCACCTGTGGTGTCCATTGCATTGCACCCCTGGCTGCTCCAATATATACTGAAGACGAGGTTGTTTGTTACAAATAGGAATCTGAGTCCCTATATTAGAACTATAAACCGAAACTTTGGGGGTCAAAGGTAATTTTAACCCTCATTGCAAGCATTTGTTCCATTTAAGAGTTCCTATTTATTCAACAGTGTAAAAGATCAATGGGAAATGGCCCAATATTGCAGTTGGAGGCTGCAATTTGGAATCTGGGTTTGTTGATCTGTGCTTTAAACTTCTTCAGCCTGTACTGTTGGGAACCGTTGGCCTGGGGTTTGTATCTAGTCCGGCAGCGGATCTTGGGGGTTGATGCCGTTCCAATATGGTCTTCTTGATGTCGCGGCGTCAGAATTCAGCACCGAACTCCAAGACATGTTCGCAAATATGGAATGGAACTTATTAGCTAAAATGTACTCCTGAATAAATGTTCAAAATTAACCAAAATGTTTTTGTTTTGAACTTTGTGGCTTTTTGTTTTGTGTTCTCATTTCACTCACGCCAATATTGGAGCATTATAACTTACAAATACTTGGTCGTGAGTTAACTGCATGCTCTGGAATATAACCATCACCTCAGCAGGTTAAATGTGTTACCCTGGCTCAGTTGGTTGCACTCTCGCCTCTGAGTCTGAAGGTCATGGGCTCAAGCCTCAGAGGTCATACAGTCTTAAGCCAGCGTGGTGCAACATCGGGTGATTTTTTCCGGCCCGCCACCATTCCAACTGCCGCTCCCCCCGTCTCTGGTAAATGCCCTCCCAGGGCAGTGGTAGGAGCCGGCAGTTCAGAGGATGCAGAGAGACTTGACTGCAGTCTGTCAGGAAGGTAAGGAAGGCGGGTCACTATTTGCAGCAGCAGGACTAAGTTACTTAGGACGTGGTTGGTAAGAGATTCACTTGCCTTCCTGACAGACTGCAGTGATGGTCGGTATTTCCACTCACTGTGCTGCATCCTCCCAACCGCTGGCTCCTAACGCTGCAATGGGAGGAAGTTCACCAGGGAGGGAGGGAGCGGAAGTTGGAATGTTGGAAATAGTCGCAGGCTGGATAAAATCACCAGCCGGGCCGGGAAGCCGGCTCGTGGCAGCCGAAAGGTTGGAGCACCTTGGTTTAGGCTGATGCTGGGAAAGTGCCACATTGTCAGAGATGCTGCCCTTCGGATGAGACGTTAAACCATCTGTACCTGTTCAGGTGGACATTAAAGATCCTGTGGCACTATTGGAAAAGAGAAGGGAGTTATTCTCTTTGTCGTGGCCGACAATCCCCCAGATAAAATTGGTCATTCACTTCATGGCTGTTTGAGGGTCAAATGGGCTGCCTCGTTTGCCCACAAAAGACAGTAACTGCACTTTGAGATATTTTGACCTGATAAGGTGGTGTAAAATTGGAAAAGTAAAGTTGCATGAATGCACTTTGAGCATAAAAACTGATAGTGGTTTGAGCTGGTAACTGTAAATACAATACAAAATTACATTTGTATAGCGCCTAAATTAAGTTTAATTTAGAGAAATGCGAGGTACGACATTTAGGATGGCCGTTTGTGTGATATTACTGTGCCTGAATTTGCCTACAAATCACTTAATTAAATCCGGTTTCAATGTAAGGTTTATGTGCTGATGATGAATATTCCATGGTCTTTACCTACCCTTCCTCGCCCGTTTCACTGTCTCCCTTTCCTCCAGTACATTAGCAAGTCCTCATACTGGCCTAGCAAGTTCTTCCACGTTTTGCTTCTCATCATTGCAATCTCTTCCAGTTCTATTCTGTTCTGTATTGGCAACTCTGGGCTATTGCTCATTCCTCCATTCTATCCCCCCCGTCAGAGGCAACTACAGCAACTATCTGTCCCCTTTCTGGAACTGTCTCCCCCAAATCTCTCTATAAAGGAGGAAATTCCTCAAGACTGTTTTGGAATCTTTCAAATCCATCTGAACACGCAGAAGGGATTGCATTCAACTTGTCCTCAGGACAATGTCACTGGAGAGTCAAATGGACTGAGTTATTATTATCCAGTTGTCTCTCCAGTGGATCTTGAACCCATGATCTTCTGACCCAGAGGTGAGCTCCACCAACTGAACCAGGCTCATCCTTCTCTCAGTGTGTACAGCCAATTATTTTTTGCTGAATGCTAAAGAGCACAAGTTAGTGAATGTTTCTAAATCCATCGAAGGGTAAGATTTATAGAAATCGGTGGTTTAATGTTTGTGAATTTCCTGTGTGCTTCGGCTGGCTGTTTTAATGTGTCCTTTGGAATCTAATAGAATATTTGTAATATGATAATTATCCTTGCATTTAACATTGCACCTAATCAGGTCGAGGCGTCTCAAAATATACCATAGGATTTATTGTAAAGTGAGTGATTCTATTTTTCAGGTAAATGTGGCAACCAATTTACATCAGTAACATTCCACAAACAGCCATGAAGTGAGTGACCAATTTTATTTGGGGGATTGTTGGCCTTCTCTGGAGACTCCCTTATCTTTATGAATTATGTCAAGAGATCTTTAACAGTCACCTGAGATGGGATCTCAGTGTAACATCTTGGTTTAGTAGCTTATCCAAAGGATGACACCTCCAACAATACAGCGCTCCCTAGCACTGCACTCGAACATCAGCCTAGGCTGTGAGTTGGGAGTCCCAAAGTAGGGCTTCAACCCACAACCTTTGGATCCAGTTAATTGATCTTGCAATAAGACCACATTTCCACAGCTAGGTTTACTACACTGTAAAAATGCAATGTGTCTCTCTCTTTCCACTTTTCCACACACTTTTTAAGTCAACTTTTCAACCACATTTTCAGTCATCTCTGCTTCCCCCACCCCTGGCTGGGGCACCCATTCAGCTGCATAAAGTAAATATCCCTTTTGAATTTCTGAATTAAGAAGTACCAGCGTGTAACATCAGAATTGATACCAGCATGTAGTGACACTCTGTAAAGTTACCCAGATCAGTATTCATTCATAGCTAAAGGATTGTGTTACTCCACATGCCTCTGTTTACTTAGCAGTAAGTAGAAATCTGATTGTTAGTCGATTGGTGGATCGCTTTTCTGGGGATAATAATCCCCCCTAAAAAACAACAATAATTTGGTCACTCAATTCACTACTGTGTGTGGGACACTGCTGTGTGCAATTGGCTGCTGCGTTTTACCCACAAATGTAATTCACTTTACAGTATATTCTGTGAAGCGCTTTGAGACGTCTGTAAGACGTGAAAAGCATTGTATCAAATGCCATTATTCTTAAGTTTTATGGTAAAATTATAATAATAATCTTTGCATTTGATACAATGCCTTATCGTGTCATTGAAACGTCTCAAAGCTCTTCACAGAAGTTACTGTAACATGTAAGGACTGTATGTTTTATGGATGAACGCAGCAGCCAATTTGCACACAGCAATGTTCTGTACACAGTCATGAAGGGGGATTGCTGGCCAGGACACCGGGAGAAACTCCCTTCTCTTTACATCCCTGTGTAAACAGGCATGGATAGAAAATTGACTGAAGAACAGGAAACGGAGAGAGTGGGGCAAATACAATGTTTTTCTGATGTAAATAGTAGTGTCCCAAAGTGCTTAGTATTTGGGATCATTGGTGTACTCTACATAAATGTCAGGAACTCAGGTTTGTCCATAACACTTCATATCAACAATACTCTCAATAACTATGTCAATGCGGATCAGTTGGTTGCTCTGAGTCAGAAGGTTTGAGTAAAGCGCTCTGTGAGGGGCGCTGTATAAATGCAAGTTGTTGTTGTTTGTAAGTTCAAATCCCAAATCAGGACTTTGAACTCACAGTCAGGCCGACACTCCAATGCAGTGCTGAGAACGTGCTGCTTTGTTGGAAGTGTCGTCCTTCAGATTAGACGTTTAAACCGAGGTCCCATTTGTGCCTGTTCAGAACGATCTTGCAGCACTATTGAAAAAGAGAAGAAAGTTTCTCCCTCCAGGTGTCCAGACCGACAATTCCCCAGATAAAATTGGTCACTCACTTCATAACTTTTAGTGGGGCATTGCTTTGCACAAATTGGGCTGCCTGCAAAATACAGTGAAGTGCTTTGAGTTGTCTTGAGAACATGGTAAGGTGCATGACAACCTGGTAAAGTGTTATCAAATGAAAGAATTATAATAAGAACAGTTTGTCAAACTCTGTCAACAGCACAGTCACAAATACCTTTTCTGGTCGACCTTTCTTGACGCGCAAACCGTTCATGACTGGAACCGTAACTGTTTGCAAAAGCAAGTTAAAGCCAAAAATATCAGCAACAAACATAACATGAACAGATGGAATTTCTCAGGGGACAATCAAGGAACTAATTTCTTGCCCACCCCACCATCATACACACACATACACTCACAGAAGAAAGAATGACCGCTATCTGGGTTATGGGTGAAAATTGCAAGGCTGATCCTTTTCAGGATGGAGCTGAGAGAATGCTGCAGCTGTCATTGTTTCAATCTTCTGAGTCACTGCTTTATTTATGTCCCCAGCATCCTCCCAATGGCAGCTGTAAACTCCAGCCCTCCACCCCCCCGATTTCATCCCCACATCGCAGGTCCCTGAATTCCACCAGGTCGTAGCCTGTTGTGAGTCTGTCCCGCCTTCAAATTTTCAGATGGAAGTCAAACTGGAAAATTCTTCATTCACGCTTACTTTTGAAAGTCGGTTAACTTTGTCCTTAAACGAATCGAGAATGAAATTTCCACAAACCTGCGAGTCCTTAACTTTTTTAAATACACAGAAAATGATGAGAATCCTCGCATTTGATTATAGCGCCTTATCACATTCTTTGAGATGTCTTGAAGCACTGCACTTTTACTGTTAAGTGCAATGACTGTGGGTTTCGTGCGGGAAGGCAGCAGCCAATTTGCGCACAGCAGTGTCCTACAAAAGGGCATGAAGTGAGTGACTGATTTTATCTGGGGGATTGTCGGCCAGGACATCAGGAGAGAGAAAATCTCCCATCTCTTTTCCAATAAGCCGAAAGGATCTTTAAGGTCCATCCAAACAGGTACAGAAAGGAAATCGGTTTAACATCTCATCTGAGGATGCAGTGCTCCCCCAGCACATCACTGGAGCATCAACCAAGACTGTGAAAGAAAGCCAGCCTTGTAACTCAGAAGTGAGAATGCTCCTGAGTGAGCCAGGCTCTAGTTATATTTGGAGAGTTGTCATAACATCAGAATGGTATGTGTTGGAGGCTGGGGACTCCTCCCTTCAAATAAAAGCCAATTTCTTTCCCTTAATGTTTTCCCCACACCTTTTGCTCACAAATAATACTCATACTCACACATACTCAGGTTCAATGCTCTTTTCACACACCTATACACACACACACACAAAAAAACTCTTTTCTGATCTGTTTGCACAGCTCAGGTTTCATTTCCAGCAAAGCTCGATGTTCTCGCACTAAGATTGGCCTCAGTGTAGTACGTGGGTTCTCTGTGCAGTGAAAACCTGACTCAGCTGAGAGGCAGAGAGAGGCCACTTTGTGGCTTGTGGTGGGATCTCAGTGACTCTGTGGGGACAGATCTGTATTTGGTCAATTCTATGAACAAACCACCACCAGAGATAAGCTCTCCCCCCCCACCCCCTCCCACACCCTCCTCCCCCCACCCCCTCCCCTCCCCTCTCTCTGTTGGCAATGATCGTGAGCGCTTCAGTGTAAGGTCTGTGGGTGACGAGTGTTACCCAAACTGGAAGATGTTTTCATACGTTGTTCCGGAGCCCTGAACTCATGACTCCCGGAGGCGTTGGGGCCACTCTTTAAAACCGTTCCTCGCAGCAGGTCCGGGAGTTGCACTGTGGAGCCGCATCGCATCGCATCGCATCCGCATCCCATCGCTGGTGAGACCATGTCTGGGTTCGGCTACAGACACGAGTTGGAGAAGTATGAGGAGATCGACGAGGATGAAATCCTCGCGTCGCTGACTTCCCGTGAGCTGGAGGAGCTGCAGAAGGAATTGGACGACATGGATCCGGACGACTGTGTGCCCATCGGTCTCAGGCAGAAGGATCAGACCGTCAAAACCCCCCAAGGCACCTTCAGCAGGGAGGCGCTGCTGGCTTACTGGGAGCAGGAGACCCACAAGCTGTTAGAGAAGGAGAGGTACTCTGCTGGACCAGAGCAGGTAAAACCACACCAACCAACCAGTGTGAACAGAATGCACTAACACCCACTTTGGAGGAAATAATAATCTTTGCATCTGATGCGGTGCCTTTCCCCGGCTGCGAGGACATCTTGTAGGGTTTTTCACTGCGAAGTGTAATGGTTGTGTGCTTCTCAGGGGCACGTGCACGCAGCCTTGTCCCACAAACAGCCACGCGACTGAGTTTCCGATTTTTTCTGGGCGCTTAACCGTAGAATTATGGAATTATACAGCACGGAAGGAGGCCATTCGGCCCATCGTGCCTGTGTTGGCTCTTTGAAAAAAAGCTATCCAAATCAATTTCACTCCCCGCGCTCTCCCCATAGCCCTGCAAACGTGTCCTCCCCAAATAATTAAACTCACATCTTATACTTACACAAGACGTAGAACACACGTCTTTGCTGTGTCAGAGGATCAGTCTGAGATGTGGTGAAGTTGTTGACTGGTAGCACGGTGGAAGAGATATGTTTTATAAAACAACAAAACTTGCATTTATATCGCATCCTTCACGCAGGATAGAGTCTCAGAGTTGGAAGGGTTTTGAAGGCAAGATAGAGCGAAGATGTGAGGCAAGGGACTTTTGGAATGAGTTCCAGAGCACATTATGGCTGACAGTTACTGAGAGAAAATTATCCAATTTAGCGTCACAAATTGATACATCCATGGGCATTAGTGGATAAATGCACACGTCTGTATTTGTAGATTACACCGAACACAAGGTTAAACATTGGAAAAGATGGCTCAACTTGTGACAATTGTGCGATCATCTAATTTGTGTTCGCAACTAACATTCTACCAATATAGTATAATAATAATCCTCATATGTGACATAACGCCTTAAAAATATATCTTATTACATTGTTAAGATGGCTCAAAAATTTACAAGAATTACTGGGAAGGGGAATGATTGTATTTGTACTAAACATGGCAATTGGTTTGCGCAACGAAATACAATTGGTATAAGCCTTATCACATCAGTGGGACATTTCAAGCAATTTCACAGGATTTACTGTAAAGTGCAGTGACTTTCGTTCGAAGGTGAATGCGGCAGTCGATTTGAGCACAACAACAGTTGTTTTTGTGACATTTAATAAAAATAAGAATGTAAATAATGTAACTTGGTAGCGAGGCTCATTTGATAGTGCTCACTCCTCTGGGTCAAAAGGTTCAAGCCCCATGTTGGGACTTTCAGCTCATGTGTCAGAGAGGCTGTCTTTCTGGTGAGACAATAAACCAAAGCGCTCATTCAGATGAATGTTAAAGACCCTGTTCGAAAAGAGAAAGGACTTTCTCTCTCCCGGTGTCCTGGCCCTCAATGTCCCAGATAAATGAGTCATTTTATCTAATAATAATAATAATCCTTGCATTTGATATAGCTCCCTATCACATCTTCATGACATCCCAAAGCCCTTCGCAGACTAAAGTAAATTGACTGCATATTTTGTGGGCAAAATGACTGTTTGTGGTCCATCTTTGTATGCATATTGTCTGCCGCTTTTACAGTCACTACACATGTCCGCAATCCCCCTTAGGAAACGTGTTGAGAAGCTTACAGGTTCAAATGCAAAAAATATTTTTGTAAATTAATTGTATCAGACTTTAGTGTATATTCCATGGGCGTTTTGAGACATCCTCCCAACGTGAAAGGCGCTATATCAAATGTGAGGATTATTTATAATCAACAACAAACTGCACCCTTTACGGAGGGTAACTCTAGGAGCTCTGCAAAGTGGTGGGGTTGGACCTGGAGTGAGAGGAAGGTTGACCATAGACAGCTGAACAGGTTGACATTAAGGCAGGATTTAAATGCAGATGGAGGGGACGAGGTAGAGGAGTACATGGTGGGAGCTCCAGAGCTGAAGAGTGTCTTGGCTGAAGGCTATAGGGAGAGTGTTTTCTCTTTGAGATTAGGATGGATTGCCTGTGTCGACTAGCACTGATGGTATCCATTCTCCATTTCAGGCCCAGGAAGATGAGGTGAGCAAAGAAGACAGTGAGGAGTATGAGAGCGAGAGTGAGATTGAGGGTGGAAAGTCAGAGAAGGAAGAACAAACCTCGGACGAGTCTGAAGAGGGTGGGAGCGATGAGGAAGAGGAGGAGGAGGGTGAATTTCGGAACACAGCAAAAACCTCAGACAGCCAACTCAGCGGCACCAAAGTTGCCAATAAATGTAACGGGCACGTGGATGATGGCCACAGCAATGATAAAGGACCGGCGTGGCACAGCAAGGGTCCGCCTGAGAGCCAGCTGATTCCCAAAGTGGCGGCCGGCGGAAACCCCAGGGTGGACATCGACGAGATGCTCGAGAGCGTGAGGAGCAATGACGTGGCGAGGATGGAGATCAACCTGAACAACATGGAGAACGTGAGCGGGGAGACTCTGGTGCAGTTTGCCCGAGCCATGGAGACGAACACAGCGGTCAGGAGTGTGACCCTGGCCAACACCCATGCTGACGACCAGGCTGCCATCGCCCTGGCCGACATGCTGAGGGTCAACAGGACCATCACCAATCTCAACGTGGACTCCAACTTCATCACCGGCAAAGGTATCCTGGCCATGGTCCGAGCCCTGCAGAACAACGAGGTGCTGACTGAGCTGCGCTTCCACAACCAGAGGCACATTTGCGGGGCTCAGGTGGAGATGGAAATGGCCAAGGTTCTCAAGGAGAACAGTACTCTGCTCAAGCTGGGATATCACTTTGAGCTGCCTGGTCCACGAATGTCCATGACCGCAGTCCTGACCAGGAACCTGGACAAGCAGAGGCAGAAACGCCTGCAGGATCAGAGAAACCAGCAGCTCGTGGAGAAACAGAACGGCTCTGAGGGAGCGATTGATCCCAGGGTCACTGCTTTACACAAGGACTCGTCCAGGTTTTCTCCATGTGCATCTCCCAAGAACTCACCCCACGCTTCCCCAAAAGTGGTCAAAAGATTGGGTGTTCCTCCACCGCCTCCCCCTCCCCCCCCTCCTCCACCTCCTCCCCCTCGTCCAACTCAACTCACGCTCACTCAGCCCCCTCCCCCACCCCCGCTGCCCAAGCACAAGTCCCCAACCAGAAACATCGCCGAGGCGATCAGGAGACAGGAGGACACTCAGACGAGGTGGTGCAACCGGCAAAGTCCCAACAGGAAGAAGGTCAAGGGCAGAGGCCACAGCAAAAAGCAGAGAGAGGAGAAGCAGAGAGAGGAGAATCACGTCCTGAGGGAACTCAAGAGCTCGCTCAAACCTATCACCGACCATAGGCCAGAGGAGGACTCCAGGCCAGCTACTCCACAAAGGACACGCCACGATGACCTCATGTTTTCCATACGCTCCAGCAGCATCAAACAGTTGAAACGGGTGAGTTATAACCGCAATAATTGTCTTTTCATTTGATACCACTCCTTGTCAAAGCTGTGCTCAAATCGGCTGCTACGTTTGCCCGCAGAATGCAGTCACAAACTTTACGGTACATCCTGTGAAGTGCCTTGGGAAGTCCTCCCGACCTGAAAGGTCCTGTACCAACTGTAAGGATTATTATTATTATTATTATTATATTGTCAAGATGTGTCAAAGCCCTTAATGGGATTTTACTGTCAAGTGTAGTGACTATGTATTTTGTGGGTGACCGCAGCAGTCAATTTTCACACAGGAATGTCTCACAAACAGTCGGGAAGCAAATGAGAGATTTTATCTGAGGCACTGTCGACCAGGACACTGGGAGAGAGAAACTCCCTTCTCTTTTCCAATAGTGCCATGGAATCTTTAACGTCCACCTGAACAGCACATAAGATCTCAAATTAAAAATCTCACCTGAAGTATCTCACCTCCAACAATGCAGCACCCCCCCCCCCCCCCACCCGACTGCACTAATAGTTATTAAACTAATAGAGTTCCAAGTCCAGTCAACAACAACAACAACAACAAGATTCCATTTATAGAGCGCCTTTCACGTCAGGAGGACGTCCCAAGGCGCTGCACAGTTGGGTCATGACCCGAGCAGGGGGGAAATGGTCAGGGTGAGGGAGGGAAGGGAGGGAGAGAGGAGGGGAAATGGTGAGGGGAGGGAAGGGAGGGAGCGAGGAGGAGGAAGAGAGTCGAGAGGGGAGCTGAAGGCACGGTCAAAGAGAAAGGTTTTGAGACCGGCCTTGAAGGAGGAAAGGGAGGAAGCAAGGCGAAGGCACTGGGGGATGGAGTTCCAGAGCCTCGGGGCTGAGAGGCTGAAGGCCCGACCACCGATAGTAGGGCGGTTGGGGCGGGGGACGTGGAGCAGACCGGAGCCAGAGGAACGGAGGGTACGGGCAGGTAGGTAGGGGGATAGTAGGTTGGAGAGGTAGGAGGGAGCAAGGCCGTGAATGGCCTTGTAGGTGAGGATGAGGATCTTGAAATCAATCGTGGGGATTGAACCTATAATCTTCTGACTCAGAGGCAAGAGTGCAAGTGACTGAGTCACACAAGTTGCATTGAGCTAGAATGTGGCTGAGATGGCAGTGACGTAGTAGGAATGAATGCTGCTGAATTTGTGGAGCCCAAAGAGGGGTTGGGATGAAGAGTTGCCTTCGGCCCATTAAACTTCATCCCTGCAGAAAATCCAACATCAGATTGAGAGGGAGAGAAGCTGGGGTAGAGGGACGGGTTCCAGTGTAGAGGGGCAGTAAGTGAAGGCTTGGCAGCAGCAGATGGTGGGACGGAGAGGGCATGGGCAATGTCCAGTAAACTTGAGTTCGCTGAGCAGAGGAGATCTGATTGTAAGATGGGAGGACCGCCAGGCTGACACAGCGCTCATGTTAGCCTGGCTCATCGGAGTCAGGCGGTTGTTGATTTGAGCCCCAGGTTGAGACGTTGAGCTCACATTCCAGGCTGATGCCTTAACACGTTGTTGAGTTGTCTCAAAGCGCTTTACAGAACGCACCAGCCAATTGCGCACAGCAGTGCCCCACAAATAGTTATGGATTGAGTGACCACATGATTATTATTATTATTTTACTTTGCAGGTCTCGCTGCCTGAATACCTGCGGTGAGGACACAGACTGTCTGTCTGCCCAGTGAGCAGAGGGAATGCCATTCTGTACAGAACGGAGTATTGAGTGTAGGGACAGCGCCTAATACTGACTGACTCCGGCTTTCTCCTGCCCTGAACCTCAGAGGAACATTGACGGCTATTCCAGACACCCAAGACCTGAAGTGCTGAGAGTTCTTTACGTGTGAAGTTATATTGAATTACACAGACTGTACAGCACAGAAACAGAGTGTTTGTCCCATCTAGTCCGTGCCACTGTTTATACTTCACTCAACCCGCCACCCTTCTATCCTTCTCTACCGTACACCTCTATTCACTTCTCCTGTATCCCTCTATTTGCTCTCATCAACCCCTCTATTCCTCTCTTCCTCACTTTTTCTCTTAAATCCATTGATGCTTTTTGCTTCAATCACAGCTTCTGGCAGGGAGCTCCACACTCACACTCTCTGTGTGAAGAAGTTCCTCCTAAACTCCCTATTAGATCTGTTACTGACTGGCTTATATTTACACCCTCCAGTTATGGACTCACCAACAACTGGAAATAGCCTATAACAACTACCTTATCCCTGTCCGATCTTTCCTGATAGCTGAGTCCACTCATTCCTGGGAACTTTCTTGTAAACCTACAGTCTTCTCTCAGCTGTAAATGAGTGTCAAGTGTATCTGTTTGTAATGAGAATAAGTTAGTAATTATGGTCTCTGATGCCTTGTTGCATCCAGCCCCACTGCATTCAAAGACAGTTCTCCTTTCCCATTCCTCTGTTTATTGGTCGTTGATATTGAGCCAGAGGAGGGTGGGGAATTCCTCTACTTCAACTAGGATATAGTCTGGCTCAGTCGCAGCACTCTCGCCTCCGAGTCAGAAGGCTGTGGGTTCAAGCCCCTCGTCGGGGACTTTGAGCTCACTGCCTCGCCTGACCCAATGCTGGGGGGAGCATTGTCGGGTTGCCATCCCTCAGATGAGATGTTAAACTGAGGCCCCACCTGTGCCAGTTAAAGATCCCGCCGCACTATTTGAAAAAGAAGATTCTCTCTCCTGGTGTCCTGACTGACAATCCGCCAGATAAAATTGGTCACATGTTTCATGGCTGTTTTGGGACGTTGCTGTATGCAAAATGGCTGCCACATTCACTGAAAAAATACAGTTTCTGCACTGTACAGTAACTATTGTGAAGCACTTTGATACGTCCTCCTGACCGGAAACACACTATCGAATATAAGGATTGTTATTATTATATTGCAATAACTTCCTGCTGGTCTCTGCTTTGTTTTCCTTCAGTATTAGTCGATGGATCTTAACTAAAGGAATCAATATCATGGATTGAACTATTTATATGTAAATATGAGTTTTCTATTGCAGTAAAAAGATTTGTGTCCGTTGTGATGAAGTGTCAGAATAGTTTGTGTGTGTTTTGCTAACAAAGTGAATAAAAGTTTTGAACTGTCAACTTTTGACATTTTGGTTGTTGGTCGATTTTTTTCCCCGCTGTCAATTCCCTTCTCTCCGTCCCTTGGATGAGACGTTCAACCGAGGTTCTGTCTGTGACTGTTCCATCGGACTTTAAAGACCCCACAATGCTGTTGGAAAAGAGAAGGGAGTTTCTCTCTCTGGGTGTCTTGGTTGATACAATTGATGAATCACTTCATGGCTGTTTGTGGTTGTGGACAAATTGGCTGCTGTGATCTCCCACAAAGTACACTGTCACTCCACTTTACAGTGAATCCTGTGAAGTGTTTGAGTGGTCCTCACAATGTGGAAGGCGCCATATCAAATACAAGGATAATTATTGTTCTTATTTATTATGACATGTCGGACCCATGCTGGAGTTGTTCAGCACTCCAATATTTCACATGAGTGTGTCTGGTCAGTGTGTTACTCGAGTCTCTCTTCTCACCCTATATCCACGTCTTCACATTTTCCAGCAGTTGGGGTGGGAGCAGAGGGGAGCAGGAGTGGGATACAAAGCTGACTGGACAATGTCTTGCCCAGTGATACAAGCCAGGAACAACCCTGGGATCCATTAACTCAGCACGGTCAACTGGGACCTTCTTTGCATTTGATACAGTGCCTTATCACGTCATCAAACTGTTTTAGAGTGCTCTACAAGATTTTACTGTCATGTGCAATGACTGTGTTTTGGGGCGAATGCCGCAGCCAATTTGTGCACAGCAACGTCTCACAAACAGCTGTAAAGTGAGTGACCAAATTTTATCTGGGGATTGGCGCAGCACTGCATTAAAGCTTCAGCCGAGAGTTTCAAAGCCCCCTAATGTGGAGCTTCAACCCACAACTTTCTGACTCAGAGATGGGATTGTGAGTAACTGAGCCAGGGTGAGGCGTTGTACGAATGATTATCCTTGTATTTCATACAGCGCCTGAACACAATAGAGATGGCCTCAGTCTTAACGTCTCATGCAAAGGACAGCACTTCTGACAATGCAGCACTCCCCTAACGCTGCACTGGAGTGTCAGCCTGGGCTGTGTGAGATCAGATCCTCATAGAGGTGAACTTACGGGTTTCTGTTGTGAACACTATGTGTGTTTCCAGCAATGGCAGCTGCTAACCACCCCCCCTCCCCCCAGTCACCCCCCACCGTCCAGGGGAGTACAACTCATTCAGAACAAAGGCTCAAGGTCACCGTGATGTCGAGTGGAGGGAGTTCACTGCAATGGAATTTTTTTTCTAAGCGTTAGTTTACTTCTGGTGGCAGAGTAAGTGAGAACAGTACTGATCGTGGCATTTTGATACAGAGCCTCATCATGACATTGAGACATCGCAATGCGCTTCACAGGATTTTACTGTAAAGTGTAGTGACCGTGTAATTTGTAGACAAATGTGGCTGTCAATTTGTACCCAGCAATGCCCACTAACAGCCATGAAGTGAGTGACTGATTTTATCTTGGGAGACTGTCAGCCAGGACACTGGGAGGGAGAAACTCGTCTCTCTCTTTAGGATCACAGGACTTTTAACGTCCTCCTGAACAAGGGCACAGAAGGGGCCTCAGTTTAATGTCTGATCTGAACGTCAGGGTGTCTGACATTGTAACACTCCGAGGCAATGCTGCGCTGGAGTGTCAGCCTGGATTGTGAGCTCGAACTTTCTAACCAAGAGAGCTCCTGACTGACCCACACTGAGCGGCCAGTGTGAAGAAAAACAGTGACAGGACCAGCCAGCTTGAGCCAGTTTGTTGGTTTTATCTAATCCAGAAGAAATGCCGAGTGAATGATGCCATTTCACTAACTCAGAGCTCGCTATCCGCTGGGGCACAGATAAAGAGGTTATTTCTGGTCTGTGATAACATGCCACTACAGCAACACAACACAGTAAGCAGCCCTCACCTCACTCCCTCCAACATCACATCAACTCATCAACCTACACTCACACCCCAACACGGCACTGCCATTAACACAAAGCCATATATTTAATAAAGCATCTTTGCACGTCATGAGGACATTCCAACAATAATTTGCAATAATAATAAATATAATAATAATCCTTGTATTTGATTTAGCAGCTTATCACATCACTGAGATGTCTCAAAGCATTTCACAGGATATACTGTAAAGTGCAGTGACCGTGTATTTTGTGGGAAAACACAGCAGTCAATTTGCGCACAGTAGTGTCCCACAAACAGCCATGGAGTGATTGATCAATTTTATTGTCAGCCAGAACACTGGGAGAAACTCCCTTCTCTTTTCCAATGGTGCCATGGGATCTTTAACATCTACGTGAACAGGCACAGGCAGGACCTCGGTTTAACATCTCCGCCACATTGCCCGCCTACGTCACAGCAGCCGAAACCCTCATCCATGCCTTTGTCACTTCCTAGTTGGACTTTTCAAATGCCCTCCTCAGGCTGCCTCGGGGTCAGACTCCGCCACTGTCAAGCGCTCCGGGATGCTACCCGCGTGGAGGGCGCTATATAAATGCAAGTAGTTGTTGTTGTTAACATATTATCCAAAGAACGATGTGGAGCTTGACCCCACAACTTGTGACTCGGAGAGGAGCGTGCGACCAACTGAAACAGGTTGACATACTTTCTGTATGTTTATAATAGCCTCCCTCTGTGTACTAACTGCATGCTCACTGGGAGCACTATTCTTAGACCTGTTAGGAGGATCTTAGCTCCAGATTACATACACTGACAGCTGAGAACCCAAATATTATGACTGAAACCAAGGCCCCCTCTCCAATAAAGCAAAGCCTCTTGTAATAGAGACTGCTCCACTGAATGATTAGAGTAATTTCACCGAGCCTTTCAGATTTCCCCTTAATGGTTCAGCTGATCTACCCTCTATTGACTTTGAGCTCACAATCCCAGCTGACACAGTTCAGTCCAGTGCAGTGTCAGGGGGAACGCTGCATTGTCAGAGGTGCAGTACTTCGAATGAGACATTAAATCCGTGTCGGTGACTGTTCAGGTGGACATTAAAGGCATGGCACACTTGGAAAATAGAAGGGAGTTTCTCTCTCCCGGTGTCCTGGCCAAAAATCCCCCAGATAAAATTGGTCACTAACTTCACTTTTTTTTGGTCAGCCAGGTGTCTGACACATGCAGAAACCCATCATCTTGCTTAAGAGTATTCAAATCAAACAGAGTTCTAAGCATCCCACCTATAAATTGAAATCCCAGAGATATTTTTGGAATTCAATGTGCAGTCTCCGTGGAAGGAAGCTTCCTGCTTGTCTAAACCCAGAAGGAATCAGGAGCAGGTTGATGAGAGCCAAGGCTTGTGGACCCCAGAGTGTGCGTTGGGGTACTGCTGGAGTCTAACTAGCTAAAACCACATATTTGGCACTGATATTGCTATCTGGCAAGCTTTCCCGCTGCTTATCCATAGATACAATCCACTCCACTGAGCCAGTCTTGTTTAACTCTCAACTGTCCTTTCTACCCCATATCAGTGCCATGAGCCACTCTGCCTTCCCCCACCTCTGCAAATTCACCGTCTCCATCACTGTCTCACACCGCAGCCCGCCAAAACCATGCATTTAGTACATCTAGGCTCGACTACGGCAACTCCCTGCTTGTCAGCCTTCCCAATTCTTCCCTTCACAAGCTGCAGATCATCCAGAATTCTGCAGTTCATTATCCTCTCCCTCACCAAACTCTGTGACCCTATCAACCCCACCCTCACCCGGCTCCACTGGCTCCCCATCCTACAGAGGATAGAGTTCAAAATTCTTGTCCTCTCCTTCAAAGCCCTCCACAGTCTTGCTCCTTCATGCCTCTGTGACCTGTTAACCCAATATCAACCTGTCCATTCCCACCGCTCAGCAGGCTCCCACCTGCTCCACGTCCTCCGCCCGTTCGGCCCCACCATCGACCTTCAGCCACTTTGCCCCACTCTTTGGAACAACATTCCACAGTCCCTTTGCTTTGCATGGCTCAAGACCCTCATCTTCAACTATTGCCTTCGGTCAACCTCCTACTCCTACCCTTTCTGCACTCAACCTCTCCTGATCCCATCCCCCTGCTCGGATCCAAATCCCTAACTGTCCAGCACCTTGGGACGTCCTCCCGTCGTGAAAGTCGCTACACAAATGTAATTTGTTGTTGTTGTTTAGCTCAGACTGCCCTTATATTTCCAATTAGGGCTTGACTTGCAGGGTTCACTTCATGATTATTTGTTGGATGTTGCTGTGTACAAATTGGCTGTTGCGTTTGCGTATAATATACAGTCAATGCACTTTAGAATAAGTCCTGTGAAGCGCTTTGAGACATCCTTCCAATGTGAAATGCAAGAATTGTTATCACTTCTGCTGTGTATTGCAGTGAACGGCTGAGAGTACGTGTGTGAGATCTATTCCAAGCTGTGTTGATAAGTGACACGGAATGTTCTTTTGTTGAAGCCGAGTTGTTCAAGGTATATTCTCCCCATGAGTCAGAGGACATGTGTGACACAATGACATGGCCTTTTACAACGAAAGCTCTTCGTGGCCCTTCTTAACATTGAGTGGGTTTGGAAGTGATAGGAGATCTGAGGAGACATTTGCTTTGTAATAATAATAATCTATCGGAAAAGAGAAGGGAGTTTATAATCCTTGCACTTGAGTTTCCCTCTCCTGGAGTCCTAGTCGACAATCCCCCAGATAAAATCACTCAGTCACTTTAGGGCTGTTTGTGTGACATTGCTGTGTGGAAATTGGCTGCTGGGTTTACCTGCAATATACACAGCCATAACATTTTCCAATGTATCCTGAGCTTTGAGATGTGTCTCCCAATGTGAAAGAGGCTTTATCAAATGCAATAATTACAAAGTCCCTGATGTGGGGCTTGAACCCACAACCTTCTGACCCAGAGGCGAGAGTGCTCCTGAGTGAGTCAGACTGACAACACGTCTCCACACTTAGCTCTCGAGGAATGGAACAAATGGAGATTTATTAATGATGAGAAAATAAGGTCAGGGGCAACTTTTCCCAATATGCCAGACAATTGGTTTTTGACTCGTGACTCACAGGAAGGAGTTCAGGGACAGGGGGAATGAACAGAATTCGGCATCAAGTCAAGGCTGAGGGAATGATCTGAGCTAATTGAATTAACATTAATTTGCTGTAATCCAGACCTACATTAGGGATGAATTTGCTCTGTTCTTTGGCTTTCATTCATTTTGCTGCTCCTTGCACTCAGCAACCACTGTCCAACCTCACCCCACCCGTGTAAAGGGCTTTGAGACAAGCTCCCGAGGTGAAATGCTTTGTGTAAATATAAACCGCTGTCACAATCACTTCTTTGGGCACTGTTTGTCCTTCAGATGAGGCGTTAAACCGAGGTTCCATCTGTGACTGTTCAAATGGACATTGAAGTTCCCACCGTGCTATTTGAAAGAAGGGAATATCTCTCTCCCGGTGTCCGGGTCGACAATCTACCAAATAAAATCAGTCACTGACTCTATGGCTGTTTGTGGGACAAATTGGCTGCCACATTTGCCCACAAAGACAGTCACTGCATTTTGAGATATTTTGACCTGATGAGGTGTGTAAAACTGCAAAAGTAAGATTACATGCATTCGTTTAGCATAAAGTTGTCCATGGATGGGACTGAACTTGCAAAGGGGGGGAAGGTGAAAGGGATCTAGGTGCGTTAGTTGACTCGTCGCTCACTATGTTGCGTAGTGTGGCAACAGTAACAAAGCAAAGAGAATGCTGGGCAATATTGGCTAAATCAGTTAAGTTCAGATCCCCAGACCCCACACTCAGGCTATACGTCGCAGGCCAGACACCTTGAAAACTGTGTACACCTCTGGTCACTGTGACATAAGGAGGCTGCCCAGGCTTCAGAGGCAGTGCAGAGGAGAGCAATGAGGATGATCCCCAGTTTAAGAGGAACAAGCTGTGAACAATGATTATACAAGCTAGGGCTCTGCAGCCTTCAGAGAAGACGACTCAGAGAGGATCTTTTGAGGTGTATACAATTTTAAAAGGGATTGGCAAAGTAAATCCAGATCAATGCTACCAGACTGGTAGGTTATTGCTATTGGGCTTGACTGGATAGGTAAGGCCTTTTTTTTTGCTAGAGAAGCAGGAATCCAATAGAATTGGTTAAAATGATAAAAGGGTCAACATAAATAGGCTGTTTCCACTAGTTGGGGAGTCTGTAATCAGGTGACACAAATATAAGATAGTGACTAGGAGATCAAAGAGAGAAGTTAGAAGGAACTACTTCACATAGAGGCTAGTGAGATTGTGCAACTCTCTGCCTGAAGCGGTGGTTTGTATTAGATAGTATAGATGCATTGAAGAGTGAGTCCCAATGTTTGCATCCGAGCTAAGGGTGAGTAGTTAATAGGTGAGGGGGCATGGGGGAGGGGAAGATGGCCGAAAACACAGTCAATGAGAAAAGTCTTGAGGCGGGAGAAAACACACAGTCACTCCACTCCACAGTAAATCCTGTGATGCAACTTGAATATTTACGTCACTGAATCGAGGATTATTGTTAAATTACTCACCAACCACAAGGCAGCTAACATTTCAATACTTTATTATTTTAGAATTAAATAATTTGTCTTTTTCTCTGACCGTGAGGAGCGCACAATGATTGAATATGCAAATGACGGCGGATCAGTAGTTAAGAAGTCAGGCCCCTTCCATACAGATCGTAATCCTTATATAAAATGTAGTGTCTGAGTAGAGGGGGGAAGGGGAGCAGCACTGAGCTCTGTAACCGGCTTTGACCCACACATTTCCGAATCATCAATCGGCACAAGTGTTTCAGACCAGAGGGGTTTTCTATTGGAAAAAAAGAAAAAATAAACTTTAGGCATTTCAGCCTGGCTCAGTCTCTCACATTCTTGCCTCTGAGCCAGGAGGTAATGGGTCCAAGCCTCACGTCAACAATTTGAGCTCACAGTCTTGGCTGATGTTCTAGTGCAGTGCTGAGTCAAGGGTACTGTTGGGAGTTTCGGATGAGACATTAAACCAAGGTCCCGTTTATGCCTCTTCAGGCTAAACATCCATTTGAATTCCTATTTTTTTTGTACAGATTGATTGCTGGTAAGATCATCAGGTGGAGTGCGTGGGGACGGTGTGGGAACTGCAGGGACATCAATGGGAGATGAGATCAAAAGCCCTGCAGTGTTCAGACTTAGAGCAATCCTGAGTGCTCTCACCTGCTTCACACAACGGCCGGACACTGTTCCCAAGCCAGTTTCTCACATTATAATCCTTGTATTTGATACAGACCCTTATCATGTCACTGAGATGTCTCAAAGCGCTTCACAGGATTCGTCAGCAAACTGCAGTGACTGTATTTTGAGGGCGAACACAGCAGTCAATGCGTGCACAGTAACATCTCACAAACAGCCATGAGTGCCCTTAGTTTCAGCCGAAGAACAACATCACTGACATTGTAGCTCTCCTGCAGCACGCACGAGAGCATCCGCCTAGACTGTGAACTCCAGGTCCCTGAAGTGGGGTTTGAACTCACAACCACCTGACTCAGAGGTGAGAGTGCTTCCAACTGAGCCAGGATGACAGACATTGCACAATCAAGAAAGAGATTGAAATAATGTAACTAAAAATCTTTATTTTGGTCAGTCAGGTCTGCAACACACACAGAAACCTATCACCGTGCTTAAGAGTATACAATCCAGACTGAGACTTCCATGTATGTCTGATACCTACACATGGAAATGTCCCCGTGCCTGGAGTGGAATGTGCACTCTGTCCCTGAGGCAATCACCCTTCTTATCTAATTCCAGAGAGTATAAGGTGTAGGTTGGTGAAAAACAAGCCTTGGGGGCCCTAGAGTGTGCATTGAGGGGAAAGGCTGGTGTCTAACCAGCTAAAAAAGTTGAGAGCACTGTATAGCAAGCTTTCCCGCTGCTTGTCCAGCGAGAACCACCCTAACCGTTAGGGTTTAGGCTTGCGGGATTAACTGGAGCTGAATGGGAAGATCCCTGCCCCCAGTGATGAAACAAACCTTAAGTAATGAATAAGGCAGAGACAGAGAGCGTGTAGTTTACCTAAGATGTTCTGAATCTCGGGCCATTCGTTCTGTTTCTCAAGGGCAGACCTCAGTGTCTCACAGAGGGATATGCAGTCCACGTAGTCGATCAGCACTCTAACCACTCGCCCGATCAAATGGCTCATCCAGGGTACGGTGATGAACTCGCAGAACTGTAGGCGCAAAGTGACAACCATCATGTCTAATCATCTCAACACAAGCCAGGGAATTACCGGAGTCAGCACGGCATCGTAAAAGGCAAGGGGAGGGAGTTTCATTGAACAGCATGAAACAGCATACAGGGAGAGACAGGAGCCGGGAGAGATGGAGAGGATAAAGAGGAGTCACAGTTACTGAGATGATGAGGGATGGTGGCTCAGTCACAGGCCGGAGAGAGAGGAGCCAATACAGACAAGGCAGATCAGAGGGGAGTCACTTACTGGGACAATAATAATAATCCTTACATTTGATGTAGTGCCTTATCACATTTTCGAGACGTGTCAAAGTGCTTCACAGGATATACTGTAAAGTGGAATGACTGTATTTTGTGGAAAAAATGTGGCAGCCAATTGTGCAGAGCAATGCCCCGCAAACAGCCTTGGAGTGAGTAACTAATTTTATTTGGCAGCTTTTTGGATAAAACACTGGGAGAAACTCCCTTCTCTTTTAGAATAGTGCCATGGAAACTGAACAGACGGGATTTCGGTTTAACTTCCGAAGGACAGAACCTCTGAAAATGAAACCCCCCCCCACCCCCCAGCACTACATTGGAGTGTCAACTTAGACGATGCAATTCCAAGTCCCGACGTGGGGCCTGAACTTGCAACCTTCTGACTCAGAGGTGAGAGTGCTACTGACTGAGGCAGGTTAACACACCACGGTGACAGATTGTGGCTCAGACACAGGCCAAGGAAGAGAAGAGTCACACTTACCGAGACGATACGAGATTGTGGCTCTATGGTGGGCCAGGGGAGGGAGGAGCCGCTGTGGATGCAGTTGAAGCACATGTGGGCCTTGTAGCCGTTGTTCAGCAGAAGGCGGAGCATGATGTGGTCGTTGACGGCATACTGAATGGCGCTGGGGAACTGGGTGTCGGTCACCAGCAGGCAGTGGCAGTTGGGGTTGGCACCGTGCTGCAGCAGGAGCCGCACCAGCTCGTGGCTGGACGCTCGCACGGCCACCAACAGGCAGGGCAGTGGGTCAGCGTCTGGCCGGGCGCCCGCTTCCAGCAGCAGCCGGGCACAGGTCACGTCGCTATTGGACACAGAGAAAAAGAGCGCCGACCGGCGCTTGTCGGAATAGCTCTCGGACACGTCCTCGTCTAAAGCCACGTTCACATCAAACCCGCTGTCGATCAGCAGCTCCAGGCACTGAGCACTGCCGCCCTCCGCGGCCGAGTGTAGCGGACTTCTTCCGCTCCTCCGCACCGCACTCTGTAATGTCACCCCGACGAGATGCTTCAGAGCCCTACAGCCAACAACAACAAAAACTGCATTTATTTATTTGGTTGTTTTGGTCGACCAGGTGTTTGACACACGCGGAAACCCATCTCCATGCTTAAGAATATCCAAATCAAGCTGAGATTTCCACAATAATAATAATAATCCTTGCATTTGGTACAGCACCTTATCACATCTTCGAGACTTTTCAAAGCGCTCCACAGAATACACTGTAAAGTGACTTGACTATATATTTTGTGGGCAAATCGCGGCAGTCAATTGCGTACAGCAGTGTTCCACAAACTGTCATTGATTAAGTGACCAATTTATTATTATTTTTTGAAGGAATTATTACCCCCGGAACAGCGATCCACCAATCAACTACTGACTGCTAGGAAAACAGAGGCATGTGTAGTAAGGAAACTTGTCCAACATTTCGCCCTGCTAGGAATCAAACCCAGGTCTCTCGCTTGCGAGGCGGGTGCTCTAAGCACTGAACTACAGGGCTCCACATCCATCCCACCTGCACATGGAAAACCCAGTAATAGATTGTTGGAATGGAATATGCACTCTCTCCCTGGACAGACGCATCCTGCGCCTTAATTCCAGAAAGTATTAAGCACAAGATGGCAAGAGCCAAGGCTTGAGGAGCCCAGACTGTGCATTGGAGAAACTGCTGGAGACTAACTGGCTAAAACCGCACAGTTTGCCATTGATATTGCTGAGCAGCAAGCTTTCCTGCTGCTTGTCCGGCTAGGACCACCCAACTTGTTAGGGGTTTGGTTTGTAGGATTAACAGGAGTTGAGTGGGATAACTACCTGCACCAGTGACTGGAAGCTCCACATGGGAGTAAATGACCAATTTTATTTGGAGGATGTGTTGGCCAATACACTGGTAGAAACTCCCTTCCCTTTTAAAATAGTGCCATGGGATCTTTAACGTCCACCTGAACAGGCAGACTGGACCTTAATTTTACGTCTCATCCGAGGGACAGTACATCTGACGTACCCCAACACTGCACTGGAGCAACAGCTTAGACTATTGAGTTCAAGTTCTGACATTGACTCGAACCCACAACCTTCTGACTCAGAGGCGAGAGGGCTAGCACTGAGCCAGGCTACCACATGATAAAACTGGAGAAATTATTTCCACTGGTCAGTGAGTCAGTGACAAGAGAGCATCAATATAAAATAGTTAGTAAATGAGCAAACAAGGAGGTTAGGAGAATTTTTTTCACACACAGAGTGGTTAGGTTATGGGAACATTCTTTGAGACAGAATCCATCTTGGCCTTCAAAAGAGAACTGGATAATACCTTAATACCAGGTACAGTGATACGGGAGAAACGGGCAGGTAAATGGGACTGAAAGCATTGCTCTTAAAGGAACCGGCATAGACATGATGGGCTGAATTGTCTTATGTGTTATAAATTTCTGGGTTTTATGTGTCAGTCTGGCTTAGTTGGTAGTGCTCACCTCTAAATCAAAAGTTTGTGGGTTGAAGCCCCACGTTAGGGTCTTGAAGCTTGTATTTTCTAAGGTGACACCCCAGTGAGGTGATGGGGGAGCAGCTGTATTGTCCTTTGGATAAGACATTAAACCAAGTGGAAGTTAAAGATCCCATGGTGCTACTCAAAAAGAAAAGAGAGATTTTTCTCTTCCGGTGTCCTGGCCGATAATCCCCCAGATAAAACTGGTCGTTCACTTCATGGCTGTTTGTGGGATGTTGCTGTGTGCAAATCTGTTTGCCCACAAAATACATACTAACTACAATTTACAGTAAATCCTGTGAAGGGTTTGAGACGTCCTACCGATGTGAAAGCCACTATATCGAATATTATTATTGTTATTATAATACCTCCCCAGAATGCTTAACAGGCAGATATCAGCTGCTCCAAAGCAAGATGTATCTTATCTTACCAGGACATTGTGTTCCAGTGATGGGCTGCGTTACTCACAGGTAATGTCCCTGTTGTGCCGCTCGGTGGATGGGAAGCAGGCCTGAATTGTCAGGAATATTAGGGTTAGCTCCATACTCCAGCAGCACTGTGATGCAGTCTGGATTGCCACCTTCTGCTGCCTCAAACAGCACAGTGGCGCCGTCATCAGTTTTTGCATGGACATTACCTCCTGAGGACAAAACCAAGCTGAGATAAACGTAGCATATTAATAGCATATTAACCCTTGCTTTAATACATCACATCATTGAGACATCTCAGTGATTCACAAAATCGCAGTAGCCAATTTACGCGCAGCAAAGTCCCGCAAACAGCCAGGAAGTGAATGATTTTATCTGGGAATTGTCAGCCAAAACACCGGGAGAATGCTACCACATTCGCCTATGAACTACACAGTTACAGTTATAGAAGTTATAAACAGCCTATGAAGCACTTCGAGATGTTTTGGTGACATGATAAAGTGCTTTGTCAGATATCATTATCATAATACTGAGATGAGCGGCCAATTAATTGGAATTTGGGTAAACCGTGTGTGATCTCCCTCTGTATCTCAGACAGAAGTGTGTGTGTGAGTGTTCTCTCTGTATCTCACACAGTACTGTGTGGGTTTTCTCTGGATCTGACACAGGAATGTGTGAGTTCTCTGTGTCTGTATCTGTATCTGACACAGGGCTGTGTGTATGATCTCTGTACCTCAGACAGGAATGTGGTGTGTGTGATCCCTCCCCACCTTTATGAATAAGATGCTCCATCACACTACAGTGTCCGAATCCTGCAGCTGTGGCAACTGGAGTCACCCCGTACCCGTCCTTCTGATTGACGTTGCTCTGGTGCCTCAAGAGCAGGGCAGCGATTTCTTTGCGGCCATGTTTGGCTGCCTCATGCATTGCGGTCCAGCGCCGCACACAGGGCCTGTTCGGGTGGGCCCCGTGCTCCAGCAAAACAGACACCAGCTCCACGGCGTTCCTCCTCACCGCTTGCAGAGGGAAATGAGGAAAGAGAAAAGCTTTTTGTTAACCAATTAACAAGACCAATCTGAGACTATCCTTAGAGCTGAACTAGCTCCAAGTGACATGTTTGGCAATTGAATGTTAGAATCGAGCTGTGATGGTTTCCAGTCTGGTTCCTGGGCCAGGCGGGTCCACAGTATTCCAAGGCACTGCTGATGACAGCAGACAGTCTGGCTCATTGGCGGGACTTGGAAGGGCAGACCAGTCACTGGAGGCAGGGAATCATCTTACTCAGCGCCTGCTTCCCCTGCAAACCAAAGCCCTCATGGGTAGGGTAACTCTTAGCTGGACAAGCAGAGGGAAAGTTTGATGTGCTCTCGATGGCAAGCTATTCGATTGTAGCTGGTTAGACTCCAGCAGTTACTCCAATGCACACTCTGAAATACTTGTATTTATGTAGCCCCCGAGGGTAACGTCTTGGAGCACCGTGTAAAGACAGAATCTGGTGCTGAGCAAGGGAGGAGGCGGAAGAGAGATGCAAAGAGATAGGTTTTAATATAGATCAAGAAGGGGCAAGGCAGCAGGGTATCTCTCCGATCATGTTTTCAGACACCTTTCCCTTTCTCTGCCTTAACTCCCCCCACTCCCCCACACACCCACAGCTCAGGCTCCCAGTCAGTTGCTTCGAGCTCACAGTCTGGACTGTTGGGGAAACCGACCGAGGTGTCATCCTTCGGATGAGATGTTAAACCAAGGCCTGGTTTGTGCCTGTTCAGGTGGAAGTTCAAGATCCCGTGGCACAATGGAGAACAGAAGGGAATTTCTCTCTCCTGGTGTCTTGGCTAACAATCCCCCAGTTCGTTCACTTCATGGCAGTTTGCGGGACTTTGCTGTGTGCAAATTGGCTGCTGCATTTGCCTACAAAATACTGCACTGCACTTCATAGTAAATCCAGTGAAGCGCTTTGAGATATTCTGTCGGTATGAAAGCACTGTATCAAATGTAAGAATTATTAACTCGTCTGTGCCGGATATCAACAATGCCCTGAAAAGATAAGACTGTAACCACTGTAAAGAGGCTTCTTACCAATCAGTAGTGGTGTCTCTCCCCTGTTGTTGGTTGTGTTGGGACAGATAGACTTCTCAAGGAGAGCTCTCACATTCCCCAGCACACCCGCTGTGACAGCCAGAGTCAGTGCTGTGTCCCCCTCTTGTGTCCTCTGTTCCCACGTACTCTTATAGGAAGCTGAAATCAATAACACAAGCAATAAGCAAAGGATCACAAAGTGCCTTTGATCAAAGTGTAAATGGAGTAAATGGAGCCGTGTTGTCCATTTATACAAGGAGTCCTGTAGCTCAGTAGTCAGGAGTCCTGTAGCTCAGTGGTTTGAGCACTCGCCTCGCAAGCGAGTGACCTGGGTTCGATTCCCGACAGGGCGAAACCTTGAGCAAGCTTCCTTACTCCATATGCCTGATAATAATCCCTCAAGAAAAAAAAACAATAATAAAATTGGTCACTTCAATCCACAACTGTTTGTGGGACACTGCTGTGTGCAAGTGGCTGCCACGTTTTACCCACAAATAGTCAATTCACCTTACAATATATTCTCTGAAGCACTTTGAGACGTCTAGAAAATGTGAAAAGCACTATATCAAATGCAAGGATTATTATTATTTTTATTATAATTATTATTGTGTAAATGGAGTTCCAGAGTTCCGCCCTCTGGAACTCCATCCCAGTCCCTCCACCTTGTCCCCTCCCTTGCCTCCTTCAAGACACATCTCAAGAACCTCTTCTTCGACCATGCTTTCTATCACCCTCCTTCCTCCCTGCCCACCCTCCCCAATCCAGACCCTCATCTCAGGTCCGAAACACTAACTGCCCAGCGTCCTTCCAATGCGAAAGGCGGCGCTTTACAAACATAATTTTCAGTGTCAAATGCAATGGGTGTGTGTGTGTGTGTGTGTGTAGAGCCAAGTGTAAACCTTGGTCAGTTGGCAGTATTCTCACTTCTGAGTGATGAGTCAGCAACGTCCCACAAACAGCCATGGAGTGAGTGAACAATTTTATTGTTGCCCAGGACACCCGGAGAGAGAAATTCCTGACTCTTTGCCCATCATTCCATGGGATCTTTAACTTCCACCTGAACAAGCAGACAGGCCTTCAGTTCAATGTCTCATCAAAAAGACGGTACCTCCAACAATGCAGCACTCCCCCCATTTCTGCACTGGATGTCAGCCTAGACTGTGAGCTCAAATTCCCGACATGGGGCTTGAAACCACGACCTTGTGACTCCGAGATGAGCGTGAGTGACTGAGCAAGGCTGGCACACTGATGAGGGAACCAAGACACAATGGAGAAAATTCTCTCCCTTTCCTTAAAATATCATTGGGATAATTTAAAGTCTCCCTGACTCTCAAGACGTGGTTTAATGAATAATTCCAAACAGGGATGATAATCTGGTATCAATGAATGATGACTAACATTTGAATCTCCTTTAGCGGGCTAATCATCTCAAAACATCTCAAAGTGCTAAGAAAATGAGTCGCTCTGAAGTGTTATCAATGGTGATCATTCGTGATTTGGAAGGAAATAAAAAATCAGGCCGGGAGGGAGGGAGAATTTAAAACGACTTACAGGCATCAAAGGAAGGAAAAACAATGGGGAAAATGTTGTCAATCGGTCGGTCAGTCAGTCAATGTTAGTTGGTGTCAGTTGGTGACAGTTGGGTCATTAGAGACACTTGGTGACCGTCGGTGACAGTACTCTGGGACGCTACCCTGCATGAGAGGCACTATATAAATGCAAGTTGTTGTTGTCTGTGTTAGTTGGTGACAGTTTGACAACGAGCCGGGAAGAGAGGGAAATCTTCAGGTGCAATCTGAAGACAGGCAAAGAAAAGGCAAGCTGGAGAGATTAGGGCAGGGATTTCCGGCAGTTCAGGTGTAGAAGCTGAAAGCACGGCAGCCAATGGAGAGGAGACGATGAGGGATGGGCAGGAGGCCGGAGCCAGCTGAGCAAAGGGAGGGGGTGTGGAGTTAGGTGTGAGCAGGTCGGAGAGGTAGAGAGGTGCCAGGGTATGAAGCCATTTGTAGGTGAGTTTAAGGAACTTGAAAGCGATTTGTCCTGTAACAGGGAGCCAGTAGAGCCTGGCAAGCACTGGGGTGACAGGGGAGCACAGCCTGATAGGAGTGAAGAGATGCGCAGTGGAGTTCAGAATCAATCAGTAACTCATCTGATGCAACTCACAGTCCAGGACAATTTCCATGATTTGCTGATGTGGCTGAATGGCAGCTTCATGTAGCGGGCACCATCCCCTTTCATCCGCCTCGTTGAAAGCAAACGTCCAATGGTTGATTTGCTGCAATTGGAAGATTTCTCCTAAAGAAAAAGCAGATGTTAATCCCGCTGAACCCTGCGGGGAGGCTGAACTGGCTCCAAGGTGACAAGAATGGCAGTGCAATATCACAAGTCTATGATGGTCGCTGGTCTGGTTCCTGAGCCATGTTGGTCAGTGGAACACCAGGGCACTGCTGATGATAGACCAGCCAGTCTGGTTCATTACCAGGACCTAGAAGGGCAGACCGGTCACTGGGGACAGGGACTCTTTCCACTCAGCTCCCGTTAACCCTGCAAGCCAAAGTTCTAATGGATAGGGTGGTACTGGTTGGACAAGCAGCGAGAAAGTTTGCCAGGCAGTGCTCTCAATGGCAAGCTAGACTCCAACAGTTACCCCAACCGGCACCTAATAGTCTCTGAATTAGGTAATAATAATCCTTACATTTGATATAGTGTCTTTCACATCGGACATGTCAAAGCGCTTTACGGGATATTCTGCAAAGTGTCGTGACTGTGTATTTTGTGAGCAAACACAGCAGCCAATTTGCGCACAGCAACATCCCTGCAAACAGTCCTAGAGTGATCAATTCTTCTTTCTGGCGGATTGTTGGCCAAGACACCAGGAGAGAGAAATTCACTTGTCTTTTCCAATAGCTCTACAGGATCTTTAACATCCAGTGAACAGGCCACAGACAGGGAGCTCGGTTATTGTCTCATCTAAAGGATCCCTGGTTGACAAAAAAAACCATAAAAAACCATAAGCCTTGAACTCAGCTGGACCGACCCCTACCTTGTCTTATCGCTTCGACTATTTTCCTGTTTTCTTGACTGGGTGGCAAAAACCTAGGACATAAATTACAAGGATACTATTATCACAATAATCCTTTCATTTGGTATAGCCAAATAGCAAAGTGTAGTGACTGTGTATCTTGTTGGAAATGCAACTAGCCAATTTGTGCACCGCAATGTCCTACAAACAGCGAATGACCAATTTTGTTTTGGGGATTGGTTGGCCGGAACTTCAGGAGAGAAACTCCCTTCTCTTTTCCAGTAGAGTCATGTTCAACTGGTCCATTTAATATATGACCATCAAAGTTCTGACGTGGGGCTTGAACTCACAATCTTCTGAATCACAGGTGAGAGTGCAACTGAGTGAGCCAGTCTGACAACAGCTGGTTGAGAGAGGTAGATGAGATGGCAGAGTGCAAACGATAAACCAAGTGAAATCCTGACAAACCATCTGTGAGTGGAACATATCCAATTACCTTTCACTGCCTCTGGCTTCAGATGGCTCTTGAATACTCAGTTGGATTGCGTATTGAGTCAGGTGGTCCTCCACTGAGTCACTGATTCCATCCATTGCCTTTCAGCCTCTAAGATTGCATCTTAAACAGAAGAAGGAAAAGTCAAAATAAAATTGATAACCCACAGTCTAATTCCTGGATTAGATGCCTGGCGGAGTCTGATCCTGAGCTTCAGCAGGTTCCAAACTCAAGCCCTTGCTTTCCCTCAGCGTATGCTATCGTGTAGAATAACCTCAAGTACTTCTTTGATGAAAAAGAGCAGCGTATTGCTGCTTTTCTTCAGGGATACAACAACAAATTATATTTGTATACTGCATAAAGTGAAGAAAAGCAGCAAGTACCCTGCAGATTTCTGGGCAACTGGCCTGCAGAGGCAATGGGATGGGGAACAAGGCTGATATTAATGAAAACAAATCTTTCCACTTGATACAATGGCTTTCACTTTGGGAGAGAATCTTAAAGAGCTTCATGGGTTACAATGTAAATGACTGCGTATTTTGTTTGCCAATCGTGAACTGTGAAACTCTCTTCTCTTTTCAAACAGGGCTACGGGATCTTTAACGTCCAACTGAACAGACTGAGATGGGCCTTCAGTTTAAAGTCTCATTTGCGACTGGAGTGTCAGTCCGGGCTGTGAGCTCAGAGCCCACCTGTGCCCCCTGTGCCAAGAGGCCTGTGGCCCCTGTGCCAAGAGGCCTGTGCCCCCTGTGTTAAGAGGCCTGTGCCCCCTGTGTTAAGAGGCCTGTGCCCCCTGTGCCAAGAGGCCTGTGCCCTCTCTGTCAGAAGCCTGTTCCCCCCCATCCCACCCTCTCTGTGTCAGAGGTCCGTACCCCCTCTCTCTGTTTCAGAGGCCTGTACCCCCTCTCTCTGTGTGTCAGGGGCCTGTACCCCCTCTCTCTGTGTGTCAGAGGCCTGTACCCCCTCTCTCTGTGTCAGAGACCTGTACCCCCTCTCTCTCTGTGCCAGAGACCTGTACCCCCTCTCTCTGTGTGACAGAGGCCTGTACCCTCTCTCTCTCTGTGTCAGAGACCTGTACCCCCTCTCTCTCTGTGCCAGAGACCTGTACCCCCTCTCTCTCTGTGCCAGAGACCTGTACCCCCTCTCTCTCTGTGTGTCAGAGGCCTGTACCCCCTCTCTGTCTGTGTGTCAGAGGCCCGTACCCCCTCTCTCTGTGTCAGAGGCCTGTACCCCCTCTCTCTGTGTCTCTGTGTGAGCCGCCGCCCGGCACCGTATTGGAGAGGCGGCTCCAGAGCGGAGACCTTGACTCGAGGCTCGGCTCGCGCTGTCTGGCCTAAAAGTTGCTCCGTGATCGATCGAGTGCGTCTGCCCGACCCCCACCCGCGCGCGCGGCCCCACATCCTCTCTCTGTGATTGACCCCCAGGTCTGGCTCTCTGGGCTCGGCTCGCGCTGCCTGGGCACTGCTCTGGGATCGACATGGCGGCGATTCTGAAGAGAGTAAGTGACCGTCACACACTGTACCCTGAGCGCCCCCTCACTGTACCCCCTCACTGTACCCCCCCACTGTACCCCCTCACTGTACCCCTCACTGTACCCCCCTCACTGTACCCCCTCACTGTACCCCCTCACTGTACCCCCCTCACTGTACCCCCTCACTGTACCCCCCTCACTGTACCCCCTCACTGTACCCCCTCACTGTACCCCCTCACTGTACCCCGTAACCCCTCACTGTACCCCCCTTGTACCCCCCTACTGTACCCCCTCACTGTACCCCCCTCACTGTACCCCCTCACTGTAACCCCTCACTGTAACCCCTCACTGTAACTTACCCCCTCACTGTACCCCCTCACTGTACCCCCACCCCTCACTGTACCCCCCTCACTGTACCCCCCTCACTGTACCCCCTCACTGTTCCCCCCTCACTGTACCCCCCCTTCACTGTACCCCCCTCACTGTACCCCCTCACTGTACCCCTCACTGTACCCCCTCACTGTACCCCCTCACTGTACCCCTCACTGTACCCCCCTCACTGTACCCCCTCACTGTAACCCCCCCCCTCACTGTACCCCCCTCACTGTACCCCCTCACTGTCCCCCCTCACTGTACCCCCCTCACTGTACCCCCTCACTGTACCCCCTCACTGTACCCCCCTCACTGTTACCCCCCTCACTGTACCCCCTCACTGTACCCCCCTCACTGTACCCCCTCACTGTACCCCCTCACTGTACCCCCCTCACTGTACCCCCTCACTGTACCCCCTCACTGTACCCCCTCACCCCCTCACTGTACCCCCCTCACTGTACCCCCCTCACTGTACCCCCTCACTGTACCCCCCTCACTGTACCCCCTCACTGTACCCCCTCACTGTACCCCCCTCACTGTACCCCCTCACTGTACCCCCTCACTGTACCCCCTCACTGTACCCCCTCACTGTACCCCCCTCACTGTACCCCCTCACTGTACCCCCTCACTGTACCCCTCACTGTACCCCCCTCACTGTACCCCCTCACTGTACCCCCTCACTGTACCCCCCTCACTGTACCCCTCACTGTACCCCCCTCACTGTACCCCCTCACTGTACCCCCTCACTGTACCCCCTCACTGTACCCCCTCACTGTACCCCCTCACTGTACCCCCTCACTGTACCCCCTCACTGTACCCCCTCACTGTACCCCCTCACTGTACCCCCTCACTGTACCCCCTCACTGTACCCCCTCACTGTACCCCTCCTCCTCACTGTACCCCCTCACTGTACCCCCCTCACTGTACCCCCCTCACTGTACCCCCCTCACTGTACCCCCTCACTGTACCCCCTCACTGTACTCACTGTACCCCCTCACTGTACCCCCTCACTGTACCCCCCTCCCCCTCACTGTACCCCCCTCACTGTACCCCCTCACTGTACCCCCTCACTGTACCCCCACACTGTACCCCTCACTGTACCCCCTCACTGTACCTACCCCCTCACTGTACCCCCCTCACTGTACCCCCTCACTGTACCCCCCTCACTGTACCCCCTCACTGTAACCCCCTCACTGTAACCCCTCACTGTAACCCCTCACTGTACCCCCTCACTGTACCCCCTCACTGTACCCCCTCACTGTACCCCCTCACTGTACCCCCCTCACTGTACCCCCTCACTGTAACCCCCCTCACTGTACCCCCCCTCACTGTACCCCCTCACTGTACCCCCTCACTGTACCCCCTCACTGTACCCCCCTCACTGTACCCCCTCACTGTACCCCCCCTCACTGTACCCCCTCACTGTACCCCCTCACTGTACCCCCTCACTGTAACCCCTCACTGTACCCCCTCACTGTACTCCCCTCACTGTACCCCCCTCACTGTACCCCCTCACTGTACCCCCCTCACTGTACCCCCCTCACTGTACCCCCTCACTGTACCCCCCTCACTGTACCCCCTCACTGTACCCCCTCACTGTACCCCCCTCACTGTACCCCCCTCACTGTACCCCCCCTCACTGTAACCCCCCTCACTGTACCCCCCTCACTGTACCCCCTCACTGTAACCCATCACTGTACCCCCCTCACTGTACCCCCTCACTGTACCCCCTCACAGTAACCCATCACTGTACCCCCTTCACTGTACTGTACCCCCTCACTGTACCCCCCCTCACTGTACCCCCTCACTGTACTGTACCCCCCTCACTGTACCCCCCTCACTGTACTGTACCCCCCTCACTGTAACCCCCCTCACTGTACCCCCCTCACTGTACCCCCTCACAGTAACCCATCACTGTACCCCCTCACTGTACCCCCTCACTGTACCCCCTCACCTGTACCCCCCTCACTGTACCCCCCTCACTGTACCCCCTCACAGTAACCCATCACTGTACCCCCCTCACTGTACCCCCTCACAGTAACCCATTACTGTACCCCCCTCACTGTACCCCCCTCACTGTACCCCCTCACTATACTGTAACCCCCCTCACTGTACCCCCTCACTGTACCCCCCTCACTGTACCCCCTCACTGTACCCCCTCACTGTACCCCCTCACTGTACCCCCCTCACTGTACCCCCTCACTGTACCCCCCTCACTGTACCCCCTCACTGTATCCCTCACTGTACCCCCTCACAGTAACCCCTCACTGTACCCCCCTCACTGTACCCCCCTCACTGTACCCCCTCACTGTACCCCCTCACTGTACCCCCTCACTGTACCCCCTCACTGTACCCCCCTCACTGTACTCCCTCACTGTACCCCCCTCACTGTACCCCCTCACTGTACCCCCCTCACTGTAACCCCTCACTGTAACCCCTCACTGTACCCCCTCACAGTAACCCATCACTGTACCCCCCTCACTGTACCCCCCTCACTGTACCCCCTCACTGTACCCCCTCACTGTACCCCTCACTGTACCCCCTCACTGTACCCCCTCACTGTACCCCCCTCACTGTACCCCCTCACTGTAACCCCTCACTGTAACCCCTCACTGTAACCCCTCACTGTAACCCCCTCACTGTACCCCCTCACTGTACCCCCTCACTGTACCCCCTCACTGTACCCCCTCACTGTACCCCCCTCACTGTACCCCCTCACTGTACCCCCCTCACTGTACCCCCCTCACTGTACCCCCTCACTGTACCCCCTCACTGTACCCCCCCTCACTGTAACCCCCCCTCACTGTACCCCCTCACTGTAACCCCTCACTGTAACCCCCTCACTGTACCGCCCCTCACTGTACCCCCCTCACTGTACCCCTTCACTGTACCCCCTCACTGTACCCCCCTCACTGTAACCCCTCACTGTAACCCCCTCACTGTAACTCCCTCACTGTACCCCCTCACTGTACCCCCTCACTGTAACCCCCTCACTGTAACCCCTCACTGTAACCCCTCACTGTAACCCCCTCACTGTACCCCCTCACTGTGCCCCCTCACTGTGCCCCCTCACTGTGCCCCCTCACTGTGCCCCCTCACTGTACCCCCCGCACTGTACCCCCTCACTGTACCCCCCACTGTACCCCCTCACTGTGCCCCCCCTCACTGTGCCCCCCCTCACTGTGCCCCCCCTCACTGTGCCCCCCCTCACTGTGCCCCCTCACTGTGCCCCCCCCTCACTGTGCCCCCCTCACTGTGCCCCCCTCACTGTGCCCCCCTCACTGTGCCCCCCTCACTGTGCCCCCTCACTGTACCCCCTCACTGTACCCCCTCACTGTACCCCTCACTGTACCCCTCACTGTACCCCCTCACTGTACCCCCTCACTGTACCCCCCCCTCACTGTACCCCCCCTCACTGTACCCCCCCTCACTGTACCCCCCTCACTGTACCCCCTCACTGTACCCCCTCACTGTGCCCCCCTCACTGTACCCCCCTCACTGTACACCCTCACTGTACCCACCTCACTGTACCCCCCCACACTCTGTATCCCCCTCACTGTACTCCCCATATACTGTACCCTCCCACTGTACTCTGTACCCCCACACTGTACCCTGTACCCCACCCTCACTGTACCCCACCCTCACTGTACCCCACCCTCACTGTACCCCACCCTAACTGCACCCCACCCTAACTGTACGCCACCCTCACTGTAACCTACCCTCACTGTACCCCACCCTCACCGTACCCCCCCACACACCCTGTACACCCCCACACCCCGTACCCCCTCTACACCCCGTACACACCCCGCACCCCCCAGTCACACCCCGTACACTCAAAACACCTTGCACACCACACTGAGAGAGTGAGTGACCTTGAGACACAGTCACGCATAGTGTACATACTTTTCACCACACATAGCGTCATACCATATCCTATCCACTAATACAGTGATCCTGAGTATCAGTATACACCTTATATACAACAACCACCACAACTTGCACTTATATAGCGCCCTCCTTGCAGGGTAGCGTCTCAGAGCACTTAACAGTGGCGGAGCCTTACTCCGAACCGGGCGGCGGTCGCCGTAAGTACGGTCGAATGGGAAAGTCTTCAGGTAGGACGTGAAAGAGGGATTGAGGGAGAGTGTTCCAGAGTTTTGGGGATTAGTGGTTGAAAGCACAGCACAACCTCCGATGATGGGGTGGAGGCTGCAAGGAATGAGCAGGAGGCCGGTGCCAGTCCAGCTGAGGCGCCTGATGGTGGATTGGGGAGTGAGGAGGTAGGAGAGGTAGGGAGGTGGCAGGGAGTGAATGGATTTGAACACAAGTGTAAGGACCTTGAAGCTGATCCGTTCGGTGATGGGGAGCCAGTGGAGCCTGATCAGAACTGGTGAGATGTGAGTACGGAGTTTGGTCCGGGTCAGTATGAGGGCGGCAGAGGTTTGAATGAGCTGGATCTTGTGAATGGTGGAGCTGGGGAGACTGGCGAGAATTCTGTTGGAGTAATCCAAGTGGGAGGTGACAAACGCATGCACAAGGGTTTCGGGTAAGGTACGGTTGGAGGTGGGCAACGTGGCGGAGGTTGGAAGAAAGCATTCCTGGTCAGGGACCGGATGTGGGGGAAGGAGGACAGTTGGGTGTCGAACTGGATGCCTAAGTTGTGCACTGGTTCGGTGAGTGAGGGAGAGCCCAGGGAGGTTGAGGAGTTCAGATCTGCAGGAGTGCCAAGGAGTATGGCTTCCGTCTTGTCCATATTCAGGTGCAGGAAGTTTAATAATAATAATCCTTGTATTTGATATAGCACTTTTCACATCTTCTAGATGTCTCAAAGCGCTTCACAGAATATACTGTAAAGTGAATTCACTGTATATTTTGTGGGCAAAACACGGCAGCCAATTCCACACAGCAGTGTCCCACAAACAGTCGTGAATTAAGTGGGTGTGTAGAGTAAGGAAACTTGCCCAAGGTTTCGTCCTGCTGGGTCTCTAGCTTGCCAGGTGAGTGCTCTAACCACTGAGCTACAGGACTCATCCAGGCTTTGATAAACATTGGCTGATAGAACATTGGCGGACCTGGAGTTGATACTGGAGGAGACAAAGTAGATTTGTGTGTCATCCACATACATGTGGACGTTTTCCCTGTGTCTGCGGATGACATCGCCCAGAGGGAGCATCTAGATAAGAAAAAGAAGAGGGCCAAGGTTGAAGCCCTGGGTTACCCCGCAGATGACCAGCAGGGGCAGGAGGAGAAACCATTTGCTGAGATGAAATGAAGGCGGTTGGTTAAGCAGGACTCGAACCATGCAAGTGTGGTCCCACTAAGATAGATGAAGGAGGAGAGACGATGGAGGAGGATGGCGTGGTCGACTGTGGTCGATAGATCCAGGAGGAGGAGGCTGAGGGAGTCCTGGTTACAAATAGAGAGAATGTCGTTTGTGACTTTGACAAGCCCTGTCTCTGTGCTGTGGGCAGGGTGCAAACCAGACTGCAGGGGTTCGAGGAGGGAGTGGACGGAGAGGTGTGACCGAATTGACCCGCAACAATGAGAAGGATAGGTTGGAGATGGGACGGTAGTGTGCGAGATTAGAGGGCTTGAGGGTGGGTTTTTTGAGGAGGGGGTATGATGACAACGGTTTTCAGGGGGAGTGGAACAGAGCCTGAGGAGACAGACTGGTACCACACTGTACACACAGTGACAAGGATAGTGGCACTGAGACTAAAGAGAGTGAGTGACCCTGAGTGACGGTCAATTACCCTGTAGACCTTATATACCACACACATGCACCACAGAGATAGAGAGTGAGAGTGTCACACTTCCTGCACACAGCATCCATGTCATACTCTTTTCATCCCACCCTGACAGACAAGGTATACCTTATACACCACAGAGAGAGTGAGTGACCCCTGAGACACATGCCAACCCATATGGTAGTATTCCAGTAAACGTGAGAAATGGGGACCTGACCTTTCTTTTCTCTTCTCCCTAACAGACAACCGGCTTGGTTGGGCTTGCGGTCGCCCAGAATCCTCATGAGGTATTATGTTTGAAAGTTTTTCCTCCCTATCCTGTCATATACTGTTTTACAAATTGCGAAGTTGTGCTGCCTTCAAAACTTTGACACCCAGTTCATCCAATTTAAGATTCTTCTCTTGCATCTGCAGCATTCTTAGAGGTGTCGTCCTTCGAATGAGATGTTAATCTGAGGTCACATCTGTCCTGTGCAGGTGGATATTATAGATCCCGTGGCGCTATTGGAAAAGAGAAGGGAGTTTCTCTCTTCTTGGGTCCTGGCTGACAAACCCCAACGTTTAAAAAAAAATGTTCATTCACAGTTACTGCACAATAGACAGTAAAAAAAAATTCTGTGAAGTTCTTTGAGACGTCGCAACAACGGGATTGAGCGCTGTGTTAAACGTAAGCATAATTTACGTTATTCTTTTGCAGAGACTGAGGATCCTCTACGCTCGGATCCTGGGAGCCTTGCAGGAGATGCCCAAGGAGGCAGGCTACAGAAAGTACACTGAACAGATTGTCAACGATAGATTGAACCTGGTGCAGTCGGTACGTTGGGTGAAGTTCATTTAACCTATTTTAATAGGCTGGGATGGTTTGAATTGGCTTAAATTGTAACTCAGAAGAGTGGTTGAGGCCAGGGCTCTGGAACTCCGTCCTGGAGTCCCTCTGATTTGCTCCCTCCCTCACTTATTTCAATGTCCATCTCAACATGTAACTCTTTGACTCTGGTCATCTTTTCCCTCCCCACCCTCTCTTGGCTTCTAACCCCAGCTCAGTGAAGCCTATGGGATATCCTCTTGATGTGAAAGGAACTGTAAATGTAAATTTATATTGTATAGTTATTCAAGAAACGGCAAGATGCTGTAATGGAATGATATCTGGGGGTGGGGTGGTAGTTGAATTTTCAGGATGACTTAGTAATTATTCCAAATGATCATGCAAGCTGGATCAAAAGAGGACTGTAATGCATAAGGGAAACCATGAGGGGATGTGGTAAAAAGTGGGATTTAAGGTAAAAAGTGATTTAGAAAGACGAGCAGTGATGGGCTAAACTGCCCCCTTTTTAAGTTTGGCACAGTGGTAGCAATCTCTCTCGAGTCAGAAGGTTGTTGGTTCACACCAGGATTCAAACTCACATTCCAGGCTGACCCTCCGATGCTTTGCTGGGGGAGCGCTGCAATGTCGCAAATGCCATCTTTTGGATGAGACATTAAGCCGAGCTAACTTCTATCTGTCAGGACATTAAAAATCCCATGGCACTATTCGAAAAGAAAAGGGAGTTTCTCTCTCCCAGTGCCATGGCCAACAATCTCCCAGAAAAAATTGGTCATTCATTTCATGGCTGTTTATGGTACATTGCAATGCCCAATGGGCTGCCGCGATTGCCTACAAATACGCAGTCACTGACTTCATAGTAAATCCTATGAAGCTCCTTGAGACATCCTCCCGACATGATAAGGCGCTGTGCCAAATGAGGATTATAAAATTTCTTTGTGTTTCATATCCAAGCCTTTCTTGTGATCTCTTGACCTGTGCTGTATGTTGCAGGAGAAAGATGTGGAAAAGCTAGAGGGAAAACTCAACTGTGGGCAGATTGAAGAAGTCATTTTCCAGGTACGGAGTGTTCCTGGAGCATTTGGAGCCTTATGTGCATGTGTTTACTGCAATCGTTGATCTTTCTTTCTGCTGCGATAATAATAAAATTGGCCACTCACTTCATAGTTGTTTGTGGGCAATTGCTCTGTGTAAATGGGCTGATGCGTTCACCTACAAATACAGAATCATTGCACTTTAAGTGTATCTCGTGAAGCGCCTTGAGACTTCGACCTGAAGTGAAAACCTGTGTCAAATGTAAGGATTAATACGTTTTGTCATGTTGGTTAGGATGAGCTGCCTCGCCCTTGAGGGCCTCCTTATACATTGAAAAAATTCCCTTCTAAACAAGGAAAGAGCTGCTTTCCCTCTCCCAATAATCTGGTCGTAAGGCAGCTATGGTTCCATAGCTTCTTTATATGCACTTGCTAGGTCAGTCCATAGCACTATCACTTCTGGGTCAGAGGTTGTGGGTTTAAGATTCCTTTTGGGATTTTGAGTTCACTGTTCAGGCTTACATAGAGCAATACTGGGAAACATTGCAATGTTGGAAGCCTTATGTACCTATTCACCCCCCCTGCAAACCCATTCATTTGCATCGGAGATGTGAGCACAAAATACTCTGTGTGCATGCTTGAAGTTGTGCAAATTGGTTTGAGGTTACTAAGGACTCAGAGAGGAAAAAGGCAGATTGAAAGAGTTAGCAAGAGAGGTATAGAGAGATTGAAAGGGAGAGAGGAGCTGGTTGATGGAACAAGTTTTTATTTGGCACTGAAAATGATTTGTATTGTGTGTGATGTCCAATCATCCACACTGTCCTCTTAACCGCAAATGGGGCCGGTGCTCACCAGTAAGAGAACCATACTTGAGAGCAATCAGCTGTGAAGATCTTTGCGTCCCTTCGACTTTAAAGTTTCTATATCAAATGCAATGATCAACAACAACATCTTGCATTTATATAGCACACTTCACGCGGAACAGCATTTCAGAGCACTTAAACGATGGTGCAAAGAAATTTCTTGATCAAAACTGGGGCGACCTCAGTCGAATATAATACATAATTTGATATAATTTGGTATTAGATATAATACATAATTACCAGGGATCACATATTCCCTTGAAAAATAAAAATACCACGGGAAAAGTGGTTTAATCCTGGCTACCTAGAGAATTAGGGAAATATAAAATTAAAAGAAGAGGCCTATAATACTGCCAAAACGAGCAGTAAACCTGTGGATAGGGAGGGCTTTAGACATCAGCAAAGGAAAACCAAGAAACTGATTAAGAGGGAGAAAATGGAATATGAGAATAAACTAGCTAGGAACATAAAGACAGATTGTAAGAATTTTTACAAGTACTTAAAGAGGAAGAGACTATCAAAAGTGAATATGGGCCCATTGCAGGCAGAGACAGGAGAAATTGTAATGGGGAATAAAAAAAAAGCAGAGTCATTAAACGATTATTTTTCTTCAGTCTTCACGTTAGCGGACACTGAAAACTTACCAAAAATAGGTGGGAATCTGGAGGCTAATGTTACTGTCAGTAATGTCAGTAAAGCAATAGTACTAGAGAAATTGATAGGATTAAAAACCGATAAATCCCCTGGACCTGATGGCCTGCATCCTAGGGTTTTTAAAAGAGGTGGCTGCAGAGACAGTGGATGCTTTGTTTTTGATCTTACAAAATTCTCTGGGTTCTGGAATGGTGATTGGAAGGTCGCAAATGTAACGCTGATATTTAAGAAGGGTGGGAGACAAAAAATGGGAAGCTATAGACCAGTCTGACATCAGTGGTAGGAAAAATTCTAGAGTCCTTAATTAGGGACGTCGTCGTGGGGTACTTAGAAAATCATAACATGAATAGGCAGAGTCAACATGGCTTTACGAAAGGGAAATCATGTTTAACAAATCTTATAGAGTTTTTTGAGGATGTAACTAGCAGGTTAGTTAGGGGGGAATCAGTAGATGTGGGGTATTTGGATTTCCAGAAGGCATTCTACGGTGCCACAAAAAAGGCTGTTGCATAAGATTAGAGCCCATGGAATTAAAGGCAATATATTAGCATAGATTGGAGAGTGGCTAACAGGAAAAAAACAGAGAGTAGGGATAAACAGGACCTTCTCAGATTGGCAGGATGTGACAAGTGGAGTGCTACAAGGATCAGTACTTGGGCCTCAATTATTTACAGTCTATATCAATGATTTAGATGAGGAAATAGAACTTAATTCGCAGACGATACGAAGATAGGTGGGAGAGAAAGCTGTGAGGATGACACACGAAGAATGCAAAGGGAAATAGACAGGCTAAGTGAGTGGGCAAGAAGGTGGCAGATATAATGTGGGGGAGTGCAAAGTAATTCACCTAGGTTATAAAAATAGAAAAGCGGATTTTTTCTAGAGGGGGAGAGACTAGGTAGTGTTAGTGTTCAGAGGGATTTGGGTATCCTTGTACACCAGTCACAAAAAGTTAGTGTGCAGGTACAGCAAGCAACTAGGAAGGCTAATGCCATGTTGGGGTTCGTTGCAAAAGGGTTAGAGTACAAGAGTAGGGATGTTTTGCTGCAGTTGTATAATGCCTTGGTGAGACCGCACCTAGAATATTGTGTGCAGTTTTGGTCTCCTTATTTAAGAAAGGACATATACTTGCCTTAGAGGGGGTGCAGTGTAGATTCACTAGGTTGGTTGCTGGGATGAGGGGGTTGACCAATGAGGATAGGTTGAGTAAACTGTTTCCCCTCGTTGGAAAGTCTAAAACTAGGGTTCATAGTCTCAAGATTATGGGTCAGCCTTTTCAAACTGAGTTGAGGAAACATTTCTCCACTCAGAGGGTAGTGAATTTGTGGAATTCTCTACCCTAGGAGGCTGTGGATCCTTGAACATATTCAAGACTGAGTTTGATAGATTTCTGAAGGATAGAGGGATTAAGGGATATGGGGCTAGAACGGGTAAATGGAATTAGGTTAGAAGATCAGCCATGATCTTATTAAATGGCGGGGCAGGCTTGAGGGGCTGAATAGCCTACTACTGCTCCTACGTTTTATGGTCTTATGGAATCATAGGAATTTACAGCCAAATCGGCCGATTAGGTTCTCACCGGCTCTCAGAGTAACCTCTGTCCTGTCCCAATTCGATCGTTGCCTGTTGATTTCCCTCTTGAAACCTACTGTGAGTTTGCTTTTTTTATCAGTGCTCCACTTTTCAGCTGGGTTTCCCCACCAGAGCACTCTGGCTTTTGATTCTAGCATTTCTTTTCTGAGCTGGGGGAGGGGTAAAGTGGGGGTTAGGCATTTTGTGCTGCAAAATTCTCAAGCATTCGTTTCGCCTGAAGCATCACGAGCAGCCCACAAACCATCCAATCTTAGGACAATGAGCATTCTCTCCTCAGTCAGACCTGACCGCAGTCTCCCAGCATAATCTGCTGCATCCAATCGATTGCACACCAATCAAGTGTGTTCAAAGCCTCTGAATCCAGACTCCAGCATAGTACAACACACACTCTGGGGATCCCTACCCTTGGATCTTACCAGGCACTTAATATTGTCTGAGATTAGGTAAGCAGGATAGGTCCCTCCAGGGAGAGAGTGTACATTCCGTTCCAGTCATGGCGAATTTCTATGTGCATGAAATTCTGGTTTGTTTGGATACTATAAAGCATTATGTTGGGATGCCATGTGAGTCAGACACCCGACTGCCCCAAAAAATCCCAATCCTGATTATCTTATTTGAATTACAGGCTGAGAGTGAATTGAACCTGGCCCGGAAAATGGCTCAGTGGAAACCCTGGGAACCCTTAATAGAAGAACCCCCGGAAAATCAGTGGAAATGGCCAGTTTAAACAACGGCTCCTTCAACGCACAACCAGCCTGAAGCTGCCCGAATTTCACCATTAAAATGAATCTCTGCAACGGTCAACATGTGCTGTCCGCTTTTTATTTTCAATTGGCTTTCCCTACTTCCCCCATCCCCAGGCTACAAAATTCACCCGGATCAACCCCCACCCGGATCAATCCACTCCCCCCACACGCACTTCACCCCCATCGTCGCCTGGTTTACGCTGCCCCTCCTCCAACCTGTCACCGATTGGATGAATTTCAAGCTCCTCACCCTCACGTATAAAAGCCTCCACATGTTCTCACCTCCCAATCTCTGATCTATTCCTTTCCCATTCCTCTGCTCGCCCCTTCACTCAGCTAACACAGGATTGATGCTCACTCCGCGCTACCATCAGTAACTAAGCCTTCAGTCACTCCGCCGCTAGCTTTTGGATTAACTTCCTTTTGTCTCTCCACATCAGCCCCTCTCAATCGATCTTTAAATCCTACCTTAAAACCTACCGCTTCGACCCCACCTTTGGTTCACCTTCCACTCCCGGTTCTCACTGGCTAGGTGTCAAATCCTGCCACAGTGAAGCGCTCGGAAATATTCCCCCACCTGAAGGGCCCAGTAAGTTGTTACTGGCTGTTTCAGTTTCTATCCTCTAAACGTTGGAACGCTACCTTTTCAAATGTGTCTTTCTTACCCCCACCGCCACCTCGCTGGCTCGGTGTCCAACCCGATCCCTGTGAAATGCTCCGAAGATGTTCCCCGACGTGAAGAGCTCTATCCAAATACAAGCACCTATTGTGGCTGTTTCATGATCAAATTCCATTTATTTGACGTTCTCCAGCCAATGGTATCAAGCCCATCGTGATTGCTATGTTTCAGGTAGATATTGAGCGAACGTTAAACAATTCCATGATACTATTTGAGAAGAGAAGCGAGTTTCTCCTGGTTTGACAACCAATCCCCCCCGATAAAATTGGTCGCTGTTTGTAGACCTTTCCTGTGCATTGGATGACAACTGAGTTTGCCAACAAATACACAATCTATACTGTAACTGTTACATTGAACTCTACAGATGCCTACAATGTTATTCTGTTTAGCAGTATTCGAGTTGTATTCACTGCGCTTTCACCATGTTCCACAGTCCCCTTCACTACCCTTCACTAACAGGACTTTGGAGCTGAACTGGCCAATCAACCCATCAAGCAGGTTCTGCAAGATTACAAAATCATAGCAGATGTTTAATTCCATATGTTTTATACCCTTATGATGTCAGCCTGGCTCAGTTGGTTGCACTCTGAGTCAGAAGTGTATGGGTTCAGGCGTCACATTGGAACTTGGAGCTCACACTGAAACTCCAGGGCAGCGCTGCTTTGTCAGAAATGCCATCCTTCAGGTTAGATTTTGAATCAAGGTCCCATCTGTGTCTGTTTAGGAAGATGTTAAAGATCCTGTCTCGCAATTGGAAAAAAGGGAGTTTCTCCTGGTGTCTTGGCCGACAATCCCCCAGATAAAACCAGATATTCACTTTGTGGCTGTTTCTGGGACACTGCTGTGGGCAAATTGACTGGAACATAGGAACAGGAGGAGGCCATTCAGCTCTTCGAGTCAGTTCTGCCATTTAATTAGATCATGGCTGATCTGTACCTCAACTAATTCTTTCAATTCCAATTTCCCACTTTCTCCCCATATCCCTTAATGACCCTTAATGACCCCTGACCTATTAAAAATCTATCAATGGTGCAGACGGACTGTTCCATCCACCTGCACATGCACAGTCACTACACTCAAATTTGGTGAGATTTTGATATTTTGATGTGATTTTAAGAGCTTTTAAAATTACTTCCCTCCCCCACTCCCTCGGCTCCCACCATAACTCAGGTGCACATCTGGCACTGAAATGTTTCAAGACATCCTCCCAATGCGAAAGGTCCAATGTGAATGTAACTTGTTATTGAGCACATATAAAGTAATAAAGAGTCAGTAGCCGCCCCCCCCCCCCACCCCGTGTCCTAAGTCTCTGCATATAAGCATCTCGAGATTTTGCCTGTACGCCTAAGCAGCGTGTTCCTCTGTCAATGACTAAAGTTCCTCATTCTCTATCCTTTCCTCCTCTCCCCACGCTGTTGTGTGTTGAGTGTCAGTGTTATGCAGACTCTGCTGCAGACAGGATCAGAGTTTGGAACCTGGAAGTTGGTGGTGGTTACGTGCCCGTTGCTGGGAGACGGCTGACAACAGCACAAGCCCTGGAGACGGGGTGAGAGACAGGCCCTGTTCTGCCGGACTCCAGCCCACTGGCTGCCAAACCTCCTGCTTCCCTTTGACGGCTGTGATACGGGGATTGCCTCTGCGCAGAGCACCTGCAGTCCGGTCACTTCATTTAGTTTTGATTCCAAAAGCGATTAAAACTTCAGGTGAGTCAATTTATTGAACCGAACGTTTTGTCAACACTTTGTTCTGTTATTGTTTAAGCCAGTTGTATGTCCCTCCCTCTCTCCCTGAATCAGGTTGTGTCCTGGTTCAGGGTCTGTCTCGACATGATTCTTTGACTGGGCTTTGGGTTATCTTTCGCCTCCCACCCCCAACTCGGACGCCAAGCCGAGGCTGTTCAGCGTCTCAGTGAGAAAGCTCTTGTGTAAATGTAAATTGATACTGTGTTGTGGGAGGACTCTCTGTCTCTGAGCACACCGGTCTCCCGGTTAAGCTTCATATGTTTTCCAGTCTCTCTGATCTCCTCCTGCCCCGCTCCTCCATCTCGTACCCACTCGTCTGCCTGCCTGCCTCGCTCTCTCTCATGGATGTGGAACGCTCTGTGCTAAAGGCACAGTTAATTGTGAGTTTAAGGAAGGAAGTTGACAAGTATATGAAAGGTAGAGGTTTGAAGTTATATGGGGATAGGGCAGGACGAGAGATGAAGATTGAATGGACGGCTTGGTCTGAGAGCTGGTGCAGACTCAATGGCGCTCAAAACTTCTACGGTTCTGTGATTCTCAGGATTTAACTTTAGATTTGTTTTTAATTTTGAAAAATAAGGTAAATGGCGGACGAAGAGGAAGGAGGCGAGCAGTCATTGGCACAGGAGTCAGTGGATGTACCCCCAGAGTCTGATCAAGCAGCCAGCAATGAAAGAAAGGAGCTTGTCGATGGGGGAGAGGCTGGGGCTACAGAGGGGACAGAGCAGGCAAGTGGAGCAGAGCAGATAGGAGAGGCAGAAAGAGAGTCTGAGGCCACAGAACAAGTGACTGAGGCAACAGGTGGTGCGGCGGGTGAGGATGAGAAGACTGAGGTAGAGGGCAGGGAGACTGAGGGAGAGGACAGGGAGAGTGAGGGAGAGGGCAGGGAGACTGAGGGAGAGGGCAGGGAGACTGAGGGAGAGGGCAGGGAGACTGAGGGAGAGGACAGGGAGGCTGAGGGAGAGGACAGGGAGGCTGATCAAGAGGACAGTCAAGCTAAGGGAGAGGACAAGGAAGCTGAGGGAGAGGGCAGGAAGCCTGAGGCAACAGAGGGGGAGACTGGGGCAACAGAGGGGGAAACTGGGGCAACAGAGGGGGAGACTGGGGCAACCGAGGGGGAGACTGGGGCAACAGAGGGGGCAACAGATGGAACAATGGAAGCAGTACAGACAGTGAAGGATGAACCAGTGCCCAGGGTTGTCGTATTGGATCTGCCTGGTATTTCCGGATGTGATGGTAAGTAACTGTACCTACAAATACTTTCCCTTTTCCTGTTCATTAGATCACAAGATTGTTTATGATGAAGAAGAACGTTTGGTCTGTTTGAACTCATTACCTCCAGCAAACCCATCGAACCAACTTCCCATTCTTCCTCCGGCCTCTTCCCAATCACCCTGTGCCAAACTTTGTTCTCCTCGATTATAATAATAATAGTAATAATAATAATCCTTGCATTTGATATAGCGCTTTTCACGTCGGGAGGACGTCCCAAAGCGCTTCACAGAACACACTGTAAAGTGAATTGACTGTATATTTGTGGGTGAACCGGCAGCCAATTGCACACAGCAATGTCCCACAAACAGTCGTAGATTGAAAATGACCAATTTATTATTTTTTGTTTTGGAGGGATTATTATTAGATGTGTGGAGTAAGGAAACTTTCCCAAGGTTTAGCCTTTCGTGGAATTGAACCCAGGTGTCTCGCTTGCAAGGCGAGTGCTCTAACCACTGAGCTACAGGACTCCACGATCTCTCTGCTGCCTCATTTAACCCAGTATGATTCGTCCCCACTTCTCCCCTCTGCTCCACCTTCACAGTTTTGTCCTCTCATGTTTCACTCTTACCTAGCCCAGCATGTTTTATATCCCCGCCTCATTTTCCCCCCCATTGGCCCCCCAACCCTATCAGTCCCACCATAATGGGCTGAGCTTTCATCCATTCTTCAACCTGCACTTCACCCCCTCTTGCTTTTATCTCTGCTGACTTCTCCTCCCTCCTCTCCTGTCACAACCTCTCCCTCCACATTCACTCTGCCACCCACGTACCCAGCCACCCACTTGACTTGGTGATCACATGGGGGCTCAGCCTCTCGGATCTCACCATCACCGACAAAGCCATCTCGGACCACTACTTCATCTCAAAGCACTGTTCAATCCTTCTCCTCACCGCCACCCAACCCGTTTCCATCTCCTACCGCTCCTGGAAAAAAAGCTCCCTTCATTCCCTCTCCGGAGTCATCTGAACTCCTCGCCCCCTGGGATTCCTCCCGCATTGACTTATCCTCCTCAGTCATACTCCTCCACAACTCCCTCTCCACCACTCTCAATCTCCTTGCCCCTCTCACCTCCCGAATCACCTCCTACTCACAAAATTCACTCTGGTACACCAGCAACCTCCACTTCCTCAAGACTGGTGCATCCCACCAAACTCACCTGGCTCAAATTTAATTTAACGGTCCATCAGCAGATCTGGCTGGACCACATCAAAACATACCGCTCCGCCCTTGCCTCCACTAAATCGTCCTTCTACTCCAAGGACAACTCCAGGCTCCTCTTCTCCATCACCACTTGGCTTCTCCGCCCACTCTTATGCCTAGCCCATCCTCTCCTCCAATTCCAACTGCGAGATGCTGGATTTCCTCAAGATCAAAATCGAGGGGATCCGCTCAGCTGCCTCTGCCCTCCCAGCCGCTAACCCCTCCCCATCTCCCCCTCATATTCTGGCCCCTATCCATCCCTCCCTCCACACCTTTGAACCTGTCTCCTCCTCCCATCTCACCACCATTGTAACCCACATAAAACCCACCACCTGCTGTCTCGACCCCATCCTTACCTCTCCTCTTATCTCCCAGTCTGCATCCTTGCCCCTCTACTCACAGGCATCGTCAACCTCTCCCTGTCCACTGGCACCTTTCCCACCCGCTTAAAAACAGCCGTCATCACCCCTATCCTCAAAAACCTTCCCTGGACCCATCCCTGCTCTCAAATTACCACTCCATCTCTAACCTCCCTTTGCTTTCCAAGGTCCTTGAACTTGTCGTTGCTTCTCAGTTTAGCTGCTTCCTCTCCCGCCACTCCCTCTACAAACTCCTCCAATCAGGTTTCCGTGCTGCACACAGTACAGAAGTAGTCCTGGTCAAAGTGATAAATGACATTCTGTCCATCTGCAACCAGGGCTCCCTCTGTCTCATCCTCTTTGACCTCACTGGTGCGTTTGATGCTATTCTCCTCTACCATCTCTCTCCTCACCTCGACCTTCATTGTTCTGTCCTTGAATGGTTCAGATTCTACCTCTCGCACCGTCTCTACTTTGTGTCTACAAACAGCATTCTCCTCCAGCCCCTGCACTGTCTCGTGCTGCGTTCCTCAGGGCTCTGTCCTTGGTTTTTTTCCTCTTCAACCTGTACATGCTCCTTCTTGATGACATCATCTGTATACATGGGTCAACTTCCACATGTATGCGAATGATACCCACCTCTATCTATCTGCCTACACTCTCAACTCCAGGTCCCTGATGTCCTGACAGCATGTCTATCAGATATCAAGTCCTGGATGAGAGCTAACTTTCTACAGTTGAACGTCAACAAGACCGAGGCTCTCCTGATTGGCTCCCGTCAGTGTTTCCACACCTCAGGCGCTGACAGCATCACCATCCATGGATGCACACTGAGACAGTCAGCAGCCTTTCTCCCCATATCTGTGTCATGACCCGCTTTGCCTTCCTCCAACTCTGCTCATCTCACCAACTCCCTGCTTGTCGGCCTTCCCAACCCTTCCACCCACAAGCTGCAGATCATCCATAACTCTGCAGCTGGTGTCCTCGCACCCGGTTCCATGGCCCCAACAACCCCACACCCCCCCGACTTTCACTGGTTCCCCTTCCCTCAGAGGATAGAGTTCAAAATCCTCATTCTCGCCCTGCCCCCTCATCCCTTAGTGACCTGCTAACCCCTCAATAACCTGTGTGCTTCCTCCACTCAGCAAGCTGTGTCCTGCTCCACGTCTACCGCCCGGTCCAACCCACCATTTGCGGTCGGGTCTTCAACCTCTCTGCCCCCACCCTTTGGATCTACATCCCACATTCCCTTTGCCTCATCTCTTCCCTTGCTTCCTTCAAGGACATCTTCAACTGTGCCTTCGGCCAGCCTGCTACCCTCCCTTATCCCAAAGCCCCCCATCCCTCCTCGGGTAGAAATCCCTGACTGTCCAGAGAGTCTCTAACCTCAGCCCCTATGCCTTGCCCCCTTTCTCCCTTGCCCCCTCTCTCCTTTGCCCCCTTTATCCCTTGCTCCCTCTCTCCCTGCTTTCAGACCTGGCTTAAGGCCTTTCTTTTTGACTGCTCTTTCAGTCTCCCCTTCACCCCTCTCCTAGCTAATGATACCCCATCCTGAATTAGCAATTGTGAAGCTCTTTGAGGCACCCTATAGCCTAAAATATGCTAAGTGCCTTTTCAAATCAGGGGGACATCTCAAAGTATTTGCAGGCTAATGTAGCAGTCAGTTTGCACGCAGCAACTTCCCACAAGTGAGTGAGTTACCAATTTTATCTTGGGGATTGTTGCCAAGGGCACTGGGAGAGAGAGACTCTCTTCTCTTTTCCAAACATTTACCCACAAAATACAGTCACTAGACTATACAATATATCCCGTGAAGTGATTTGAGATGTCTTGCTGAGTTGATCAGGCACTATATCAAATGCAAGGATTATAATAATAACTGAGCGGGGCTAACACAGATGCTTCGGATGCTAAAGTTGCAGACAAGCTGCGTTCCACCACCTCATTTGATGCAGTCAAGGGGTTACTCAGACTCAGAGGGTGGAGAGGGGAGGGACAGTATGAACATATCTGCTTTATGCAAAGGGTGGCTAAGAACAACACCACCAAATTTAGATTTATACTGTTCCTTTCACGTCAAGAGGATGTTGAGGGTTTGCACCCGAGCTGGGGGATAGATTCAAAAGGGTGGATTCCAATGAGGGTGGGGGCCAAGGGGGGTGGGTGACAATGGGGTTGGAGCCACGAGATGGATGCCAAGGGGATGGGGTGGGAATATGACTGAACGCAAAGAGGAAGGTCTTGAGACAGCCCTGGAAGGAGACAAGGGAAGGGACAAGGCAGAGGGGCTCCGGGATTGAGTTCCATAGGTTGGGGGCAGAAAGACTACAACAACAACAGCTTCCATTTATATAGTGACCTTCACATGGGAGTGCTTGACAGTGGTGGAGTCTGACACCGAGCCAGAGGGAAGGGTGAGGTTACCGTAAGCACGATCAAAAAGGAAGATCTTTAGGCGGGATTTGAAAGTGGGGAGAGAGGGGGCAAGTCGGAGGGATTGAAGAAGAGATCCAGAGTTTCGGGGAGAAGTAGCTGAAGGCAAGGCCACTGATGGTGGAGCGGAGGGCACGAGGAACAAACAGGAGGCTGGAACCAGCCGAGCGGAGGCAGTGGGTGGTAGTAAGCAGATTGGATAGGTAGAGCGTGCAAGAGCATGATGGCATTTGAAAACAAGTGAGAGGATCTTGAAATTGATCCGTTTGGTAATTGGGAGACAGTGGAGCCTGGGAAGAACTGATGTGATGGGGTACGGAGTTTGTGTGGATGAGTATCCAGGTGGCGGAGTTTTGGATCAATTTAATTTTGTGTGTGGTGGAGCTGGGGAGACCAGCGAGGAGGGCATTGGAATAGTCCAACTGAAAGTAACTAAAGTGGCTAAAGAACTGACTGCCAATGGTGGAGCAGGCAGGGCGGGGGATGTGGAAGAGGCCAGTGCCCACTGAGCAAATGGAAAGAGCAAATGGGTGGAACAGTGACCGGGGAGGTGGATCTTGGGAAGTCTCAAGGGGAGGATGAGTATTGAGAATGTTGATATTGAGCTAAATGAAGCCAGAATCATATCACCATTTTCAAGGTGCTATTTGTCTTTACAAACTGAAGGCAAATGCTTTCTCCTTTCTGCCGCCCAGAGATCGACACCTTGGAATGCCCTGAATCAGCGAGTCCTCCAATGAGCTGTGAGGATCTGCAGAAGATACTGGAGGAGCAAATGCGGCAGCTACGAGAGTCGGGAACAGTGTTCACCGTGTTTCCAGGTAACTGTGAGTGACACCATTCCTGAGGTTACAGGTAACTGTGAGTGATAGCATTCCCGAGGTTACAGGTAAGAACATAAGAACATAAGAATTAGGAGCAGGTGTAGGCCATTCGGCCCCTCGAGCCTGCCCCGCCATTTGATAAGATCATGGCTGATCTTCAGACCTAACTCTAATTACCTGCCCTATCCCCATATCCCCTAATCACTTTATTTTTTAAAACATCTATCAGTCTCAGCCTTGAAGATGTTCAAGGACTGAGCATCTACAACCTTCTGGGGTAGTGAATTCCATAAAGGAGGGTGGCCGAAGGCATGGTTGAAGAGGAGGACCTTGAGATGTCCTTGAAGGAAGCAAGGGAAGAAGTGAGGCAAAGGGAATGTGGGATATAGATCCAAAGGGTGGGGGCAAGAGAGGCTGAAGACCCGACCGCCAATGGTGGGTTGGACCGGGCGGTGGATGTGGAGCAGGACACAGCTTGCTGAGTGGAGGGAGCGCACAGGTTATTGAGGGGTTAGCAGGTCACCAAGGGATGAGGGGGCAAGACGAGAATGAGAATTTTGAACTCTATGGGAGCCAGTGAAGTTGGGGGAGTGTGGGATTGATGGGGCCACGGAGCCGGGTGTGAGGATACCAGCTGCAGAGTTGTGAGTGACAGCGTTCCCGAGGTTTACAGGTAACCATGAGTGACAGCGTACCCAAGTTTACAGGTAACCGTGACTGACAGGGCTCCCGAGGTTACGGGTAACCTGGACCAGACTGTATCCTCTGGTTCAGTGTTTGGGGAAAGCTTGGAGGATTCTTCAATCGCAATCTGATCCAAACCCACACAGCAGCTTCCAGGCAGCTCATCGTGTGAAGACTTTGAGACATTTTAACAAAATGCATGAAATGCAGGCGAGGTTATGAGCAAGAGAAGGCCAGTCCGATGTTTTATTGCTGGCCGAGGTTAGTCTGAACGTGATTGTTTGTGTGTATCTAATCAGAGCAGCCTGCAGAATACACCAGGCTCAGCTGAGATATATAGAATCCGAGAGAGGTATGACTGAGAGGTGTTTAATTGGGATAAGACAGCGATTGTAAATCTGTGACAGGCATTGGGTATAAAAGATTAAATGGGATTCAAAAGGTAAATAATTTAATAATGCACCAAGATAATAGAACAAGAGGTCACAGGTTGGGAATTGTAAAGGGCAATTTCAGGACAGATTCCAGGAAGTCTTTTTTTTCTGCCATAGGATAATTAATGACAAACATTGTATTTTTCCAATGACATGCAGGAATGAAATCAACTGTTGAGCCCAAGAAGGAGACATGTGTGCCGGCGGACAAGAGCTTTCATCCATTCACTATCGTAAGAGATGTCTCACCCGCAGGTGAGGACATTCATGTGGAGAGAGAGGGGGGAGGTGACCAGATTAAAGTCGAGTGTTGTTATTTTCACATTCCGCAAGTCCTTTCGGTCATCTTTCCTGTCCCTCGGCTCCCACCCCCAGCTCAGTTGCCCAGTGTCAAGCTCTTGGAAATGTCCTATCGTGAAAGACACAGTACAATTGTAAATTATATTTAGAAAAGATTTAGAAGGAATGTAATGCAAGGACTCTCGGTCCAAACAGTACGTGCTGGCATTTATATTCTACACAATCCCCCTAGTCACTACAAGGTAATTTAGGAGGAACTATTTCACCCAGAGAGTGGTGAGATATTGTGTTGTACTGTGCTTCGAGACATTATTCTGTGTGAAGGGTACTCTATAAGTGTATATTTGTACTCTATTGTTGTATTTCTGTGTTTTTCCTGCAGGCCTAGTACTCCCCACGCCGTCTATAATCTGTGGTCTGGATCAGCTACCGATAGCATCTACTGCCGACAGAGATTTGAAGCTGAAAACAGTGATCCAGTCATATGCTGGCATCCTCAAGGACACAGTGGTGGATGAATGCGTCACAGCAACAGGTACCCAGCCATGTTAGGAGATGCCATTTCACTCTTGCTTTGCCAGCGCAATGGGATGGAGAGCACCTTTGCATTTCATTTCTGTATCTGAATCAGTGTGGAATCAATTAGGTGACTGTCCTGCTTGGGGAGGAGGTAAGCGGGGCTTCTTCGGAGCTGAACTGGTTCGAAGGTGACATGCTTGGCAACGGAATGTCAGAATCGAGCCAGCCCTTTGAGATAGTATCTAGTCTGCTTCCTGAAACAGACAGGTCTGCAGTATTCCAGAGTACTGCTGATGACAGCACAGCCAGCCTGGTTCATCAGCAGGATCTGGAAGGGCAGATCAGTCACTGGGGGCAGGGAGTCACCCGACTCAGCTCCCGTTATCGCTGTGAGCCAAAGCCCTAATGGTTAGGGTGGTCCTAGCTGGACAAGCAGCAGGAAAGTTTGCCAGACAGTGCTCCCAATGGCAAGTTATGTGGTTTTAGCTTGTTAGACTCCAACAAGTATCCCAATGCACACTTTGAGGTCCCCAAGCCTTGGTTCTTGCCAACCTGCACCCCAATACTGACTGACAATCCCCCAGATAAAATTGGGCATTCACTTCATGGCTGTTTGTGGGACATTGCTGTGTGCAAACTAGCTGCTGCCTTCGCCCACAAATACACACTCACTCCACTTTGCAGTATACCCTGTGGAGCACTTTTGAGATATGATAAGGCGACAATCAAGTTTTTCGTCTCTTGTTCTCCACCCAAGTTAAAGTGGTGCTGCTTCCTGATGAGCACGTCATGACCCTGGCCTTTCCCATCTGCTCCACCACGGGGAAACTCAAGGAGCGCTTCGGCAAGGAGCTGAAAATACCACCACGGATGCTGAAATTAACGTACAATTGTAAGTCTGAATCGAAATGAGAATAATGTCATGACAACAACCCTAGTGTTTGTGGGTCAGCCTGGCTCAGCCATTCGCACTCTCGCAATCCTCTTCCATCCCTCCGCCTTGTCCCTTCCTTCCCCATCTTCAGGTCCCGCCTCAAGACCTTCTTATTCGACCTTCATTCAAAACCTTGCCTTCATTCAAAACTCACCTGCACGAAACTCCGCTCCCCGATCATTCAGTTCTTGCCAGACTGTACTGGCTGCCTATCCCAGAGAGGATCGATTCCAAGATCCTCACCCTTCCCTCCCGGCTCGGTGTCATGCTCCGCCACTGTCAAGCGCTCTGGTACACTACCTGTGTGAGGGGCGCAAGTGGAGTCAGAAAGTTGTGGGTTCAAGCCCCAAGTCGGGACTTTGAGCACACAATCTATGCGGATGCTCTAGTGCAGTACTGAGGGACACTGTATTGTCAGTGGTGCCTTCCTTTGGATGAAATGTTAATCCGAGGTCCCGTCTGTGCCTGTTCAGGCGGATGTTAAAGATCTCACGCCACTCTTGGAAAAGGGCAGGAAGTTTCTCTCTCCTGGTGTCCTGGTCAACAATCCCCTCCCAAATAAAATGAGTCACTTCTAGATTATTTGTGGGATATTGCTGTGTTCATCACCAACACAATACACAGTCACTACACTTTGCAAGTATAGGCTGTGAGGCGCTTTGAGACGTCCTCGCGATGTGAAAGGCTGTATCAAATCTAAGGATTATTGTTACAATGGTCTGCTCCTTGGTCTCATGTTAAACAGATGATCTGAAACTTTTGATCGGAAACTTTGACTTAAACTTTACTCCGTCTTGGAATGTCTGATCAAGGTTTAAGTTAGACAAGACACTCCCCACCAGGAGGGTGACGAGACACTCCCTACCAGGAGGGTGCCAAATAATGCACGTTGTAGTTGTATGAAGCTGCTCATGTACCTTTTCTCTTTGAATGTGTTGCAGCCAAAACAGTCAACGATTCCCAAACACTGGTGGACTTGGGAGTGCGACCCCACGGAGCATTCCAGCTCGAATTGTCATCCATCAGCCCCTTACACTTTCCCATCAAGCCAATCCGCCCTCAGCAGTTTTACACCTCGGATATCATAACAGTCAGAGTCATCAGAGGTAACCTCAGGCATTTTTCCTACTCAGCTCCCGTTAACCCTGCAAGCCAAAGCCCTAAAGGGTAGGGTGATCCTAGCTGGACAAGCAGCAGGAAAACATGGCAGACAACAATATCAACGACAAGCTATGTGGGTTTAGCTGGTTAGACTCCAGCAGTTATCCCAATGCACACCTGGGGTCCCAAAAACCTTGGCCATTGCCATCTTCGGTTTAATACTTGTCTGGAATTAGGTAAGCAAGATGCGTCTCTCCTGGGAGAAAGTATGCATTCCATTCCAGACACGGAAATTCCCAAACATGGAGCACTTAGTCTGGTTTGGAGGCTTGAACATGGTGATGGGTTTCCACGTGTCAGATACACTTCTGGCCACAAAACAAAATGTCAAGACCACAGCTTTCTCCTTCATTGAATTGAAGCGCTCTGAGATGTCATCCTAGGTGAAGAGCGCTGTTTTAGTGTGATGCAGTGTTTTACTGTGATTTTAAATAAAGATTGCAAAGCAATCTATACTACATATAAGAGATAGGACACATTTGTGGCAGAAAGTTGTGGGTTCAAGCCCCACGTCGGGAACTTGGAGCTCACGTGTCTAGGCTGACACTCCAGTGCAATGCTGAGGGATGCGCTGCATTGTTGGAGTTACCATCCTTCAGAGGAGATGTTAAACTGAGGGCAGTCTCCCTGTTCAAGTGAACATTAAAGATCTCATGACACAATTGAAAAAGAGAAGAGAGTTTCTCTCTCCTGGTGATTTGGCAACAATCCCCCTGATAAAATTGGTCACTGACTTCACAGCTGTTTATGGGACATTGCTGTGAGCAAATTAGCTGCCGTATATTCCTGTGAAGCACTTTAAGGCGTCCTTCTGATGTCAAAGGAACCTTATGTTTGATGAGAGCAAGCAGCTGTTCTCATGCACTCAGTGATGTGTACACACCTTGCAGCCGACAACACCTGCTGTGAAGTGGCCGTGGAGATTGAAAGAGTTGCCTCGTTCAAGCCCTTCCTAGGCGGCTACAGGCACAAGCTGACAGGGCAGGAATTCCACCACGCAGGGACACAGACTAGCATGAAGAAGCGAGTGGATGACGGTGTGGAAAGGTTCTGCAGGGAGACCCAGGTACTGTTTTCCATCACCATAGTCTTCAGCGCCTGGTGGTAGCCCTCCATTCACATTTTTATCACCTCCAGCGCTCTGTTCAACAGACTCCCCAGCTCTTTCCTACACAAGCCGCAGACTTTCTGGAACTCTGCAGCTTGTGGTCCTCTCCCTCACTTGAACTTGAGCAAGTTCAAAATCCTCGTCCTCAGCTTTAAATCCCTCCACGATCTTGCCCCCACCCTAACTCTACGACCTCCTCAACCCAGCTACTCCATCCGCTCAGCAGGCACCAGCCTGCTTCACTTCCCCTACCTTGTCTGCCCCCCTCCAATCCGCAGGCGGGCTTTCAGACATTATGCCTCCCCTCTCTGCCCTGAGCTCCATCCCAGAGCTCCTGAGATAAGGAATTAAATGAAAGCCTTACCACTTCAACCACAACTATGTTCACCTTCCCTCTCTTTTCCTCGCTGACTGTCGTTGTCTAGCATTCCGAGACGTTGCCCTGCGTGAAGTGTGATGTGTAAATGCAGGTTGTAAACCGAGATCCAGCTGGAATTACTGCTGTCTCCAGTCTAGAACCATTAAGCAATAGAAATTCACATGCAGAAGAAGGCAATTCAGTCCATCGTGTCTATGCTGGCTCCCAGAAGAACAATCCTTTCAGTCCCAATTACCAGCCCTTTCCCCTTGTAGCTGACTCTCTTTAAGTTATCTGTCCAGTTCCCTCTTGAAGGTTAATAAGGATTCTTCTTCAACCATCTATCCTGGCAGCGCATTTCTTCCTGCCTTCCTGGTAACCTATCCGACTCTGTCATTGAAGGAGAGGGGTGGGGGACCTGCACTGTGACCCTTTGTCACAGTTTTCAGATGTATTATCTCTCTCTCTCTCTCACACACACGCAGACGACTTTTGAGAAAAATCGAGCCCAGCAGACGGCAAACAACACCTCCACACAGATGACTAAGATCGGCTGCTACGTTTCCAGCATCACAGACAAACTCGTTTGTCCTGGTGTCTACATGACGGCTACTGAGTTCCACGCGCGGCGTCTGAAAGCGGTGAGTTCCAGAGACTCGTCTGGTGGCTGAAAGTTTGAACTGTGTTCCTCTTCAATTCTTCAAGATTATCTTCGCTGGAGACCTCTTGACTCTTTTTTTACTTCTTACTTCTGGATGCAATTGGGGGGGAGGGCATGATTCTCCCAGGTAATCGTCACATGTCTATGTCAGCCTGCCTCAGTCAGTGGCACATTCGACTGAGCGTGAAGGTTGTGGGTTCAAGCCCCACGTTGGGAACTTTGAACACGGTCTAGGCTGACTCTCCAGTGCAGTGCTGGGGGAGTGCTGTGTTGTTGGAGATGCTGTCCCTGGGATGATACATTAAACCAAGGTCCTGTCTGTGCCTGTCCAGGTGGACATTAAAGATCCCAGAGCACAACTCAAAAAGATCATGGAATTGTTCTCCATTGTAGTGGCAGACAATCACTCAGATAAAATTGGTCACTCACCTCATGGCTGTTCATGGGACGTTGCTGTGTGTAAATTGGCTGCTGTATTCACCCACAAAACACACAGTCATTACACTTCAATGCTGTGAATCACTTTAGAAGATCCTTCCAATGTGAAAGGTGCTGTACCAAATGAAAAGATTATTATTATTATGATTTTTTCTTATATACTTGGCTACTTCCCTCCTGAAACCCACAATGTTGTCCTCTGCACTACCCTGCTTGGCAGAACGTGCCATGTTCCTTCACTAACCTTCGCTCCCGCTGCCACAGATAATTGTGATCCAGACGCATACTCGGCGTTGGCTGGCTAAGTCCTTTGTCCAGGAGCTGAGAGTGCAGAGGGACAAATGGCTGGAGTGGTCACGGCTGGAGGATCAGCTCGCTCGACAGAAGAAGGTGGACTACCTGAAAGGGGAATATGAGAGACGGATGAACCCCAAGACCAAAGAAGACTTTGATCTGCTTTATTACACCCTGCAAAGTAAGTCCTTTAGATGAAGTCTGAGCGTGAGAAAGGAATGGAGATTTCAAACACTGAGCACAAGAGAGCGACTTTATTTCCTGGTCTCTCGTTACACAGATCAGGGTCCAATAGGCAGCGATTACCAAAGCCCCTGGACATGGGTTTAAAATAGACTGCAGGGAAAGAAGCTATTGTGTTTTTATTGCTCAGCTCTAGCTCAGCTCTGAATCACTGATTGTCCAGCGCCTTGGGATGTAATGTTGTTATTGTTGTTTAAAAGTATCCAAACCATACTCATGTTCTCCCTCCATGAATCCCACCAAACTTGGAAATTTCCCTAGCTGAAATGGAATGCACACATTTTCTCCCTCTCTCCTCTCTCCAGAAGGACGAATCTGATTACTTAATTCCAAACAGTCTAACGTGCAGGTTGGAAGGAGCCAAGGCTTAATAATAATATTAATCACCCCAAACTGCTCAAGACTGCTTGAGAACCCCAGTTGGGGGTAACTCCTGGAGCTTAACCAGCTGAAACTGCCCAGTTTGCCATAGAGAGTAGTTCCAAGCAAGCTTCCAATCGCTTGTCCAGCTTGGACCATTCTGGCCAATACAGGAGATTTTTATTTACACAGAGAGTAATTATGGTTACCAGGAAGGGTGGCTAAGGCCAGAACCCTGGGACTCGTTGAAAAAGCAACTTGATGCTATGTTGGGGGAACGGTAGGCTGGATGTTCTGGAGGGATGAGGTCAGAAGGGAGGAAGGGTCTTCTTCATCCAGACAGATCTTGTGACCTTGTGATTCCCATGTGCCTGTCTGCAGGGTGGAAGGAGGAAGAGCTGGATTATATAAACAGAACGCTGAGTGGCCCAGCTAGGAAAGCTGCTCTCTGCACTCTGCTGGAAAAAGAGGCCGAATTGATCTCATCTATCGGGCGTCACAAAATCCGTGCTGTGAAGGAGTCAAAGCCACTGTTAATCGAGAAGCTTTTGAAAAAGGTGCGTGCTGTGCTGTCTGTAGAGACTTACAACAACAAAAACAACAAGTTACATTTGTATAGCGCCTTTCACGTCAGGAGGACACCCCAAGGCGCTGGACGGTCAGAGAATTGGACCCAAGCTGAGGGTTGGGATCAGGAGGGGTGGAAAGCAAGGAGGGTGGGGTAAGAGGGTGACCGAAGCCATGGTCAAAGAGGAGGGTCTTGAGACGTGCCTTGAAGGAGGCAAGGGAGCGAAGTGAAGAGATTGTAGGATGGAGTTCCATAGCGTGAGGGCAGAGAGATTGAAGGCTCAGAAATACATAAGCATTACATAAGTATAGAGTTACATAAAGTGATTCAGCACAGAAGCAGGCTGTTTAGCCCAACTAGTCCGTGCACTGTTTATACTCCACACGAACCTCCGCTTCTCCTATTCCCCTCTCCTGCACCTCTCTATTCCCCTCTCCTGTACCCCTATATTTCCTTCTCCTATTCCACTCTATTCCTCTTTCCTATACCCCTCTATTCCCCTCTCCTATATTATTCTCCAATACAATTCTGCATTAAGATTCTCTGTATGCACGTATGTGTGTCCATGGGAACTATTTTTCACTCAAAGTAGACTTTATACATGTGCAAAAGAAGAATTGTATAAAGTCTACTTTGAGTGAAAAATGTGCAAAAGAAGAATTGGAGTGGCTAGAAGTTGAGGTGTAGAGGCACATGTGCTGTGAATGGCAGGTGCTATAGTTCTATAGTTGTAAACCGGATTGTAAGGTAGGAGCGTTGTTCTTCACTTCATTTCCTGAGCAGGAAGTAACGTCAAGGCAGGTATCTTGACCATGTGCCTCCTTACAACATGGTCCCTTGATGTCTCTTCATATCTGGATGTACAAGGCAGGGCGAAACCTTGGGCAAGTTTACTTACCCCACATACCTAATAATAATCCCTCCAAAACAATAATAAATTGGTCATTTTCAATCCACGACTTTGTGAGACACTGCTGTGCACAATTGGCTGCCGTGTTTTGCCCACAAATATACGGTCAATTCACTTTACAGCATATTCTGTGAAGCGCTTTGAGACGTCTAGAAGATGTGAAAAGCGCTATATCAAATGCAAGGATTATTATTAAATTTCCTCTGATATACATTGATGCTTTTTGCTTCAAATACAGCTTCTGGCAGTGAGTACCACACTCTCACACCCTCTGTATTCCAATGGGGTCCATTTAGGTGTCAGCTAACTCAACTGATACTCTCTCTGATGGGTCAGAAGGTTGCCCTGCTTCAGAACTTTGAACTCACAGACTAGACTGACGATGCAGTGGAAGTGCTGGGGGCTGTCCTACAGTGTTGGAGATGTCTTCCTTCAGATGAGACATTAAAAGCGAGGTGTCCTGTCTGTCTGTTCAGGTGGATATTAAAGATCCCGCTGCACTGTTGGAAAAGAGAAGGGAATTTCTCTCTCTCAGTGTACTGGCCAGCAATCTCACAGATAAATTTGGTCATTCGTTTCATGCTTTTTTGTGGGACATTGCTGTGTGCAAATTGGCTGCTGCATTTGTCCACAAAATACACAATCACTCCACTTTACAGTATGAGTATACTGAATACACTTTATAGTATATCCTGTGAAGTGTTTTGAGACCTCCTTCTGTTCTATTATATGATTATAATTTGTGTGTCTTGAATTTCATAACGTCTTAACAATTACCTCAGATTAGACTCAGTTGTTTGAAACCTGGTTTGGCATTATGTTGTGCTATTTTGTTTACTCCCTGCATCCCCCTCCCTCTTGCTTTTTCTACCTCGCTTTCTTTCTCTCTATCACTCTCTCTCTCCTCCACTCTCTTTATCTTAATCTCTCTTGCTTTCTCTCTTATTCTTTCCTTTTCTTTCTTTCATTCTCTCGCTCCTGTTCTCTCTTGCTTTATTTCTCATTTTCTCACTTTTTTTCTTGCTTTCTTTTTTTCTCCCCCTTTGTCCCTCTCTCACTCTCTCTACCTCTTTCTCTTTCGTTCTGTCCTCCCCTCCCAGTGTGCAGATCCGATCCGGTGGAGGGCGTTTGATGGGAGAATCACTGAGATGGACACACAGTTCACTCTGCGGGCCAAGGAGTTGCGAGATATTTACAATACCATCAACATGAGGTACCTGACCCAAGACGAGAGGCTGGATGCTCTTCTCACACTAAAGCAGACGGTCATGGTATGTTCAAGCACCCTTGGTTAGGCTGGTTCTCTGGAAGCATGTATCTCCATGCCTTGCAATCTTCCTGATAAAGCTGCCGCAGTTGCTCGCACTTTCACTTCCGAGTCAGGAGGTTGTGGGTTTAAGCTCCACATCAGCTCACACTCCAGGCCAATGCAGAGGTTCATTGCAGTGCTGGGGGAGTGCATTGTCTGAGGCACAATCCTTTGTATGAGACTTTAAACCAAGGTCCTGCCTGTGTCTTCAGGTGGACGTTAAAGATCCAGGCAGTCACTCCAGTGCAGTGCTGGGGCGATGGTCCCAGTTGGACAAGCAGTGGGAAGCTTGTCAGGCAGGGCTTTCAATGGCAATTTATGCAGGTTTAACTGATTAAGCATTATCAGGTACCCATTCCATGCTCTTGCATCTCTCAAGCCTTGGCTCTCACCAACGTACACCAAATACCTTCTGAGATTAGGTTAGTAGGGTGAGACCCTCCGGGGAGAGAGTGAGTATTCCGCTGCAAACATAGGGAAATGGCCATGCATGTGTGGAATGCTTAAACATGGTGATGAGTTTATGCGTGCGATGGACACCTGGCTGATCAAATAGAATTCTTTCAGTTTAGGAACTTTACAGTACATCACATCAAACCGAACCTGACATCAGTGCTGCCTGCCTGCCTGTCTCTCTGGCTGTCTCTCTGCCTGTTTATATCTGTCTGACTCTCTGTCTGTCTGCATTTGTCTTCTGTCTCTGTCTGTTTCTCTGTCTCTGTCTCTCTGTTGCTTTCTCTATCTCGGGTTTCCAGCCAGCATTGTCAAGCACTGCGAGACATCCTCCTGATATGAAAGGTCCTATATAAATGTAAATTGTACCTCTTTCTCTCTGTAAAGGAGCATAATTGTAAATTGACGCAGGATATTGTGGAGTTGATTGACAGAGAGGCTGATCTCCTTTTGCGGGATGTGAAGGAATGTAACCTGAAAGGGCTCCGGAAGAGAATATCCACCCTCTTTCTTCAGTACATTAAAACCCCGATGTTCAACCCTGAGATTGCCAGGTTTCTTAAGGTATGTGTTTTAAAGATTGGCTCGACTCAAAAACAGAAGAGTTTCTGCCTCCCGGTGTCCTAGCCGACAATCCCCCAGATAAAATCGGTCATTCACTCCATGACTGTTTGCGGGACCTTGTTGTAGTGCAAATTGTCTACCATGTCAGGTTGTGTACAGCCAATCTGCCCCAGCATTTAGAATTCTATCCCAGAGTCCTTATAATTTGGCTCGCTCCCTCCCTCCCTTCCTCATTTTGTTCAAGGCCCACCTTTGACTGAGCTCTCGGTCATCTTTCCTGCTCCCACCCCCAGCTTGGATGCTAAAGACAGGGAAAGAACTGTGTAAATTTGTGTTATTATTGAAGAAGTGGCTTGATGCTGTAAGGGAATGACATCTGCCATTGTATTGTGTTGTATTGTCCTGCAATGCTCCTATGTCCAACTCTCTTCCAACCAGTGTGTGAACCTGAACTTCTTCTTCAGATTCCGCAGGACCCGATGCAGCTGCGGAAGAGAATTTACTACTGTGCGAGTTGTGCCAGTTATTTACCATCCACAGAGTTTGTGCTGTCCATCACCTCGCGGAGCGTTGGGGCGTGCCGCAAGTGCATCCGCCTGCACAACGAGGCTGGCAAGCGGGAGGAGTATTCCAACTACAAGCTGATGCTCACTGAGCTGAGGACCATGGAGGCTGCCTACAGAGATGGAGCCCAAGTGGCATTCCTGGTGAAGGTACAAATGAGACTGAAATTGGGAGTGGTGTGGCCAGTGTCTCGCTGGCTGAGAGCTGGGCGTTGAAAGGGAACATAGCGGAGACATTCGTTCAACCCAGTTCAATCGGCAGCGCTCTCACCTCTGAGTTAGAAGGTTGTGGGTTCAAACTCCACACCTCGGGTCTTGGAATCACACAGTCTAAGCTGATACTACGATGCAGTACTGGGACAGTGCTGCATTGTCAGAGCTGCTGTCCTTCACATGAGAAGTTAAACTGAGGCCTGTCTGCCTGTTCAGGTGGAAGTTAAAGATCCTGTGGCAATATTCAAAAGGGAAGGGAGTACTTTGAGCTCATAATCTAGACTTGTGGAGAGGAGGGTGGGGGTGGTGAAGTGGTGGGGCGGCTAGAGTGCTGTATAGTCAGAGGAGCCTTGAGACGTTAAACCGAGGTGCAGTGTAACTGTTTAGGTTAAAAATCAATTCCCCAGATTAAAATAAGTTATTCACTTAGAACCTTAGGAATCTACAGCGTAGAAGGAGGCCATTCGGTCCATTCGGTCTGTAGCAGTTCTCAGAGTACTGTCCATTCTGTCCCATTGTCCTGCCCTAACATTATACACCTTCAAGCTTCTATCCTACATATACCTGTCCACTTTCCTCTTGAAACCTACGATGGACTCTGTCTTTACCATCCTACTTGGCAGGGTCTTCCACATCCAAGCAACTTTCAAAGTGAAAACATTTCTCCTAAGCTCTCCTCATATCTGTGTCCTCCAGTCGATGACTCCCTGACAGTGGAGACAGCTTCTCCCTAAACCCTGACATGCATGCGGATGACACACAAATCTACTTTACCTCCTCCAGTACCAACTTCAGCTCCGCTGATGTTCTATCAGCTTGTCTGGCAGACATCAAGGCCTGGATGAGTGTAAACTTCCTGCAGCTGAGTATGGACAAGACGGAAGTCATACTCCTTGGCTCCCGTCAATATCTTTACTCCTGCGGATCTGAACTCCTCAACCTCCCTGGGCTCTCCCTCAGACTCACCGAACCAGTGCACAATCTAGGCATCCGGTTCGACACCCAACTGTCCTTCCTCCCCCATATCCGGTCCCTGACCAGGACCACCTTCTTCCTCCTCTGCTAACCAAACCTCACCCCAAATGCAGCTGAATCCCTCTTGCTTGCATTTGTCATCTCCCACTTGGATTACTCCAAAGCACTCCTCGCCGGTCTCCCTAGTTCCACCATTCACAAGTTCCAGCTGATTCAAAACTCTGCCGCCTGAATACTGTCCCGGACCAAACTCCATACCACCATCTCACCATTGCTGGCCAGGCTCCACTGGCTCCCCATCACCGAGCAGATGGACTTCAAGATACACACTCTTGTGTTCAAATCTATTGAGTTCCCTGGCACCTCCCTACCTCTCTGACTTTCTCACTTCCAAATCCACCACCCGGCGCGTCCACTCGACTGGCACCAGCCTCCTACTCATCCCTCGCACCGTCTGCCACACCATCGGAGGTCGAGCTTTCAGCCACTATGCCCCAAAGCTCTGGCACACTCTCCCTCAATCCCTCCATCTTGCCCCCCCCTCTCCCCTCTTTCAAGTCCCATCTGAAAACTTTCCTCTTCGACCGTGCATACGTCCACCCACTCCCAGCTCGGAGTCAGGCTCCGCCACTGTTAAGCGCTCTGAGATTCTACCCGTGTGGAGGGCGCTATATAAGTGTAAGTTGTTGTTATTAAACTACCTCATCATTGTATCCATCGCTATCAGGACCCCCTCTCAACATTCTCTGCTCCAGTGAAAATAGATCCAACTTCTCCAATCTGATATAGTGCCTTATCACATCAACATAACATCTGTTTTTATAACTAAAGCCCCCTCTTTCCTAGGATCAGTCTTGTAAATCTCCTCTGCCCCGCTGCAAAGTGAGAGACCTGGGTTCGATTCCCGGCATGGTGAAACCTTGGGCAAGTTTCCTTACGCCACACCCCCTCAAAAAAAATTGGTCACTTCAATCCACAACTGTTTGTGGGACGCTGCTGTGCGGAATTGGCTGCTGCATTTTGCCCACAACACCGCATTTCGCCCACCAATATAGTCAATTCACTTTACAGTCTAAGATGTGAAGCCCTTTGAGACATCTAGAAGACATGAAAAGCGCTATATCAAATGCAAGGATTATTATTATTATTATTATTATTAACATCTTTCCTGAAGTGAAATGCCCACAATTGGCTGCATTTCCTCCAGTTTTGGTCTAAGCAACTTGTACAAACTTTAGTGCTTCACTTTTGTACTCTATGCCTCAGTGTTTAAAACCGTGAATATCTTTGATATTCATATATTTGATATTCATATATTTGATATTCAATGTGGGACATTGCTGTTCGTAAATTGCCTGCCGCATTCACCTGCAAAATATACAATCACTACACCTTACAACACGTGGGGCAAAGCACTTTCAAATGTGATAAGGCACTGTATCTAATGTAAACATTTGATTGTTACACTCAGCACTGGGAAATACTTGTAGGTTTTATATTCGTTGGAAGAAGCCTTATGAAGCAAGATCACTCCCCATTGGGAATAATGATTGCAGAGCAGGTGGGTAAAGACTTGGTTCATGTGGCAGCAAGTCACTGGCGGCAGGGAATTCTCCCACTCAGCTCCTGTTAACCTGTAAGCCAAAGCCCTGATGGATAGGGTGGTCATAACTGGGCAAGCAGCAAAAAAGCTTGCCAGACAGTGCTATCAATGGCAAGCTATGTGGTTTTTGCTGGTCAGGTTCCAGCAGTACCTCAACACGTATTCTGGGGTCCCCAAGCCTTGGCTCTTGCCAACCTGTGCCTAATACTATCCAGAATTAGTTAAACAGGATGTGACCCTCCAGGGAAAGATTGTGCATTCCATTCTAACAATCTATCTCTGGGATTTCCATGTATATGTGGGATGCATGAAATTCTCAATTTGGTTTGGATACTCTTAAGCATGGTGATGGGTTTCTGCATGTGTCAGACACCTGGATAGCGAAAAAAACAAATTCTCAGAATCATGACCCTGTTCTCATTGGCAGCAACAAGATTTGAAATACCTGGTGGAAAATATCTGGGGCGGTCAGTCAACACTGAGCTCTGAGACAAACCTACATGACCTGATTCTGGTCAGGTGGGACCAAAAGAAGGAGTGGTCACCATGGAACTGTATGCTCCTCACAAAGGAAGAAGCCAAAGCTCATTTTCTATTGAATGACATTGAAAAGGTAAAAAGTATTTTATTCCTTCATTTCCTTGTCAGCCCGGCTCATGCAGTTGCACTCTCACCTCCGAATCACAAGATTGCGGGTTCAAGCCCCATGTCAGGACTTTGAGCTCACAGTCGGGCTGACACTCCAGTGCAATGCTGGGGGGAGCTCCACATTGTCGGAAGTGCCATCTTTCAGATGAGACATTAAACTGAGACCCTGTCTGTCCCTGTCCAGGTGGACGTTAAAGATCCTGTGGCACAACTCAATAAGAGAAGGGAGTTTCTTTCTCCCGGGATACGAGCTGACAATCCCCCAGATAAAATTGGTCACTCCTTTCATAGCTGTGGGATGTTGCTGTGCACAATTTGAATGCCCATAAAGTTGGTTCACCCACAAAACACAGAGTCACTACACTTTACAGCGAGTCCTGTGAAGCGCTTTGAGATATCCTGCTGATGTGAAAGGCACCGTATCAAATGTAAGGATTATTTACTTTATTTACCACTATTATTTACCACTCTCACACCGTTGATTTCCTCGGACACACTTTTTCCGTAAACCGATTGGACTGTTGACAGCAGTTGCTGAGCTACTGTATCACTCTCTTCATTAATAATTAAAATATTGTCATTGATAATGATGATGCATTGACATTGGTACTCTGCCCTTATTGCAGAGCTATTTAAAATAAAGTGCAGCTGGGTAATTACATCTGACCTTGACCTTCCACCCCTCACCTCTCCATGTGAAATTCGGACTAGGCAGGGACAGCCTGGCTCCTGGAAAGCGCTCAAGATTTTCATGGAAAAGGGGGAGGGGGCTCCAATTTGTGGGGATCATAAAACATAAAAAGCATAAAATAACGCACAAAGGCCCTCCCCATCCTCCCACGTTGGTATTAACCCCATATGATATTTTTGCCCACAGAATCCATAGTCGGTTCATTTTACAATATAACCTGTGAAGCGCTTTGAGACGTCTCAATGACGTGATAAGACTCTATATCAAATCCAAGGATTATTATTATTATACTTATTATTACTATCCGAACCTGTGACTGCCGTGGCCACCTCGACTTTGTGGTAGTGGTTTCCTCTCCTCCAAGTCACAGTGTGTTTGCGTTGGCACAAAAAGGAGAGTACCAGTATCCATGCCTGGGCCAGGCAGAAAAGCCCCCGTTGCGCTTGTGCATAAGTATGAAAAGGCCGATGTGCGGCTGTGCAGAGGGTAAGTGTCTGTCATTCGATTCCCAGGGACCCGGTGATGGAGCGGCTAATTTCACCGGATGCTCGGGAAGCCGGACACTTGGGGAAACTTCCTGATTTTTCAAATAACCCGTCCACCCCGAGCCAAGGACTCACACTGACTTGTGTCTTCGCTTTCTCTCCCAATGCAGGACTACGAGCCCCCATTCATCCGCAAGATGAAGCACCGTCACACTTTGGCCAAGAAATATTATGCTCGAATCCCCCAGATCAGGAGTTATGCTGAGAATTGTTTGATGCAAGACCTGACTCCCCAAGAGAATGTGGTGTCGAGACCCAGCTCCTCCATGCCGACGACTTAAACCCTCCTCTGTTCCTCAGTGTGGGACCTTGGCAACCTTAAGAAACTTTGGCATCAATGAACAATTATATTTTCCTGAACTCCAGAGTTCCGTTACTCACCAACCCGGTGCTTTGCTGACTAGAAGCGTCTCCCTCACCCACCTTTGAAATCTGTATGTTGTGTCATTCCTGGTCAATCCTCCTCAGTTTCCCCTCCAGACTCACAAACGGCAACATACTGACATGTAACTTTGATGTTTTCAATGCTTGCCCATGGTTTACATTTGTTTCTCCCCTGCAGCGTTTTCCAACAATCCAGTTGCATTGATCCGGTTGTGTGATGTGGAGTGTCTTTTGTTGTTTGTTGGTGTGATTGCATGTGGTGGGTTGTTTGTGTCATGTATCGTGTCTTGTGTTTTCTGTTTTGTATGTTGATTTGTCATGTGTGTATTATGTGGTATATGTGTATTGTATGTATTGTTGCGTGTGAGCCCAACAGCAACTTGCATTAATATATAGCACCCTTCACGCCGGTAGCACCTGGAGCGCTTGCCAGTGTCGGAGTCTGACGCCGAGCCAGAGGGAGGTGGGACAATAAAAACACGATAAAAAAGGAAGGTCTTTAGGCGGGATTTGAAAGTGGGGAGGGAGGGAAGAAGCAAGGCGGTGGGATTTCCAGAGTTTCAGGACATAGTGGCTGAAAGCACGGCCATCGATGGTGAAGAGTGGGGGGAGGCTGGAGCCAGCCAACCAGAGGCAGCAGATTGTGGAGTGGGGGGATAAGCAGGTCGAATAGGTAGGGAGGTGCGAGGGCATGAAGGGATTTGAAAACAAATGAGAGGATCTTTAAATCGATGTTCTGATAGAGAGCCAGTGGAGCCTGGCTAGGACTGGGGGTACGGAATTACTGTTGCGTGCGTGCAGTGTGTGTGCTGTGTTGTATTATTTGTGGTATGCTGTTGTGTGTAAATTGGCTGCCGAGTTCGCCTACAAAATATACAGTCAGTACATTTTACACTACACAGGGGGAGGTGCCCATAGGCATGATCAAATAGAAAGGTTTCAGATGTGATCTGAAGACAGGGAAGAAGGCAGGGACTGAGGGAGAGAGTTCCATAGTTTCAGTGCGTACTGGCTGAACGCACAGCACAGCCCCTGATAGTAGAGTGGATGAGACGAGGGACATTTCGCAGGCAAATACAATGCAACACAATTAGAATAATAATCCTTGCATTTGATATTGCGCCTTATCATGTCATCAAAACGTCTTATCCAAAGAATGGCACATCTGACAATACAGCGCTTCCTCAGCACTACTTTTACACAGTCACTATACTTTACAGTGTATCCCATGAAGCGCTTTTAGACATCCTCCCAACTGAAGGGTGCCGTATCAAATGCAAGAATTATGGTTATTAAAGTCCTGATGTGGTACTTGAACCCACAGCCTTCGGACTCAAATGTCTCAAAGAGCTTCACACTGCTTGCTGGACACATTGGTGGCGAGGGGTGAGGCAAGGAGTATGTGTGTGCTGGGCAGGTGGGGGTGTGTGGGTAAGAAAATGACCAAAAGTGCATTCAAGGGAACTATTGTATTTCGCAAACAATGAGAATGTTAAGTAATGTCTAAACAAAAAATATCCCCCCATCCCAATAAAATAATTTTGACTTTCAGAGGAGGAGTCTGAAGAATTGTGAGAGGGAGCACAATTCATGGGAACTTGTACCCTACTGTGTGGAGGCAGTTGGTTAATATTTGCACTGGTTTAAATCTCCAGATATGCAGTCCCACACACACAGTGTTTCACTCCCTTTCAATGGTAAGTGAGTTGTAAACCTATTTAGGGTCCTAACCACGTTGGTGCCCTGTCTTCAAGGCTGCCCTGCCAGGCAACTGGAAACAACTGGAATGTGAGAGGAAAGCAGCCGCAGGTGTTGTGAGGCAAAACAAGCATCACATAATCTAAGCTGAAGGTGTGCCGCATTGTCGGAGGTGCCGTCCTTCAGATGTTATGTTAAACCAAGGTTCCATCAGCCTGTTCAGGTAGACCTTAAAGATCCCATAGCACTATCAGAAAAGTAAAGGGAGTCACAAAGTGTCCTGGCCAACAATCCTCCAAATAATTGTTGGCAGGTTCGACCCCCAATTATCATTTCTCCGCCACATCCGGTCGCTCACCAGCACCACTTTCTTTCACCTCCGACGCATCGCCCATCTCCACCAATACCTCTCCCCAAAAGCCGCTGAAACCCTGGTCTATGCCTTTGTGACCTCTCGGCTGGACTATTCTAATGCCCTCCTCGCCAGACTCCCATCCACTACCATCCATAAAATCCAGATCATTCAAAACTCTGCCGCCCGCATTCTCACCCTTACGAAACTCTGCTCCCCGATCACCCCAGTCCTTGCCAGACTGCACTGGCTGCCTATCCCAGAGAGGATCGATTTGTAGATCCTCACCCTTGTATTCAAGTCCCTGCACTCCTGCACCCCCCTACCTCTCTGACTTCCTCTTTCTTCAAAACATTACCCGTTGCCTTTGTTCCACCGGGTCTGGCCTCCTCCTCATCCCCCGAGTCCTCCGCACCACCCTCGGTGGCTGTGCCTTCAGCCACTATGCCCCGAGGCTCTGGAACTGCCTTCCTCACTCCCTTCGCCTCGCTCCCTCCCTTCCTATTTTCAGGTCTCTGCTGAAGACCTTTCTTTTCGACCGCGTCTTTGGTCACCTTCCTCCCCCTCCCCTGGGCTCGGTCCCGGTATCCGTTACTGTGAAGTGCTCTGAGACTCCGTCCAGCGTGGAGGGTGCTATATAAATCCAAGTTGTTGTTTGTGAGAGACCTCTGTGCACAACTGTCTGCTACCTTTCACCCACAAGATACACAGTCAAATTACTTAATCAAGCAAATCCTGTGAAGCAGTTTGAAAAGTCTCAATGATGTGATAAGGTGCTTTATCAAAGCAAGGATTATTATTATTATTATTTATCAAATGCGAGGATTATTATTTTCAACCTGGATCAGTCTGTCCTCTCGGTGTCATTCTGACTCAGTCACTCACCTCTGACCCAGTCAGCCCCCTTGTAGACAAGAGCTCTTCTTAACACATTCTGATTGACTTTTCAGATTGTGGTGGGATGCAGACAGTTCTCTGCCCAGGGACAGATTGCATTACATGAGCTACATGCATTCCTGTATTCAAATTTTAGCCCACTTTCTCAGAAAGTTACTCTCTTTCTTCAGAATGAGGTGAGCAATGTGTGTTTAGTGCCTCCATTCAAAGTGCATTGCTGACGCCTGTTAAATCATTGAACACACGCACTCACTGACCTCTGGCAGCTTTCCACAGTCTTTGGCAGCTCAGTCCGGAAGCTTTCACGGCAAAGGCACGTGACCTCTCTCAACATCCAGCGATCGTGCAGTTCACATGCTGTTCAGTGTTTAACACCATTAAGCGTCAGCCTGGCTCAGCCACACTCTTTGAGCTCATATTGTCTAAGGTGACGCTCCAGTGCAATGCTGGTTGCATTGTCGGAAATGCCGTATTTCAGATGAGACATTAACCAATATCCCATCTGTCACTGTTCAGGTGGATGTTAATGATCCCACAGTACTGCTCGAATACAAAAGGGAGTTTCTCTCTCCAAGTTCCTGGCCAACAATCCTCCAAATAAAACTGGTCACTCATGATGTGCACAACTGGCTGCAATTCACTTTACAGAGGAGTCTCCACTGACAGAGTCAGCAAGGGTCATGATAATAAAAGCTTAGCTCAATTGGTAGCACTCTGGCATCTGAGAATGGCATCTCTGACAAAGCAGTGCTCCCCCAGCACTGCACTGGATTATCAGTCTAAACTTTGAGCTCAAAGCCCTGATATGGGGCTTGAACCCACAACCCTTTGGCCTGTAGGCGAGAGTGAAACTAACTGAATCGGGATGTACTATCACTCAGCGATGTTTTTTCCCCCAACATGAAAGGCACAAAATAAATGTATATTTCTTGTTGTTGGCTCAGGAACCGTCCGAGAGAGCAGCACAGACTTGATTCCAACTGACTCCAGGTGAGTCGGGGGCCATGATTCGTTTCGCTGAATGTGGTCTTTGAAATAAAAACCTTGAGGAGCAAGCAGCATGCCTGTTCTGGAGTTAAATTGGTGAACTATTCAATGGCAGAGATTGGATAACTAGCCAGGGAATGATTGTTATTGTTCAACTGTTTACTTTGTCAGATTTGAGAGACAGGACAGTGGCATTCTCGCCTGGAGGTCAGAAGGTTCTGGATTCAAGCCCCATGTCAGGACTTTGACGTTCCAGTCCAGTGCTGGGAGCGTTGTCAGATGCACTGTCCAGATGAGATGTTAAACAAGCCGCTGTCTAAACCAGTTCAGATACCCATGGCACTTTTGGAATAAAGAAGGGAGATTCTCTCCCGGTATCCTGGCTGACAATCCCTCAGATAAAATTAATCATTCATTTCATGGCTGCTTGTGGGAAGTTGCTGTGTACAAATTGGCTGCTGCATTTGTCTACAAAATCCTCCGCTGCTGCACAGTAAAATCCTGTGAAGCACTTTGAGACTTCCTCCTACAGTGACAGGAGCCATATCAAATGCTAGGTAATTATTATTTATTGATAGTCTGAAGAATTCAAATAGGATGGAGAAATCGAACCTTAATAATCTGTTCAGCAGTATCAGGATACAACACTAAAAATAATCCTTGCATTTGATAGTACCTTATCATGTGGTGGAATTGTGTAAAAGGATTTTGCTGTAAAGTGTAGTTACGCCTTGCTTTTCTGGGTTTTCGGGTGGGTGAAGCAATCAGATTGACATGCCACATCCATTCCGTGACTCTTTCCTCTCTCATCCCAGACCTTTAGACTGTTCCCTTTGTGTTATCAGAACCTTCATTCAACACACACAACCTCAGAGATTGGCAGTGTCACATTCTGATTACTCAAGTTGCTTTTTAAATGAGTCCCAGTGTCCCGGCCTCCATTCCCCTTCTTGGAAACCTGTTCCAGTCATTACCCTCTGGATAAAGAAAAACTTTTTGGTGTCTGACCCCAAATTGCCCTATATCTGTAAACTTGTGCCTGCTTGTTAACATAACATAACATGTAGAAGCAGGAGTAGGCCATTCGGCCCTTCGAGCCTGCCCCGCCATTCAATCATGGCTGATCTTCTAATCAAACTCGAGCGAATACCATAACCCTGCCTTATCCCCAATCCCTTAATCTATTTTGCAATAAGAAATATATCTATCTCAGTCTTGAATATGTTCAAAGACTGCGCGTCAACAGCCCTTTGGGGTAGTGAGTTCCATACATTCACCACCCTTTGAGTGAAGAAGTTCTTCCTCAACTCAGTGCGAAAGGGCTGATTTTAAGGTTGTGACCCCTGTTCTACTGTCTTAAAGTATTGTTGTGGGTTTACTGTTTCAATCCCACATAAAATGTTATATATATCTGTGAGATCCCCTCTGAGTCGACTTCTCTCAAAACTGCAGAACCCTGGTTTATCTAATCATTGCTCACAGCTCATTACTTCTGACACTAGAGATCAACCTTGTTGCTCTCCTCATCACTGCCTCTGGACAGCCCCTTTATGATACAGTAACCAGAACTGTTATGCAGTAGTTTAGGTGTGGTCTGACCACAGCACTGTACAGCTTGAGTATGATGTCTGAGGATCTAAATTCAATTGATTTAGCAATGTAGCCCAGCATCCTGTTTGCCTTGTTTATTGCTGTCTCACACTGTTTTGACACAGTGAACGATGAGTCAACTAACACCCTAGATCTCTTTCAGCTTCCCCCTTAGCAAGTCCCATTCATGCAGTACTTGTGTTTCCTATCTTTGCAACCTATATGATGTATCTTACATTTATCAGTATTAAATTTCATTTACCAGTTGCCACCCCATGTGCATACCCTACTTATCAAGGTCTCTTTGTAGGAATTTTGCTGCCTCCTCTGATTCCATAGTTCCTCCCAGCTTGGGTCTTATCTGTAAATTTATCCATCATGCCCATGGTCTGTGCATCCAGGTCATTAATATAAGACGTACCTCTGTGACTGGGCTTTGGGGCACCTTTCCCCTCTCCACCCCTCACCTCCTCAGCTTCAAACCACATCTCCCCTACTTTGGGGTCCCAGCCAGCAGTGTGAAACTCTTTGACACGTATATAGCTTCTGTTACGTTGTGTATGTGTGAGGGGAAAGTGGAGAGATGGGAAGGCAAAGAAAGGAGAATAATAATAAATAAATAATAATAATAATCCTTGCATTTGATATAGCGCTTTTCACGTCGGGAGGACGTCCCAAAGCGCTTCACAGAACACACTGTAAAGTGAATTGACTGTATATTTGTGGGCGAACGCGGCAGCCAATTGCGCACCCCAATGTCCCACAAACAGTCGTAGATTGAAAATGACCAATTTATTATTGTTTTTGGTTTTGGAGGGATTATTATTAGGCGTGTGGAGTAAGGAAACTTGCCCAAGGTTTCGCCCTGCCTGGAATTGAACTCAGGTCTCTCGCTTGCAAAGCGAGTGCTCTAACCACTGAGCTACAGGACTCCACAGAATAGCCAAGAGCAGAGGGGAATTAGCAAGTGAGCCATTGATGCCAGCCTGGAGTTAACTAAGCTCCGGTAATACGTTTCAAATTGTCGTTCAATTTACAGTGTTGTGAAAGGCGATAAATAATCCCACAGTACTCCAGCCCAGCTACTTGTCTATAACATGACCCTGACCTAATCGAGGAAGGTCATCAACTCCATCATCACTTGATAGATCAAGTGTATTGTTCATCAGTGAGTGCATCTGTATTGTGATACTGATAAGATAGTAGTCACACATCGCACTCGGGTGGCTGAGCTCCACTGCCTCTCCCCCGTCTCGCTCCACGCACCCATCAACTATGGCACTTTGAGCTCAGGCTGACTCTCCAGTGCCAGCCTGGGGTAGCACTAGAATTATTGGAGGTGCCATCTTTGATGAGACATTAAACCAGTCTATGCCTGTTCGGGTGGATGTTGAATATCCCATTGCGCTACTCGAAAAGAAAAGGAAGTTTCTCTCTCCTGGTGTCTTGGTGTCCTGGCCAACAATGGGCCCAGATAAAATCAATCACTCACTCCATGGCTGTTCATGGGAAATTGTTTTGTTCTTCACAATAAATCCTGTGAAGCTCTTTGAGATATTATCCCGACATGGAAGGCACCTTGTCAAATGTAAGGATTGTTATTAATAATAATAATAATTCTTGCATTTGATATAGCGCTTTTCACGTCGGGAGGACGTCCCAAAGCGCTTCACAGAACACACTGTAAAGTGAATTGACTGTATATTTGTGGGCGAACTCGGCAGCCAATTGCGCACAGCAATGTCCCACAAATAGTCGTAGATTGAAAATGATCAATTTATTATTGTTTTGTTTTTGGAGGGATTATTATTAGGCGTGTGGAGTAAGGAAACTTGCCCAAGGTTTTGCCCTGCCTGGAATTGAACTCAGGTCTCTCGCTTGCAAAGCGAGTGCTCTAACCACTGAGCTACAGGACTCCACGAGTATTGTCTGTTTCCTTGGGTAAAGTGCGGCGAGTGATAAACAGATTAGGGCCTTCTGAAGTTCACTCCATCAGTGATGTATTCAGCCTTGCTTATCTCGGATATCATTGGAACAGCTGACCAACGAAGGTCAAGGATGAGAGGTGGTTTCTGTGAGAAAGCATTTGGAAAGTCTTTTATTGCTTCACATGGGATGCTCTGTGCCACAGAATCAGAGTCGTTTGGGATGTGTTCAGGGAAAATAGATGGACTATTGCTCAGTTGGAGCATACTCATAATTCTTACATTTAATACAGCATATTTCAGGTTGACAGGCTATCCCAAAGCGCTTGACAGCATTCACTATAAAGTGGAGGGACTTTGTGTTCTGTAGGTGAATACAACAGTCACTTTGCACAACAAAGTGCCACAAACAGCCAGATGGTGAATGATCAATTTTTTTCTGGGGATTGGTGATCAGAGACACTATAGAGACAAACTCCCTTCTCTTTTTCAATAGTGCCATGGGATCTTTAATGTCCACCTAAATAGGCATAGTTTAACGTCTCATGCAAAGGACGGCACCACCCACATTGCAGCTCTCCTCCAGGACACTGGGAAGAGAAACTCCCTTCTCTATTCAAATAGTGCCTGGGGTTGTTAACATCCCACCTGAACAGGCAAAGGTATGACCTTGATAATGTCTCCTCCAAAGGATGGCACCTCCGACACATGCCCAGCACTGCACTGGAGCATCAGCTTCCTTAGACAGTGTGAGCTCAGAGTCCTGAAGCCACAACAGTCTGCCTCAGAGGCGAGAGAGCTACTAGCTGAGCCAGGCTCAGAGAAATGCAAGGAATGGAGAGAAGGCAGGGAAATGGGATGAAAAAGATTCACGGGAGGGAATAAAGTGATTGGTGTGGGCTCGATCAGCTGAATGGATTCTCCTTGCTGGTCTATGGTGTAGAGAAAAAGAACAACAACAAATTACGTTTGTATAGTACCTTTCATGTCAGGAGGACAGCCAAACATGCATGTGCCTGCACCATATTTTAGTCTGTCCAAGCATTTACTAAAGCGTGAGCTGACACTGAGTTTGGTAATCTCCTCCCATTTGTCTTTATTCTTAACCCTCACATACAAAATAATAATAATAATCCTTGCATTAGATATTACGCCTTATCACAGTGTTGAGATATCTCAAAGTGCTTCATAGATTATATTGCTAAATGGATTGACTGCGTTTTTGGGGGTAAAATTCTTAGTCAATACACTTCACAGTAAATCCTGCCAAGGGCTCAATGACATAATCAAGCCGAAATGACAAGATTATTTTATAATTATTGTTTATATTATTTTATAATATAATTATTTTAATATAATAATTATTTTATAATTATTGTTGTTATTAGCCTATAACATGGGATCAGAATTTAAACGTAGACTTTGGGATTTCACAGTACATTGCTTAAAGGATGCTTTTGTCTGTTACATACTGTTTGGTCTCTAAAACACACAGTCTCTATACTTTACGGTGAATCCTGTGAAACGCTTTGAGACATCCTCCTGATGTGAAAGGTGCAATACCAAATGCGAGGTTCATTATTATTATTAATGCAGAACTTTCTGATTCTGATTTTAATGCAAGGATTATTATTAATACAGAACTTTCCAACTCCACACTATGATTTAATCGGAAGTTTTATGGCAATTACAGAGGCAGGTGACCTACCTTTTATGAACTTTGTGTTTTGCTGCTTTAAATCCACTGTCAATCAAATTCAGTTAATGATTGTGCAAGGTGCCTTGGAGGTTTCATTATAAAACCATATCTAAGAGATTACCATTAGTAGCCTAATACCTGAACCCTGCCTGTACAGATAGAAATAGGAACAACAGTGTTTGCTAAACACATTTTTATTCTTCCTTGTTCAAACTGGGGAGCCAAGACTCAGGGAAATCTTTCTGTGGTTGGCCTGGCTCAGTTGGTAGCACTACAGCCTTCGAGTTAGGAGATTGTAGGTTCAAACGCGAAGTTAGGACTTAGAATCACATAAGCTGTCACTCCAATACAGTGCTGGGCGGGTGGGTGTTGTTTTGTGGTGGAGTTGGTGACTGTCTTCAGATGAGACTTTAAACTGAAATCCCATATTTGCCTGTTCAGGTGGACATTAAAAATCCCATGATACTATTGAAAAAAGCGAATTCAGTTATACTTTCCCGGTGTTCTGGTCAACAATACCCCCAGATAATATCAGTCTTCACCTCATGGCTGTTTGTGCGACATTGCTGTATGCAAATTGGCTGCTGAGTTCACCCACAAAATACATACTTTACAGTGAAGCGCTCTGAGACGCCCTGCTGACCTGAAAGGCGCTATAACAAATGCAAGGATTATTATTATTTTTTTGAAAGACTGAAGAGTTTAAATGGTGTGGAGAAATCAAACCATAATTAGGGGAGAAATGTTCTCTTTCTCCCCTATGTGAACCTACCACTAATCCACCACTATTAAGTGTTTTGAGACGTTACACTGCGTGGAAGGTGCTATATAAGTGCAAGTTGTTATTGTTGCTGAAATTGTGAAAGGCGCTTTACAAATGTAATTTTGTTGTTGTTGCTGATACACACTTGTGTTTCTATATCTTGGTGTTTGCAAAGAAACAAACCACCAACAACAACTTTCATTCCTAGTGCCCATCACACAGGATAGTGTCTTGGAGCGCTGAACAATGGTGCAGTTTGACACTGAGCTGTCGGAAAAGGGGAGGTTACCACATTAAATACTTTCTTGTATTCTGTCCATCAAGTATTCACAGCTGAAGGACTTAACAAAACAACGCAAATACTTTAGATATCCAGTCTGACTTTTCTCAAGCAATGGCTGAGACTTATGAGTGTTTCGGGTATTCTTGAACATTGCAAGCTTTTCATTTGGAGTGAAACCAGTCTAGAGGAGATAGGTTTAAAGTGAGGATGAAACAGGTGAGGACTGAGACAAAGAAGCAATTTCTTCTCCCAGTGCACCACCTGAATGTGGAACTCACGTCCACAGAACACTACAGAGGAGAACCAGACCAGATTGCTGTATTGCCAGTGGTGCCGTCCTTCGGATGAGACATTAAACTGAGATCTCGTCTGTGACTGTTCAGGTGGATGTTAAAGATCTCACAGATCTATTGGGAAAAGAGATTTCTCCAGGTGTTCTGGCCAAGAATACCCCAGATAAAATTGGTCACTCACTTCATGGATATTTGTGGCACATTGTGTGTAAATTGGCTGCTGTGTTTACACACAAAATACGCAGTCACTACACTTTACAGTATTATCCAGTAAATCCTTTGAGTGGTACGCCAGGGCGTGAGTGGGGGAGGCGGAGGTTGGAGTTCCAGGGAGATGGAAGGAATTGGAAGAATGAAACTATTGATCGGACTCATAAATCTCTGAGAATTGGTGCGTCAGCTGGTGACTCAGTGTTTATTTAACAAATGTTTTGATTGTTAATCTGTCAACTGCGGTATTACAGTTTACATAAAGCGAAAGTCAAGTCACCTGCCTTTAACACTTGGGACAAAAGGAACCTCATTGTATCCTGCCATCAAGTGTGCACAGCAACGTCTTTCAAAAGCAAGTTCCCTTGGGGAAAAATAGTTTGGACAACTCCAAACTATTTTGAATAACCCTTGACCTCTCCCTCCATTTTGCAAATTCACATTACTTCGTAATTTTGGAGTGGCAGTGTAGCTCAGTCACTCGTGCTCTCGCGTTAAGTCAGAAGGTTGTGAGTTCAAGCTCCATATCAGGACTTGGAATCACATAGTTTAAGCAGATGCTCCAGTGCAGTGCTGGGGGGGCACTGCAATGTCGGAGGTGTCATTCTTCGGATGAGACGTTAAACTGAGCTCCCTATTTTGCATGTTCAGGTGGAAGTCCAAGGTCCTGTGGCGCTATTGGAAAAGAGGAGGGAGTTTCTCTCTCCCAGTGTTCTGTTCAGAAAATCTTCAAAGGCTCAGCCTATTGGCTGGAAAAGTGTTGCATTCTCACAATCGGATTTGTTGTTCTTGTCCTCCATTCACATCGTCGGGATGTCTTAAAGCGCTTCACTGGTTATACTGTAAAGTGTCGTGAGTGTGCATTTTGTCGATGAATGCGGCAGCTAATTTGCACACAGCAATGTCCCACAAATAGCCATGGAGTGAGTAATAAATTTCACCTGGGGAACGTAGGCCAGGCTTCCGGGAGAGAGAACTCTCTTCTCTTTTTAAGTGCAGTGAAACAATGAACGCCACTACAACACATGGATCAACTACAAAGCGTCAAAGCATCTCAGAACATTAAATCCCTGCACGCACACCATCCAGTCCTCAACAGGCTCCTCTGACTCCTTGGCTCCAAATGGATCAATTAAAGCTGCTCACGCTCACCTAAAAGTCCATTCCTCCCTATGACCGCTTATCTCTCCAATCCGCATTGACCCTCATTGCCTGGGCACTTGTCACTGAGCATCTGTCTGCTCCAACAAGCCTCAGGACTTGGTGGACTGGGCTGGCATGGGGCGGGGGAGCCGAGTTGGGGAGGGGGACACAGAGGGCAGAACGTCCGAGAAAGTCCAACTCTCATCCAGTTCATAAACCAAAACCGGGGCATTCTTTGTGGAACGTGAGGAATGGGTTTGTACGAGTTACCAAGTGTCCAACAGAAGCCAAGGCTTCGAGTAGTTGAAGTAAAGATCTGCCTGTTATCATAGGAACGTGAAAGTGAAAGCTCAGATAAGCTCCGGTTATTGTTTAACCCAACCTGCAGTGCGATTTGCTGCCTTGAATTGACACAATTGAAGGTGAGAACTTCCTTAACCATTAACCATATCTCAATCGCTGCAAGAATTTGAATGATAAATAGCTGGGAAGAGCCTGTGATCCTCCACAGACAAACAGGAGCTGGCCTCATCCCCAGTCATGGACTTCCTCGGGATTCTTAGGAGCAACACCAAGTTGATCATCCTGGTACTTACACCACTGGTGCTTCTCCCTCTGCCACTTGTCATCGGGACTCAAGTAAGGACCATTTTGCTGAGATTCTCTACTTAGTGTCATTATTAATAATAAGAATCATAATAGTAATCCTTGCATTTGATACAGCGTCTTTCATGTCGGGAGGATGTCCTGAAGCTCTTCATGGGACTTTTATATGAAATTAGTGACTGTCATTTGTGGGTGAACACGGCACCTTATTTGTACATGTTAATGTCCCACAAACAGCCATGAAATGACTGACAAATTTTATCTGGGGGATTATTGGCTGGGATACTAGGAGAGGAAACTCTCTTCTCGTTTGGAATAGTGCTGTGGGAGTTCAAATCCTGACCTGGCTTGAATGTCCACCTGAATTGTACCCCGGTTTAATGTCTCATCTGAAGGACAGCACCTTTGACAGTACAGCACTCCCTCAGTACTGTCATCTTAGACTATGAACTTAAACTCCAAGTTTCCTTACTCAACACGCCTAATAATAATCCCTCCAAAAAGAAAACTATAATAAATTGGTCATTTTCAATCCACGACTGCATGTGGGGCACTGCTGTGCACAATTTGCTGCTGCGTTTCTCCCACAAATATACAGTCAATTAACTTTACAGCATATTCTGTGAAGCGCTTTGAGACATCTAGAAGACGTGACCAGCGCTATTTCAAATGCAAGAATTATTATTATTATTATGATCAGAGATGAGAAAGCTACCAACTAAGCCAGGCTAACACCTGTCAAACATGAGCTATGATATAATTTTTTATGATCTAAAAGGTTGGAGAATAAAAATAATAATAATAATCCTTGCATTTGGTATTTACCTTTCCCTAGCTAGGTTGTGCCTTTTTTCACTGGAGAAGAGATGCTTAAGGGGGACCTATTAAAAGTGTTCAACAAGGTTAGCATAAATCGGCTGTTTCCACTCGTTGGTGAGTCCATAACAAGGTTATACAAATATAAGTTAAGTGACTAGGGGATCTAAAAGAGAATTTAGCAGAAATTACTTATTGACTGCAAATGAGTCAATCTTAAATTATATTTACTTTAAATAAATTGCCACAGTTTAACTATTATTTTTCAGATTTCAAACACTGAGATAATCAAACTCAGAGAGATAGGCATTTTGTTTTAATGAAATCTTTTATCTAGTAATGATATGTGTAAAAGGTAAAATCACTAATCTGGGAAATAGTTTGTTCATGCCATTATTCCCACTTGAGGCTGTTTTAACTTTCAACTGGTTGGAACCCAACACTTTACCAGAATTTCCTTTGATCTTGTGCTTACTCCTCCCCTTTCCAATCAATCACTTTTCTTCCATCGTGTCACGAAATGACATCCTGCTTTTCGTCTTCATCCCATCATAAACCATACATTATAAACTTTCCTTAATCTGCATGTGACCATATCACTGAAACAAACAGATAAGTACATCCTCTTTCTTTAAACACAAATTACCATTTGGTTGAATTTGTTTGTTCCAAAACATCTCTAAGTCTTAAACCATATGTGTTACATCACAAACGTGGACAACCAGGGAAGGATGACATATATCAATCACTTAACTTATCAAATGATTCTGACTTGAAACGCAGGGAAAAGTGTGACGGTTTTCATCAAAGCTTTACAAAAATATTTCTTTATTAGACTTTAGTTTAAACATTAAAAATGTTAGAAATTTTCTCTTGAAGAAAATGCATACTAAAATAGTACACTAATTTAAACTATAAATAAGAAGGGTTAAATATTAAGAATTAGCTATATATAACTTCTATTTAACAAAACTCAACAAGACCATGGAGTCCTGTAGCTCAGTGGTTAGAGCACTCGCTTTGCAGGCAAGAGACCTGAGTTCAATTCCAGGCAGGGCGAAACCTTGGGCAAGTTTCCTTACTAATAATAATCCCTCCAAAAACAAAACAATAATAAATTGGTCATTTTCAATCTACGACTGTTTGTGGGACATTGCTGTGCACAATTGGCTGCCGCTTTCGCCCACAAATATACAGTCAATTCACTTTACAGTGTGTTCTGCGAAGCGCTTTGGGACATCCTCCCGACGTGAAAAGCGCTATATCAAATTATTATTAACATGTATTGACTTCCCATAATGAATTATTCTTATGTAAAGAATAATTCGCCCAGAACACTTCATACTTCACACAGAGGGCAGTGAGATTGTGGAACTCGTTGCCTGAAGTGGAGATTGAATCGGATAGTATAGAATCATTCAAGAGGCGAAATAGAAGATTGTGGGAGAGAGTAAGGAGCAGGTGGAGACTTATGTGTAGTATAAACACCAGCACAGACTGGTTAGGCTGAGTGGCTTGTTTCCGAGTGTGCGTGCTTTACAGATTTTGAAATTTTTTCTGTATCCTGAATGTGACCACAGAGCTAATAGCTTAATGGTTTGTTGTTGCAAACAAGGCAAACAGATTACTCTGTTGTTACTGATCATTGCCATATCTCATCGCCTTATCTTGTTCACAAGTACAATAAGAGTCTCTAATCTAAAGTGAGCTGAACTTCTGAGTCCAGGGGCGATTGCAGAGTGCTCAGTGGGAAGTAATGGTCTCCCTCATCCCAAGGTCACATCATAGCTGCTCCACATGTGAGATTTCATGTTCACACTGAGTTGACTATTCGGTCCATTGTCGTTCTGCTCCTCGCCCATCTCCATATCACACCTGAAGATCTTCCTCTTTGACTGTGCTACAGTCAACCACAACCCCCACCCCCCACTACCCCCTCTCCCTGGGTTGGAGTTAAGCTCCAATTCCTTAAGGTCTCCAAGATGCTATCGGACATAAAGGGGGCTATATAAATGCAAGTTGTTGTGGTGCAGTTGCATTAAGAAAATTGTCACTTTGGAACAATTGTGTTTGTCGGAATATCAAAGCATCAGGTCTCAAATTTGAGAACTTGTTAGCCTGGCTCACCCAGACCAAGTCATTCACTTTAGGGCTGTTTCACTGACAAAATACACAGTCATTATACTTTACAATGAATCCTATTAAGTATTTGGAAACATCTCGATATCTATATCAAATGTAATTTTTTTNCTCTCTCTGAGGGTGGAATGAATTAAAAGGGGCAAATGTTAGCATAGTGTTGACAGGGGCATTTAGAAGGGCACATTGAGGAGGAAGGAATGATGAGAGATGGGGAAAGAGTAGCAAATTGGGTTGGGGCCAGATGAGTTTTTAAAAATCAGTGAAAATTTGGAGGCTGCTTTTTCACAGGATTGACAGAACACTGGGTGAAAACTAGTGCCAAGGGGATCTTTAATGTCCAGCTGAACAGGCAAAGATAGGACCTGGTTTAACATCTCATCTAAAGGATGCACCTCTGACAATGCAGCACTCCTCCCATTATTGTTGAGGGAGGGATTGGACTGTCAGTGTTGAGGGAGCTATTGGCCTCTGTGTGTCTGGTTACTTCTGTGCTATGTGTGATTTTTCCAGGAATCAGAATGTGCGTACACAGTGCTGGTGGTTGCTGTGTTCTGGCTGAGTGAAGCCATGCCGCTCGCGATCACTGCCCTCATACCGGCCCTGATGTTCCCTCTCTTTGGCATCGTAAAATCCAAAGACGTGAGTACAATCTGCCAGCACATCGGAGAGGGCTTCAGTGTTCAACACATACTACTGTTTGTCCGGAGGGGAGAGGGGGAAGAAAGGGCGGAGAGGAAAGGGGCAGAGAGGACAGGGGCAGAGGGTGTGCATAGAGGGGGCAGAGAGAGGGCAAGGGGGAAGGGAAGGGGGGAAAGATGGCATGTGTCAGAGAGGAGGGGGCCAGAAAAAGTGGAGAGTAGGGATGGAGAGGGCAGGGTGTAAGTACAGGGTAGGGGGATTTTGAGATAGGTCTGAAGACAATTTTGAGCAGGTTAGAGTGGGGGTAGTGGGAGAGTATCAGCGGAGACCCAGATGGTAGGGCTAGAGAGAATGACTTTGGAGGAGCCTCAGGGGGTTGGGAGGCCAGTTTGGAGAAGGGGGAGGGTGTTGGAGAGGCAGATTGAGTGACTGGCTGCACGACAGATGATGCGGATTGTTGGCTATTGTCGATGGCTGTTTGCAGGTGGCGAATTCATACTTCAAAGATTTCCACCTGTTACTGACTGGCGTCATCTGTTTGGCCACCTCGATAGAGAAATGGAACCTGCACAAAAGAATTGCCCTGCAACTGGTGATGGTGATGGGTGTCAACCCTGGCCGGTGAGACCCAGCGACAACAGGAGGCCACTTGCCCACTGAAGCCAACCAGCCTAATCCAAATTCTCTGCTCTTTCCCCATCCCCTCTAATGTCAATCCCCTGCTCTTCCCCATTCCCTCTAATCTCAATCCCCTGGTTCCTCTAATCCCAATTGCTTGCTCTTATTCATCCCCTCTGATTCCTTCCTCCACATGTGCCTAGGAGATTGTCAGCCAGGACACCAAGAAAGAATCCCTGTTTTTTTCCAATAATGCCATGGGTTTTTAACATCCATCTGAACAGGCAGGAAGAACCTCAGTTTAACATTTCATCTGAAGGACAGCACCTCCAACAATGCAACACTCCCCCAGCACTGCATTGGAACTTCAGCCTAGACTGTGAGCTCAAAGTCTACCTGTCCTCCCCTCCTCCCATCAGAGCATCGAGCTGCTTTTTAAATGAATCCCAGTATCCTGGCCTCAACCACACTTCCTGGTTACCCGTTCCAGTCATTAATTTCCCTCTGGGTAAAGAAAAACGTCCTGATGTCTGCCCTAAATTGCCCTTTGCAACTCTAAACTTGTGTTCTCTTGATGTACTGCTTCATTCCTCTACATTCTAAAGTATTGATCTGGGTTTACTTTTTCAATCCCATTTAAAAATTTATATTGTATTAGGCAAGGACTTGTGAGCCCCATGTGCATTGTGAGCAACCTTGCCTGTTTGTGCAAGGAGCAGACTGAGATTTGCAATTATCACTAGTGAATGCAACAGTCCAGGATAAATCCATTTAAAAAGCTTCTCAAATTGATTCAGCCACTGGTTTATTACATTTCTACTCATTTAATTACAGATAATATTTACTTTGCCGCCTTTCTGACCCCAGAGTCTGGGACTCCAACCCGGAGCCTCTCCACTTCGCCCCCTCCCTTTGCCTGCTTCATCTTAAGACCTTCCTCTTTGATTGTGCCTTTGATCATCTTCCCACCTCTACCCATCTTGCCCTCCACCACTCTTGACTCCAACCCCCAGCTCTAGTGTAAACCCTTCACTGTCCAGAACCTTTGTCTCCTGATGTGAAAGGCGCTATACAAACATAATTTGTTGTTGTTGTTGTTCCTCTAACCAAGTACTGTCTGTCTGCTCCCAGGTTAATGATGGGCTTCATGCTGAGCTGTGCCTTCCTGTCTATGTGGCTGAGCAACACATCCACGGCAGCCATGGTGATGCCAATTGTGGAGGCAGTCACCCAGCAAATCATCAACGCAGAAGCCGAGGTTCATGCCGGGCAGGAGAATGGGGTGTCCAACCGTAGCTTTGAGCTGAATGGTAAAATACAACAATAACCTGCATTCATTCGTACAGCACCCTTCTCTAAGAGTGACATCTCAGTTCTTGAACATGGTTGGGGGTTGGATACCTAGCAAAGGAGAAGGTGGAAGAGGTTGAAGAGATAGATTTTAATGTGGGATTTAAATAGATAGAGAGGGGCAAGGTGGAGGGGTAGAGGAAGATAGCCATAGAAGTTAGAGCTGTAGTGACTGAGGGTGCCGCCATCAATGGTGGTGCAGAGAGGTCGGGAGATGCGCAATATGCCTGGGAATAGAGTGGGAGGTGGAGTAGGGTATGAGCAGATCAGAGAGGGAGGGAGGTTCTTTGGCATGAAGGGATTTGTACGTGAGAGTGAGGTTCTTGAAATCGATCCGTAGGACACAGGGAGTCAGTGGAGCCTGGCGAGGATCGGCGTGATGGGGGTGCAGAGTTTGGTGCTTGTAAGGACCAGGGAGGCAGAGTTTTGGATTAACTGGATCATGTGGATGGTGGAACTTAGATTCAGCCTTCAGTTCCAACCATGGAGCAAACTGCGGCCCAAACCTTTGTCTTGAGACTATTGTTTGTTACCTGGCCCACAAGCACAATCTGACTGTTGCTCACCTTGGAGTGTTGGTGACCCTGGCAGGGCTGCTGGTTACTGCCTGTGTCTAGTCACCCTAAGTTGTTAGTGGTGAGACCTTCTCGACAACTGCTTACAGTGATGTTGCCCCACTACCACCACCACAGTGGCCATAGGCGAATTATTATCACATTGTCGAGATAGCTCGCCGCATTTCACAGGATTTTACTGGTAAGTGTAATGTCTGTGTATTTTGAAGTTGCAGTCAATTTATACATAGTAATGTCTCTAAACAGCCATGAAGTAAATGAACAGTTTTATTTAGAGGATTGTCAGCCAGGACACCAGGAAAGAGAAACTCCCTGTTCTTTTCCAATAGTGGGATCTTTAACGTCCACCTGAACTGGCACAGATGGTTTACCATCTATTCCGAAGGACGGTGCCTCTGAAAATACAGCACTGATCAAGGACTACACTGGAGCATTAGCCTGGACAGCTTCAGAGACAAGAGTGCTACTGACTGAGCCAGTTGACACTAATTGTCTGCATGGAGATGGATGGGGACAGGAAAACATGGAGAAGCACTTGACAATGCTGCTCTTATTCTCCTGGATTCCTGTTTTTTGGTCAGCCGGGTGTGGAAACCCATCACCTTGCTTAAGAGTATCCAAACAAACAATATCCCTCCTACACTAGGAATTCCAGTGATATTTATTGCAATGCAATGTGCACTCTCTCCCTGAAGAAAAGTATCCTGTTTACCTAATTCCGGGAAAGTATTAGGCACAGGTTGACAAGAGCCAGCGCTTGGGGACCTCAGAGTGTACGCTGGGAGTAACTGCTGGAGTCTAAAACAGCTAAAACCTTATAGCTTGTCATTGGCAACACTGTCTGGCAAGATTTCCTGCTTATCCAGCTAGGAACACTTTAACCACTGGGGCTTTGGTTTGCAGGGTTAACAGGAGCTAAGCCAGGCTGGGTTGTTAACAGCAGTGCCCTGGAGCACTGTGGACCCGGCTTGGCTCAGGAATCGGATTAGAGACCGTCATAGAGGGCTGGCTCGATTTTAACATTCGGTTGCCGAACATTTTACCTTGGAGCCAGTTCAGCTCCAAGGAGACCCCGCTTACCTCCTCCTCCTCCAAACAGGATAGTATAGTGGAATTTACAGAGCGGAGAGATGGTGGAGCTCCCCTGTGCTTCTCAATGCTGTATGTTAATGCTTCTCGTGCCTCTTTTTTAACCAAAGAAAAAGGAGATGAGATGAAGAAAGAGGAAGAGAGAGAAGAACACGAGAAAAAAGACCGTATGGAGAATGACCCACCAGAGGGGATGGAGCTTGATACTGTGAAGCAGGAAAGGCAAGAGATGGAGGAGTAATGTCTTGGCAGTTTGTATTTCTAAACACGTCTCTGCCCATTTAACCCATCTGTTTCACCCTCACTGAGAGGTCCAAATACCTCCCTACCTCTCTGACCTGCTTGTACCCCACTCCTCTGCCCGGTCCCTTGGCTGCAGTTCACACATGCCCTCCTCACCACAATGCTCCTAACCTTTGAAATTTCCTGCCTCAATCCACCTTCCTCATGCCCTCTTTATCTTTCTTTAAATCCCACTTTAACGATTATAATCCTTGGATTTGACATAGCGCCTAATTGAATCATTGTAAAATGGATTGAAGCGACAGCCAATTGCATACAGCAGTGTCCCACATAGAGTTGTGGATTGAGTGACTTTTGTTTTGAGGGATTGTTAACCTTGAAAAACAATCCGACAATCAACTAACAACCAGGTTCCTACTTACTTAAACAAAGGCATGTGGAATAAGGAAACTTGCCATCAGCGCAGTGAGCTCTGGCACTGCTAGTCTGGATCATACGATTTTCATCCCACAGCATCTTTGTATGCTCATCTCCTCCACTAAGCGAACCCAGGCCTTGCTGAATGCCCCCCACTCAGTAGCCAAGTAACTGATTCTACACCCCTAACCTCTGGAACTTTCTCCCTCACTCCGCGTCTCCTCTCAATCTGTCTTTAAAACCTATCTCTTAAACTTCACTGATGGTCACCTCCTCACCCACCCTTTCTCCCTTCTCCTCCCGCAGCACCAAACATGGCCAGCACTCCGAGACGTGACCCTGTGCGAAGGGCACTGTGTTAAATGCAGGTTGTTTTTTTCTCCTGAGTGAAGCCAAAATCAAGCGGAAATCTGAGATTTCCAACCAGCATAAACATGAATGTAAAAATAGGGAGGTTATGTTGAAATTGTGAAGTTCATTGGTTGGGTCATGTCTGGAATACCTGGTCAAAAGCTCCATCTTGCCTGCCACAGGTTGAGTAAGGTAAAATGTCTCTATGTATGTGGAGCAAAATGATGGAATCTTTATTATGTGCATCATACTGGAGAGAGATTAGATGTCTCGACTAGATAGGAGGAAGGAAAGAAAAGGAGGGAAAAGTCCATTTAAAATCCCTTTAGAATTGCTCTTAAAGGAGCTAACGCAAACACGATGGACTGAATGGCTACCTTCTGTGCTAGAATTTCTATTTCCATGGTTAAGATCTTTTCTTCTGTCACCCAGCTGGTGCAATAATATGGATGCCAATTCTTACAGAATCGAATCAGAGGAGGTACGTTCTTTTATTATTAGAATTTTATTTGGTTATATTAAAATTTTCAGGCAGCTTGTCTCAGTTTCTCACACTCTTTCCATGTGGTCACAGGCCTGAGGGTTCAACCTCCATGTTTGAGCTTACAGTCCAGCTTGACTCTCCAGTAAAAGTGACAGTTAAACATCCTGTGGCACTGTTGGAAAAGAGAAGGGAGTTTCTCTCTCCCAGTGTCCTGGTCAACAATCCTCTGGGATGAGACTGTGTTAAGTGACTGGATGATGAGACCGCATGACAAGATTAAGTGACACGATCTTGTGTTTCCTCCCCCATGTCAGGCTCCTGAACAAAAAGTGGCCAAATACAAGAGCAGGAAGGATCACAAGCTGTGCAAAGGGATATCCCTGTGTGTGGCTTTCTCATCCACCATCGGAGGCCTCAGCACCATCACTGGCACCTCCACAAACCTCATCTTTGTTGAGCAATTCAACACGTAAGTGAATCACAGTGTGAGCAGAATGACATATGCAGAGAGTGACATGGAGTGATGTACAATGATGCAGCACAGAAACAGGCCATTCGACCCAACTAATCCGTGCTTGTGTTTATATTTCATACAAGCCCACACCCCTCCATTCCCCTCTCCTACACCCCTCTATTCCTCTCCTACACCCCTCTATTCCTTTCTTATACCAATCTATTCCCCTCTCCACAACCATGAGGTGCATCTATGGATGGTGATGCTGTCAGTGCCTGAGGTTTCCCTCTCTGACACTCCTCTATTTCCCCTAAATTCCACGTTCTCTTTCTGTTTCCTTTTGTCGTAGGCGTTACCCAGAAAGTAGTGATGTGAACTTTGGCTCCTGGTTCGTGCTGGTCTTCCCCATGTCAGTCATTATTCTCATCTTGTCCTGGGTCTGGCTCCACGCCATGTTCTGCGGCTTTGAGTAAGTTCCTTTTCCAATTATCCACTCACATTACAATCACAAGATCACATGATAGGTCTGGATGAAGAATGCCTTTCAACTCATCTGATCTCATCCCTCCAGAATACCCGCCTTACCATCGCCCCATCACAGCATCAAATTGGTTTTAAAATAATCACAGTGTCCTGGCCTCAACCAGCCTTCCTGGTAACCTATTCTTGTTACTAATTACCCTATGGGTAAAGAGAAACTTCCTGGTATCTGTACTGAAATTACCTTTACAACTCTAAACCAGCATTCTGTTGTTCTACTGCCTTGTTGCATTCGAAAGGATTGACCAAGGTTTACTTTCTCAGATCCCATTTAAAAGTTGGGGATTGAAAAAGTAAATCTAGATCAATATTTTAGAATGTAGATTGATGCCGCTGCTGACTGTGTCACTCATTTGGACTCCGCTACAGTGGATCCTGTAGGGTAGTGGTTAGAGCATTCGCCTCGCAAGTGAGACCTGGATTTGATTCCCTGGCAGGGTGAAACATTAGGCCAGTTTCCTTACTCCACACATCTCTGTTTACCTAGCAGAAGGTAGGATCCCGTTGTTAGTCGATAGTCGATCTTTTTCCAGGGGTAATAAACCCTTCAAAGATAATTTTTTAAATAATAATAATTTGGCTACTCAATCCATTACTATTTGTGAGACATTACTGTGCACAATTGGCTGCCATTTTTCTCCCCAAGTAAATAATATAATAATAATAATCCTTGCATTTGATATAGCGCTTTTCACGTCGGGAGGACGTCCCAAAGCGCTTCACAGAACACACTGTAAAGTGAATTAACTGTATATTTGTGGGCGAACGCGGCAGCCAATTGCGCACAGCAATGTCCCACAAACAGTCGTGGATTGAAAATGACCAATTTATTATTGTTTTTTTTTTGAGGGATTATTATAAGGCGTGTGGAGTAAGGAAACTTGCCCAAGGTTTCGCCCTGCCTGGAATTGAACTCAGGTCTCTTGCTTGCAAAATATCTAGTCCATTCACTTTACGGTATATTCTGTGACGCGCTTTGAGAGGTCTTGAAGACACGACAAGGCATTATATCAAATGCAGGATTAACAGAAGCTAAGTGGGAAAAGTCCCTGCCCCCAATGACTGGTCTGCTGTTCCAAGTCCTGCTGATGAGCCAGGCTGGCTTTGCTGTCATCAGCAGGAAATACTGTGCATCTGCCTGGCTCAGGAACGGAACAAGAGACCGCCACAGAGGATGGACTTGAATTCTGTTGCCAAACATATTACCTTGGAGCCAGTTCATCCCTGAGGTGACTCCATTTACCTCCCATCAAAGCATCAGACATCACACAGAGGCTGACACGCACACAGGAGGGCAGTACAAGCATTCAACGCATTATGGGACTCACTGTGGGCTGAATTCTATTTCTGACTGTCTCTGTGAAATCTTGCAGCTTTAAAAGCACATTGATATGTCGCAAGGCCATGAGCAACAAGGAAAAGGCATCGATTAAAGTCATTCAAGACGAGTACAAGAAACTGGGACCCATGCGGTGAGAAATTTTTCCTGAGCCCTCACAGATGCGTCCAATACAGACCTGTGTCTGCGGTGATGTTGCTCCCACTACTATATGTGAAGGGGGTAGGGAGCGCGGCCAAATACATTGGGAAATCCACCCTTCAGGTGCAATGTTAAACAGAGGCCCACTTTGTGCCTATTCAACTGGACGTTTAAGGTGAAGGGATTTGTAGATGAGGGTGAGGAGCTTGAAATCAAACATTTGGAAGCCAGGGAGCTAATGGAGCCTGGCAAGGACCAGCATCATGGGAGTGCAGAATTTGAATGAGTTGAAGGTTTAAGGGTGATAGAGCGAGGGGAGACCGGCAAGGAGTGGGTTAGAGGTGTCCAGGCAACCAAATAGCAAACACTGACTAAGAAGAATTGTGATTGTGAAAGTGTAAGTGTGCCAGCAGAGGGGTTGACCAGCAGAGACTGACAGTTCTTTGTTTGCCTCTCAGTTACCAGGAAATCATCACCCTCATTCTGTTCTGCTTAATGGCAATTCTGTGGTTCACCAGAGAGCCTGGCTTCTTCCCAGGCTGGTCATCTCTCTTCTCAGAGTAAGTGCCGATATAGGAGGGAATAATTCCACTCTGGGATGTGGGGGGAGGGGGAACATGATGTGTCTGAGAGTAACAGAGAAACCGATCTAAACTAGCCAAAGTTCCACATATGTCTGCCACCTACATATGGAAAATTTCCTGTGTCTGGAATGAAATGCTTACCCTTACTTAATTCTGGAGAGTATTAGGCCCGCATTGACAAAAGCCTAGGCTTGGGAACTCCATAATATGCATTGGGGCATCATTTGGCTTGCAGCATTAACAGGAGTTGAGTGGGAAGATTTCCTGCCACAGTGCCTGGTCTGCCTTTCCAAGTCCTGCTGATGAGCCAGGCTGGCCTGAGCTGTCATCAGCAGTGCCCTGCAGTACTGTGGACTCACCTGGCTCAGGAACCGGTCTGGAGACCTCCGCAAAGAGTGGACTCAATTCCAATTCAGCACCAAGGAGACCCTGCTTACCTTCCCCACGAGGAGGATGGGCAACACTATTTTGGAAAAGAAACATTTGCTTGGAAAGGTGGGGTTATTGGAGTCCTGTTGCTCAGTACTTAGAACACTTGCCTCGCAAACTAGAGGTCCTGGGTTCCAATCCCGGGCAAGGCGAAATGTTGGGCAAGTTTCCTTACTCCACATGCCTCTGCTTACCTAACAGTAAGTAGGAACCCAGTTGTTAGTCGATAGGCAGATTGCTTTTCCCTGGGGTAATAAGCCCTTCGAAAAAAATAATTTGATCATTCAATCCATGACTGTTTGTGGGATTGGCTGTCACATTTCACCCACAAAATCAGTCAATTCACTTTACAGTATATTCTGTGAAGTGCTTTGAGACGTCTCGAAGACACGATAAGGCACTATATTAAATGCAGAGATTATTATTATTATTGCTATTGAATGTCATTGTCTCTCTTCAGCAGGTATAGGGGCTTTGCCACAGACTCCACAGTGGCTCTACTGCTGGGTCTCCTCTTCTTTATTCTGCCTGCCGAAAAGCCCACTTCATCCCCAACAAAGAGTTGAGTTGTTGCTTTTGATTTTCAAGCTTCTTACTGGTTTTAGCTGCAGTCAAAAGCCACAAAGTCTTTCTCTCTGGTATAGCCTGGCTCAACTTCCCCTCCTCATCCACGCCCACTCCCCGATTTCAGCGCTTCGAGATGCTTTCCTGCCTGAAGGTGCTGTATAAATCCAAGTTGTTTTTGTTGATTCAATGAGGTGGGTACACAACAGCTTGTGCAGGGTAATGTCTCAGAGCACTTAACAGGGATGGTGTTGGACAATGAAGAAGGCAGAGAGAGGGAGGGAGAAGGTGGCCATAGCAACCTATTAAGTCACTGGTTGGGTTAGTCAGTTCATGCCAAATGTACTTCTCTCTCTCTCTCTCTATTTCTCACTCTCTCTCACATCTTTTTGTCTCTCTTTCTCTCTGTGCCTCACCTAGAAAACCTTTCAGGCCCTGGCATCTACCTGTCTCTCCTATTTCTCTGATCTCCTCCTGTCCCACAGGCTAACTGATCCTTGCTGCAGTTCCTCCCTGCTATATAAGGTGCCAAATAAACACAAGTTGTTATTGAGCTCTCTGTGTGTGTCTCTGACTGTTTTCCTATTTCACGGTGCGTTTTTTACCACTCTCTTAGAATCCCTCTAACTTTTTATCTCTCCTCTTCTGTGACTCTCTCTCTCTGACCCAAAGTCTACACGGTACAAGTGTATAAGAGACTGGCCTTTTCCCTGCTGGTGAGGATGTGAGGTACAGTTTCCTCACTCGTCCCCACATAGCCCGGGCATTTGCTTTTTATGCTGGTTTCTCGCAGCCTCGTGTTCACCGGAGCCCATTGCGATTAAGTGGAGATGTGGATAGCCAGCACAGTGCGGAGCCTGCTTGTCACTCTGGGATTTTGTAGCCCATTGCGTGACCCAAGAAACCAATGGCTGCTCAAGGACTGTGGTCTCTTCTATGTTACAGAGAAGGGCTATAGTGCTCTCATCACATGGTCAGAGTTCCAGGCGACCATGCCGTGGGATATCTGCTTTCTGGTTGGTGGAGGCTTTGCTCTGGCAGAAGGCTGTGAGGTGAGGCAGCTTGTCCAAAGGCGTTTCCATTCCAGTATGCGTGGAGCCACCGGGCATCTTTAAATCCATTTCCAAACAGGTCTCAGCCTGGCTAAAACTCTTATACTCTCACCTCCGAGTCAGTAGGTTGTGGGTTCAAGCCACACATTGGGGAATTTGAACTCACAATCCAGGCTGATGCTCCAGTGAAGTCGTGGAGGAGCGCTGTACAATCGGAGGTGCTGTCCTTTGGATGAGATGCTAAACTGAAGTCCTGAGTGTATCTGTTCAGGTGGATGTTAACGATTCTATGGCATTGTTGGAAAACGGAAAGAAATTTCTCTCTCCCAGTTTCCTGACCAACAATCCCCTGGATAAAATTGGTTATTCACTTCTGTGCACAAATTGGCTGCTGGGTTTGCCCTCAAAACACACAATAACTAGACTAGACTAAATCCCGTGAAGCACTTTGAGATGTCTGGATGAGTTCCAGCTCTGTGAGTCTCTGGAATCCCGTAGTGTAGTGAGAGAACCCGGGTTCAATTCCCAGGCGGGGCAAACCTTAAGCAAGTTTCCTTACTCCACTATTTACCCAGCAGTAATTAGGAATCCGGTTGTTACTCGATTGGCGGAAATGCTTTCCAGGGGTAATAATCTCTCAAAAAAAAACTCAATCACGACTGTTTGTGGGATACTGCTGTGAGCAATTGGCTGCTGTGCTTCGCCCACAAAACACTGTCAAATCCTCTTTGCAATATATTCTGTGAGCGCTTTGAGACATCTCAACAACCTGATATCAAATGCAAGGATTATTATTATTATGGCCCGGAAGGATTGTTGAGCCCTGTAACCAGGAGGTACTCTTTGGCTGTTACAGATCTCGGGCCTCTCTCTCTGGGTGGGCAGTAAACTGGAGCCACTCGGATCACTGCCAGTGTTGGTCATCATCCTGATCTCTAGTCTGATCGTCACCACGGTGACCGAGGTTGCCAGCAACCCAGCGACCATCACCATCTTCCTCCCCATTCTTGCTCCCTTGGTGAGTATGTGCCCGTATGTCTATCCACTGCTCTCCTCCCCTGTAAATTCTGAGTTCCGTAGTATAGTGGTTAACATGTTTGCCTCATAAGCGAGAGGACCCAGGTTTGATTCCTGAATGGGATGAAACCTTAATCAAGTTTCCTTACTCTACACACACCTGTTTACCTAGCAGTAAGAACCCGGTTGTTAGTCAGTTAGGCGTATTGCTTTCCAGAGGTAATAATCAGCTTTAAAAAAATGTGGTCACTCAATCAACAACTATTTGTTGGACACTGGCTGCCGCGGTTTGCCCACAAAATATACAGTCAATCCACTTTACAATATACACTGTGAAGTGCTTTCAAATATCTCAATGATATGACAAGGTGCTGTACCAAATGCAAGGATTAATATTATTGCCAATTTCTGAAGAGATCTCAGACCTTAATGGAACTGTGGTTAGAAACCCACTGTGATCTTTACAACAGCCACAATTTACTTTACACAGCGCCCTTCACGCAGTATAGAGTCTTGGAGTGCTCTACAGTAGCAGGTAACTGAGCCAGGGAGAAGAGTGCGGGGGTAGGGGGAAACCATAGGCATGGTCAAAGAGGTAGGTCTTCAGATGGGATTTAAAGATAAATAAAGAGGGGGTAAGGCAGAGGAATAGAGGCAGGTCGTTCCAGTGGTTAGGAACTTTAGTATTCAGCATAGGAATATGGGAACAAAAGTATTTGAATTCGAAGGTTGTGGGTTCAAGCCCCACATCGGATTTTGGTGAGAAAAACAGAACACAGTCCAGCAGATGGGGTCTGACCACAACACCACACAATACAGCAGTGTTTGGGCAGTATAAACTGGTTACTGTGTGTGTGAGACCAGCTAGCCTGTTCAGAACCATGTCCTGTGATGGGCAAGTTCATATGTTTCAAATCAGTTCAGTCTCTCGCTGTCGATGAGTATACAGTGGCCTTCACATGTCGGAGCATGTCACGGTAGTGGAGACAATCATTGAGCATGGTGGAGGATAGAGGTGACTGTAGATGTGGTCAGAGAGATATGACTTTCAGATCAATGATAGGGTGGTAGGGAGAGATGGAGAGGTCGCGTGAGGGACTTCCAGAGATCAAGGGTATAGAACTGGAAAAGTTATTGCCGATGATGGGGTGGAGAAGGGGGTGGGGACGAGCAGCAGCAACAACAACTTGCATTTATATAGCGCCCATCACTCGGGATAGCGTCTCAGAGAAATTCTAGCACAATGAGAGTTAACTTTATTTTTGTGTTTGTCTCAGGCTGAGGCCATTCACGTCAATCCTCTCTACCTGCTGATACCTACTACCCTGTGCACCTCCTTTGCCTTCCTCTTGCCTGTCTCCAATCCCCCGAACGCAATTGTATTTGGATATGGCCACGTGACAATGATGGACATGGTGAGTCTCAATTGTCCCAATGACGACCTAACCTAACAACAGTCAATAACAACAACAACTTGCATTTATATAGCGGGGCAGTGTCTTGGAGCGCTTAACAGTGGTGGAGTGAGCCGGAGTTATGGAAGAAGTGATCGTGAGCATGCTCGAAGAGGAAGCTCTTCAGTTTTGATCATCTAAAAGAGTGGGGGGTGGTGGGCAAGATGGAGGGATTGAGGGAGAGAGTTCAGGGCATAGTGTCTGAACGCAAGACTGCTAATGTGGAGCGGAAATGATGAGGAACGAGGAGGAGGCCACAGTCAGCCGAGCGGAGGCTGCAGGTTGTGAAGTAGGAAGATGCCGGGGCACAAAGGGATTTGTAGATAAGTGAGCGGATCTTGAACTCAGCCAGGAAAGGCAATGCTAAAGGGTGTGTGTTTCTGTTCTGTAACTCACCTGTTTCAATTATGTGCTGTTATCTGCCTTAGTCACTGTATCTGAGACCAGAGAACCATAGAAATTTATGGTGCTGAAGGTTGAAAAGAAAGATCTTAAGATTGCCTTGAAAATGGGGAGGGAAGGGATGAGGTAGAGGGATTCTTGGCTGGAATTCTGAAGAGAAGGGGCAGAGTGGCTCCTGAGTGATGGTGGGCAGGTTAGGGCACGGCGGTGGGGAAGGGGGGGCATGAAGCAGGCTGAGCGAAGGGAGCGGCAAGGGTTGTAGGATTGCAAGAAATCACAGAGCTCACTCTCTCCAGGATTAGGTAAGCAGAATACATCCCTCCAGGGAGAGAGTGTACATTCCATTCTAGACACAGGGACACTTCCACATGTGGCTGGTTTCCATGTGACAGACACCGGCTGTGGATGTAAGTACCTGATGACATTCTTTGACTGACCAAAGATGCAACTTGCATACTTGCCTGTGAGGCACAAAGCCCAGGTCGGGACTTTGAGCTCGTAGACTAGGCTGACCCTCCAGTGCAGTGCTGGAGGTGTGTTACATTGTCAGAATTGCCATCCTTCAGATGAGACGTTAAACCGAGGTCTTGTCTGCCTGTTCAGGTCTACATTAAAGATCCCACTATTGAAAAAGAGAAGGAAGTTTTTTTTCTCCTGGCCAACAATCCCCCAGATAAAATTGGTCACTCACTTCAGTGACTGTTTGTGGGATGTTGAAATGAGCAATTAAGCTGCCACGTTCGCCAATAAAAAACACAGTCACAGTTCACAGTATCCTGGTAAAGTACTTTGGGATGTCCTCCCGATTTGGAGGCCCTATATCAAATGTAAGGCTTATTTGGATGATAAATTGTTGAATGCGGTTCTGGTTTCAGGACACGCAGTACTGCCTCTACGCCACAGGGCGGCAGCACATTATAAAATCAATCGTCTCCACCGCTGATGCAAAGTTTTCAGACTGCACTGAAAATGCAGCCCCAAGGTTTCGGCTGGTAACAATAATAAATATAAGTACTAATTAGAGATAACATTATAGCAAATTGGCTGCCGGGTTTGCCTACAAAATACACTGTCACTAGATTGCGAAGCACTTTGTGACGTCCTTCTGACATGAAAGGGGTCAAATGTAAAGATTATGATTATTCTTATTGTTATATGTGTTGGTCCATCATGGATGTGCTGTTCCCCTTCAGGTGAAAGCGGGGCTAGGTGTGAACATCATTGGAGTTGTAGTTGTGATGATTGGCATCGCCACGTGGGCAGTACCTTTGTTCAGCTTGGATGTCTATCCCTCATGGGCTCCCGACCTCAGGAACATAACTACCCCCTAAACTGGGGAACCGAGCACACAGACGATGAGGCCTGTTATGGATTGCGTGTGCCGTGAACTGGCTCGATTTTACCCACCTTAGTTCGGACAGCATTCACCTCGCTGGCTCACGGAGAGTAACCGCTGGTAATCCGGGACGTGCCAAGCCTCGCTAAGCTGGTGAGATAGGTGACCCTGGCTCACCCAGTGCAAATACCAGATGAATTTGAAAATGAAGGACTTTGTTTGGACTTGCCAGGATTTATACCATGGAAGTCTCCTCGCCACAGAACCTTATACTGTATTGTGCCATCAAACCTTTCATTACACAGAGTTACGCAGACTGTACAGCTCACAAACAGGCCATTGGTGGTTATAGTCCACACAATCCATCCCCTCTACCCCTCTATCCCCTCTTTTCCCCTCCCATATAGCCCTCAATTTCCCCCCCTGCACCCCTTTATCTCTCCTCTATCTCTAAACACCCTCTCCTCTACCCCTCTATTCTCCTCTCCTATACCCCTGTATTCCCCTCTTCTTCATGTCTGCATCAAGTTTGCTCTTAAATACTTTGATGCTTTTTGCTTCAACCACAGCTTCTGGCAGTGAGTGCCACACTCTCACACTGTCGTTGTGAAGAAGTTCCTCCTAAACTTCTTATTAGATCTGTGACTGTGTCACTTATATTTATACCCTTTAGTTATGGACTCAGCAACAAATGAAAACAGCCTATGAACCTATTATCCACCTTATCAAATCTTTGATAATCATATACCCCTCGACCAGGTCCCCTCTCAATCATCTCAGCATGATATTAAATGGAATTGAAAAAGTAAACCTAGATCAATATTTTAGATTACACCAAGACAGTAGAACAAGAGGATACAGGTTTAGAGTTGAAAAGGGCAATTTCAGGACAGAAACTAGGAAGATTTTCTTTACCCAGAAGGTAATTAATAACTGGAATAGGAAGGGTGGTTGAGGCCAGGACACTGGAACTCATTTAAAACGCAGCTTGATGGGGGGACAGGGAGGGATGAGATCAGATGGGCTAAAGTGACCGCAGAGATAAACTGAGTTTATAATTTGAATAGCATTGCTTTTTATTCTTTTTAAATGAGCCCACAAATTTTTATATCAAAATATTTCTTGCAAGTTTCTGAACCAGTTTCTAAACCTGTCTTATTGCTGCACAGAGGAGAACTTTTTGCAAACAAGTGAAATAAAAATTCCAACCACCCTCCCCCATATGTACATCTCGGGTTTCAAATGTTGTAAAAACTGCTTTTAGTTTGAAATAAATATTTTGCACTTTTGTTTGTCTTTAAAAGACACTCGTCTCCAAATAACAGCCAATCCTCAGGGAAGACTGGTGTCAACCTGGCTCAGTCGATAACACTCTCGCCTCTGAGTCAGGTTCAAATTCTTCATTGGGGAGTTTGAGCTCACAGTCTAGGCTTACGCTCCAGTGCAGTGCTGGGGGAGCGCTGTGTTGTCAGAGGTGCTGTCCTTCAGATGAGACGTTAACCCAATGTCCCGTGTGCCTGTTCAGGTGGACCTTAAAGATACTGTGGCACCACTTGAAAGGAGAAGGGAATTATTCCTGATGTACTGGCTGAAATCCCCCAGATAAAATCAATCATCATTTAATGGCTGTTTGTGGTACATTGTTGTGTGCAAATAGTCTGCTGTGTTCATCTACAAATATACAGTCACTATATAGTAAATCCTGTGAAGCTGTTTGGGATCTCCTCTCAATGTGAAAGGCGCTTTACCAAATGTGATTAAGATTGAAACAATTTGGCGTCTAACCTGTGCAAACCATCATTTCCTGCATCTTTTCTGTTCTCCTGGTACATGAGGAAGGTCAGGTTTGGACTCTATTGCATGGTGCCCAATTTCCACATATCATAGTGATGGGTTTCTGCGTGCATTGGACACCCGGATGATCATTCTGATGAGTTTTTGCATGTTTCAGTGTGCTGCATTCTATGGAATTGAATCAGGGAAGTTCACAGCATGGCCGGAGACCTTCAGTCTCCATCAGCTGGTTCGGTGTCTGCCAGGGCTGGTTCAGTGTCTGCCAGGGCTCCGTGCAGCTGCTAAGAAAAGAGTAGCAGCTCAGGACAAAAACAGAGTAAAGCTCCCTGTGTCTCGCCCGTCACCCCCAGGTCAGTGGCAACACAGGACACGGACAGAATAAAACTGTAGCTCTCTCGTGGACTATTGATGTAACAGTCCTGTATTGATGTAATCAGAATCAGCTCATGAGTACCTTAGCCAAGGATGGACCCAACCTCTAAACACCATCAGGTGGGTGAGTACGTGCAGATTCACACGCATACGATCTTGGTGTTAAAAAAAAGCCAATGATGAAAGAGGTGTAGCTAAAGTATAATGAAAACAGAAGTCGCTGGGAGCAGCAGATCAGGCAGAATCTGTGGAGAGAGGAAAGTGAGTTAACTGTTCAAGTCAATGACCATTCAGCAGAACTCGGTGAACGAGGTAAAAGGGAAAAATGAAAGTCACTTTGAAGAGAAGAGCAGAACTTCTTCAAGGTAGGCATTCCTAGAAGAGAAGTGGTGGTGAATTAAACAACAAACAAAAGGCAAAATACTGCAGATCCTGGAAATCTGAAATAAAAACAGAAGTCACTGGGAACATGCAGCAGGTCAGGCAGCATCTAGGGGGGGAGGAAAAAAGGTTAATAAACCTTTATTTTAGGTTGATAATCTTTTATCAGGCCTTTGTAGCTAAGCTACACTTTGTTCAGTCGGTCATCCCTGAGTTGGTCATCCCTGATGTTTTGTCCAAGCTGATGAGAACCGATGCATCTTTCACTTACCTCCCTCTGCGATTCAAGCCACTCAACCTTGGCTGTTCAAGATTCCAGTGATTCTGGTAGACTAGTGGTTAGAGCTCTTGCCTCACAAGTGAGAGCTCTAACCACTAATTCCGGGGCAGGGTGAAACATTGGGTACATTTCCTTATGCCACATGCTCCTGTTTACCAAACAGTAAATAGGAACCTGGTTGTTAGTCGATTGGCGGATCATATTGGATTATATTCCAACAGCATCAGAAAAAAAGCAAAAGATAAGAACAGACTGCACCGCTATTAGAAGACAGCTGCTAGAGATTTACTAGAGATCCAACCCTATTTTTGTTTTATTCATCAGCCTTCCAATTTCAGAGACAAGATCTTAGAATCATAGAGTATTACAGCACAGAAGGAGGTCATTCAGGCCATTGTGCCTGTGCCGGCACTAACTCTCTCTGTTCCTGTACCCTCTTTAAAACTGTACCATTTATTGTTTATTTCCTCTCCTCATTCTTCCTCCCAAAATGCATCACCTCACACTTCTCTGCATTAAACTTCATCTGCCATGTGTCTGCCCATTTTACCAGTCTTTCCATGTCATCTTCGGTTCTTTAATTCAAAGCTCGATATGATCAACATTTCAATGACAAGAGAAATGAAAGGAAAAACAAGATATGTTCGCCGACTGCTTATGAAATTGTGAACTTTGATAATGTCATCACAGTGACAATTGTAGCAACATATCTTTACTTGAAAATAATAGTTAATATTGTCTATTATAAACCTGCCTACTGTAACTGTGTTTATTGAACTTATTCTAATGCAAATAAAGTGAACAAGCTTTAAAATGTAAAATACTCCCCTGATCACAGGTTCCTAATTTTAATTTTAAATTCAGCTAATAAGAATAAGATGGTTTTAAGATAAAATGATAAGGCGCTATAACAAATGCAAGCATTATTATTATTATTAAAGTGTAGTGTCAGCTTGTCGCGCTCTCGCCTCTGAGGCAGAAGGTTGGGGTTCATGTCGGGATTTGGAATCACGTAGTCCAAGCTGACATTGAAATGCAGTGTTGAGGGTGTGCTGCAGTGTCGGAGGTGCTGTCCTTCGAATGAGATGTTAAACCAAGATCCCATCTGCCTGTTCAGGTGGACGTTAAAGATCCCATAGCGCTATTCAAAAAGAGAAGGGAGTTTCTCTCTCCTGGTGTCCTAGCAACAAATTCCCCAAGCAAAATTGATCACTCACTCCATCGTTGTTTGTGGGACACTATTGTGCTAATTTCAAAGAATTATAGAATTATACAGAACAGGAGGCCATTCGACCCATCGTGTCTGTGCCAGTTCTTTGAAAAGAGCTGTCCAAATCAATCCCACTCCCACTCTCTCTCCCCATAACCCTGCAAACCTTCTCCCCAAATAATTATCTACTTCTCTCTTAAAAATTTTTATCGAATTGGCTTCCACCATCCTTTCATTCCATGCATTCCAGATCCGAACAACTCGCTATGTGAAAACATTTCTCCTTAACCCCCCTATCCCTGTTTCATTTAACAACTATTTTCAGGTGACCGACCCACCCACCAGTGGAAATAATTTCTCCTTGTTCACCCTATCGAATCCCCTTATAATTTTGAAAACTTCTATTAAGTCTCCTCTTAACTTTCTCTGCTCCAAGGAGAATAATCCTAACTTCTCTAGCCTCTCCTCATAACTGAAGTTCTTCATTCCTGGTACCATTCTGGTAAATCTCTTTGCACCCTCTCCAATGCCTTGACATCCTTCCTGAAGTGTGGTGCCCAGAACTGAACATAACAACAACAAAAAGATTACATTTGTATAGCGCCTTTCATGTTGGGAGGACATCCCAAGGTGCTGGACAGTGTACAGCATTTCAGACTCGAGCTGGGGTCAGGAGGGTGGCCGATGGCATGGTTGAAGAGGAGGATTTTGAGGCGGAACATGAAGGAGGCTAAGGAGGGGATGAGGCAGAGCGATTGGGGGATGGAGTTCCAGAGGTTGGGGGCAGAGTGGCTGAAGGCTCTCCCGCCAATGGTGGGGCGGGTGGGTCGGAGGACATGGAGCAGGCCAGAGCCGGCTGAGTGGAGGGAGCGGGCGGGTTGATAGGGGGTTAGGAGATCACAGAGATGGGGTGGGGAGGCCATGGAGGGCTTTGTAGGTGAGGACCAGGATCTTGAACTGGATCCTCTGAAGGATAGGGAGCCAATGGGGTCGGGCGAGAGTGGGGGAGATGGGATCTCGGAGTTTGGTGAGAGAACACGGGCTGCAGAGTTCTGGATTATCTGCAGCCTGTGGAGGGAGGAGTTGGGAAGGCCGACAAGCAGTGCGTTTGCGTAGTCGAGTCTGGAGGTGATGAAGGCACGAACAAGAGTTTCAGCGGCCTGAGGGGTGAGGTAGTGGCGGAGTCGGGCGATGTTACGGAGGTGAGGGAAGGCAGAGCGGGTCATGGCTTGGATGTGGGGAAGAAAAGACAGTTGAGGGTCGAACAAGACACCGGGGTCCCTGACTGGCGGTGAGTTGTAGTGTGGAACCATGGGGGTTGATGCTGCCAGAGCCTGAGGTGCTGAGGCCGAGCCAGTGTTTTATAAAGCTTCATCATAAGAATAATTTTTATAAAGGGTTTCGCCCACAAAATACGCAGTCAATCCACTTTACAGTATACCCTATGAAGCGTGTGATGACATCAAATGCAAGGATTATTAATGAACATAATGAAAATACAGAGCTAATTGTACTTATGTACGAGGGACAACAGGGGGCGCTGTGTGTGGAGGGCAGAGCCTGTACTGCGGTTGCTGTCCAGAGGGCGGCGCTGTGTGCGGAGGGCAGAGCCTGTACTGCAGCCGCTGGGCTCATGTTATCTTCCGCTCTGATTGGCTGGTTGGCTGGTGAGACACGTGACACTAACCATGTGCCACTCAGAGTGAGAAGGCACTGAGAGTTTCATGAAATTATTTCTTGTTTTCACTCCATAATGTTCAGCAAATAGAGACAAACATGTAAATGAGTTTCTCAGCCCCGGTGCAAAACAGCCCTGTAATATTTTTGTGTTTCAAAGAAAACCTTTGTTTTATCAGTTTTCCCGTCAGGAGGATGTCCACAAGATGCTGAACTTCCCCGGATCCCACGTGGGTCAAAAAATCTTTCCCGGACCCATCACTTCTCTCCGGCTACTGTCCCATCTCCAACCTCACTTTCCTCTCCGAGGCCCTGGAACGAGTCGTTGCATCCCAGCTTCGCTCTTTCCTCTCCCGCCATTTCCTCTATGAACCCCTCCAATCGGGTTTTTGTGCTGCCCACAGACAGCATGAAAACAGCCCTCGTCAAAGTCACTAACGACACTCTGTCCATCTGGGGCCAGGGCTTTCTCTGCCTCCTTGTCCTCCTCGACCTCTCTACTGCTTTCGACGCTATCGACCATTCTCTCTTCCTCCATCATCTCTCTTAGTTTAAGCTTCACGGACCTGGCCTTGCCTGGTTCAAATCCTACCTCTCCCACCGTCTCCACTTTGCCTCCACTAATGGCTTCTCCTCCAGGCCCCACATCATCACGTGTGGAATCCTTCAAGGCTCTGCCCCTCCTTTTCAATATTTACATACTCCCCATTGATGACATCATCCACAGACACGGGGATACACTTCCACATATATGTGGATGACACCCAAATCCACCCTCGACTCCAGGATCATTGTTGTCCTCACAGACTGCCTGTCGTACATCAAGTCCTGGACAAGAGCAAACTTCCTCCAGCTGAATGTCAACAAGACCTAGGGCCTCCTGCTCGGCTCCCATCACCACGTCCATACCTCAGGCACTGACAGCATCTCCCTGAATGGATGCACTCTACTGCTCACGGAGCCAATACGGAAACTCGGCGTCCTGTTCAACCATTAACTGTCCTTCATCCCCACATCCATGCCATGACCCTGTCTGCCTTTGCTCACCAGTGCAACATTGCCCCGCTCCACCACTGTCTCTCACCCCAGGCCACCAAGACCTGCATGCAAGCATTCATTACATCCAGGCTCGATTACGCAAACTCCCTGCATGTCGGCCTCCCCAACTGCTCTCTCCACAGGCTGCAGATCATCCAGAACTCTGCAGCCCATGTCCTCTCCTGCAGCAGACTTCGTGACCCTAACACCCCCATCCTCTCCCATTTTCCATGGTTCCCCATCACTCAGAGGATATTGTTCAAGATCCTGGTCAGCACCTTCAAAGCCCTCCAAGCCTTGCTCATTCCTACCTCTGTGACCTACCACCTGTCTGCTCCCTCTGCTCAGTAGACTCTGGCCTGCTTCAAGTCTTCCGTCTTGCCTGCCTCACCATTGGCGGTAGGCCTTCAGCCTCTCTGTCCCCACTTTCTGGAACTCCATCCCACAGTCTCGGGCACTCCTTTGCCTCCTTAATGAACCGTCTCGAGACCCTCCTCTTCGTCCGTGCCCTTGGTCACCCTCCTACCCCTACCCTTCCCGCCCTCTACCCCTCCTGATTCCAACCACCAGCTCGGGTGCGGATCCCTAACTCTCCAGCAACTTGGTATGTCCTCCTGAAGTGAAAGGTGCTAAACAAATGTAATTTGATGTTGTTAGCAGAATATTTTCTGAAGTGCATTAACTGTATGTGGGCAAGTATGGCTGTCAATTTGCACACAGCAACGTCACACAACACCCTGTCTCTCCGAGTGAGAGAGAGACTCCTAAGTGAGAGAAACATCAAGAGAGAGACACAAATGAGAGAGATTTTTTTTTGGTCAGCCGGGTGTCTGACACATGGGGAAACCCATCCCCATGCTTAATAGTATCCAAACCAAATTGAGAATTCCATGCAACCCACTTACACATAGAAATCCCAGAGATAGATTGTTGGAATGGAATGCACACTCTCTCCCTCTCTCCCTGCTTACCTAATTCCGGAAAGTATTAGGCGCAGGTTGGCAACAGCCAAGGCTTGGGGACCTCAGAGTGTGCGTTGGAGTAATACTGGAGTCTAATCAGCTGTTGGTCTGCAGACAGAGTGAGTTGCAGATTCAATAATTAAGTTACAGTTGCGCTCCATCGGAGGGCAGCAAATGTTCATTCTGCGCTTAGAAGCTGTAACCAGTCAGTGAAGCTGGTCTCAGGACTGTCTGTGGGATCACATGACTGTCCACGTACTCCCTCCTTAACATCCCATCCACGTTGGTCTTCCTGTAAGCAACAAACAATAGCACCTTTATTTACTCAAATGATATCGCAGGACCTTTACCGTCCATCTGAATAGGCAAAGGCAGGTCCTGGGTTTCACATCTCACCAGGTCTCCTGCTTGCCTCGCACAAACACAATAATAATTGGTCACTTCAATCCATCACTGTTTGTGGGACACTGCTGTGCGCAATTGGCTCCTGTGTTTCGCCCACAGTCAATTCACTTTACAGTATATTCTGTGAAGCGCTTTGAGGCATCTCGAAGACGTGAAAAGCGCTATATTAAATGGAAAGATTATTATTATTGTTATTTTAAGGACGGCACCTCCAACAATATGGAGCTCCCCCCCAGCACTAAATTGGAGCGTCAGCCTACACTATGAGCTCAAAGACCCAATGAGGGGCCTGAAACCCATAACCTTCTAACTCGGAGATGAGAGTGCTGCCTACTGAAGGCTGCTGGTACTGAGCTAGCCGTGGTATTTGCCTACAAAATCCACAATCATTACAATTAACAGTGAAACGTTTTGCTGCTGCTGCTTCTGTTGCTGGTCTGCAGAAGGAATAGGTTTATACAGCTTTAATTCAGGCCTTTGTGCACTCTCCACAGGAGGGCAGCGAATGCCTATTCTACAGTTTGACAATTACGATTTAAAAATAATCCTTGCATTTAATATAGCGGCTTTTACATTGTCAGGAAGTCTCAAAGCGCTTCACAGGATATACTGCAAAGTGGAGTGACTGTGTATTTTGTGAGCGAAATGTGGCAGCCACTTGCACACACAAATTCGAAGGATGGCACCTCCACCAATGAAACCAACCCCCACCCCCCCATAGTACTGCATTGGGGTGTCAGCTTAAATAATGTGATTCCCAACATGGAGCTTCAACCCGCAACCTTTTGACTCAGAGACGAGAATGCTACCACTACTCCACTACTTAACTTTAAAACCTCTAATCTTCAGACCTCCCTTCCTCTCTACCCATCTACAACGCTGGGGGGGTGGGGTTGCATTGTTGGAAGAGCCATCCTTCAGATGAGATGTGAAGCCGAGGTCCCGTCTGCCTGTTCAGGTGGATATTAAAAATCCCATGGCGCTATTCGAAAAGAGAAGGTTTCTTTCTCCTGGTATCCGAGCCAATAAATCTCCCAAATAAAATTGGTTACTCAATCCATGGTAGTATGAGGAACATTGCTGTGTGCAACTGTCTGCCCCATTTCACCCATAAAATACACAGTCAATCCACTTTACGGTATATCTTGTGAAGCGCTTTGAGACATCTCAATGACGGGATAAGGCGCTATTTCAAATTTAAGGATTATTATTTTTAATATTTTGAAGCTGTAGCTCTGAGCGGAGTACGTGTGGTTGGTTGCCCCACTCTGAGAGATACCACATTAGCGACTGAGGATCAGAAGGCAGGTGCAATCCAGGTGCAGAATTATGAAATATTGAAGTGTCATTAGTAAACTTTGAATATTTATCCCCTCCCAAATGCCAAGCAGTTCTCATATTGCGGTGCTGCAGTTGACTCGGAGACCATGTGGCTGCTTCTTTTGATGATATGAGGAAGCCTTGAACAATGGACACTTTGATGTCGGGCAGAAACATTGAAATTCATTTTCTCTTTTCCCAAATGCACACAAATTGGCTGCCGCATTCACTTGTGAAACACGCAGTTACTACACTTCACAGTGTATCACGTATGGCGCTTTGGGACGTCCTTTCCGAAGTGAAAGGCACTATCACATGCAAGGAAATTTTTTTGTACTTTGGTGAAGAGGTGCACCAAGAATTGAAGTGAGATTTTTGTTACAAAGTGTCAGAAAGAGTGTCCAATTGACAAATTAATTAGAATGCCATCTCGCAGGGTGAAAACACGCTCCAGATGTTCAGAAGCAGCAGAAGCAGGATATTTCAGGAGTGTATTTCATTGCTGCAGTGCTCTGGAATATTGGGGAGGGGATAAATCTTGACCACACATGACGAGCTTGAATTCTAAATGGTGATGTGTAAGAGTCTGCATTTGAGCTCCACTTGAGCTATGTGCGGGACCTTTGTGCTGTCCATAAATTAGCTGATGCGTAAACAGTTGCTACGGTTTACAGTATGTACTGTGATCCTTTGATAATCTCTGCGATTGATGCAACACCCATAATGGCAAACTATCTCAGAGTGGTGTATAGGATTTACTGTAAAGTGCTCTGACTGTTGATTTTGTAGGTGAACTCAGCAGTCAATTTGCACACAGCAGTGTCGCACAAACAGTGATGAAGTGAGTGACAAATTTTATCTGGGGGACTGTCAACCCAGGAAGCTCCCTTCGGTTTTCCAATAACACTGCGGGAACTTTAACGTTCACCTGAACAGGGCACAGATGGAGCCTCGCTTTTACGTCTCAATTCGCAGTATGGCACCTCCGACAATGTGGTGCTCCCCCCAGCAACGCAGTGGAGAGTCCCCGGCGAGAGGCTTGAACCCACAATCTTCTGACTCGGAGGGGAGAGTGCTGCGACTGAGCCAGACTATATCCTAGTTGAAGTAGAGGAATCCCCACCTTCCTCTTGCTCAACATCAACCAGCAATAAACAGAGAAACGGGAAAGGAGAACTGTCATTGGGTTGCAGTTGGGCTGGACCCAACAAGGCATCAGATACCACAATTACTAACTTATTCTCAATACAAACAGCTACACTGATGCATTGATGAACCAGCACAGTGTGTTTTTTTTTCACAGTCTGGCTCATTTATGTAGTTACCACAATCTCCATTGTTTGCCAATTACAATATTAAGCTCTGCATTTGATATTGTGCCTTATTACATCATAAAAGCTTCACAAGATTTACTGCAAAGTGGAATGACTGTGTGATATGAAGGCAAATGTGGCAGCCAATTTGTGCAGAGCAACATCCCACAAACCATGATGTGAGATATTTGGGGGGAATTGTCAGACAGGACACAGAGAGAGAGAGAGAAAATCCCTTCTCTCTTTGACATCCACCTGAAGAGGCACAAATGGGTCCTTGGTTAAAGATCGCACTGAAGAACACCATCATCGACAACGCGATGCTCCCCTAGCACTGGACTGGAGGGTCAACCTCGACTGCGATTTCTGCCTTGAGCCCACAGCCTCCTGATGCAGAGGAAAGAGTGCAACCCACAGAGCCAGGATAAGACCTTCACATTGAAAATAACTGGGAATGTCAGAGTACAGAAAGGGTTAAATGGACAACGAGGCGAGGGAAGAGTTGAACTTTGCTGGGAGGACAGTGCACGTTCACTTTGAGAGAAAACTAATTAAGATAAATGGAACCTGTGATGCCCGATAGTGTGTGGAAAGCAATTAAATAGACTATTTGGTGGCAGCCCAGCGTGTCAAGGTTGCATGTTATTCGGTGCTGCAAATTAGACAGAACTGTTCGTTTTTCTAGGGATGGAGGGCAGGAGAGGGGAGAGAGCGAGAAGGGGTTTACATCATCTCTGTGAGGAGTAGCTAATAATAATAATATTTACTTTTGATAAAACTCCTTTTATATCAGGAGGGAGTCTGAAACCACTTCACACAATGTACTGCTAAGTGTCGTCAAAATTTGAGCTCACACTTTGTAGGCTACAGTTACTGCACAACTGAAGTATATCAATAAAATGCCCGCCTCAGTCAGCAGCATTCTCCTTCTCCCTTATGTGTCAGAAGGTTGTGGGTTCAAGCCTCAGGTCACAGTCCAGTCTGATGCTCCAGTGCAGTGCTGGGGGGAGCGTTACATTGTCGGAGGTGCAGTCCTTTGGATGAGATGTTAAACTGAGGTCCTGACCTCCTGTTTAGGTGGACGTTAAAGATCCTGCGGTGCTGCTTGAAAAGAGAAGCAAGTTCCTCTCTTCTGGTATCCTGGCCAGAAATATCCCAGATAAAAATTAGTTATTCACTAATTGTGGGACATTGCTGTGCGCAAATTGGTTGCTGTGTTCTCCTAGAAAAATACAAAGTCACTTCACTTTACAGTAAATCCTGTGAAGCGCTTTGAAACAATTTCAGGACATGATTATGATTGTGATTGTGATTATGATTATGATTGCACTATGCCACTCTCTCCCCCCCTCCCCCACCAGCCGTTCAAGATCCGTCTCAAAAACCTACCACAGTGACCACGCTTTCAATCATCTTCCCCCACCACACACGACTTGGGTCCCTCTCCAACGCTGTTAAGAGCGTGGAGGCATTCTCTCAACGTGACAGCTGCCGTGTAGCTGTAAATTGGATTGAGTATCAAATGCGAGGAATAATATAAAATTATTGTAAGTGCACAAAGGAGACTGATCTTATTATTGTGGAGTCAGGGCAAGATGACATTGCAGTCAGTGAGTAATGGTAGTTTGTCAGTGTCAAAAGCATCAAGACAACAGCACAAGAGGATGGTTTTCACGGAGGCCGTTCAGATCAGTCTGTCATCCGAGGCAAACCTTCAGTTTGCCATCTACCTCCATATCCTCCGAGAAGTTCGACAGCTTTAACTTAAGAGAGATGAATTTACTTTAACATGCATGATACGGGCATGTTTTAAAATTTACTTGTATGTTTGCTGGATCTGAGCAGAGCAGCAACTACTAAGACAGGAAAACGTACATGAGTCATATCAGTCAGGTCCGCATTTAGTGGGGGGGGTGGAGTCCTGTAGCTCAGTGGTTAGAGCACTCGCTTTGCAAGCGAGAGACCTGAGTTCAATTCCAGGCAGGGCGAAACCTTGGGCAAGTTTCCTTACTCCACACGCCTAATAATAATCCCTCCAAAACAAAAACCATAATAAATTGGTAATTTTCAACTACGACTGTTTGTGGGACATTGCTGTGCGCAATTGGTTGCCGCGTTCGCCCACAAATATACAGTCAATTCACTTTACAGTATATTCTGTGAAGCGCTTTGGGACGTCTAGAAGACGTGAAAAGTGCTATATCAAATGCAAGGATTATTATTATATATTATTAATATGACTTGCACAAAGTCCGAGTTGCAGGAAACTGTATAAGTTGTAGAAAATCCGATTTAATCAATAATCTACACTGTAATTGATTGCAGCCAGTAAGTGCACATGCTGGTAAATTCATCACTCAGCTAATAAGGGTACATGTGGGTGACGGGTCAAGACGTCATTTCCTACGATTCAACGCAGCCAGTAAATACGGGAGTAATGAAGGGTATAGGAGCTGTGGTTACAAGTTAGGAGGTGATGCAAAGAAATCTACGTGGTTTTGATAGGAAGCTGAATGGGACCCAGGTGAATGTATGACTTGGGCATTTATAAGGTTTATAACGACTAACGCAAGTTTTACGGTAATAATCTTGCATTTGATATAGCACGTTTTTGAAGTGTCTCAAAGCTTTTCACAGGATATAGTGTAGTATGGATTGACTGTGCAATTTGTGGGCGAAACATGAAAAAGATAGAGTAAAAGATAGAGAAAAAGGTATATAGTACAACCACAACACTGACAGGCCACTGCCAACGTTAGCACCTAATGCTTGCCTGCACGCCTCCCCTGCCCAGCTCGCTTCACTCAGCGACATTGAGTATCAGTTGATCATTTCAGTAACAGTGAGACTGATTTACAACGAGTGTTTGAATTTGCAAAACTATCATTTCGCTCTGATCTCAATTTCGCCGATGGAGCATTCAAAAAAAATCACTTGTCTCAGAAATCCGCCGCCCTTCACATGGTGGGTGTTGTGAAGGGATGAGATCGCATTGGCCGAAAGGCCTTCCTCATCTGAGCTGATCTTGTGAGTCACCATCCTGTTTAATAATAATAATAATAATAATAATCCTTGCATTTGATATAGCGCTTTTCACGTCGGGAGGACGTCCCAAAGCGCTTCACAGAACATACTGCAAAGTGAATTGACTGTATATTTGTGGGCGAACGCGGCAGCCAATTGCGCACAGCAATGTCCCACAAACAGTCGTAGATTGAAAATGACCAATTAATTATTGTTTTTGGTTTTTGAAGGGATTATTATTAGGCGTGTGGAGTAAGGAAACTTGCCCAAGGTTTCGCCCTCTGCCTGGAATTAAACTCAGGTCTCTCACTTGCAAAGCGAGTGCTCTAACCACTGAGCTACAGGACTCCACAAGTCCTGATGATGCGAGTGGCACTCAGGGCTGTCATCAGTGTCATGGAGAGAACAGCTTTGATGCCCAAAAGTCTGCGGTGTTTTTGGCTGAAGGTGGTCGCTAAACTCTGGTGGAAGGTTAAAAGCAACAAAGTGGACGTTGTTTGAATAAGAAGCCTTTTGCTTTGATATCGATTGGCAGCGGAATGAAATATCATTTTTGTATATTTCGTTCATTTGTTCAATGATGCTTGATTGACACTGACATCCAAGACCGATTTCGAGCAGTCAGTGGTCTTGAAGACAATCCAATACAATTTACATTTACACAGCTTCTTTCACATCGAGAGGATGTCCTAAAGCCAATTTGCAGTCCTTGATAGGTACCGAAGCACCGAGAGGGACTTGGAGAGCAAGAACTTCATTCAACTGTCCATTTTTGTGATGACTCTTAAGAATAACATTTTAAGAATCCTTTTTTTACTGTTTAATAATAAACATTTATTCCACATTAGCAATTTTAAAAATAATAATATTGCATTTGATACGGCGCCTTTCACATCGGTAGGATCTCAAAACGCTTCACAGGATTTCAGTAAATGTAGTGACTGTGTATTTTATAGGCAAATGTGGCAGGCAATTTGCACACAGCAACGTGGCACAAACAGCCATTAAGCGAGTGACCAATTTTAATCGGGAGTTGTTGGCTAGGATACCAGGAGAGAGAAACTCCCTTCTTTTTTCCAATAGTGCCTTGGGATGTTTAGGTTCACCAGAACAGGCACATACTATCTACCTAGTTTAACATGTGGAGTCCTGTAGCTCAGTGGTTAGAGCACTCGCTTTGCAAGCGAGAGACCCAAGTTCAATTCCAGGCAGGGCGAAACCTTGGGCAAGTTTCCTTACTCCACACGCCTAATAATAATCCCTCCAAAATCAAAAACAATAATAAATTGGTCATTTTCAATCTAGGACTGTTTGTGGGACATTGCTGTGCGCAATTGGCTGCCGCGTTCGCCCACAAATATACAGTCAATTCACTTTACAGTGTGTTCTGTGAAGCGCTTTGGGACGTCCTCCCGACGTGAAAAAGCGCTATATCAAATGCAAGGATTATTATTATTATTATAACACTTCATCTGAAGGATAGCATCTCTGACAATGCAGCACTCCCCCAGTCCTGCACTGAACGTCAGCTGAGACGCTATGAGTTCTAACTCAACTATAGTGGGATTTGAACCCGCAGAGACTGAGGCGGGAGAGCCTGAGGCTGACACATTGGACTTGCCGAAACAAGAAATGTCAAGGCAATTGGCATTCAGATCGGACAGCTGAGGAATTTTTTATATATATAAAGAAAAGATCACTGGTGATGTGAAGCAATGGCAATTGAATAATTAATGCTTCTCACTGCAGCACTTCTGTCGGCTTTGACTCAGCACTTAGTTGAGAGTCTGATCTCCCTGAAGCTCCAGTGGACCAGTGAAGGGAGAGAGAGAGAAACTAGGAAGCGAGCTGTATGGCCCTCTGTGATCGGCTGTTAGTATGAAAAAAGCTCATTGAGTTGAATAATAATAATATTCCTTGTATTTAATATTGTGCCTTATCATGTTGTCAAGACGTCTCAAGCTATAGTGTAAAAAAAGTCACGTTATACTGCAAAATAGTTTGATTGTATATTTTGTGGGTGAAACGTGGCTGTCAATTTGCACACTGCAATGTCCTGCAAACAGCCATGGAGCGAGTGACAAATTTTATTTGGGGGATTGTTGGCCAGGAGAGCAGGAGAAACTCCCTTCTCTTTCCATCGAATCTTTAACCACCATCTGAACAGGCAGATGGGACCTCGGTTTAACGTTTCATACGAGGGCCGGCACCTCAAACAATCCAACACTCCCCCAGCACTGCATTGGAGTGTCAGCTTAGACTATGTGATTCCATGTCCTGACGTGGGACTTAGAACATGGTCTCCAACCTCCCTCACTAATGCAGTTTTAGTTGGGTAAACTCCAGCAGTTCACCACAGCACACAATCTGGTGTCCCCAGCATTGGCTCTTGCCAACCTTATGTGAAATACTTTCCAGAAATAGGCACAGGTTGGTGAGAGCTAGAGTGTGCGTTGGGGTAACTGCTGGAGTTTAACCAGCAAAAAGCATACCGTTTGCCTATCTGGCAAGCTTTCCTGCTGCTTATCTAGCTAAGACCACTTGACCTGTTAGGGCTGTGGTTTGTAGGGTTAACAGGAGCTGAGTGGGAAGAATCCCTGCGCTGCAGTGAGTGCTCTGCCGACGAGCAAGGCTGGCTGGTCTGTCATTAACAGCACCCTGGAGTACTGGTTAACAAGCGGCAACCTCCTGGTCCCTCTTAAATAGAATAATTTTGTTTCAATGCTCCACACGGAGCACACTTAATTCAAGCTGAATTGTCTCTCATTAACACCTCTATAAATGGTAATGTTAACTGGGTCAGTTCAACACCCTATTAGTTATTGGCCATCAAGACTCTCCCTTTGGAAATATCATCCTGTACATTGTCCTCAGAACCTGCTCTTTACTATCCCCGGTGTTATCTCTCATCAAGAAACATTCTGCTCCATCACATTCACGTTCACTTATGGTGAATTCTCCATCTCAGGCCCATGTGGGAAAGAGGGACTCTCTCTCTAATAATCCTTGTATTTCACTTTGAGATGCCACATCAGGTGAACGTTAAAGCGCTGTTAACTTACAGCTTTTGGTTTGGTCAGCCAGGTTACTGATGTGTGCAAACTCACCACTGTACTTGGAGTCTCCAAACCAAATTGAGAGTTCCATTGTATCCAAGCTACACATGGAATTCTCCCTGTGTCAGGAATGGAATATGCGCTCTCTCTCCTTGGAGGATTGAACCTTGCTTACATAATGCTGGAAGGTATTAGGCACAGGTTGGCAAGAGCCAAGGCTTGGGGACTCCAAAGTGTGTGTTGGGGGTAATTGCTGGAGTCCAACCAGCTAAAACAGCATAGTTCATCATTGATATTGATGTCTTGCAAGTTTTTCCCATTGTTCAGTTATTACCACCCTACCCATTACGGTTTGGCTTGCAGGGTTAACAGAAGCTCAGTGGAAAGAATCCCTGCCCCTGGGACTGGGAGTTCCTGCTGCCTCTATCTCAGCTGAAACTGCACAGCTTGTCATTGAGAGTAAGATATTAAGATTGTCACTGTTGCCAGTTGTCCCTGAGGCGGGATGAAGATCAAGGTTTAGAATATAGTACAACCATTTCACAGAGAGCAAAGTCCGGGCTCTGGCATCAGACTGGAAGCACGTTAATAACAATAATAATCCTTGCATTTTGCTACCTTGCCTTTCACCTCAGGGGGGTGTCTCAAAGCCCTTCACGGGATTCACTGTTAAATCTTGTGTCTGTGTATTTTGTGCAGTCAATTTGCACATCACAATGTCCAACAAACATCCAAAGTCCCTTCATGCCCTGGCACCTCCCAGCCTGCTTATTCCCCACTCCACCACCCGCCACCTCCACTCGGCTGGCTCCGGAATCTGCTTGTCCCTCATCCCATCTGGTCCACCATCGGCAGCTATGCTCTTTCAGCCACGACTCCGAAGCTTTGTAATTCTCTGTCTTAAATCCTCTGCTTTAAGAGGATTTTTCCCCTTTTTCAGATCACGCCTGAAGATCTTCCTCTTTGACTGTGCTTATGGTCACCTCCACCCTCCCCCCAGCTCAGGATCAGACTCTTGCTCCGTAAAGCACTCTGAGACACTACCCTATGTGAAGGCCGCGATAGTTGTTGTTGGCCAGGACACTTCCTTTCTTTTCCAATAGTCCAATATGTCAGTCTGAATCTACTGCCTAGAGGCGAGAGACAGTTAATAGCGCTCTCGCTTCTGGCAAGAAAGTTTCAGGTTAAAGCCCCACTCATAATAAGTTGACTCCAGCGCAGTGCTGGGGGTTTGCTGAATTGTCGGAAGTACAGTCCTTCGGATGAGACATTAAAACAAGTCTGCCTTTACAGGTTAAAAACCCCATGGCATTACATGAAAAGAGAATGGAGTTTCTTTCTCCTGGTGTCCTGGCCAACAATCCCCAAATAAAGAATGATCAATCATTTCATGGCTGTTAGTGGAACATTGCTGTGTATGAATTGGCTGCCAGGTTCAACCACAAAAAACACAGTCACCATATTTTACTGTAAATACTCTGAAGTGCTTTGAAGCTTCCTCTTGACATTAAAGGTGTTACACCAAATTATGATGATCATATTCACATGAGATGTTAAACCGAGCTCTGTGCTGTCCACCCATACCAAACCAATAAATCTTGGTTTAACTTCTCATGCAAAGGACTGCACCTTTGCCATTGCAGCGCTCCCCTACCACTGTATTGGATTGTCAGCCTGGAACGTGAGCTTAAAGCCCTTGATGTGAACCCACAACCTTCTGACTCAGAGGCAAGAGGATTATCAACTGAGCCAGGCTGAGCGCATCATTTTACAAAGAGAATAGTTTCTTGGCGTAAAGTGGCAATTGAGGACACAATTCACCGCGTGTGCGTGTTTGTCAGATTAAAATTGCTTTCTGCTAATTGCATGCTTGGGGCCAACTGTTGTAAAGTGAAAGTTTCCAAGCCTAACAAGAACAGTTTGAAAGATGCTGGAGGTGAAGGAAATGAATTGACAGTGGATTTGTTCTTGCATTAACATTATTCAAGTGCAGGGAGTAAAATTGTTCCTTCATCTGCACTGAATGAAGGGCTCTGAGCATGGATCGTCTGAACAGTGGTGGTAATTGTGTTTAAAGAGCCCAAAGCCCATCACATGCAATAGCAATGGACTGGAATTTGTCACTGACATGACCAGGGTTTATATGAATACTATTTGTGGGTCACTGTTTGGCTGCGTTCTTCTCTCACAAAATACACAGTTAATCCTCTTTACAATATATTCGTTTTGAGATGTCTCAATGATGTGATAAGCGAGAGATAAGGCACAATATGAATTGCAAGGATTATTATTATTGTGTTGAGATGCCAGCCTGGCTCAGTGAATCGCACTCTTGAGTCAGAAGGTTGTGTGGGCTCAATCCCCACATTGAGGACTTGAGCTCAAAATGCAGTGTTGGGGATGTGCTGCTTTGTCTGAGGTACTGGCTGTCCTTCAGATGAGATGTTAAACTGAGATCCTGTCTGTGCTTCTAAAGATCCCACGGCCAATTGGAAAAGAGAAGTGAGTTTCACCCGACAATCCCCCAAATAAAATTGATCACCCACTTCATGGCTGCTTGTGGGACATTGCTGTGCGCAAATTGGCTGCCATGTTCGCCCACGATTTTAAAAAAAAGAGTCACTACAACTTTACAATGAATCCTGTGAATCACTTTGTGAAATCCTTCTGACAGGGAGAGGCAGTAAGTCAAATGCATGAATTATTATTATTATTTTAACAACTCCTGCTGGGGATAGCTTTTAAAAGACATAAATTTTGTTCTGTTTTTCATCTATCAACCTGTGCTGTCTGCTTCTTCAGTCATTCCCTCTGTTTCAACACCTTTCAGGGCTTTAAATCTATCAACCACTTCCACAAATATTTTGCCCAGTCTGACTTGTGCCCCTCGTCAGGCATTTTTTCCCTAAAGCTATCGCATGAATGGTCTTTTCCACTCCCAATCAGACTTCTTAGCAGTTTCTCAGAGAGCTTAACAGTGCTGAAGCCTAACACTTAACAGTGGTGAAACCTAACCAGGTGTCTGACACATGCAGAAACCCATCACCATGCTTAAGAGTATCCAAACCAAACTAACAATTCCATGCATCCCACCTACACATGGAAATAGATGGATGGAATGGAATGTGTACATGGAGGGATGCATCCTGCATACCTAATTCCACAGAGTCCTGTAGCTCAGTGGTTAGAGCTCTAACAACAACAACAACTTGGATTTATATAGCGCCCTCCACGCTGGACGGCATCACAGAGCGCTTTACAGTTTAGGATCTCTCTCTAACCGAGAGGCATGGGTTCTATTCCTGGCTGGGAGAAACGTTGGGCAAGTTTCCTTATTCCACACACCTCTGTTTACCTAGCAGTAAGTAGGAACCCAGTTGTTAGTCAATTGGCTTTTTCAGGCATTATAATTGGCTGCTGCGTTTCGCTCACAAAATATACAGTCAATTCACTTTACAGTAGATTCTGTGAAGCGCTTTGAGACTCCTGAAAGATGTGATAAGGTGGCTGTATCAAATGCAGGGATTATTATTAGTAGTAGTATTAGGTGCAGGTTGTCTAGAGTCAAGGTTTCGGAATCCCAGAGTGTGTGTTGGGGTAACTGCTGGAGTCTAACCAGATAAAACCACATAGCTTGCCACTGATATCGCTGTCTGGCAAGCTTTCCCATTGCTTGTCCAGCTAGAATCAACCTCCCCTTTAGGGCTTTGGCTTACAGGGTTAACAGGAGCTGAGTGGTGGGGTTCCTTGCTCCCAGTGACTGGTCTGCCCTTTCAAGGGACTGGGTTACTTTTGATTAACAGCCAGAAAAAAAGAGCCCTTCTGGTTTAAAAAGTATTAAATAAGGGATCTACCATGAGAGAGATGGGAGCAGCGGCACTGACTTAAGTAGAAATCTGATAGGATACGCACAGAGGAATCGTGAAACCAGAAAATTGATAGACTGTACATGACAATTTAACAGTCTTTCAAAACATTTCTCATTCATTAAAATGAGTAATTTGTCTGGGCTCCAATGCGCCTGGCATGAATTAAAAGGGAGAACAGTTCAAAACCAGGTGAATGTTTTTCTTCACGAGCCGTCAGACCGAGAATGATTTGGAGTGGGGGGTGTCTGATCAGATAATCATGCTTACATTTGAAACAGTTCAGGAGAACATCTCAAAGTGTTTCACAGGAGAAAAAGAAGAGAAGGGTTTCTCCTGGTCCTGGACAACAATCCCACAAATGTAGAATTCTGTAGCTTAGTGACTAGAGAACCCACCTCGCAAGCGAGAGAGCCTGGGTTCGATTCCCAGGCAGAGCAAAATGTTGGACAAGTTCCTTATTCCACATGCCTCTGTTTACGTAGCAATAAGTAGGAACACGGTGATTACTCGATTGACAGATCGCTTTTCCTGGGGTAATAATCCCTTCAAAAAAATAATAATAATTTGGTTACTCAATCCAACTGTTTGTGGGACACTTCTGTGTGCAATTGGCTGCAGGATTTCACGGACAAAATATACAGTCAATTCACTTTACAGTATTTCTGTGAAGTGCTTTGAGACAATATCAAAACCATGATAAGGTGTTATATCAAATGTAAGGATTATTATTATTAAATAAAATTGGTGACTCACTCCATGGCTGTTTGTGGGACATTGCTATGTTACTGCCTTGTTTGCCCACAAAATAAACACTTAAGTTATATTCTATGAAGTGTTTTGAGATGTTTTGACCTGATAAGGCACTATATCAAATGCACAGATTGTTATTGTGAAATTACATACAATTCCAAGTGTTTTGGCTCATGAAATAGACACTTTTGTGTTTCTGCACAAGTCATCTGGGTTAATCCCACTCTCTTTACTCACCCCGATACCCTTTGACAATAGTAATCTTTATGCATTTGCCTCATTCCTTTCTGACCCAACAGTGGCTTGTGGCAGAGTTTTCACATTACAAGTATTCTGGCTCAAAGCTCCATGTTCTGCTGTTCCTTGATACAGCAGATAAATTGAGGACTTAATTATCCCACAACCATCACATTGGTATTGCACCCTATCAAGCGTCACAGACGATTTGCACAAAAGCATTTTATATTTACCGAGTGGCCTTCATGTGAGATGACGCCTTGCACATACAGTAAAGTTTAAAAATCTATCTGGCACGGTAATTGGGTTACTGTTAATCTGCTTTCATATCAGCACATCCAGAGAGCTTGTAAAACAGCATTTTCTGCTTGCAAGGAACATATTCTGAAGCATGCAGGGCCCTGGTATTCACTGTGGGATTTGCTGTCACGACAGTAGTGGGAGCAATGCTTTTTTCATTGGTATCATCTGTTGGTTCACTAACAAGCGCTTCACGGAATATATTGTAAGGTGTTTTTACTGTATTTGCGGACAAAACGCAGCAGCCATTTGGCACACAGCAATGCCCCACAAACAGCCATGGAGCGAATGACCAATTTTATCTGAGGGATTGTTGGCCAGGACACCAGGAGGGAGAAACTCCCTTCTCTTTTCGTATAGAGCCATGGGATCTTTAACGTCTAGCTGAACAGGTACAGACAGGACATCAGTTTAATATCTCATCCGAAGGATGGCACCTCTGACAATGCAACACCCTCACCAGCGCTGCATTGCAGCATCAGGTTAGACAATGTGATTCCAAGTCCCGATGTGGGGCTTTAAGCCACAACCTTTTGACTCAGAGGAGAGTGTGTTACCACTTCGCCAGGCTTTCTGCCTTGTCAGTAAGTCTGTCAGTGCTCAATTGTAAGTGATTCTGGTGAATCTCTTGCTCCTGACATTTAATGTCTTTGTTTCAAGACTCTCATAGAATCATAGAAATTACAGTGCTGAAGGAGGCCTGGTAGGGCTTCCCCAGCTCTCAAAGCAATTCAGTCTCACTGCTGCATAGCCCTTCAAGCCTCTTTCTTTCATACACCTTCGTGGAGTCCGGTAGCTCAGTGGTTAGAGCACTCGCCTCATAAGCAAGACATATGTGTTCGATTCCCGGCAGGGTAAAACTTTGGGCAAGTTTCCCTTACTCCACATGCCTGATAATAATCCCTCAAGAAAAAAAATATTAAAATTAGTCCTTTCAATCCACGACTGTCTGTGGGACACTGCTGTGTGCAATTAGCTGCGGCGTTTCACCCACAAATATACAGTCAATTCACTTTACAGTATATTCTGAAGCACCTTGAGACGTCTAAAACGTCTGAAAAATGCTATATCAAATGCAAGGCCTTAACACTTAACACCCAAAACTGAATACAATGTTCCAGCCACAGACTAGCCAGTGATTTGTGCTCTCCTGGTTCTTTTGTACTGATCAAAAGTCAGGCCCCAATAGGGCACCCGGTCACTCTCTATGCTGTCAGCAAGTGTAGAGTGGTGGTTTGTTCCACTCTGCGGCCAACATCATTTGCAGACACATGCACAGCCAATCACCGAAGTCGGCAGTGGGGTTTTGATGTTGTTGATGCCACATCAAATGCAAAGACTTTACCTGTCTCAGTCATGAGCACTCTCCCCTCTGAGTCAGAAGATTGTGGGATCCAACCTCACATCAGAGACTTGGAATCACACAGTCCAGGATGATGTTTTAGTGCAGTGTTCGGGAGGCACTGCATGGTCAGAGGCATAGTTCTTCAGATGAGAACTATGCCTCTGATGTTGCAGCACTCTTTAAACTGAGCCTGATCAGATAGACATTAAAAACCCTGTGGCATTTTTCAAAAAGAGAAGGGAGTTTCTCTCTCCTGGTGTTCTGGTCGACAATCCCTCAGATAAAAGTGGTCATTCACTTCATGGCCATTTGTAGGGCATTGCTGTATGCAAATTGGCTGCTGCAGTTCACGACACGACACAGTAAAAAAAACTTTGAGAAGTCTCAATGATGTGTCAAGGGACAGCATCAAATGCACAGATTGTTATTATAGCAACGTGCATTTATGAAGCGCGATTCTCTTGATGTAGCATCTCAGCGTGGTGAAATTAGCATAATATATCGTCCCTCACCTCGTTCAAGGTCCATCTCGTGAGCTAACTCTTTGACTGCAAGTTGGGTCAGCAATTCTCTCCCTACTTCCCCTTTGGCTCCCATCCCCAGCTCAGGTGCCCAGCCAGGATTGTTAAGCGCTTTTGGATGTCCTCCCCGTATAAAAGGTGCTGTATAAATTAAAATTTGTATTGTATTATTATATTAATAATAATTAATACATTTTGCATTTGGTATAGCGCCTTTCATGTCGGGAGGATGTCCCAAAGTGCTTCACAGGACTTATTGTAAAACGTAATGTTAGTGTTTCGTGGGCGAACAACAATAATAATCTTTACATTTCATATAGTGCTTTATCACGTCTTTGAGACGTCTCAAATTGCTTCACAGAATATATTGCAAAGTGCATTGACTATGTATTTTGTGGGCTAAACACAGCACAAAGTGGTATCCCACAAACAGTTGTGGATTGAGTGACCTTTTTTTTATTACCACGGGAAAGCAATCCGCCAATCAACTAACAACCAGGTTCCTACTTACCGCTAAACAGAGGCGTGTGAGTAAGGAAACTTGCCTATCGTTTTGCCCTACCCGGTCCTCTCACTTGTGAAACGAACTTGCTAACCAATACGCAACGGGATTCTGAGAAAGAAATGCACAGGTTGTGGCAGGCGGACAGCCATGGGTTGTGTGTTGTTGGCTCAGAGTGAGGTGTCACGTTCCGCTCAGACAACAGCAGTGCCAGGTAGTATTATTAACTCCAGGGTGTTCTTCAACCTGTGTTTAATCAGTTCCACTCGAGCACCGGCACAATGAAGGGTAGTGTTTAGCATCTGCTTTCCTGAGTGCTGCTCCTTACCGAACTCAGCGTCCGTTCCAGTTGAGCAACTGTGTGACAAATGGTCAAGTCGAGATGGCTCCTCCTATTACTGTGGGTGGGTTTCTTGTCTGCAAATTATCTGCTGTTACAAAGGAGCAAATGTTTGGCGTTACAAATATCAGACTTGCATTTTTCACCATGTCTCAGGTCATCATTCCTTCCCCCACCCGTCTTTCAGCTCCTACCTCCCGCCAATCTTTTGCTGATGAAGTACACAGAAAATCCACTTTACAATATATTCTGTGAAGCACTTTGAGACGTCTCAATAATGTGATAAAGTACTATATCAAATGCAACGATTATTATTGTTATAATCTTCAGCTAGAATTGAGGTACAGATCAGCCATGATCAAATAGAATGGCGGAACAGGCTCGAGGGGCTGAATGACCTACTCCTTCTATGGCCTATATTCCTATATTGAGACTTTGAACTTGTACAGTCTAAAGTCAGACTGCGACTCCAATGCAGTGCTGAAGGGAACATTGCATTATCAGAAGTGTCGTCCTTTGTATGAGATGTGAAACCGAGGTCCCGTTTGCCTGTCCAGGTGGATGTTAAAGAACCCAAGGCACTATTCGAAAGGAGAGGGAGGTTCTCCCAGTGTTCTGGCCAACAATCCACCTAAGTATTGGGATCTTTAATGTCCACCTGAACAGGAAGACTGGACCTCAGTTTAACATCTCATCCAAAGGACAAAGTTGAAATGAGAGAGCTGAAATTCGAGGCTCACTTTATACTCTGTTGGCCTCAGTGGACACAGCGATGCCTTTCACACCTCGGCCACATTTACCTTCCTGAGACCCTTTCTTGGAGTTTGCCAATCAAACCCAGGAATCCTGCAATCAGCTGTTGACCTTTGGGCCAGCTCAAGACCTTTGATCGTGCCTTTAGCCTCCCTCCCACCCCCTACCCCCCAACCCTCTTGATTCCAACCCCTAACTTGGATGCAAACCTTTAACTTTCCAGTGCCTTGGGATGTCCTTCTGACGTGAAAGGCACAATATCAATGTAATTTGTTGCTGTGGTTCTGTGGATTCATGTCAAAATACCAAAAGGTGAGAGAGTGAAATCTGAACAAGAGAAACTCAGTGCTTGAGATTTTGTGCATCTATACCTGCAACTCACAACTGTAACAATAATAATCCTTGCGTTTGATGCATCACCTCCTCTCACCTCACCCTCCTCTCTCCCCTCCGCTCTTCCCTGTCCTCTCTACCTTCCCCTCCTCTTGCCCTCTCCCCTCTCCTCCTCTCCACACTTTGCTCTTTCTCTTCACCTCTTTTCTCTCGCCTCTTCTTTCTCTGCTTTCTCCCTCGCCTCTCTCCATTCCTCTCTCCACCCCTCCTCTCCCCCATCTCCTTTGTCTTTCACCTCCCTCCACCTCTCCCTTTTCCTTACCCCCTGCGCTCTCCCTTCTCTCTCCTCTCTCTCTCCTCTCTTTTCACCTCTCCTCTCACCTCTCTTTCTATCTCCTCTCTGTCCTCTCTTTCCACTCCTCTTTCTCATCCATCTCTCTCCCTCCTCTCCTTCCTCTCTCCTCTGTCTCTTCTCTTTCCACCTTACCTCTCCACCTCTCCTCGCCCTCCCCTTTCTCTCTTCTCTTCTCTCTTCTCTCCTCTCTTTCCACCTTTACTCTATACCCTCCACTCATGTCCTCTCGTTCCTCTGCCCGTCCAGTCCTGCCATTGTTGACTCTATCCCTCTCTCTACTTGGTGCTGCAGCACTTCCACCCGACAACAGAAGCTGGGTGGAATTGCCATGTAATTAATGAACTGAGAGTCGGTATTCCAAGTCCACCTTTGATCATTTTATATCAATCAGACAGAGGACGGTGAGCACTGCTGTTCATACACGCATTTTCAAGAGAAAAAAATTGTTGGTTATTACTTTGACTAATGTGTAACCTTTAAATCCACCCCAATGGCTTTTATGTTTTACTAAAAAGACTCTTCAGAGCCACAAATCAAGTTGATGTCGGTGCAATGAAGGGGAGACTGAGAGCCAGCGCTGCATGAAAATTAAGAAATCATTATGTTCTAAAAAGGAACCGTAAGAGGACACAACAGCTGCCGTCATTCATTTCTCAAACGCAAGCAGGAGCTGCTTCACATGAAAATCTGTCAGCGACAATGGGGGATGGGGGTTGCTTGCTGATCAGCCACAAACACAATGAATGGTGTTCATCTGAAGTGCACACAACAGACTCCGAATAACAAGAATAATCCCCGCATTTGATACAGTGCCTCAGCACGTCATGACGACATTTCAAAGGGCTTTACAGGATATATTGTAAAGCGCAGGGACGTTGCTGTGCGCAAATTGGCTGCTGCGTTTGCCTACAAAATACAGTCACGACATTTCCCTTCACAGTGAAATCCTGTGAAGCACTTTGAGGTTTCTCACCAATTTGAAAGAGGTGCTGTATCAAACAGAAGGATTATTATTAATTATTAATAACAATATGCCCTTTGGTTGATGGAGGGCCAAAAATAATAATAATAAACTTTGCATTTGATAAAGTGCCTTATCACGTCATTGAGACATCTCAAAGCGCCTCACAGAATATATTGTAAAGTGACTGTATATTTTGTGGGTAAAATAGCATTTCAACCATTGTGATTTGGGTACAGCAATGTCCGACAAACGACTGTGAGTGAATGACCAGCTTTTTCTGAAGGTTGATCTGTCAGGACTCAAATTGGGAGGAACTCGCTTGCCTCCCTTTTACAGGTGCAGTGTGAAGCTCCTGGCCTGTACCGTACCTCAGAACCTATCCGTTATCACTTCAGCCTAATATTACCTTTCTCAGTCCATCGCCCATCACACCATTATTTCTCAGTGGGATGAGTGCACTTGGTACCAACTAGAGGCTCATTTTCCAATTAGGATCCCAACAGCCGTCAGACCTCAGGTGAGAATGCTACTGACTGAGGAAATAGAATAATAATAATCCTTGCATTTTGGTATAGCACCTTATCCAGCCATTAGCATTCTGCCACTTTATCTCACATAAAGGGTGTTATGTACAGGCAAACCTGTTCTCCAGATGTCTCAAAGTGCTTCACAGCGTCTGTCCCGCTCTGTTTCTCTCTCTGTGTCTCTATTTGTCTCTCTCTTTTTGTTTGTCTGTCTCTCTCGTCATGTTTTCCTCACTGGAAGTTCCTGCATGTCTCCCAGTTCCGTGGAATGTGTACAGCAGATTTTGTTGGAAATGTGAGGCAGAGCGCTTTTTGACTATTGTTTTGCTCTTGTATTATGGTTGTCAGTGAGTTAGTAGCAATCAGGTGTCAGGTTCTCTGACTGGAACCAAAAGAGCTGGTGTGGGGTGAGGAGTTTGCCCTCTGAAATGCCAACACATTAATTACTTACACGGTGACATGCCTGATTGTGGGAATAAAATTGGACACAATGTGACTCAATTGCTTTTGAATGAAAGGCTCAGTAGTTCATCCTTAATTGGTGTTGCTGGTGTCTGAGTTTGTTAGAGCTGTGTCGTGATGTGAACCTCGCTGAATCCACGCAGTAGCACTCTGGAGAAGAAAGAGACGGAGAATGAGCAGGCTGAGAGAGAAAAAGAGAGACGGTGAGAGAGAGAGAATGAGACTAAGAGTGAGAGTGACAAAGAAAGAGAGAGACAGTGACAGAGAGAGAGAGAAGGAAAGTGAGAATCAGAGAGTGTGAGCGAGACAACAAGCAAAGGGGGGGAGAAAGAGAGAGACAGGGACAGAGAGGGAGAATTAAACAGTGTGAGGGACAGCACCTGCGACAATGTGGTGCTCCCCCAGGTACTGCACCGGAATGTGAGCCTGGACTGTGAGCTTAAAGTCTCCAACCTAGGGCTTGAACCCACAAGCTTCTGACCCAGAAAGAGAGGGCAAGTGACCGAGCCAAGCTGAGACTGAATTGTGGTGAACAAATTGATAATAGTCGGGTTATCGGCTTGATTCAACTTCAGCTGCTGAGGTCCTCGAGAAAGGCCTTGTGAGTCGTATGCACACTACGAGCAGCCTTGCCTGTTTGTGCAGGGAGCAGACTGAGATTTGCAATTATCACCAGTAAATGCAATGGTCCAGAATAAATCCATTTAAATTGATTCAATTGATTCAGCCACTGGTTTGTAACCCTTCACTCGTTTAATTATGGTTAATATTTACGTTTCACATCCCCCGCCTCGCTCGCCCCACTATTGGTGGGCGGGCCTTCTGCCACTCTGCCCCCACCCTCTGGATCTCCATCCAGCAGTCCCTCCGCCACGCCCCCTTCCTTGCCTCCTTCAAGACCCATCTCAAGAGCCTCCTCTTCGACCGTTCTTTTGATCTCCCTGCTTCCCCCCCACTGGCCTCCACCCTCCCCGACCCCGACCCCCAGCTCAGGTCTGAAACTCCATTCTGTCCAGCAACTTGGGACGTCCTCCTGACGTGAAAGGCGCTTTACAAATGTCATTTGTTGTTTTCCAACATCGTTTTGTTCTGGGGCGAAAGTGAGCTGGGATTATTCACACTCGGCTCCTGTTAATCCCCAATCAAACCTCTGAAATTGGGAAAAGGGGGGAATCGAGAAGATTTTTGCCAGGCAGTGATATTAATACTAAGCTATGCAGTTTTAGTTGGTTGGGCTCCAGCAGTACCCCAACACACACTGTGGGATCCCCAACCTGCGCCTAATACTCTCAGGAATTAGCTAAACAGGGTACATTCCACCAGGGGAAGAGTGCGCATTCCATTCCAGACATAGGAACATTTCAATGTGTAGGTGGGATGCATGGAATTCTCAGTTTGGTTTGGATACACTTAAGCATGACAATGTAAAGTGGAGTGACTGTGTGCTTTATGGGCGAACAGGGCAGCTAATTCGCATGAGGAAACATCCCACAAAAAGCCATGGGGGAATTGCTGAGTGGGGGAATTGTCGGGGAGTACACAGGGAGAAACTCCTTTTTCGTTTCGACCAGTGGTTCTGGATCTTTAACATCCACCTGACGGGACCTCGGTTGGACATCTAACCCAAAGGCCGTCAACTCTGATAATCCAGAGCTCTTCCCAGCATTGCACTCGAGTGTCATTTAGATTATATGAGATTTAAAGGCCTGACATGGGGGTTGAATCGACAGATGGATTTGGAGGGGCAGATCATTCTGTCCTCACTATTCTGGGCTCAGACCACAGCCCCCATCTAATTTATTGATAGAATCTGACTGTCTGTTCTGTTTCCCAGACCAGATCTTCCTTTTGATTTGCTCCCAGAGAGACTAATTACAGTGTGTGGGATTTTTTCTGGGCTTGCCTTCACTGGAAATAGAGGGTGAAATAAGTTTCATGTTGAAACCTTCACAATCAAAAATGACAGAGGCATCTCATAAATAACAATCACGATTCTTATATTTGATACTTATCATATTGTAACATCTCAAAGCTCTTCACAGGACATATTATTAAGGGCAGTGACTGTGTATTTTGTAGGCAAATGTGGCAACCAATAATGTCCCACATGCAGCCATGAAGTGAATGATTTTACTAGGGGGATTGTTGGCCAGGTTATAAGGAGAAACATCCTTCGCTTTTCGAATAATGACATCTTTAATGTGCAGTGGAACAGGCACAGGCGGGACCTATGTTTAATGTCTCATCTCCAGTATTATAGGGCACCCCCAACACTGTATTAGACTGTTAACCTGGAGTTTAAAATCCCCACATGAGACTTGAACCCACAACTTGACTTGGAGGGCCAATCTTCTCACTTGGCTCTTGTTAACCTTGCAAGCCCTAATGGGTTGGGTGGTCCGAGGTAGCAAGCCATGGAAATCTTGCTAGATTTAAAGTGCTCTCAATGTAAGCTATGCATTTTTTAGGTAAAACTCCAGCAATTATCTCAACGCCAGCTCTGAGATCCACAAGCCTTGGCTCTCACCAACCTGTGCTTATTTTTCTCCAGGGAGAGAGTGCCCATTACATTCCAATACACAGGGAAATTTCCAGGTGCAGGTGCTCTTGAGCATGGTGATGGGGTTCAGATGCCTGGCTAACAAAAAAAANCCTTGTGACTCAGAGCTTAGAGTGCTGCAGACTGAATCTGAGCCAGGTTGAGAGTTAGAGATGATTAGGAAGATAAAATGATCATGTGCTTCCTACATGCTCAAGTCATGAAGAAAATGCAGCCAAGTGTACTGATGTTAATCAATTCCTCATATATAGAAACGTGAGCCAAAATGTGAACAAAAACATTTAAAAAGATGAAATTATTAGGACCATTAAGACTCAGTGTCATCCTCAGTTGTACAAAGATGATGATATTGATCTGGTTTTATGTGTTCCTCGTATTGATCTGATATCATGTATTTTTAAATTACCGAGCACTTCTTGGTATAGTGTTTTATTTGTCCTCATAAAGTACCTAAAGTGATCTTTGCACTACTACTCAGCCATACAGATGTCCACAAAGGTTTTTAAATCAGTCTGGCTAAGTCACTAGCATTCTCACCTCAAGTTAGAAGGTTGTGAGATCAAGCGACTTATCTAGGCTGATGCTAAATGCAGTGCTGTGGGGAGCACTCAATTATCCGAGGGACTGTCTCTTGGATGAGACGTTAAACCGATGCCCTGTCTGTGTCTGATGGACCTTAAAGATCTCATACAACTGAAAAAGAGAAGGGAGTTTCTCCCAATGTCCTGGTCGAAAATCCCCCAGGTAAAATTGGTTGTTCATGGCTGTTTGTGGAACATTGCTGTTAAGCTCTCTGAGATGCTACCCCTGCATGAGGGGAGCTGTATAAATGCAAATTATTATTGTTGTTACTGTGTATCAATTGACTGACTCGACATCCACAAAATATACAGTCACTTCACAGTATATCCTGTGAATCGCTTTGAGACATCCTCCTGACATGAATAGCATAGTGTCAAATGGAAAGAGAATTATTATTATAGCTTGAATGACTGATTATGTCCGGGGGATTGTCGGCTAGGACACTGGGAGAGAAACTCACCTCTTCTTTTCAAATTGTGTAACCTGATTTTTACGTCCACCTGATTAGGGCAAAGATGGGACCCTGGTTTAACTTCTCATGCAAAGGGCAGCACTATCAACAATGCAGCACTATCCCCAGCATAGCCTGGGAGCATAAAGGTCCAACGGGGGGGCTGGAATTCACAACTTTCTGCCTCAGAGGCGAGAGTGCTACCGACTGTGGCAGGCTGACAACTATGAAATAAGGCATTGAAAGCCCACTGCACAGACTGATTAAATATTTACATCAGTCAGTCCATTGAAATGAGCTGCGGGAACATCTGATCAGTGAAGCAGAGACTTTCTTTTCAATAGAGACAGGACTGTTATTGTCTTTTCCTCAATTCCCATTATTTACTGACAACTCGTCTTGGTCGTGTCTTGGACAGGACTGATTCAATTCGACTGATTGTCATATTTATCTGAAAACAGAGCATTGGTGTCAGCCTGACTTAGTCAACAGCGCTCTTGCCTTGGAGTAAAAGGATTTTGGGTTCAAGCCCCACATCAGGACTTTGAACCCACAATCTAGCTGACGCTTCAGTGCATTGCTGTGTACAAATTGTCTGCCACGTTTACCACAAAAATACGTAGTCACTATACTTTGCGGTAACATCCAGTGAGGTGCATTGAGACAGCTTCCCGCTAAATTTACAAAGGTTTACATAGACAGTACAGCACGAAAACAGTCACTCAGCCCAACCAGTCCATGTCGGTATCGCACCCCTCTACTTTCCGTTTTACTCACTCCCATATCCCTCTATTCCCTTTTCCCTAACATGTGAATCTAGCTTCCATTTGTCTATCAAATGTCAGAATTATTATTGTTGCAATAAATCTTGTTAAGTGCTTCAAGATGTCCCTCCCAACGTCAGAATCATTGTGTCAAATTCAAGAATAATTATTGTTATTGTGGGAGAAGAAGTGCATTCTGTCTTCTGTCTTCAGCAGTCTTCCTGAGGTTTTTCATCAGAGTGAATGTGCCCTTTGTAAGCTGAAAACTGGCTGGTGTATTTATAGACACAGACTGAATGTCTGCAGTGAGATAAAACCCACTGAACTTGCCGAGCAGTTCAGTGGAAAGTCAGATTTACAGGGGATGTTCCTGTATAAGCCTTTTCTTCTAAAGGCTTGCTGAGCACTGCTCTCCCCCAATCATGAGTTAAATGAGGGACCAGAGTCTTTCACTCACCACAAGCAGAGCTTGGACTCTCTTTTATTCCTTTTTCATTGATATAATTGCAAGGCAATTTGGTCCATCTAGTCTGTGCCGGTGTTTATACACACAAAGCCTCCACCCCTCCTCTCGCGTATACCCCTATAGTCCGCTCTCCTATTCCCCTCTCCTATATCCTGCTATTGCCCTCTATTAAACCCCTCTATTCCCCTTTCCCTCATGTCTGTATCAAGTTTTATTGTTGTTAATAATAACTTCAGTAATTCCGCTGCTGCAATAACCCTTGCTTTTGAAATAAGAACCTCCCAAAGAGCTTCACAAGATAATATTCTAAAGTGCAGTGAATACAATCTGAGGCGAATGTGGTAGCCAACTTGCACATAGCAATGTCCCACCAGAAACATCCATGAAGTGAATGATCAATTTTCCCTAAGGGATTGCTGGCCAGGTCACCGGTTTCTCATCTGAAGGATGACACCTCTCACAGTGCATCACAACTCCCAGCACTGCACTGGAATAAAACCATTCCTCTTGTCTCAAGCATGCATTGTTTGAGAAAAATGAGATATTAAAGGTTCACAATTGAACATTATTATTTAATGTCCTTTGTAGCTGAGTCCTGGTTTCAGAGAGATACCGGATGGTTCCATTATTCGGCAACACATTTGTGTTGAGTTTGGGTCTTGCATCTTGAAACATTGCTTGTGTTCCTGGCTCTAGAATCACTGTTGCTGAGTGCGAGCATCAATCACTTGCAGATTGAATAATAATCCAATTCTGGTGTGATTTAAAGGTCAATCTCAGCTCTCATCGCCTGTATGAATGATTGGGCAGAGGCAGTGTGCTTGTTGCCTGTGATTGTCTCTGTGATCCCATTGCTTACTGTTAACTGGCTGGCCTCATCCGCAATACTCGTGATGAGACACAGTAATTCTAGATGAGGCTGTCAAGGTCTTAAAATTGACTTGTCCTGTGATAGGGAGCCAATGGAACCTTGGACGGACTGGGGTGAGAGGAGTGTAGAGTTTAGTATGGGTGAGGATTTGGGGAGAGGAGTTTTAAATTTATTTTGGAATGTCCCACAAACAGCCAGGATGTGAATGATTAATTTTATTTGGGGGATTCTTTCATCCACCTGAACAAGCACAGACGGGATCTCGGTTCAACGTTTCTTCCGAAGAATGGAGCTTCTGACATTGCAGCACTCCCCCAGCATTGCCTTGAAGCCTAGACTTGCAGGTTTAAAGTCCCAATGTGGGACCTTGAACCCACCGACCATTTAACTCAGTGACCAACCAAGCCAGACTCCCACTTTTGCAGCATGTTTGACAGGTTTGGTGGTTCACTTGTTCACATGGCAAAACTAGTGCCAGAGCCAGGAAGTTGGGTTCTTGTATTGTCACATTGACTAGAGTACAGCGTTAATTTACAGGTATGTTCCCAGGAATGAGTGGATCCAGCTATCAGGAAAGATTGGCCAGATTGGAAATTTTCTCACTTTGAGAGGGCACCTAATCGAGGGTTTAAAGGATTCAATAAGGTTGATGTTAATAGGCTGTTTCCACTTGTTGGTGAGTCCATAACTGGAGGGTATAAATATAAGCCAGTCAGTAACTGATCTAATAGGGTGTTTAGGAGGAACTTCTTCACACAGAGAATGTGAGAGTATGGCACTCATTGCCGGAAGCTGTGGTTGAAGCAAAAAGCATCAATGTAGTTAAGAGAAAATTTGATCCAGACAGAAGGGAGAGAGGAATAGAAGATGTAGGAGAGGGAATAGTTGGATGTAGGAGAGGGAACAGTGGGATGTAGGAGAGCAATAGAAGGGTGTAAGAGAGAAAAATAGAGGGGTGTAGAAGAGGGTAATAGTGGGGTATAGGACAGGGACGGGGAATAGGAGGAGTAGAGGTTTGTTGGGCTGAAAAGCCTGTCTCTGTACCAGATTATTATCTTACTGTGTGTGAGACTTTGAGCAGATGTTATGCCTGTTATTGATTGGGTTTGAATATCTTTGATTTTGGTGCAAGCTGTGAGATTGATTACACCGCACAGAAATAATTAGCTGTTTCAAATGGCATCAGATCCGTGGCAGGGTCACTGCGAGCCTGGGACCATCATTGTCAGCCACACTGAGTGGGAACAGCTGGCTTGAGGTAGGCTGGTGATAGAGAAGAGGTCTCTGGCACAAGCAGGTCCAGGTAACAACCTTTGGGGAAGGCAATGCGCTTATTAGCCTAACAATGGGGACCCTGGTTTAAGCAGAACTGGACTCAGCGCAGAAGGAGTGAGTGAGTAAGGAAGGAAGGAAGAAGGAGGGAGATATCAAACCAGGAATTGTAGGAAAAGGTATGGTTGGTGGTGTTTTTTTTTAGATCATTAATTGACTTGCTTTGATCTGTGCCTGAATTAAGTGGAATTCTGAATTACTTTGCTGGTTAGTTGTACAATATAACCTTTAAAACTCCCTCTTCAACCAATTCTCTTCAAAGTTAAAATGGATTCTACCCTGACAACTGCAACTGACACAGTTTCCTGATTAGATGGGTCTTTGAGTCACAAAATTATGGGTTCAAGCCTCATGTCAGGGTTTTGAGCTCATACAGACTGCGCTAGCACTCCAGTGCAGTGCTGGGGGAGTGCTCCATTGCCAAGGGTGAGGGAGGTTGAACTGAAGTCCCATCTGTGCCTGTTCAGGTGGACATTAAAGATCCTATGGTGAAAAGAGAAGGAACTTTCTCCTGGTGTCTTGGCCGACAATCCCCCAGATAAAATTGATCTTTCACTTTGTGGTTGTTTGTGGGCCTATGTAAAATTGGCTGCCGCTTTTGCCTACAAAATATACAGTTTTCTTCTATGTTCAGCTACACTCACGGAATACTTCACCACATTTCACAATGAATCATGTGAAGCGCTTTGAGGCATCTTTCTGACATGAAGGGTGCGGCATCAAATGCAAGGAGTATTGTGGAGTTATTACAGTATTAGGATTGCTTTTGCCTTGCAATATTTCTGTCAAGGTTTTCATTCTGGTAATGTGAATCGATAAGTAGCTAAGTGGAGAGGAGGACTGCACTCAGTGGCTGTCTTCAACCAGCTTAATGGCTGCAATAAAAGCTAATTGTGCAGCTCTGCTGCATATCAACTGTTTCCCTCCGGACAGCACGTATTGGACATTTGAGAGATGTGTGTTTAGTATTTTCTCACAACGTGTAGCATAGTTTTTAATTTAATATATTTAAAATATTTCTCGTTCATGTTGAATTGTTCCTTTACACTGAGTTCAACTGGGCCCAGCACTTTCCAAACTCTGTCTTAGTTTAACGGAATCGTCTTTAGTTCTATGTTCATTTTATTATAATAACACAGGATATAATGATTCTTGTTAGGAAGACGTCTCAAAAGACTTAACAGTATTTTACTGTAAAGTGTAGTGTGTATTATGTATGCAAACGTGGCAGCCAATTTTACAGTTTTACACAAGCCACATCCCACAAACAGATGTGGAGTGAAGACCAAATTTATCCAGGGGATTGATTGTTGGCCAAGACACCGGGAGAAACTCCCTTCTGATTTCCAGTAATTCCACTGGATCTTTAACGTTCCCCCTGAACAGGCAGAGACTAGACTTCAATTGAACATCTTACCTGAAGAACAGCAGTTCTGACCATACAGCTCTTCGCTGGCACTGCATTGGCGCATCAGCCTGGACTTGTGAGCTGAAAGTGCTGATATTGGGCTTGAACCCACAACCTTCTGGCTCAGAGGCAAGAGTGCTAGAGACTGAGCCAGGCTTACGGGAATCCTGGCAGAGAGAAGCTTGCCCGATAGCACCATGAATGGCAAGCTATGCATTTTTTTAAAAACTCCATCAGTGCCCCCAATACACTCTCTGGCCCTTACCAATCTGTGCCTAATTCTCACCGTCATTGGGTAAGCAGGGTACTTCCCTCCAGGGACAGAATTACGATTCCATACCAGAAATGGAACTTTCCATGTGTAAGTGGCGGACATATGTAGAACTCTGTCGCGTTTGGAGGCTCTTAAGTAGATTGATGGGTTTCCACATGTGTTAGATACCCAGCTGAGCAAGTAGAAACCTTGTGAATCTGTACGTGAGGACAGAGACTCGAATGCCAGTGTGAATTCCTTTCTGTCTCCTATGAGAGCTTCTCTTTGTGCCCTTTTCTGAGTGAGATTTACAGCTTGGTTCTAATTTGAAGTAATTTTGTGCTGAGAAAACATTCAAAATGGCCCAAGGTCACCCACCATCCCCCAACTGCATAAAGTACTGAGTTCCTTTCAGTGCCCAACAATCAGCTGTGGATTTTGAAAGGGTGAAAGGGCATTGCACTGACCCATTCTGTCAATGTTGATTATTTTGTTTGAACCAAATTTGCAGCGGTATTTAAGAAAGCTAGACAGACAAAATAGAACGAGGACTGAAGGGGTGATGTGCAGTCTCTTCAGAAATATTACCTTGGGTTCTCACATGTGAGACCTGATCTTGGAGTAATTATCTCAGCAGACACCAGAACCATGTAGAACCATGTTCTTGTCCCCAAGTTTGTGATCCCTCACCTCTCAAAACTCCCCCTCTCTCATACACACTGTCACATTGCCTTTAGACATCCCTGTTTAAAGACAGAGATGGATGCCATGTATTCCCATATCTCAGTCCTTGTACTAATCTTTGCATTTGATGCAAAGATTAGTACAATAAACAATACAATTTACTTCTCTGCAGAGCTTTTCACACTGGAAAGATGTCTCATAGCACTTCACACTGCTGGCTGGGACATGAGCTGGGGTCGCAGCTGAAAAGGAGGGGTCAAAAAGGAAGATCTTGAATGATGTGAAGGAGGGAACAAGTCGGATGGACTCTGAGTCTCAAGAGCAGGGGCAGGATGGCTGATGGTGGGGCAACTTTGGTGGGGCATGTGAAGCTGAGCGAGGGATGCAGCTGGGTCAGGTGGGTTGATGGAGGTTTCAGAACTCCTCTGATGCAGTGACCTACTGAGATCAACCGACAGCTCAGGTGCAAACCCTTGACTGTCCAGTGCCTTGGGACATCCTCCTGATGTGAAATGTAATATATAATAATAATGCTTGCATTTGATATAGTGCCTCATCGCGACCTCAAGACATCTCAAAGCACTTCACAGAATATATTGTAAAGTGAAGTATATGTTGTGGGCAAAACGCGGCAGCCAATTGTGCACAGCAGTGTCCTGCAAACAGTCGAGGACTGGATATAAATGCAATTTGTTGTTGTTGTTTTAGAGTGCTACTGAAAAAACAAGGCTGAGACCGGATTATTGATTATAGTCATCTGGGTTGAAGAGTACCATCTATTAAGTGGTGTGTGTGTGTAAAAAAAAAATCAGACAAAAGATTTTTCACATTAAGTCTCAGGAAAGATTGGTTTGGGTTTAGTGGTTTGCATTCTGGGCACAGCACATACAAGTCAGGAGCAGATTAATGGCTTCTGTTCTCACCTTTGCAAATGCTAAGCTGTTAATTCTTCATTTAAATGGATTGTTTTTCACTTCTCATTATTCTCTGCCCAGCCAGGATGCATGGGATTCCTCTCAGCTCAAACTCTCTCAAGTTGTCCTCTTGTAAACACTATCCTGTTTCACCAGTCTCCAAAGTGACTTCATTTATTCATCTTCTGTCAGGAGACGGTCTAAGTGATTCGGACGTCTAAGTGACTCAGGCGCAAGCATTCTCACCTCTGAGTCAGACTGTTTTGGGTTCAAGCCCCATGTTGAATTTTGAGTTCATAGTCTTAGCTGATGCCCAGCCCAGTGCTGGGGAGAGCACTGAATTTGTTTGAAGTGTCATCATTCGGATGAAGCATTAAACTGAGCTCACATCCGATTCCTATTCAATTGGTGGTTAAAGATTCCATGGCACTATTCAAAAAGAGAACTATCCCCCAGATAGAATTGTCATTGGTCATAAACATGGATATTTATGGATCATTGCTGTATGCAAATTGGCTGCCACGTTCACCTACAAAATAGAAAAGCATTGTAAGGCGTATCTATCCTTTGAGATATCATCTTGATGCGAAAGGTGGAATACCTATTACAAGATTATTTATTATTTGCCTGTGGGGTATGAAATCACTCAAATTGATTGGCGAATGAAAGTTCAGTGAGTTAAAGCATGCTTTTGACTGACGCAGTGTTAGGGGGAGTACTGCATTTTTGAAGGTACCATCCTTTGGATGAGTCATTCAAACAAAGTCCTGTATGTACCTGTCCAGGTGGACGTTAAAGATCCCATGGCACTTTGGAAAATGGAAAGAATTTTCTCCAGTGTCCTGGCTGACAAGCTCCCAGTGTTTGGACACTGGAACATTTGCCTACAGATGAACAGTCATGACACAATATTAAAAAAAAAGTTCTTTGAGACGATGATGGGCAATACCAAATGCAAGGATTCTTATTTTATTATGGGGTGTTTTATGCCCTGGGGGTTGGGGTGGGGGAGGTGTTGGGCGTAAATGTATTCATTGAGGTGAATTTGAATGTCACTGAACGAATAGATCTGTCTTTTTGCTGAAAATCTTTGGATTGAATGTTCTGGTGGAGATGTGGAAAATTCTTCAGAGGAGGTCAGTGGGGGCTTCAACTTTTTGAAAATTAAACAAATAAGAATGTGGGTTATCTTCAAGGGGAAGGAAATGAACTGCTGAAGGCAAAACAAGGCCTTTTACAAGACACCGTGTCCTGAGATCAGTCAAATGCCATGGTCGAAAATAGTGTCATTCTACCCATCTAATTTGTGCCTCTTGATACTATACCAGCCTCCACTCCCTTCTCCTAGATCACTCTATTCCCCTCTCCTATATACCTCTATTCTCCTCTCCTTGACCCCTCTTTTACTCTCTTCGACACCCCTCTATTCCCCTCTCCTACACCCCTCTATTCCCCTCTCCTACACCCCTCTATTCCCCTTTCCCACACCCTCATTCCCCTCTCTGACACCAATTTATTCCCCTCTCCTACAGCCCTCTGTTCCCATTTTCCTCATGTCTGCATCAAGTTTCCTCTTGATTATGTTGATGGTTTTTGCTTCCAACAACAGCTTCTGGCTCTCACTAGAGTCAAACTCTCTGTGTCAAGAAGTTTCTCCTAAACTCCATATTAGATCTGTTACTGACTCACATATATTTATACCCTCTAATTATGGACTCAACAACAAGTGGAAAAAGCCTATTAACAACCATCTTATCAAATCCTTTCATAATCTTAAACTGATCAATCAGGTCCCCTCTTAATTGTCTCAACTCCAGAGAGAAAAGCTATGACTTAACCAGTCTTTCCTGATAGCTGGATTCCCTTATCCCTGGGAACATCACAGTAAATCTACACTGTCCTCTCTCCAATGCTACAATATTTTTCCTGTAGAATAATGACCAGCATTGGATGTGACACATCATAATGAGTGCTTCGTGTCTGCTGGGAAGGAAGTTATTGGTGGAACTGATGTGTTATTTCTTCCCAACACACAATGTGGACAATAGAACCAGATTAGGTGATGTATTGATGGTCCTTTTTGCATTGCTGACAGCAGTGAGGAGCATTATTGATGTGTGGAGAAAAACTTTCACGATTCATCAATACATTGAAAATTTGAGCCCTCACAGAAAATTTATTCTAATAATGCTTGTATTTAATACAGAACCTTTCATATCGAAGCACTTCTCGATATACTGTGAAGTATAGTGACTGTGGATTTTGTAGGTAAACACGACAGACAATTTGCGCACAATGATTTCCCCAAGGGGTAACATTGGATATTCTTGATGGAAAGTGTCCAGTTTCAGAAGAACAGCCCCATTCATTCAGAATATGATCCAGCAAAGGTCAGTTCAAGGGCAAAAGAAATGAGAAGCGAGATATTGAAATACTCATTAGACGAACTTTGAAAGGGAAGCCTTTTAAGCTCATCATAAAAAGCAGGAAGATCACTTCAAGGTCTGGGTGTGTTTATGTAAATGATTGGTTGAAACAAGCCTGACAGAGCAAATCCATTTCTTGCTGTTTAATTTCACAGCTGTTATTCAGAAATCTGAGAGATTAAATTTCCTAGGGTCCTAGCCAACAAACCCTAAAGTGAATTGATCATTTATTTATTAAAACTAATATCACAGATATTAATAATCCTTGCATTTGTTATGGTGCTTTTGTATTGTGAGGACATCTTAACACATTTCACAGGATTTGCTGTAAAGTGTAAAATTATATTTATGAGCAAATTCATCAGCCAATTTGCGCACAGCAATGTCACACAAACAGCCATGAAGTGAATGACCGATTTTAACTCCCTTTCTTTTTGAGTAATGCCATGGGATATTTAACATCCAGCTGAACAGGTAACAATGATAACAGCTTGCAATTATATAGCACATTGATATAGCACCCTTCATGGTGGTGGAGGGTTGGTTGGAGGAAGCATCTCAGAGTGCTTCAGGCACAGTTAGGATCTCAGTTTAATGTCTTATCCAAAGGATGGAGCTTCTAACAATTCAGCACTCTCCCAGCGCTGCACTCGAGCATCAGCCTGGACAGTGAGTTCAAAGTCCTTGACGTGGGACTTAAACCCACAACCTTTTGACTTTGTGGCGAGAGTGCAAGCAACTAATCCAGGCTGACATCAATTTAGGAATATACAGTGCCAGAAAGAGCCATTGTGTGCCAACTGGCAAGATCCAAAACAAACATATGCTACCCATTGATCTACAAAACACAATCGCTTCACTCGACAATGTATTTATTCTGTGAAGTGCTTCAAGACAGCTTCACAAATGCAAAGATTATTATTATGTTATGCAAGTGTTGTCTTGCTGATATATTGGTGAGAGTTGCTGTTAGCCCCTTGGTTTGGGTAGTTGGCTCCTCTGGATGTGAGTGAGGTCAGTCAGCATCTAAGATGATGCTGTTATCAACGGGTTACGAGGACTGAACCTCCAAAGCCTCAGAGCCTGGTTGAACAGATGATCGTGAATATTAAAGGAACAAAAGAGAGAGGGGGAGAAAAATGCAGGAAACATTGGCAGAGATGCGGTTAACAATATTCACTCATGGTTAATTTTCATGTAAATCGCTTTTCACGCTTGGAGTGTGCCATTCAACGTTAGCAAGCAACAGTTACCAAGCAGAAAGGTGCTCAGCTGCCCTTTGTACAAACAATTTCAAAAACCTACAAGAACACAAGCAGCTGTGAAATAAATGACCAGTTTTATCTGGGGGATTGTCAGCCGAGACACTAGGACAGAGAAATTCCCTTCTCTTTTTCAATAGTGCCATAGGCTCTTAATGTCCACCTGAACAGGCACAGATGAGACTCTGGTTTAATGTCTCATATAAAGACATTAATTAATTTGGTTTGCAAGATTAATGGGAGCCAAATGGGAAGAATCCCAGCTCCCAAAGACTGCCTTGTCTGTTTAGCCCTGTTGATGAGCCAGGATGGACTGGTCTGGCAACAACAGTGCCCTGGAGTACTGAGAACCAACCTGGTTCAGAAATGAGACCACTATAGAGGGTTGACTCGATTTCTTTGCCAAGCACCTCACCTTGGAGCCAGCTCATTCAGTAGGATATTCAGTTGACATTTGCTATCTGGGTTCATAGCTGAAAACAGCCACTTGTGTCTGACATCTGGGATTCGATACCCCATTGTGAGTTCACTTCTTTCTGTGCAGATTATCAGAGTCGTTCAGCAGCATTGAAATATACAGTTTATTTTTCTTTGCACCCTGATTTCAACCAATGTAACAACTGCTCTTGCCAGGAAGTCTTCTGTAGATTGTGATTGAGCTGAGCTCAGATACGCCGTCACCACTGTTGCACTAAAATAATAATAATAAAAATGAAATAAGTAATCTTGGGCAGTGGAATTGAATGAAGACCTTGCTCCGACTGCCTCCTTCTGTGCTGTACATTTCTATAATACAGTAAAACTTGCATAAGTCTTATCTTTATAAATTGTGTAATGGTGTAGGTCATACATTCACCTGAGTCCCATTCAGTTTCCTATTAAAACCACTTAGATTTCTTTGTATTAGTCATATTTATCACCTAACTCATAACACCACTCCCCTAACCTCCATTACTCCCACACTTACTGGGTACCTTGAATTGTGGGAAATAATGTCCTGACTTGTCAAAGCATGCGCGTTTACCGGCTGGCTGCATTGAATCACGGGAAATGTTGACTTAATCTGTCAAATGCATGTGCAGAAGAACTTCCATTGATTCAATGCAATTCCAATGCTTACTGGAAAGTGCATATGCAGTGATGAGTTAAGATGCATTGAATTGCGGGTAATGCAGTCTTGACCAGTCACCACATGCGTCACCTACTGCAGTGATGAAGTACTGCATGCTGACATACCGGCTGCGTTAAGTTACTCATGTGCAAAATAGATTATTGATTAAATAGGATTTTCTACAATTAATACAATTTGCCTGCAACTTGGATTTCACGTAAGTCATATGAAATGTTATGGTCCTGACTGATACAACTCCTGTGAGTTTTCCCTTAACAATAAGGCACCCGTAACACAGGAACATAACACCTACAGCTGTCTTTGAAATCTAGGAACAGAGCATAGCCGTGCGAACAATCCACCGTAGCCATTTCTCTCCCCTCTCCACAACACTATTGGAAAAGAGAAGGGAGTTTCTCTCTCCTGGTGTCCTGGCCAACAATCCGTTAGATAAAATTGATCATTAATTTCATGGCTGTTTTGTGAGACATTGCAGTGTGCAAAATTGGCTGCCTACATTCACCGACGAAATAAAATCACTGCACTTTACAGTGTATCCTATGAAGTGCTTTGACATGTTTTGAGGACGTGAGAAGGGGATGCATCAAATGTGAAGGTTGTTGCTGGGTATTGAGCAGATGGCTTCGGCCCAGTTCAGAGCTATATTGTGCAGTTTTATATTTGGATGCACTGCATTCCCTCTTCCTCCTCAGACAAATGTCCAAGATGTCCCCTTAAAAAAACAACTGAAGCAATTTGTCAACTTTGTTCAATGACAGCCCCTGCGGATTGTTGAAATTGGCCATTTAGAGACAGAGAGCCATGAGCACCACTATTCACATTAACCTGGAATCAAAGTAATTCACTTGGCTCCAACCACTTTATACTTAACTTGAGAAGATGACTGAAGAAATGTCATTTAAGCTTTCAAAGTTGCCACAGGTTCTTGTCAGCACTTAGCTTTTCAAAACTGCAATGCAGGGTGCCAGAGAGAGCTCTTGAGTTTGCCTGATGAGGCGATCACAAGGTTAGTCCAGCTGAAGAAAGCCCCTTGGGCCATCTGATCTCATCTCTCCGGAACACCCAACCTACTGCCCCCCATCACAGCATCAAACTGTTTTGTAAATGAGTCCCAGTGTCCAGGCCTCAATCACCCTTCCTGCTAACCAGTTTCCTCTGGGTAAACAAAAACTTCCTGAAGTTACTTTACAACTTGGAACTTGCGCCCTTTTGTTGTTGTGATGGTCTCCAGTCTGGTTCCTGAGCCAGGTAGGTCTGCAGTACTCCAGGACTCTGCTATTAACAGCCCTGGCTCATTGGGAGGCAGACAGGTCCTTCCCACTCAGCTTCCATTATCCCTACAAACCAAAGCTGTAACGGGTCCAGTTGTCCTAACTGGACAAGCAGTGGGAAGCTTGCCAGGCAGTGCTCTCAGTGGCAAGCTGAGCGGTTTTAGCTGGTAAGGCTCCATCGGTTACCTCTAATGCACATTCTGGGGTTCCTAAGCCTTGGCTCTCCCTAATGTTGTGCACTTAGGAGTTAGGCAAGGAGGTGTGTCCCTTCAGAGAGAATTTTTTATGTGCAGGTGGCATACTTGTGTGGAACTCTCAGTCTGGTCTTAAGAATGGTTATGGGTTTCTGCGTGTGTCAGACACCTGGCTGAATGAAAAAATGTAAAGAAGGAAAAAAAGTAGATGTGGAAGATGAATCAAGATCACAGCAAGTTTAGGAAAAATTACTAAAGAAAGAGATGACTGGGCACTAACCCCATTGAACGTTTCTCTTAATGAAATGAAATTAAGTGGGGCACGAGGGTATTTTCAGTTGAATTTGAAACCATAAACTATTCCAGGCCAGCAATCCCCCAAAATAAAAAAAATGGGTCATTCACTTTCAGGGACTTTGCTTCATGCAAATTGACTGGTACGTTCCTCAACAAAATATCCAGCTACTACACTTTACTGTATAGTCTGTTTGTACAACATCTCTGTGTGCATATTGGCTGTTCCATTCCTCTACAAAATACACAGTCACTTTACTGTTTGTGGGATACTACTGTGTGCACATTGGCTGCCATGCTCACTTACAAATGTAAGGTTACTACACTTTACCATAAATCCCATGAAACGTGTTGAGACGTACTCCTAACACAATGAGATATGATATCAAATACAAGGATTATTATATTGGATAATTTGAAAAGGCAAGTAGATTATTTTCATCATTTTTATAAAAAAAGTGACAAATTTCACATTACTGTTTCTGAACAATAAAACAGTCTTATTCAAACCATAAAGCAGACTGCAAAAGCGATGTTTAATGGATTCATAAGGATCATCACATTCTCTCTGTTTAAAGCTGACTTCAGTGTAAATTGATAAACAGTCCTGTAAGAAATGGTGAAAATTCAGAGTGAAGCCTTGTGATTGAGTGACGGAGAGGTCAGGAGATCCCCAGAGAGAGAGATAACTGATAAACCATGACCCATAACTCTTATCCTTCCAATTGTTTGTATTAGTCATTAAGTTAGGGTCTATCTTCCTTGTGATTGTTGTGGATATCAAGGGACCATTGTGTCATCGCAATTTCAAAGAACAACGATGGGGTTCTACCTCCCTGTCTAGTTTACACGTGATATACATGTCAGCCCGGTTCAGCCACTTGAGCTCTGTCCTCTGAGTTAGAAGGTCATGATTTCAATCCCCACATCAGGGATTTTGAGCTCAGTTTAGGATGATGCTCCACTGCAGTGCTGGGGGAGTGCTGCATTGATGGAGGTGCCTTCCTTCAGATGAGTTGTTTTATCAAGGCGGGTGTTATAGATCCCACAACTCTATTGGAAAAGAAAAGGCTCTCTCTTTATGGCTGACAAATCCCCAGATAAAATTGATCACTCACTTCATGGCTGTTTGTAGGATATTTTCATATGAAAATTGGCTGCATCGTTTGCACATAAAATAGTCACTGACTTGACAGTTAAATCCTGTGAAACACTTTGAGACATCTCGATGATGTGATAAGGCGCTATATCAAACTCAAGAATCATATTGTTATTTCTTTCCCCTCAAATCTCCACTCATCCCAGTTTCAGATGAATGGGCTGCTCCTCTCATTGTTTACGTGGAGTTGTTGGCGCACAGCCAGCTGCTGTGATTGCCTGTGCAACAACATTCACTTTCCCAATTATGTTTTGTGAAGTGCATTGGGACGTTTATTTCATGTGAAAGGAACTATATAAATGGTAATAAATGCAAATCACCCCTGCTCCCGGATTCCAGAGTGCAGGAATATTTTGGCACAGATTCCAGGGATAAAGCAGCATCACTGGAGGTGGAAGAGACCATCTATTCTCTGTTAAATGTTTCACTGGTTCCCATATGCATTTAACATCCGAGCAAGAATTGAAACAATCCAATGTTAAAGCATTAAATATCACTCTCGTCACCATGTTTATGTTTTGAATGAAATTGCTGATATCATTCGGCTAAGGTTGTGTGAAACCTGTTGCATTTTTTTTAATGAACATGATAATTGGCTGTCTGGCTGTCTCCTTGTCATCTTTCCAAGATCAGATCAACAGCTGGTTACAAAATGTGATGCCAAGAATGTTACAGTGCAGAAACGGGCTGATCAGCCAAGCACATTTGTCTGTGCTTTTCCGCTCCACATCAGCTACCAAATCAAATGCCCTTTAGCCTTCCTTCCTTCCTAATAATTGTAATCCTCGCATTTGATACATCACCTTATCACGTTTTCGAGACGTCTCAAAATGCTTCACAAGATATACTGTGATTTGTAGTGACTTTTTTTGTAGGTAAACACAGCAGCCAGTTTACACACAGTAATGTCCCACCAACAAACATAATGTGAATTTCCAGTTTTATTTGGGGAATGGTCAGCCAGGACACCAGGAGAGAGAAACTTCCTTCTCCTTTAACAACACCAAAAGCTTGCATTTATATAGCATCCCTCATGCAACATAGCGTCCCGGAGTGTTTCAATAAACTGAATAGGCACAGATGGGATCTCGGATTTAATTAATCCAAAAGACAGCGCATCAAAGTCAGAATCCATAGCCATGCTTAAGAGCCAAACCAAACATGAGTTCCATGCATCCAACCAGCTACAACTGCATAATTTGCTATTGAGAGCACTGCGGCACAATTTTCCCACTGCTTGTCCAGCTAGGATCACCCTTACCTGTTGGAGCCTTGGTTTTAACAGGAGCCAAGTGGAAAGAATCCCTGTCCCCATTAACTACTCTGCCTCTCCAAGTCCTGCCGATGAGCCAGCCCGGCTGCACTGTCATCAGTAGTGCCCTGGAGAACTGCAGACCAGCCTGATTCAGGAAGCACTGAATCCTGATCTGATTTGTATGTCTTGAGACATACCTTGGACAAGATGAGGTAGTTGGAGGGACTTTGGGAGGTACTCCAGCACCTTGGGGCCCTCCCTACATAAAAAGTGCTATATAAATGTCATTTTGTTGTTGTTATTGTTCTAGAGATTGGAGGCTAGAATGGCTGTGATGGAGTGGGGGACATGAAACAGGTTGTTGGAGCAGCCACGTTGGTAGGGCTTTTTCTTTCCTCCCTATCTCAGGAGATGTTGGAGATTCTCAAGTGTAAGTAGTATCAGCCTGTCTGCCTCATCCAATCTCCTCACACTCACCTTCTCCATCCGTGCCTCACAACTAACACAGCCGATACATTTGTCCACAATTTCATCACTTCCCGGGTGGATTATTCCAATGCCCTCCTTGCTGGTCTCCCCAGCTCCACTATACACAAAATCCAATTAATGTAAAACTCCGCAACCTGGATACTCTCCCGCACAAAACTCTGTACTCCCATCACACGAGTCCTTGCCAGGCTTCACTGGCTCCCAATTGTCGAACGGATAAATTTCAAGATCTTCTCACTCGTTTTCAATCCTTTCATGCCCTCGCACCTCCCTATCTATCTGATCTGCTTAACCCCACTCCATCACCCGCTGCCTCTGCTTGGCTGGCTCCAGCCTCTTGCTTGTCCCTGGTACCCATTGCTCCGCCATTGGTGGTCGTGCCTTCAGCTACTACGTCCCAAAACTCTGGAACTCTGGAGTCCTGAAGCTCAGTGCTTAGAGCACTCGCTTTGCAAGCGAGAGACCCGAGTTCAATTCCAGGCAGGGCGAAACCTTGGGCAAGTTTCCTTACTCCACACGCCTAATAATATAATCCCTCCAAAAACCCAAAACAATAATAAATTGGTCATTTTCAATCTACGACTGTTTGTGGGACATTGCTGTGCGCAATTGGCTGCCGCGTTCGCCCACAAATATACAGTCAATTCACTTTACAGTGTGTTCTGTGAAGCGCTTTGGGACGTCATCCCGACGTGAAAAGCGCTATATCAAATGCAAGGATTATTATTATTATTATAACTCTCTACCTCTGCCTTGCCCCCTCCCTCTCCATCTTCAAATCCTGCCTAAAGACCTCCATTTTTGATCATGCTTATGGTCACCTCCCTCACCCCCGGCTCAGTATCAGACTCTGCCACTATCAAGCATGCCAGGGATACTACCCCGTGTGAAGGGCGCTGTATAAATGTAATTTATAACAGGATTGTAACAGGAGCCGAATGGAAAGAATTTCTGTCCTCATTAACCACTCTACCTCTCCAAATCCAGCTGATGTGTTGTCATCAGCAGTGCCATGGAGCACAGTAGACCTGCCTGATTCAGGAAGAATTGAATCCTGATCTGGTTTGTAAGTCTTGAGACAGATCTTGAACAAGATGAGTTGGAGGGACTCCAGGATAGAGTTCCAGAGAGTGGAGGCCAAATAAGTTGCAGTGGCCTCCATGTCCCTTGCCCTGCCGGCCACAACATCATCGGTCAGGCCTTCAGCCTTTCTGCCCCAACCCCTGGAACTCCGTCACAGAGCCCTCTACCTCGCCCCTCACCTGCCTCCTCCAAGACCTTGCCATCTCCACCCACTTGCCCTCCACTCCCCTTGACTCTCAGGTGCAAACACTTCTGTCCATTGCCTTGTCCTCCTGATGTGAAAGGCGCCATATAAATCCAATTTGTTGTTGTTTTCCCCACACCCACCTTCTCTCGCGCCCATGATGTCTTCCGGCATCGGTGAAAGGCTGTCAATTGGCCACCCAGGATTGGGAACCCTGGCTTCATCTTCAGTTTTGGTGGAGTGGTCCTTTTGCTAGTAATTAATCTCCATGTCACTGAATTAATAACCAGCGGCTGTCGGGTGGGATGAGACAGATCTGATGATTAATGGGCTGTAGTGAGTAATTATGGAAACAATTTAACACTCATGTTGTGAGGGGTGTTGGCATGTATGAACTATCGGTACAATAGGCAAAGTCAGGGCTTGTAAATCAGAACAGGTCACACCATGGGGGCCGACTCACAGCTCCGTTACCAGAGAGCAGCTGAAACCTTTCCATTCTCAACATGTGACAAATTGTTCTTGTTGCTAAGGGTAACAGTGCGCCAATAATAATGAATGATACTCTTTGCATTTGCTACCGCGTCTTTCAGGTCAGCAGGACGTCTCACAGCGCTTCACAGGATTTCCTGTAAAGTGCAGTGATTGTGTATTTTGTAGGTCAATGTAGCAGCCAATTTGCACGCAGCAAGATTGCTACAAACAGCCGTAAAGTGAGTGACTGATTTTATGGGATTGTTGGGCAAGACGCCAGGACAAACTCCCTTATCTTTTCTAATTGTACCGTTAAGACTTTATTGTCCACCCAAACAGGCAGACAAGAGCTTGGTTCAATGTCATATCCAGAGTATGGCACCTCTGACACTGCAGGCTTTCCCCAGCACTGCACTGGAGTGTCAGCCAAGACTGAACTTCAAAGTCCCGACATTGGGGTTGAACCCTCAATCTTCTGTCTCAGGGCTGAGAGTGCTAGCGACTGAGCCAGGCTAACACTGCAGCATGGTATTTACAATAGGAATTCACTCCCTACAACAACAAAAAAATCCCTTTTCCAAAATTGTCAGAAACTCAACAGTGCCACAGAAATGCACGGATTTCAAATAAGGAATGAATACGTGTGGACGTTTGAAAGCAGAGATTAGTTACTCAGAGGGTAAATTAATGACTGGAACAGGTCGCCAGGAAGGGGCAGGACACTAGGTCTCTTTTAAAAAGTAGCTTGATACTGTGATGGTGGAAGTCACTGGGGGTTTCTAAGGTAAGAGATCAAATGTGCCGAAGGATCTTCTTCATCCAAACTGATAATAATAATCCTTGCATTTGATATAGCACTTTTCACGTCTTCTAGACGTCTCAAAGTGCTTCATAGAATAGATTGTAAAGAGAATTGACTCTATATTTGTGGGTGAAATGCAGCAGCCAATTGCACACAGCAGTGTCCCACAAACAGTTGTGGATTGAAGTGACCAATTTATTATTTTTTTCTTGAGGGATTATTAACCTGATTTTGATTATGATGTCTCGGTGATAAATAATGTTGTTAGCCACAAACGACCACTTGTTTTACAGTGATTGTCTGTATTTCAGACCAATTGACCCCTAGACTCTGCATTTGGCCTGGTTCAGTGGTAGCCCTCTCACCTCTGATTCAGAAGGTTGTGTGTTCAAGACACACGTCAGGACTTTGAACTCATAGTCTAGGCTGACACTCCATCACAGTGCTGCATAGTTAGAGGCTCCTTCCTTCAGATGAGACGATAAATGGATAAGGTCCTGTCTGCATGTTCAGGTGGTCATTTAAGATCCCATGACACAAATTAAAAAAAAATTCTCTCCCGTTATCCTGGGCCAGATAAAATCAATCATTCACTTCATGACTTTTGCTGAGACTTTGTGGTGTGCAAATTGGCTGCCGCATTTGTCTACAGAATAAACAGGTCACTGCACTTTACAGTGAAATGCTTTGAGCCATCATCCCAACGTAAAAGGCACTGTATCTCATGCAAGTATTATTATTAAATCGTGATAGTTCCCGTGTACTGGCTTGAGGCATTAAGATTTGATAAATTGACATTATACTGTGACTCACCGAATGCACATGGGCAAAGTTAATTGCAGAACAATGGGCCAGTGTCAGGAGGGGAGAAGTCTCATTTACTGCCTGAGAGAACAGGAAATTTTGTGCAGTTTCGTTTGCAAAATAACTTAAAATCAGTGTGTTAGTCTGTTGAGATCATTGAAGTACAGTAAACTTTAAGGTTGAGTAAAAATACTCACATTTTATAATCATTCAAATTCAGTAAAGATGACATGCTTGACGACAGAATGTCAGAATTGAGACAACCTTCTGTGGTGGTTTCTAGTTCGGATCCTGAGCCAGATTGATCCATAGTACTCCAGGGCACTGCTGATGACAGCCCAGCCCAGATGGGTAGACAAGTCATTGGGAGCAGAGATTCTTCAGAGCTGGACAACTAGCAGGACGCTTGCCAGACAGTGCTCCCAATGGCAAGCTACGCGTTTTTAGCTGGTTAGGCTCCAGCAGGGCACGCTCTGGAATCTGCAAGTCTTGGCAGTTACTAACTTGAACCTAATACTCCCCAGAATTAGGTAAACCAGGTACATGCGTCCGGGTTGACAGTGTCATTCCATAACAGACACTGAGAAATTTCCATGTGTTGGGCAAAACATATGTGAAATTCTTATTCTAGTTTGGATCCTAACCTAGACTGGGCTGAGTGTTTAACATAGTGATGGGTGAGGCAAACAAAATGATATCACACAACGTGGTCATAATAGTTCTTGCACATCAGCACACCGTTGAGATTTTTCAAAGTGCATGATGGGATTAACTCTAAACCGTATTGACTTTATATTTTATAGGCAAACGCAGGTTGCCAATTTGCACAAAGTAATATCCCACAAATAGCCATGGAACAAATGGCCAATTTTATGGGGGATCATTGGTCAGAATACCAGAAGCAAGAAACTCTCTTTTCTTTTCGAATCATGCCAGGGGATTTTTAACATGCATCTAGACAGCCTCAAGCGGGACTTGGTTTAATGTGGCCTTGAAGTTTCCTTTGAGCCATCCTTCATCCAACGGATGGCAATTCGAACAAGGCAGCATTCCCCCAGCGCCACATTGGAGCATCATCCGGGAATGTATGAGAATTCAAAGGCCCAACATGGATATCGAGCCCACAACCTTCCATCTCAGGCAAGAGTGCTTTCAACTGACTCAATTGGTAACACGCTTTACTCAGAGTCAGAACTGAGCCAAGCTGACACTTGATCAATAATGAAAATGTGTGGTGAGAGGGACTTTCTTCAGCTTCTTGTGCATTTTTCAAGTCAATCAGCTTAAGGTTTAGCCGGGCTTTTTCTCTGAGCCCCATTTGCTTCCCTCTGGTCTGTGGACCTCATTTGTGAGGAATCATTGACCAGGTGTATATTGGGATTGCAGTTGTTTGCCAACATTCTCACTGAAATGTCATCTTACTTGTGGAATGTAAGCTATTTCGAGATTTAATGACTCTGCTGAGATCTTTGTCAGTGATAACAGGGAGCCTTTTCGGATTTCTTAAGCAACGGTTAATTCAATGTACAGAGACAAGCCAGTGATGTTGCGGGTCTTGAATAGCCTGTCAAATAATGTGAACTTGCCAGCAGATGAGGAGACAATGTGAGATTTAATGGCTGAGAAGCCCAGCTTTCTGTGAGTTGTATTTCTCTATGGTTCGCAGTCAGGCAGCCATGATATGGAACAAAAGAACAATATCATTTTTTTTATCACACGTCAATACTGCCGAGACCGTTTCAGTGTCTCCTCGACAACTGACAATAATAATCCTTGCATTTGATGTACTGCCTTTCACATCGGGAGGACATCTTAAAGCACTTGACAGGATCTTACTGTGAACTGTAGTGTCTGTGTATTCTGTAGTGGAACGTGGTAGCCAATTGTTGTGCTGCAGACTTCTGAGCTTGATGAATTGATGTCTGGAAGGAGGAGAAATGTAAGAACAATATCATCCTTCCTAGTCTACCCAGACTCCTGTTGTCCTGGTTCAGCGTCTCACCCGGCACCATGCAGTGCTGGCTTTTGATTGCACTGGTGTATCAGCCTGCCTGCTACCCTCTGTGCTGTATGTACTCTGTGCCCTCTTGCTGCATGCCCTCTGAGCACTCTGAGCTCTGTGCGCTCGGTAACCGCCGAGCTCAATGTGGGCTGCGTTCTGTGTCCCAGCAGTTATGTGCAGAGTTTGAGATTTCAGGGCCTCTCCCCCTCAGTGTTTCTCCACACAACACAACAGCAACAACTTGCTGTATATAGTGCCCTCCACGCAGGGTAGCGTCTCAGAGTGCTTAACAGTAGCGGAGACTGACTCTGAGCCAGTGGGAGGGTGTAGGTGGCCTTAAGAATGGTCGAACAGGAAAGTCTTCAGCCAGGACTTGAAAGAGGGTAGAGAGGGAGCAAAACGGAAGGATTGAGGGAGAATATTCCAGAGTTTTGGGGCATAGTTAGTTAGTTAATTCCGGACTCAGTAACGGCATCGGACCTGAAACTGTGAAGTTAGGCTCCTGGTGACAGGAGGCCTTACACAGGGCTCAGTGAGAGCACTACCAACCATTCAGAGACTTAACCCAAAACTGTAAATCACACAGAATTATAGAAATGTACAGCCCAGAAGGCTATTCAGCCTATTGAGTCTGTCCCAGCTCTGAGAAAAGGGTTTCAACAACAACAACTTGCAATGACTCAGCCCTCTTCATGCCGTGTAGTGTCTCTGAATGCTTAACAGTTTGATGTTGGGTGGGGAAGAAAGAAGAGTTGACCGAAGTCACGGTAGAAAGGTACAAACTGAAGGCAGCTAAAGAGGTAAACTGAGGCCAACCGAGGAGTTTCTGAGTTCAGGGCACAGTGGCTGAAAGCACGAATCATTCAATCCCTCTGCCCTGCCTAATCCACTTAATCCTTTAAACCTCTAGAGAGGTCAGCTTTTGTGACTCAGTCCAACAAACTCCTCATCAAGCCCTCTTCCTAGCTCTACTCCATCCATCTTTCCTCCTCCTAGCTTCCCCCTACCTCCTGCATACATCTCCTGCCATCTCGTTAGATTCACAGTGGATCACGGTCTCAGGGTCATTGAGAATTGCAATAATAATCATTGCATTTGGTATGAGGCTTTTACATCAAGAGGAAGTCTCAAACTCCTCACAGGATTTACGGTGAAGTGTACTGACTGTGTATTTTGTAAGCAAACACAGCAACACAGCATTATCCCACAAATGAGACGTGATAAGGAAGACCAGTGTTCATTAGGGGGTTGGTTGGCCTGGTAAATAGTTGGCCTGGGATTCCGTCAGTGACCATTGAGGCAGAGGCTAGTGCCTTAATACTTGGAACAAGTAAAAGCCTTTGTGAACTGCAGTCAGACAAACCGCAATTATTCTTCCTTCTGTGATTTCCCAGCTTCTGAGATTGAGGTTGTGGAGTCCTGGTTGTGAAGCGGATTGCTTTCTGTCAAAAAACTCCATCACCTGGATACTCATCCGCATGAAACTCCATAACCCCATCTCACCAGTCCTAGCCAGGCTCCACTGGCTCCCAATCACCGAACGGATTGATTTCAAGATCCTCTCACTTGTTTTCGAATCCCTTCATGCCCTTGCACCTCCCTATCTATCCGACCTGCTTACCTACCACTCCACCACCCGCTGCCTCCGCTCGGCTGGCTCCAGCCTCCTGTTTGTCCCTCGTGTCTTCTGTTCCACCAACGGTGGCCATGCCTTCAGCCATTACACCGCTAAACTCTGGAACTCTCTCCTTCAATCCTTCCGTATATTCCCCTTCCCTCTCCACCTTCAAATCCTGGCTAAAGTCCTTCCTTTTTGTTGTGCTTATAGTCACCTCCCCCCTCCCTCTCCCCCGGCTCATTGTCAGACTCTGCCACTGTCAAGCGTTCCGGGATGCTACACCGCGTGAAGGGCGTTATATAAATGGAAGTTATAATAATAATCCTTGCATTTGATATAGCGATTTTCACGTCTTCTAGACGTTTCAAAGTGCTTCACAGAATAGACTGTAAAGTGAATTGACCGTATATTTGTGGGCGAAATGCGGCAGCCAGTTGCGCACAGCAGTGTCCCACAAACAACAACAACAAGATTCCATTTATAGAGCGCCCCTTTCACGTTGGGAGGACGTCCCAAGGCGCTGGACAGTGGGTCGGGACCCGAGCAGGGGGGAACTGGTCAAGGGGAGGGAAGGGAGGGAGCGAGGAGGGGGTAGAGAGTCGAGAGGGGAGATGAAGGCACGGTTGAAGAGAAAGGTCTTGAAGGAGGAAAGGGAGGAAGCAAGGCGAAGGCACTGGGGGATGGAGTTCCAGAGCCTAGGGGCTGAGAGGCTGAAGGCCCGGCCACCGATGTTAGGGCGGGGGGTGTGGAGCAGACCGGAGCCAGAGGAACGGAGGGTACGGGCAGGTAAGTAGGGGGATAGTAGGTCGGAGAGGTAGGAGGGAGCAAGGCCATGAATGGCCTTGTAGATGAGGATGAGGATCTCGAATTCGATCCTCTGGGGGATGGGGAGCCAGTGGAGGCGAGCGAGGGTGGGAGTGATGTGGTCGTGAAGCCTGATGCGGGACAGTACACAAGCTGTAGAGTTCTGAATGACCTGCAGCTTGTGGAGGGAGGTGCCAGCGAGGAGAGTTCCCATAGTCCAGCCTTGAGGTGATAAAGGCATGGACCATGTTTCAGCAGCGGGAGGGGTGAGGTAGTGCCGTAGTCTGGCAATGTTCCGGAGGTGGTGGAAGGCGGTGCCAGTTGTGGTGCGGATGTGGGGAAGAAAGGACAGCTCAGGGTCGAACAGAACCCCAAGGTTCCTGACTGGCTTTGAGAGGTGGAGAGTGCAGCCTTGGATGCTGATGCTGTCAGCGCCTGAGGTGCAGAGGCGCTGACACGAGCCAATCAGGAGGGCCTCAGTTTTGCGCACGTTGAGTGAAGAAAGTCGTAGATTGAAAATGACCAACTTATTATTGTTTTGGAGGGATTATTATTAAGCGTGTGGAGTAAGGAAGCTTGCCCAAGGTTTTGCCCTGCCTGGAATTGAACCCAGGTATCTTGCTTGCAAGGCGAGTGCTCTAACTACTGAGCTACAGGACTCCACAAGCTGTTGTTGTAGAGATTGATTGCCGTAATTAATCAACACTTCCATTATTATTGTAGCATGTGACAACCAGGATGGTAGAAAGCGAACTGGATGGACCTTGGTCTTTTTGTCGTCCAGCAAGTTCTACGTTTCTAAGTGAATTCTCAATTTTATTTGTCAGCCTGGACTATTTAAGTTCCAAGACCCGAAGTGGGACTTGAACCCACAACCTTCGTACTCTGTGAGTACAACTGTGAAGTCTGCAGACTGAGATAGGCCAGCAGTCCTCTTGGGAAATTTATCCTCAGATACCTACTCTTTCCTATAAGGAGATCAGCCCTCTCTGAGTCTGGCTGAGCTGTCTGACTCGCTGCAGGACCTGATCTGAAACATGAGAGAAAATCTCGTATTAGGCTCCAATTACTGGCACAGTGATGGAACAAACAGTGCAGAGACCACAGTGACTGGGTGCATGAACTCAGCTCAGTTCAGCTCAAAGTAGGAGATCGGTTCCTGTCACTGACCCCAAAGGAACACCTTACATAGAATTACATGGAATATACAGCACAGAAACAGGCCATTCGGCCTAACTGGTCTATGGCGGTGCTTATGCTCCACATGAGCCCCCTCCTGCCCTTCTCAACTAAGCCTATCAGCATAACCTTCTATTCCTTTCTCCCTCATGTACTTATCTAGCTTCCCCTTAAATGCACCCATGCTATTTGTCTCAACGACTCCTTGTGGTAGCAAGTTCCCCATTCCCAGCACTCTCTGGGTAAAGAAGGTTCTTCTGACTTCCCTATTTGATATATTGGTGATTATTTTACTTTTATGGCCCCTGGTTTTGGTCTCCACCACAAGTGGAAACATCTTCTCTGTGACTACCTTATCAAAACCTTTCATAAATTTAAAGACCTCTGTTAGGTCACTCTTCACCCTTCTCTTTTCAAGAGAAAAGAGTCCAAGCTTGTCCAGCCTTTCCTGAGAGGTATAATCTCACAGTTCCAGTATCATCCTTGTAAATCTCCTTTACACCTTCTCCGGTGTCTCTGTACCCTTTCTATAATATGGGGACCAGAACTGTACACAGGGCTTCAAGTGTGGTCTAACTAAGGTTCAATATACATTTAGCATAACTTCCCTGCTTTTCATTTCTATCCCTCTAGAAATGAACCCCAATGCTTGGTTTGCTTTTTATTATGGCCTTATTAACCTGCGTCGCTACTTTTAGCATTTTGTGTATCTGTACCCATAGATCCCTTTGCTCCTTTACCCCATCTAGATTCTTATTTTCCAAGCAGAATATCACCTCCTTATTCCTCCTACCAAAATATATCACCTCATTCTAGACATACATATAGTTGTGCTACTTTTTTCTGTCATACGTTTTCTGACAATAAACCCAACCAACCTGCACACGACCCAACCTGTCTCTTAAATTGGCATCAGTCAGGCTGATGTTTTAATTAATGGTGATTTTAATGACCCAAATTGAGATTGAGATGTAAAAGTGAGTCATTGAGTGTAATATCCATGTATGAGTCCATGCTATCTGCAGCTCTGCTGCTCAGCCCTCAGCCCCATCCTCCTCTGTTCAGGTGTACGTTAAAGATCCCTTGGCACTATTGGAAAAGAGAAGGGAATTTGTCCTGTGTCCTGGCCGACAATCCCTCAGGACGTGCTCTATATAGTATAGGCTTTGTTGTGGAGTTCAGCAATGCTCCTAGTATCTCAGCCCCAGCCTGACCCTTGTTGCCAGCAATCTGTACACAGTGTCTGTGGTGACTGCTCACTCTGTTCTGATAAGGCGCTTTTAGAACAGGTTTGTTTTCCTCCTGGGTGGAGGCTCCAGGGCTGTCTGCCTTTAATGCAATTGAGAGATGTCTCCCCTCAGAAAGCGGCCGGTCAAATTGCTGTAATCCAGGAAGAAAACAAAACCGTTTTCAAAGCACCTTATCTCAAACAGTTGCATTTCTTCTTCACTGTTTGTACAAGCACCTGGCCTGTGTTGAAGAGTAACCAGATGGAACCATTGTTGCTAACAACCGTTTGGTTACAGCAGAGTCAAGCTCATCGTTTGTGTATGTAGACCTCAGTCCTCTTGTATATCCACAGATATGCCCCTCCCCACCCCTCACCCCCCCACCTTACACAATCTCAGCCTCTGTGATGCACAACGTCGTCAGCCTGGCTTAGTCATTAGCACTCTTGCCCTCTGAGTAAGAAGATTGTGGGCTGAAGACCCACATCGGGACTTGGAACTCATACAATCTAAGATGACACTCCAAAACAGTGCTGGGGGAGCCCTGTATTGTTGGAGGTGCTGTCCTTAGGATGAAACACTGAACCATTAAAGATCCTATGGCACTAGTCAAATAGAAAAGAGAGTTCCTCCCAATTTCTCTACCCCCATTCCCCCCCCCCAATAAAGTTGGCATTTTGTGGCTGTTTGTGGGACATTGCTGTGTGCAAATAAGCTGTCACTTTCACTGTCATGACACTTCACAGTATAGTGCTTGAGATATCCTCCTGATGAGAAAGGATTACCATGTCAAATATTAGGATTATTTTTATCAACACTGCATATTTTGCAAGTGACACTGTCTCTAATTTGACCACAAGGGACAGGGGAATAGAGGGGTGTAGGAGAGGGGAATAGAGGGGAATAGGAGTAAAAAAATGGCCCACATTGACCCCGGACCCTCGCTGCAGCCCCCAACAGTAGATACACTGTACAGTATATCCTGTGAAGTGCTTTGATATATCTCCAGAATGTGATAAAGCGCTATATGAAATGAAAAGAGCATTATATTATGTTTACTATGTGGCTGTTTGTGAGCTATTGCTGCGCGCAAATTGGCTGTCGCATTTACTCGCAAAATACACAGTATATTCTGCAAGTGCTTTGAGACGCTCAGTGACATAATGAGGCATTATATCAGATGTAAGGATTATTATTATTGCATATGGCAATTTGCCACAAATATTAGAGCAGCCTCTCTGTGGCCAAGGTTTTGTTATCTGGTTCCCCATCCCTCTTGCCCAGCTTTGTCACTGCTTCTGCAAGGCGTTAAGCTCACTCCTGCTTCCAGGCATCTAATCCCACTGAGTGTGCTGAGGAGATTTCATTGCAATTTAAAACAAAATACCAAGCAAAAAGCAGCAGATAAACAGACAGTAAAAGGGGACAGAGTGCAACAGGTGACGCAGGCTGAATACAAAGCAGCTTCTCCAGGGTTTCAAATTGTCCCCTGGGAATGACAGGAGCAGGAACAAGACAAATGTTCTTGTTAGCAGGTCAGGAAAACCACACAGAACCCACCTCTGGCTCTCTAAATAAACCAATGCTTCCTTTTGAGAAAGTGACCGTCAATTTTAACAGTTCAGCATGACTGTTCTTCCCACGTTTCTCGCCAATTGTTAAAACCCCATTGCACAGTCTTTTCTTTCTCCCCTCATCCCTGCTATGTTGAAAGTACAATCTGGCTCCATACCTCCCTCAGTCTTCTGTTAAAACGTCATTTCTCAGCCTGTCTCATTCTCGGCTCTGAGTTAGAAGGTTGTGCTTTCCAGCCCCATGTTGGGTAATTACAATCTTAATAATGCTTGCATTTGATATTGCACCTTATCATGTCATTGAGATATCTCAAAGCGCTTCGCAGAATATACTGCAAAGTGACTGTAAATATTTTGGGCGAAACACAGCAGCCAATTGTGCACAGCAGCACAAACATTGGTGGATTGGGGACTAAATTATTTATTTATTTATTTTGAAGGGATTATTACCCAGAATGTGATCCGCTAATCGACTGATAACAGAGTTCCTGCTTACTGCTAGGTTTTTGGTGGGGTGTGGAGATTTTGAACTCACATCGTCTGGGCTGGCATCCCACTGCTGTACTGGGAGGAAGCGTTGAAGGTACTTCCTTCGGATGTGCTGTTAAACCCAGTTCAGATAGATGCTAAAGATCCTACGGCACCATTCGAAAGAGCAGTTTCTCCCAGTGCCCTGGCTAACAAATCTCACTGTTAACATCCGTCACTCACTTTCACATCTGTGAAACCTGTGAAGCGCTTTGAGGCATCCTCCTGACGTGACAGGCGTGATATGAAATGCAAGGATAAATAAATCATTACATTTGGTTCCTTCCAGTCTGTTCCTAGCAGCAGTAGGTCGGCACATTATTATTGCTGAAATTACGTTTGAAATTATTTTGGAATGCGTTTCTGCATATCTTTCACTGCCAAAAGGTTCAAACGCATTTCAGATCGTCCCTGTTCTGACATGATGCTGAGAACATAGATGTAAAGCTGGTTATGCGATTGCCAGAGACACACACAGCTGCTTGCAACCTTCATGAAGAATTCCGCACAGCCTTCACCCCAATCCTCACCAGACTCCACTGGCTCCCCATCTCTGAACTGATCGACTTAAAGATCCTCACCCTCACCTACAAATCCCTCTCACCCTTGCACTTCTTTATCTTTCTGAGCTTCCGTAAGCTCGCTCATGTATTGCTCCATGTAACACAGTGTACAAATATAATAAATAATAAACCTTGGTATTGTGTCTTTCACATTGGGAACATGTCCCAAAGCTTACAGGATTGTGTTTTGGCCAATTGCACACACTAATGTTCCACAAGAAGTAAGTGACCATTTTTATCTAGGGGATTGTTGGTCGGGACACTGAGAGAGAGAAACTTCCTTTAGCTTCTGCATATTACCCTAGGATGCCATAATGTCCTTCTGAACAGACACAGAAAGTGGTGAGAAAAAGAAAGGAGCTGAAAAGCGAGAAGCTGATGTGAAGCAAAGTGGGGAAAAAGCAGAGAAAGATAGAGTGGGGAATGGAAATAAGATGGCGGAGGCTGAGATGGCCGTGGAAGTGGAGCTAAAAGATGTGAGGCCATGAAGGTAGGGCCCAAAGCCATGTTGGGCAACCATGAGGCCACGAAGGTAGGGCCCAAAGTTGGGTCGGGAAGCCATGGGCCAGGGGAGCAAGTAGATCACAAAGATGTAGTGGAAAATGTGAGACTGCAGAGGTAGGGCCCAAAGGCGCAGTGGAAAGCAGGAAAGCCGTGAAGGAGAGTGGGCAAGGTGAAGCTGGGGCGGTGGAGAGGAGGTTAGTGCTAGGAGAACAAGGTGGGGAGCCCATTGAAAGTGGAGGGGAGAGAATCCCCAGCATCGAGGGCAGCAGAGTGAGAGAATCCTGAGTCGAGACATTTTCTGCAACCGAACAGGGCGAAGAAGGAAAGGAAATGAGGGGAAAAGGGGGCGGAGTCACGGGGCCGTGCAATCCCAACGCCCCCGGAAATAAAGTGTGATGGATGTGAAGGAGCAACAAAAGCATCGGAACCTGCAGATCCCTTCAGGGGTGATGAGGCGACCACCAGCCCGAGCTCCCCCCCCAACCCCATATTGTATGCGTCGGTGGTCGGTGGACAAACAAGTGCAAGGAAAGGTAGAAAAGAGGAGGCCTTAGATATAAAGGACACTATCCTTTTCAAGATCTGGTATGATGTGCCATATAATATGGCCAGAATGGTCTTCATAAAGAAGGCATTGATGGGTTGCTGAGGCATAACGAAGGAAAGCCTGAGGTGCATCTCTGCACACAGGAAAGAAGGAGGTATGAGGTGACATGTATCTCGTATGAGGAGGCGATGGAGTTGAAGGAGATCGCCCTCCGGAATGAAGGGGAGGAGATCCAGATTCTATATTAGGGCTCTTTTCCAAGAGAGATTAAGACATGAGAGGAAAGCTCTTCTAAGAATGAGTGACCCCCAAGTGCCAGAGTCCGAAATCCAGCCATTTTTTGGAGAGGCACTGTGAGGAGGTGCTCAGGGAGGTAAAGGAGACAGGGGTCTGGACATCCACGTGGGAGGTGTGGCTGAAGCTACACCAAGAGGTGAGGGGGGTGTTGCTCACATCCCCTCTCGATTTAACATTGGGAGCTTCAGGGGCACGATGTATTATCCTGGACAGCCCCAAACGTGCCTGAAGTGCAGACAGGTGAGCCATTACATTGCAGCCTGCACACAGACTATGTGATGGAACTGCAAAGGTTTCGGCCATTTGGCAAAAGATTGCCCTCCGGGCAAATGGTGCGACTTGTGGGGGGACACCTTTACTGCACTTCCCCAAGGAGGATTGGACAGAAATCAGTTCCGACCTGTCAACCGGAACCCAGGCGAGGCAGAAGATGATGGAGGAAAAGCAGGCTGTCGCATAAAGAGGGCCGCAACAGGATGAAAAGAAACAAGGACAGCAACAGGAGGAGGAGGTTGTGCTGCTCATGAAATGGATAATTTGATACCCAGGCAGGCGAACATGGAGTCGGCTTTGGATGATACCTCCTCTGGCAGAGACATAGACTCAAGCAAAAAGAAAGGCAGTGAGGAAGAGATGGAAGTCACACAGAATCAACTTCCAAAACCTCCAAGCCAGAACAGTGACGGACAAAAAGAGTCCGGAAAAGAGGGACAGTGGCAGGTGGCTGGCAAAAGGACATGGGAAAGAAGGAAAAGAAGAGGGTGAATATCCCCAAAAAGGAGAAGGAGACGCAGACCACGGACAGTGAAAGCTTGAGGATGACAGCGCAAGAGAAAGAAAAGGCGGAAACCCCCAGAAAAATGGACATTTGGGCGAGATTTCTGTCAGGAACCCAACAATAATGAGACTAAAACCACGAAGGGGACTGTAGATGGTGGGACTAGGGGAAAAGTTAAAACCCCCAGACTAGGCCCTGGTCCCTCCATTCAAGAAGGGTGCGAGAACATAGTTGAATATATTATTTAGTTTTGATATACCAATAAATATATATTTGTTTAAAAAAAAGTGAGCTGAAAATAAAAGAGTTTTCTACACATTGAGTGTTGAGAACATAATATGGTGCGAAAGTAAAACTGAATCGATCTGGAAAAGACTAAGAGATAGAACAGGGCCCATAAAAGAAGACAAAAGGAGTGTGGGAGAAGCAGAGCCAGATGCCATGACAAGATATATGTAAATAATAATAATAATAATAATAATAATAATCCTTGCATTTGATATAGCGCTTTTCACGTCGGGAGGACGTCCCAAAGCGCTTCACAGAATAGACTGTAAAGTGAATTGACTGTATATTTGTGGGCGAACGCGGCAGCCAATTGCGCACAGCAATGTCCCACAAACAGTCGTAGATTGAAAATGACCAATTTATTATTGGCTTTGGTTTTGGAGGGATTATTATTAGGCGTGTGGAGTAAGGAAACTTGCCCAAGGTTTCGCCCTGCCTGGAATTGAACTCAGGTCTCTCGCTTGCAAAGCGAGTGCTCTAACCACTGAGCTACAGGACTCCACTCTTAGCAAAGATTTGAGTGCCATTTTGAAATATTTGCGCTAGCCTCAAATGTGAAGAAATTGCCACAGATATAGCAGTCGGCTATTTTCCTAACTGTGTTAGGAGAAAAAGCAAGGGATAACTTTGCAACTAAGGAGAAAATGTGAACATGCAATTAAATGCAATGATAGAGGTCATGCGGGAAAGATGTTGTGGATACAACAAAATCACAGTAGATTGATACAAATTTGGAACAAGGAAGCAAGGGCTTATAGAATAATTTCATCATTACTGTGCGGTATTACGATCACTGAGCAAAACATGTAAATATGGAGCTTTAAGAGATGATCAGGGACCAAATTTTAATAGGATTGAAAGATAATAAAATACGCAACAATCTCTTGAAAGAGGAGACTTTAAAGCTGCAAAAAGCTCTGCAAATAGTTAATATGGAAGAAATGTTCAAAGCACGCATGAGGGACATTTATAAAAATGCAGGAGAGAAGATGGAACTTGATGAATTAGCTCAAAGAAGCTGGAATGATTCAGATGAGGAATATGGAGTACGGAAGATATACAGGCCTAAAAGTCAAACAACTATAGAGGATACATGTGAATTAGTGCATCCTTTTCGGAGATGTCCAGCGGAAGGAAAATGTGCTATAAGTGTCATTGGTATGGGCATTATGCAAGACAATGCAGAAGTGGACAAAGAGAATCCGTAAGGAGCTACGGCAGAGGAATCCAGGAGAAACGGTGTACAGGACGAACTGATTATAGAAGGCTAAATAAGCCACAGCAAATAAGATCAAGGCAAGATGAAATAAGGACAATTCTGATATGGAATGTGGCGTGAGTGAACAAGAAGAGGAGTATAATATTAATTTAATAAAAATGATTAAGAGAGTGCATACAGAAAAAGAAAAAAAGATTGGATGATATTGCTATGGTGCGCAGAATAAAGGAAATGGTTAAAGTACAAATTGGATGCAGGAGCTCAGACCAGTATAATGTCCTTAGAAGAGAATATACAGCTGGGAGAACCCAATAACGACAAATTGGAAAAGGGGAACAGCAGACTATTTACCTACAATAAAGCAGAGATTGAGACAGTGGGCAGAGTAGCTATAGAAGTTGTATGCAAAGGTAGATCATACAAGATAAAGTTTCAAACTGTAAAATTAAAAGCTGATACTCTGCTTGGACTGCAAGATATCATCGTAATGGGGTTCATCAAAAGAATTCAGAGTGTGGAGACAGAAGACTACAAATAATGGGAGACAGAAGAAATAAAGGAGAAATATAGAGAAGAATTCCATGGGAAATACGCCAAAGAAGAGCAGAAGATACATTGAGAACCACCAGGTCAGGAAGAGTAGCAAAACATAGAGATTAATTGAACAAAACTGAGACACAGAGAGAAAAAATAAGAAGAAACCAAAAAGGGGAAGATATTGGATACCTTTTAAGAAAATAAGGACCAATTAACTAGGACCAATGAAAGGGGATCAGGAAGCAGAAAAACAGGAAGCAGGGAGAACTGACTAGAAGGTTTTTGGTTGGATTATTTGATTTGTAACTTGTGAGCTGAGAATAAAAGAGTTTTCTCTACATTGATTGTTGAGAACATAACAACAACCACCGCACTTCACAAGAGCATCAGCAGAGAATGTGAATTCATGTTGGGAGGATGTCCCAAGGATCTGGACAGTCAGAGTTTCAGACCCAAACTGGGGATTGGGATTGGGAAGGGTGGAGGAAGCAGGGTGCTCGAAAGCACAGTCGAAAAGGAGGGTCTTGAGATGGGTCTTGAACTAGGTAAGGAAGGGGGCTGTGGGATAGAGTTCCAGAGGGTGGGGCAGAGTGATAGAAGGTCCTCCCGCCAATGGTGGGGCAAGCGAGGCGGGGGATGTAAAGCAGACTGGAGCCCACTGAGCAGAGGAAGCGAGTGGGATGTTAGGTTAGGAGGTTGCAGAGGTGGGAGCAAAACTATGGAGGGATTTGAAGGTGAGGACCAGGGTCTTTAATTGTATCTTTTGTTTAATGGAAAGCCAGTGGAGTTGGGCGTGGATGTGAGTGATAGGGTTATGGAGCCTAGTGTGGGAGAGGACACGGGCTGCAGAGTTCTGGATGATCTGCAGCCTCCGGAGGTACGAGTTGGGGAGGCCGGCAAGCAAGGAGTTCGCATTGTCAAGCCTCAATGTAATTAAAGCGTGTATGAGGATTTCGGCAGCCTGTGGTATGAGATAGTGCCAGAGCTGGGCGATGTTGCGGAGGTGGGGGAGGGTAAAGTGGGTCATGTGGGATAGAATGGATAGTTGAGGGTCAAACAAGATGCCAACGTTCCGGACCGGCTTAGTAATGTGGTGTGTGCATCAATGGATGGTGATGCTGTCAGCACCTGAGTTGTGGAAGTACTGACGGGAGCCAATCACAAAGTTCTGAGAGTGCGAGCGACAGAAATAGGCTGTAACACATGACTGACCCAGCTGGCTCTTCACACCATTCAATTACATCCTTCTGAAACATCTATCCTATTTCTCCCCCTTTCAATTAAGAAACAGCTCAATCTGTGAATCTATTGTCCTGGACACAACCATCCTTCCTGGTAATCCAATTCCAGTCATTGAGCAGAGAGGCTGAAAGGTGCTCTATACAAAGGCAATTTGTTGTTGTTGTTGGAATTACCCTGTCCCCATGTCAATATCTGGGATTTACCTGTCCATGTGTCAATTTGTAGGATTTACGCTAACCCTGTGTCAATCATTCTGGTCAAGAGGATGTCTGAAAGCACTTCACAGGATTTACTGTTAATTGACTGTATTATACAGGTGAACACAGCAGTCAATTTGAGGTCAGAAACATCCCACAAATAGCCATGACCAATATAATTTTGGAGGGTTGTTGAAAGGGCGCCAGGAGAAACTGCCTTCTCTTTTCGAGTCTTGGAATGGGATCTTGAAAGTTCACTTGAGCTGGCACATGGGACCTCGGTTTAATGTCTCATCTGAAAGATGACACCTCTGACAATGCAGCACTTTCCCTGGCACTGCAATGGAAAATCAGTGTGAGGTAGACAGTGTGAGCTCAAAGTTCCCAATCCGGGTCTTGAACCCTCAAGCTTCTGAGAGATGGAAATTGAATTGACCTGACTCATCATTTCCTGACTTAATTTCCATCTGTGTTCAGTCCATTACTCTGAGTCTATTACAGATTATCGGTGGTGGAGTGGGGAATGCTAAACTGACTCCACCAAGTGGCAAGATGGGTTGTGAGTAATCGAGTTAGCAGTGACGTGCAATGATCTTTGTCTTCACTGGAATAAATTATTGAGTTAGTTGATTTTGCAGATTGCCTTGCTTGTGATAAACAGTGACTTTCTACCCCACTCCTTCAGTTGCGCCCCCCCCGAACCCCTCCACTCAGCCAACTCAGGCCTGCTGTGTGTCTCCCGCCATCTCCATACCACTATTGGTAGCTGAGATTTTGGATTCTATACCCCTAACCTCAGGAACTCCCCACTCCGTCTCTAACATCTATAACTAACCTCCCCCTCTCTACTCCTCATCGGTTGTCCACCTTTCTGTCTTTAAATCCCACCTAATCATCTACTCCAACCATGCCTGTGGTCACTTCCCCCTCCTCGTTACTCAATATTAATGTGAAGAGCTCCGAGACGTTGCCCTTTGTGAAAGATACAATACAATTGAGTTGTTGTAGTTGTTGTTTGTTAACAGGACTGAATTGTCCGAGATGACTTATCATATGTTCTTTATGAGACTTTAAACTGTGCCTGTTCAGGTGGAAGTTAAAGGTCCGCTGGTGCTATTAGAAAAGAGAAAGGAGTTTTTCTCTCCTGGTGTCCTGGCCAACAATTCCCCAGATAAAAATGTTCACTCACTTTGTGTTTGTTTGTGGGAAGTTGCTGTGCGGAAATTGGCTGACTAAAAGATCACAGTAAAATCCTGTGAAGCGTTTTGAGATGTCATGATTAGGCACTACAAGCAATATTGATGTTAGGCAGTGATTTTTATTTGTATTATTAGGGCAGCACTGAGTGGCAGAGAAAGCCAGTGCTTTAATATCGCTTGAATGCAGTGCAGAGATGATACAGCATGGAGCAGAGGAAGGGAGAGGGGCTCCGGTACCACCTATGTATGGTGAAACATTCGCAGAGATTTCTGCTTTCAAAGCAAATGCTTGCTGACCTCCTCTAGGCCCTGAGGACACATTCTGAGGCAGATGCTGGAGTCAGCCGAGTCCTGGAGAGAAGGTTAACAGCTGCTCTCTTCTCCTGTGACTTTCTGCCATCTCTGGGGTGTAATCAGACCTCAGTAACCCAGCCTTGTTTGGGATCAAGGTGAGAATTACTTTGTCTTGGATGAGGATTTTACACTCAGTAGTGTATAATCATTGGCGGATCACTTTCCAGAAGTAATAATCCCTCCAAATAAAAAAAATTTGATCACTTAATCCACAACTGTTTGTGCAACTCTGATGTACCAATTGGCTGCTGCATTTTGCCCACAAAATATACAATCAATTCACTTTATAGTATATTCTGTGAAGCGTTTTGAGACATCTCAACAACTTGATAAGGTGTTATATCAAATGCAAGGATTATTATTATCATTAAGTAAACTATGGAGATCTCTCAGGATCATGAAATGTAAATTATCCTTGCATCTGACACACCTCATCTTGTTGTCCATACGTCTCAGAGGGCTCCACAGCAGATGTGCCATGTGGCAGAATGAAGACTTTAAGTTCTATGCCCGTTGACAGTGAAGAAGGTAAAAGTGACCACCTTCTCACACCAACACAGAAATTTTGAGCAGCGTCAGAGTTAATCAGTTATCACAGCCCATGTGTTGTGTCTCAGTGCATTGAGGTCAGGCTGAGTGAGTGAGGAACAAGAGATGACGGTAATTCTCTCAGCCTTTATCTCCATCAATAATTTGGTGTGACAGTACATACAAAGCTCATTACTGAATCGCTGGGCAATTGTGAAGTGGAGCTTATTCAAATCTCTCCATTTCTTCACCACCTTTTAACTTTTTGTTCACAAAGCACCGAGCTGGTGATCTGCTCTCAGCTGCCAGCCTCACTGAAAGTCTGAGAAACTGGTGACCTTCCGCTCGGCATCTGGTCCCAGTTGTGTGCTCTAATGGACATGCTGTAGATTCGCACTCTTCTCCCTCATTGAGTCACCACACAGGTATCAACATGGAGTCCTGTAGCTCAGTGGTTAGAGCACTCGCCTTGCAAGCAAGACACCTGGGTTCAATTCCAGGCAGAGCAAAACCTTGGGCAACTTTCCTTACTCTACATGCCTAATAATAATCCCTCCAAAACAAAACAATAATAAATTGGTCATTTTCAATCCACGACTGTTTGTGGGAAACTGCTGTGCGCAACTGGCTGCCGCGTTTCGCCCACAAATATACAATCAATTCACTTTACAGCATATTCTGTGAAGCTCTTTGAGACGTCTAGAAGACGTGAAAAGCGCTATATCAAATGACAAGGTTTATATTTATTATTGACATGCTTCAGGAAAGTTTTCCCCCAACTGAGTTAAATAACAATTCCAAGCACTGCATTTGAATACCCCAGCAAGTCACTGTGTCTGTGGATGATCTTTTAACTCCATATTGTTCACTACCAGCGTTAAATTTATGACAGCCTGCCTCAGTCATTCACGCTCAGAAACGAGCATCCTTCAGATAGAATGTTAAGCCAAGCTCTCATCTGCGCCTGTTGAGGATGATATGAAAGATCCTGCAATGCTATTCAAAACAGAATGGAGTAAATACAGTAAATCCTGTGAAATGCTTTGAGTTGTGACAAGACGTGAGGCAGTGGGTGGTGTGTGGAGGGTATTTGGAGCTGAGGGATTGCATCTGATGCTTTCCTCCAAGAGACACACTGTAAGCTGTCTTGTCACTCGGGAAGACCTTTACCTCACTCAGTGGAAAGGAGAGCAGTGAGAAGAGATCCATCATTAAGCGGTGGATAATAATAATAATAATAATCCTTGCAATTGATGATGCACCTTATCGTGTTGTCGAGACATCTCAAAGCTCTTCACAGCATTTACTGTAAAGTGCAATGACTGTGTCAAATGTTGGCAAATGCGGCAGCTAGTTTGCGCACAGCAATGTCCCACAAACAGCCATGAAGTGAGTGACTAATTTTATCTGGGGTATTGTCGGCCATGACACCGGGAGAGAGAAACTCCCTTCTCTTTTCCAGTAGCATCAAGGGATCTCTAACTCATCTTTCAAAAAGTTGATCAATATTGCAGCCACTGCTTCGGCTGAAAGGCCATCAATGAAAATCCACCTCTCTGCGGGATGATAAAATCCTTCTTATCTCTGATCGCACTTGAGGATCTTTCACTCTTAAGCCTTCTGCCCACCACTTCTACTCTCAGGGATACGTTGAGTCCGATTTGTTGCCAGAAAGGATGATTCGAGAGATGCTCCTGACCACAAAGGCAGTCATTAGTGGGCTGACAGACGCCACATAGAATACAATTGACTGTCCCGTGGGGTCTCTGAGCTTCTCGATCCCCATTGCAAGCTCCAGACCCCAACAATTGGAAGATTGATTGAAGTACCAGACCACAACAAAGCCACTCCAGAGACCTTCTCCTTTCATCTGCCGAAGATCAAGCGCTATTTCTCTCTCTCTTTTTCCATGTGTTTTCTGTGGCTGCTTTCATCAGGTTAAAAGTTTGCTTCCTTCCATAATAATAATAATCCTTGCATTTGATATAGTGCCTTAGCAATTGGCTGCTGCATTCTGCCTACAAAATACACAATCAATCTGCTTTACAGTATATTCTGTGAAGGGCTTTGAGACATCTCAATGATGTGATAAAGCACTATATCAAATGTAAGGATTATTATTATTATCACACTGTTGAGACTTCTCAAATCACTTCACAGGAATGGATTAACTATTTTGTCAGTAAAATGCAGCAGCCAATGCAAACTGCATTGTCCCACAAACAGCCATGCAGTGAGTGACTAATTTTGTTGGGAGATTATTGGCTCGGCTAACATCCACCTGAACCTTAATAATAATAATTATAATTGCATTTGATATAGCGCTTTTCACGTCGGGAGAACGTCCCAAAGCGCTTCACAGAACACACTATAAAGTGAATTGACTGTATATTTGTGGGCGAACGCGGCAGCCAATTGCGCACAGCAATGTCCCACAAACAGTCGTAGATTGAAAATGACCAATTTATTATTGTTTTGGGTTTTGGAGAGATTATTATTAGTTTATTATTATTAGTTGAACCTTAGTTTAACTTCTTATCTGAAGGGTGGCATCTCTGACAATGCAAAAGGGATTAAGGGATATGGGGATAAGGCAGGGTTAGGTTATTAGCTGGAGTTAGATTAGAAGATCAGTCATGATTGAATGGCAGGGCAGGCTCGAAGGGCCGAATGGCTATTCCTACTCCTACATGTTATGTACTACTCCTACAGCGCCTTGGGACGTCCTCCTGACGTGAAAGGCGCTTTATAAATGGAATCTTGTTGTTGTATGTTATGTTATTGCAATACCCCCAGAGTTGCATTGGAGTGTCAAACTGGACTACGTGAATCCAAGTCCCGAAGTGGAGCTTGAACGCACAACCTACTGACTCAAAGGGGAGAATGCAGCCACTGAGCCAAGTTGACACAAGGCTTCTATGTCCTCTCACCACCACTACCCCCCCACTCCCCACGGAACAGTTGAACCTTCACTCAGCAAGTCCTTGCAGAAACTAAGCTTGTAGGATTTCTGTAATTAATGTGTTGAATAATATCTCAAATTATATTTGTGATGTTTATATGTTTGAGACATATGATCAATTTCATATAGGGGGAGCTAGTTGTGACTAGCTTCAAAGAAGATCCTTGCTCAAGGAGGAGAAACAAAATAATGTTTACACACAACAAACTATTTTAATTTCTTATCAGTCATTTTCTCGTGGGAAAATGCTCTGCAGCTGGAGAGACCTATGTTGAATTTGATTTTACAAAGGAACCATCTTGCAAAAGACAAAGATCGATTCGAAAGAGAAAGAAAGAAGAAATTGGAACTTGGGAGTCACAAACCATATTCCAGCTTCTAAAGATTGAAGGTCAAGATTATCATTTAAACAATACTAAACATACAATAATACCTGGATACTTTGGGTGATATTGAACTGGAAACCGTACAACAATCTTGGATACCTTTTGAAGACTTATATTTGGATTGAAATGGGACATTAAATTGGACTTTGCTCCTCTATCTCTCACGCAGCATTTGGTTTGGTCAATGTAGATTCTTGTGAACTACAGTACACCGTGGATATATAAGCATAACCCTTACATTGGCACCCGAACAGGGACCTTGTGTTGGAAAATACAAATGTTTAATGTCATTTAGAAATGAAGCATTTGGGTAAGTTATGAGTTACGTTTAGTGGGTTGGAGATTGATTGTTTGCGTTCGGGTGGCGTCAATTATACTGAGACATGCCAGCGAGCCAATATTATGTCCTGTGTAATTGGATACATTATCAGTTACTGTCTGATCCCATTTGGTGGCTAACCATCCTAGGGGGGCTTCCTGGGCTTCATCCTCTCCTTTCTCATTTACTTGTTAGAGAGGCAGAAGTGAGAGAACTTAAACTTCAAAATGTCTGGGCTAGAGAGGCAGAAGTCAAAGAGAGAGAACTTAAGCTTCAGGATGCCCTGGTTGAGAGAGTTATGGAGATTCAATCTCAGCGATGTTAAGGAAAAGAGCAGGAGTACAAACCTGAAGAAAAAGTCCTAGTTTGGATCTAAAAGATTGGTAGGACAAATTAATGCAGATTTCAGAAAGCTGCAAGCTGAATTGAAAGCATTTCAAAGGTCAGGCAATTGCGGCACATGGTGTCCCTCTGATGTATAATATACAGGGAGAAGACAGCTATTAATAGTTGCGATAGAAGGCCATCATAAACTATTTTATTGAACACCGGTGCCTCTCAAACTGTTATGTATGAAAAAGAGGCCCACAAAATTTGCAATTTGCATCTAAAACAGTCACTCAATTAGGTTTACAAGCAATTGTCAATGTGGGGTGGAATTAATTCCAATTCCATTTGAAGTGGGACATTTAGAAATAAAATGGCCATGTATTTTGATGAATACTCCAGACAATTTAAACATTATTGGGGAATAAAATAACAGAGCATGGAACTGTTTATACAATGAAAAAAAAGCTGAGGCATATGATTTAAAGGAATTGTTAACGTATGACAATGTTAACATTGCTAACATACTAATAATAATGTTGTTTTCGCAAATCACAAACACAATTGTGGAAAGTTAGCAGGACAGAATCAGACCCTAACAAAATTACTTTTAGATGGCGGATTAAAAGATGAATTAGAAGAAAATCTGTCTGGTCAATTTAAGGGTTCATTGAAAGCTTGTGATGTAAGTGGTCCAACTTATCTAAAGGGTTTATTCAAGGCAGTTGAAATTCCACAATTCACAACTGTCTATGTTGATGGTTCTAGTTCAATAGTGGAGGGGCTAAGGCAAACAGAAATCTGAGGAATAAAAACCTGTAGATTTAAAATTTGCTTAAGACACTGATGTGGATTTGTAGGCGGTTCCAATAATGTTTCGGAATGACTTTTTACAAGTACATGATGCGCCCACGTCTGGACATCAATCCAGTGCTACTACATTAGAGTGACTACAACAAATAGTCTGGTGACCTAAATGTGCAGAAGATGTAAAACGTTATTGTGAAAATTGCCTAATTTGTACATAAATTATCCCTGACTTAAATTTAAAGAAAGCATTGTTGAAACATACTAGACCAGTAGAGGGTCCATGGACACAATTGTAAATTGATTTTACTGATCCACTTTCTCCTACATCTCGAAATAATCGTTATGTATTAATGTTAGTTGATACCTTCACTAAATGGGTTGAAGCATTTCCAATGCCTCATAATACTGCATAAGCTACAGCAACAATTTTAGTGAATCATATATTCACTCAATGGGGCCTTCCAGTAGCTATTGATTCAGGTCAAAGATCCCACTTTACAGGAAAGGTGATGGGATGTGCACTGCAGTTGTTGGGAATTACATAGAAATTCCATATTGCATACCATCCTCAATCAATGGGAATAGTGGAACGTATGAACTGAACTCTAAAAACCATGTTACGCAAATTTATCACTGAAGAGGTAAAATGTTGGGATCAATTGTTACCATTAGTGCTAATGGCAATCAGATCAACACCTTCTCGGACAACAACATTTTCACCATATGAGTTAATGGCAGGGAGATTAATGTACACCTGAACATTTATGGTTCACTGATATATGAGATCCTGAAATTCAGGCTGTGGTACATGAACAGTATGTAAAACAATTGTATATACATTTGAAAGAAACACATTTGTTTTCTGCGTCAAACATTGCCCATTCTAAACAGGCAAATGCTATGTACTTTGATCTAAAAGCAAAACCAGTAGAGTGGGAAATTAGCCAACGAGTTATGATAAAAAACTATGATCTAAAAGGACCACTTTCTCTTCGATATGCTGGACCATACTATATCGTGGATAAAGCAAGTGATTCAGTGTATCGGGTAGCCAGTACTACCAAGAAGAATGCCCAACCAAAATGGTATTACTGCAATCAACTGAAATTGTATAAAGGCAGATAAACCTGATTGGAACCATTCTTTGCAAGATGTAAAACCCATGTGTGTAGCAAATGATTATCCAAAAAGAAGTGAATATCTTCACATTTGGGATGAGGTTATTACGCCTTTTGAGGAAGGTCAGTTAGGTGAGGAACTGAAGAGTCAGTACATAGACCATTGAGATCTGTTCAGTCATTAGGAGACATAAGTACAGAGGCCACAACAACATCAACAGCAGTAGATCAGGGAGAAATAAAATTTCAGTTAAGAGGTAGAATGAGGGAAAAAAACTAAACAACAGAAGATATGTTTAGGATGTGATCCCAGTAGGAGAAAGAAAAAGGCACAAGGACATAAAGGTATACAAGAGAGAAAAAATATAAGAGAGAAAATGAATAATTTTCTAATCAATAATGTGAAATACATTCACATTTTAGTAGTTTTAATTGTTATTAATGATATTGTGTCAATTATCTTAACATTACTTGATTTATTCTGATTTATTTTATGTATCATTTAGTTTGTGTATTCCAGTATTTAATCAAAGTAATTTTATACAAATTAAATATGTATACATTTATTGGGAATTTTACAAGATGATATTTTGAAAGAAAAATAAATTTGCCCATAAAAAAAGGAACACGCACTGAAGTAATATTTAAATTTTTGTGGTAATGCAATTTAAGTATGATCTTGTTAGGTTTTTTATTTATATAATTATTAATAATGATTTACTGTAATTATTGGATTATGCGTCAGATAAAAAAACTGATGTAAAAAATTTGAACAATTAAGAATCCTAAAAATATTAAAATAGATTGGAGATCGAATGCGGTGAAAGAGATGGAGGAGAATAGTACCGATTTTACATTAATTACAGTAATAAAAGTGGGTTTACGTTTGTAACCTTAACCCACTTCAGGGCGGATTGCAGAATTTTCACAATTAATGTATTAAATAATATCTCAAATTGTATATTTAAATGTTTATATATTTGAAACATATGGTCAAGCTCATATGAGGGGAGCTGGTTGTGACGAGCTTCAAAGAAGATCCTTGCTCAAGTAGGAGAAGCAAAAGACTGTTTATAAACAACAAACTGTTTTCATTCCTTATCAAGTCATTTTCTCATGGAAAAATGGTCTGCAGCTGGAGAGAGCTGTGTTGCATTTCTTTTTACAAAGGAACCATCTTGCAAAAGACAATAGGTGAAAGACATCTAATCAAACAGTATAAATTGAGATTGATTCTAAAAGGGAAAGAGAAGGAAGAAATTGGAACTTGTAGTCGCACACCATATCCAAGCTTCTAAAGAAAGAAGATCAAGACTACGATTTAAACAACCCTAAATGTACAATAAAACCTGGATACTTTTGGGTGATACCGAACTGAAAACTGTACAATACTTGGGATACCTTTTGAGAACTTATATTTGGATTCAAATGGGACATTAAAGTGGACATTGCTCCTCTATCTCTCCCGCAGCATTTGGTTTGGTCAACTTAGATCATTCTGAACTACAGCATATGTGGATACGTAAGCATAATTGGATGTATTCTTTTAATTACTTGTAACCATTATTAATCTGAATTAATAAACCTTGATTAATTGTACATTTGTGTCAGTCCTTACTTCACCATACGGTCATGAAAATAAATTAACCATTACAAGCTGAGATCAGGAATGCCCACAATACACCACCAAATTGTTGCCCATTGCTCTCAGTGCTGTGTCTATGCTTTCACTTTTCTCTGGAGTTTTCATCCAAACTCCCTTCTCCATATTGGGACTTTGAGCTCACAGTCTAAGCAATTCACTATTCGAAAGGAAAAGGAAGTTTCTTCTAGTGTCTTGGCCAATAATCCCCCAGATAAAATTGGTCATTTCTTTTTGATTGTGTGAAAATTAGCTGCCGCATTTGCCTACAATGATATGGTTGCTACACTTTACATTAAATCATCCTCCCAAAGTGCACTGAATGCAAGAATTATTATTGTGATTATCATTTGAAATATGTTACTGAATTCCAAGGCTTGGAGACCTGAGTGTACGTTTGAGTTTAGCCAGCTAAAACCACATAGTTTGTCATCGAGAGCACTATCTGGCAAACTTTCCCATTGCTTGTTTAGCTGGGACCAATAGACCCATTAGGGGTTTGGCTTTCAGGGTTAATGGGAGCTGAGTGAATTTTCTGAGGTGGTTTTGGGGCAAGTTACATGACACTGAACGAAGCTTGTCTAAAGGAAAGATGAGAAACTGTGCCAGAGAAAGGGTAATGCAAATGTCACTGAAGTCAAAACCAGCTCTGTTTTTAAAGGGGGAGTCTAAAGGGGGAGTCCTGTAGCTCAGTAGTTAGAGCATTGCCTTGAATGTGACAGCCTGGGATTTGATTCCCAGCAGGGCAAAACGTTGGGCAAGTTTCCTTACTCCGCATGCCTCTGTTTACCTAGCACTAAGTAGGAATCCTGTTGTTAGTCGATTGGCGGATTACTTTCCTGGGGGTAATAATTCCTTAAAATAAATAAATAAATTGGTCAATCCATAACTGTATGTGGGACACTGCTGTGTACAAATGGCTGCTGTGTTTTGCCTACAAAATATACAATTCACTTTACAGTTTATTCTGTGAAGCACTTTGAAGACGTGATAAGGCACTATATCAAGTGTTAGGATTATTATTATTCTGCTTGCAAATTTCCTGACAATAACCTTATGTCAAACAGATTGTCAGACTCTCATGTGCCCTCACTCTCTCTCATTATTTGCTTTAAAGGGCATCCTGTTACCGTGCCAATGTGCAAGAAACACAAGTTTGCATGTTTAAAGCAACGATCTCCCAAAAGGAGCATTTGGCAAATATAATTTAATTTGTTGAGAAAGACAACAGCTCAAATTGAGGAACTTGGAAGCAGTTGCCCCTTTAATTATCATTGTGTTTGATTTCATGTTGGGAAGACATCTCAAAGTGCTTCACCAGGTTTACAGTAAGTGTAGTGACTGTGTATTATGTAGGCGAACCCAGCAGCCAATTTACGCACAGTAATGTCCTACAAACAGCCACAAAGTGAATGACCTATTTTATCTGGGGGATTGTTGGCCAGGATATCGGAAGAGAGAAACTCCCTCCTCTTTTCCAATATTGCCACAGCATCTTTAACATCCACCTGAACAAGCACAGACAGGATCTCGGTTTAACATCTCATCTGAAGGCTGGCACCTCTGACAATGCAACTCTCCTCCCAGCACTGTACAGGAGCGTCAGTCCAGGCTGTGAGCCCACAACCTCTGACTATGAGGAGAGAGTGCTCCTGACTGAGCCACAGACTGACACACTGAATGAGGTCAGGATTTCTGTTGAGAGCAGAGTAAAGCTGATCTGAAGTCAGTTGGACTCTACACACCCCATCTGAGGTCATTCCAGATTAATAACTGACAGGCACAACCCCATTCCAGACAACAACCTTCATTTGCTTTTTATTTCATTATCTTCGGATCAAATGGTTTTTTTTTTAAGAAAGTGACTCACTTCTGACCAACCCTTGATGATGACCTGTGAGTATGTGAGTAAGTGAGTAGTAGGTTTGTGTGAGTGTTTTTTATGTATGTGGAGGCAGTGGTGAGTGTGTGTGTTTGTGTGTGGAAGCAGTAGGGTCTGTGTGTGTGTGTGGGGGGGGGGGGGGGGGGGGGGGGCAGAATGTTGCCACAAAGGATTTAGACTACAGATGGCATGAGATTCCATGGCATTTCTCAAGAAAAAAGTGAAGGAAGTCCCTCTCTCTCCCAGTGTCCTGGACAACATTCCCCAGATAAAATTGGTCACTCACTTCATGGTTGTTTGTGAGATGTTGCTATGCCAAAATTCAATGCTACCTTTGCTTTTAAAGTATAGTCACTGCACTTTACAATGTATCCTGTGAAGCCCTTTGGGACGTTTTGAGGACTTGAGAGTGGCAATGTCCTCTTGACAATTATTTTTTATTTTTATTTTTTACCTTCTAAAACCATGGTTAAGGACAGTGCTGCGTCGGGAGAGCAGAAGTAGAACATGAGCCTGAGATTGCATGGCTATTTAAATCGCAATCAGAATGAATGAGGATCTAAATATAGTCCGAGATGACAGGAACTCACCGAGTCAGAAAGTTCACACGAAACGAATGGCATCGGGTGAGTGCAGAGAGCGGACAAAATATAGTGTTTTCTGCGGTGAATGGGAAAGGTGTCTCTGTGGGTTCAACCTGGACTGTGTGCATTCCAGGTCCAGATGTAGGGCTTGAACCCACATTGTTAGTGATACCAACCTTTGAATAAGATATTAAAACCAAACCACTCTTCCTGATAACTCAGTTTACAGTCATTAATGACCCTCTGAGATATCCTGATGTCTGTCCCAAAATTGCCCTTTGAATATAATAAATAATTATATTGTATTTTGATCAGTCATCAAGACGTCTCAAAGTTATGGGTTTGGCTTGCAGGGTTACAAGAATCCAAGGGGTAAAATTCCCCACATGGAACACTTGAGCTCTGAGGAGAAGCTAGACTGCAGGGCTTGGGAATAATAATACTAATCATTATTATCACCCATAATAATAATAATCCTTGCATTTGATATAGCACCTTATCACATCTTTGAGATGTCTCAATGTGCTTCACAGAATATAATGCAAAGTGAATTGACTGTATATTAGGTGGGTGTAATGTGCTAGCCAATTGGGCACATCAGTGTTCCACAAACAGCTGTGGATTGAGAAACCAAATTATTACTATTATTATTTTTTTTTTTTTTTATTTTGAAGGGATTATTACTTCGGGAAAAGCGATCCGCCAATCGACTAACAACTGGATTCCTACTTACTGCTAGGTAAACAGAGGCATGTGGAGAAAGGAAACTTGCCTAACGTTTCGCCCTGCCCAGGAATCGAACCCGGTCCTCTCGCTTGTAAGGCTCTAACCACTGAGCTGCAGGACTCCACAATTTCCCAGTTGATTTCACTCAGTGGAGCAAGGCTTGCCAATTCACCATTAGATTGTATTAATAATCACAATAATAATCCACGCATTTGATATAGCACCTTATCACATCATCAAGACATCTCAAAGCACGTCACAGGATATACTGAAAAGTGTAGTCACTGTGTATTCTATGAGTGAATGTGGCAGCCAATTTGCACAGAGCAATGTTCCACAAAAAACATGAAGTTAGTTTATCAGGGGGATGGTTGTCCAGTTTACCAGGAGAGAAACCCTCTTCCCTTTTTCAGTAGTTCTACAAGATCTTTATCGTCCACCTGAACAGGCACAGACAGGACTTTGGTTGAATGTCTCATCTGAAGGACCACACCTCCGACAATACAGCGCTCCCTCCAGTACTGCACTGGAGCGTCAGCCGAGACTGTGTGACCTCAAATTCCTCTCGTGGGAGCTTTCAGCCCACAATCATCGGGCTCGGAGGCGAGAGTGCAGGTGGCTGGGCCAGGCCAGGCCGGGCCAGGCCGGGCCAACAGTCACAACTGGGAAGCCCCGTGGTCACCGGTGGCCGGCGTGGCCAGATTGGGCGGGTCCACGCTAGGCGTGGAGTGACGGTATTTGTGGGCGGATTACAATTTGTAAAAAAAAAAGTAGCCCGATATGATTTGTCGTCTGTCTGCCGAAAGGGCTGAAACCTCAATGAGCTGATCCGCTTTCCGGTCGAAGCGAGACCCGAATTCCTGGGCGGTGCAGCCCGACTCCGGTCCCGGCTGCTGGGATCCGGGTCGGGTTTTGCAGCTTTCCCGGCCTGTGGCGCCTCAGCTGCTCGCGCGGCTATTGGCGGCGCCGCTCTATCAGATGACAGGAGACGCGCCTCAGCTGATCCGCGCTCCACTCGCCGAGTCTCCGCTGAAGGACTCGGAGCCGCCGCCGACATTGTCGCTACAGTGAGCGACTGTATGTTCCCGGTTTAGCGGGGGACGGCCGTCCCCTCCCCCCCACACCCCCACACACCCCCACAGAGGGAGGTGTGGTGTCTCTGGGGCCACATTCGCTCCGTCTCGAGTTCAGCGTCGAACGGAACGAGAACAATAAGAACCTGAGACACGAAGAGCTCAGAGAAACGCGGCCGTTATCACACACGAACCAACGGCTCTCTGACCGCACTCCGCCACTGTGGTGAGTTACACTGTCAGACAATCCAACATATGGTCACCCGACACTGGAGCTGCTCTCCTCTCTCACCCCCACATACACCACACATACACCACACATACACCCCCACACATACACCCCCACCCCTCACATACACCCCCCCCCCCACATACACCCCACCCCTCACATACACCCCCTCCCCTCACATACACCCCCACCCCTCACATACACCCCTCCCTCACATACACCCCCTCCCCTCACATACACCCCCTCCCCTCACATACACCCCCTCCCCTCATACACCCCCTCCCTCACATACACCCCTCCCTCACATACACCCCCTCCCCTCACATACACCCCCTCCCTCACATACACCCCCTCCCCTCACATACACCCCCTCCCCACATACACCACACATACACCCCCTCCCCCCACATACACCCCTCCCCTCACATACACCCCCTCCCCTCACATACACCCCCACCTCTCACATACACACACATACACCCCCTCCCCTCACATACACCCCCTCCCCTCACATACACCCCCTCCCCTCACATACACCCCCACCCCCACATACACCCCCACCCCCACATACACCCCCACCCCTCACATACACCCCCTCCCCCACATACACCCCCTCCCCTCACATACACCCCTCTCACATACACCCCCACCCCCACATACACCCCCACCCCCCACATACACCCCCACCCCTCACATACACCCCCTCCCCCCACATACACCCCCTACCCCTCACATACACCCCCTCCCCTCACATACACCCCCTCCCCTCACATACACCCCCTCCCCTCACATACACCCCTCCCCTCACATACACCCCCTCCCTCACATACACCCCACCCCTCACATACACCACATACACCCCCTCCCCTCACATACACCCTCTCACACACGACACATACACCACTCCCTCACATACACTACACGTACACACACATACCCCCCACACACTTCACATACACCTCCCCCACACACTATACATACACCCCTCCCGCCCCTCACACTCTATACACCCCCACACACACACACACACACACGACACATATACCCCCACCCCCCTCACACCCACCCACCCCCCACACATTACACCCCCACCCCCCACACATTACACCCCACCCACATTACACCCCCACCCCCCCCCCACCGCCCACACACACACACCCCACACACTACACATACACACCTCCAACCCCCACCACACACATACCCCCCCACACCCCCACACACACCCTACACCCTCCCTCCCTCACACACACACACAGCCCGATGGCAGTCGGGCCCTCGGTTGGCTCCGCCGCTCGGGGCTGATCCTCGTTGTTGCCGGTGCCGGACACAACAGCCCTGGGGGTGCGGGGTCTAACGGGAGGCGGAGGAGAGAGGGAGGGAGGGAGGGAGTGGGAGGGAGAACCGAGGAGAGGGAGGAAAAAAGAAGAGAGGAAGAGAGAGAGGGAGAACAAGAGAAGGGGAGAGAGAGGGAGAAAGAGAGAGAGAGAGAGAGCTCCTGTGCTGTGATAACTGGAAGGTTCGGGCGCTGTTGTAATGTGCGATGTCGTTTGTCTGATCGGTGATTGGGATCGATGGGCGGCGGTGGGGGGTAACTGCCTGAACAAAACCCGCTGAATGGAGGAGGGGGAAAGCACACAGGGAGCCCGAGGCTGCACAGACCTGTTCCTCTCTGTGTTGCTGTGTGTGTATAAACATTGCTTTGTCTCTGTGTTGCTGTGTGTGTATATAAACGTTGCTCTGTGTGTGTATAATCATTGCTCTCTATGTTGCTGTGTGTGTATGTAAACATCGTGCTGCCTCTATGTTGTGTGTATAAACATCGCTCTGTCTCTGTGTTGCTCTGTGTGTGTATAAACATCGCTCTGTCTCTGTGTTGCTCTGTGTGTGTATAAACATTGCTCTGTCTCTGTGTTGCTCTGTGTGTGTATAAACATCGCTCTGTCTCTGTGTTGCTCTGTGTGTGTATAAACATCGCGCTCTCTGTCTCTGTGTCCACGTTGCTATTCTAAGTCTGAGAAACAAACTCTTTCGGGCGGGCGGGGGGGGTTGGGATGGAGGATCATAAGGAGCTGTAGTGATTAAGATGGGACAGAAGAAGATCACAAGTTCATCCCTCTCCCCCACTCCTCCGGCTGCCGGCTCCACTGTCCCCACCTTCCGAGGGGTGAGCAATCTCCGTCGCATTCTAGATGGGTTCCAGGTTGGAGGAGGAAGGAAACTATAATCCGAGTGTTCGGGAAGTCTACAGAATGGATAAACTTCAAGATCTTCATGACCAGGCATTTCACTACCTCTCCAACCAGCTTACTCCCCACTCCACCATCCACGCCGAAAATTTGGAATTCACTCCCTGCCTTAATCCATCCACCTTGCCCACTTTCAGATCCCGCCTGAAGATCTTCCTCTTTGACCGTGCTTGTGGTCACCTTCCCCCAGCTTGGCATCAGGCTCCGCCTCTGTTAAGCGCTCTGGGACGCTACCTGTGTGAAGGGCATTGTGTAAATGCAAGTTGCAGTTTTTGAAGTGCCTGGTGAAGAGACATAGTGTTCAAACAGGACTGACATTGTCTTACACTTTTCCCTTCCACCCATCCTCTCACATTGCCTTGTCTCCTCTCTGCCTGACCAGCAACTCTGATGGGTGATGTGTGGGTGGATACAAATTTAGGGGGAGATGTTCTAGTGGCTGTGAGGGGGAGAAAGAAAGGAAAAGGGGCAGAGGAGGCAGCGAGCAGAGCAATGTTTTCTTCCTGTAAAAAGTACATTTCATTGAGCGGTGCAACGTTTGTTAAACGGTTCAGTTTGTAATCCTTTCGGTGCTCTCAGCCCTCAGTTCAGGGAGTGAGCACACATTCCCCCAAGATTGAGGGCCTGGTTTGCACTTAATCTATACCTGGTCTGCACTTTACCTCTCCTTCTCTCCCTTTCCCTCCTTTCTTGCTTTCTCTCTCTCTCTCTCTCTCTCTCTTTCCCCTCCCTCTTTGTCGCCCTTCTCCCCCTTCCATCTCTTTCCTCTCACTATGTCTTTTATCTTTCTCCTTCGCCCCCATATATCTGTGTCTCTCCCTCTTTCCCTTTGTCTCTCTCCCATGCCTTTCAACTTTCTCTCTCTCCCTCCCTCCCTCCCTCCCTCCCTCACTCTTTCTCTCTCTCCCTCTCTCTTTCTTTCTACCCTCTTCCCTCTCTCTCCGCAGCTAATTGAAGTACTGAGCTATTCGCTTGTTCTTAATTAGGTCTCTGTCACTTTTCATCGCAGGCGCGCTTTTCTTGCAGTCATAACATAAACCTCTAAACACTTAACACCCTTAAACATATAACTGCTTTGTGCAGACGTTATGCCATTAGCTCTTTTCCGCTGTAAATAGATTGGGATTTTCAGCGGGGGTGTTGTCAGGCCTGTGCCTGTCACTGTCCTCCTCCGAGTGATCCCATGTTAGCCCTCATTTCGTGCTTCACAGTCTATTTTAAGGGAGTCATGGTTGTCAGGTTATTAATGCAGGGAAACCAGGAGTCAGCAATGCACAACATGAGCAATAAATAATCTCAGCAATAACTAAATCCTTGCGTTTGATCTAGCGCCTTAGCGAGATGTCTCAAAGCGCTTAATTTGTATTGTGAAACAGAACGAGTGTGTACTTTGTAGGTAAACACAGCAGCCAAATTGCACATGGCAACGTCCCATAAATAGCCATAACATGACTGATTTCATCTGGGTGAAATGTTGGCCAGGACACTGAGAGAGAGAAACTTCCTTTGCTTTTCTAATAATGTTGCAGAATTTTTAATGTCCACCTGTGACCCCTTTTTAATGTCTCATCTGAAGAATGGCACCTCCATCAATGCAGTGCTCCCCCAGCACTGCTGTAGCATCAGCCTGGACTTTGAGCTCAAAAGTTTCTGGCGTGGGGCTTGAACCCACAAAGTCCTGATTCTGAAGTGAGAGTATAAGCGACGGAGCCAGGCTGACATTGGTTGCGATGGTGGTTGCAAGCCTGGCACTGCTTTTTCACAATAATAAAAATTCAGTGTTTTTGTAAATGGCTTGCAATTTACATTTTTGGTGTATTTGGGAGATTTTTTGGAGGAAGTTGAACGATGCTGTCAGATATTGTATGCTGCTGGGCATCACCTGACAGCATCAAACTGCTCGGTATATAAACCTGACAGCAACATGGGTTTGTGATGAGGAGTCACTTTGGTTTCTGTTCAGAGACTGCAGGACATGACTGGGTGGTCAAGAAGTGGTCAAGACATGCAGTGGTGTGCAGTATCCAGCACCCAGCATTGTATGCTTATAATAATATGCTTTGTATGATAATAGTAATAATAATAACCCTTGTGTTATAATGGTAATAATAATAGTCTCTGCGCTATAATGATAATAAGAATACTCCTTGCGTTATAATGGCAATAATCACCCATGTTATACTACTAGTAAATAATACTACTGGTATTATCATTGCAATCATATTTATAATATAATGACTTATTTTATTGTTGTATAATTTATTATTAATAATTCTTGTATTTCATATAGCGCCTCAATCACATCGTAGCGACGTTCAAAGCGCCGCAGAATATACTGTGAAATGCAGTGACTGTATTTTATGGGCAAAACTCTGCAGCCTGTTTGCACATAGCAATATCCCACAAACCGCCACGGAGTGAGTGACCAATTTTATGTGGGGGATTGTCAGCCAGGACACTGGGAAAGAGAAACTCCTTTCTCTTTTCATATAATGCAATGGGATCTTTAATATCCACTTGAACAGGCAGACAGGACCTTGGTTTAACGTCTGATCCGAAGGACTGTACCTCTGACAATGCGTAGCTCCCCCAGCAGTGTTCCATTGCAGCATTGGTGGAGCATTGCATTGTGATTCCAAGTCCCAACTTGGGGCTTGAACCCACAACCTTCTGACTCAGAGCCGAGAGCGGTAGCACTGCTCCAAGCTAACTCACAATAGTAATATTTCTGGTATTGTAATAGTAATAATAATATCCTTGTGTTTGCTGCAGAGCCTTATCAAGTCTCAAAGCACTTCATAAGTAAATGCTGTTTAGTGCAGTGACTGTGTTTAGTGGGCGAGCGTGAGAACCAGTTTGTGTACATCAAAGTCCAGCAAACAGCCTTGAAGTGAATGACCGATTATTTTTTTTGCTTCTCTTATTGCAGAATTTCTGGCTGGAACACCAGCGCCACAGGATCTTTAACGTATATGAACAGGCCCATTTTAATGTCTCATCATAGGATGGTATCTCTGACAATGTAGCGCTCCTCCCAGCATTGCCTGGACTGTGAGCTCAAAGTCCCCAATGTCGGGCTTGAACCAACAACCTCCTGACTCAGAGGTGAGAGTGTACCGAGTGTAACAACAGTCTCTGCCACATCAGGGGCTGTCCAGGCCCTAGAGGCAGCAAGCAGGATCCCCGAGGGAGGGGGGGGCCTTCTGTTTCCTTATTTATTACATCATTTTTTTTGATCAGCTGGATGTCTGACACACACAGAAATGCACCACTGTGCTTTAGCATATCCAAACCAGACTTGAGAGTTCCACACATGTATGCCACCTTTACATGGAAATTCCCCCATGTCTGCAATGAAATGCGTTCACTCTCCCCAGGTCGAGGCACCCTGCTTACCTAAATCTGGAGAATCTTAGATGCAGGTTGGCAAGAGCCAAAGCTTGAGGACTTCGGCGTGTACGTTGGGGTAACTGCTGGAGGCTAACCAGCTAAAGTCGCATAGCTTGCCATTGAGTGCACTGCCTGGCAATCTTTCCTGCTACTTGCCAAGCTAGGACCACAATACTCGTTAGAACTTTGGCATACAGGAGTTAAGTGTGTAGAATACCTGCCCTCAATGACTGATCTGTCCCTCCAAGTCCTGCCAATTATCTGTCCAGCTGTTATCAGCAGTGCCCTGAGGTAATGTGGACCGGCCTGGCTCAGGAACCAGACTGGAGCATTCCTTTATCAAGCACATCACCATGGAGGCAGCTCATCTCCAAGGAGATATCGTTTAAGCGGTTTGGGACATCCTCCTAATGTGAAAAGTATGATATAGGTATAAATTTGTACTGTAATGTAACCCCCTCCGCCCTCAAGAAGATAGTCACAGCAGATGTGTCTGGGTGTGTCAGAGTGGAATCTGCTCTCCTTAAATATAAAATCTGTGCACTCTGCTCTGGTGAAACGCTCGTCTCCTCGTGACAGGATTTTGAATTTGCACAGTCCAAGCTGATACCCCAATAGAATACCAGGTGGAGCGTCGCATTGTCGGATGAGATGTTAAACCAAAGTCCTATCGACCTGTTCAGGTGTAGGTTAAAAAGATCCCACTGTATCATTGGAAAAGAGAGGGAGTTTCTCTCTCCCCTACCCCCCCCACCCAGATAAAATTGGTGGTCATTCATTTTATGGCAGCTTACAGGATGTTACCTTGTGCAAATTAGCTACCGTGTTCGCCTATAAAATATACAGTCACTGTATTTTACAGTGAACCCTGTGAAGTGCTTTGATTCAGCTCGATGACATGAAAAGGCACTGTGTCAAACATACAAATGATTATTACGTGATGCCACTCGGCACTGATCACAGTGGAGAAGCAGGCAGGAACTGTCCCATTGCGGAGATAATTGAAACCAGTGATAAGCTAGAATACCAATGTTTTTAAATGTAAATCAATTCCAGTTCAGTGACATATTTCCCAAGCAAGCTGGGCCAATAATTATTAATCGCTATGAATATTTAATTGGTGGAAGATCTGCTTGCACAAGTTTTACTAAAGTACATTTAGTTAAAACAATAAGACACTGCGATAAATTACCCCATCATCAATACCCCTGGAGGCTAGGACACTTTATTGATCCAGAGCTGAGAGTGCTTGGATCTGAATTGCTTCCTGTGCTGACCTTTTATTGCTGAATAATGGAATTTACTGCATTCATTGAACGAGACTGGGGAATGCTTATCAGTCGCAGATGGGTCACTCTTCACAAAGTGTGACTGAATTCTCTCCCGCTGATGATGGATGTCAAACCAATTCTTTGGTTGACTGTTCCCCATTTGTATCCAGTCTTTTGATCCCCAAATGACAGGTCACCCCACCTGACCCAGGATGGATTTGTGCAGCTAGTGGCACTGTCAGCTCAGAGTCAGGAGCAGGTGAGTTCAAGCCTGCCCACAAAATTCAGCAAGTTCAGTGCCAACACTTAAATCATCTGTCAGGTTATCCAGGATGGCTAGGCGTTAAAACGGGTCTACCCACTGGACACAGCACATCAAGGATTAAGCTTGTTTGATTTATCCCAATGGGGCAGCGGTTAATACAAGGGGATAGCAGAATGGGATTTGGTGTGGTGAAGATTGGGTAATGCTTGAAATTCAGCACAGAGAGGGTTAAAGCAATGGCATGTTCTAAATTCAGGGCAGAGAGGGTTATACCATTTGGAATTTGGAGCTGCAACAGAGTTGAGTTTATTCATCCATTGCTGTCGCAAGCAAAACAAGGTCTTATTTAAATGTCAATAAGAAACCTCAAAATAAATTGCAAAATAATTACATTTCTACTTAGTGAGGCTCACACATGGGTGTTCATTCTAGGGTCGATGTGTTTGTTGATATTGCTTGCATATCAAAGAGTCCCTTGTGAAGAATTAAGATTTTGAATTCTGTTCAGGACCTGAAATCTGATCTTCATCTATTTATGATTCACACAGACACTAAACATGGAGTGAGGCGTTGAAATGTCCACACTTTATTTAGAACGTGTTGATATGGCTTAGTAGCATTCCCACTTCTGAGCCATAAGATTGTGGGTTCAAATCCCATATTGGGACTTGGAATTGCACAATCCAGTGCTGGGGTGTGTGTTACATTGTCGGAGGTGCCGTCCTTCGAATGAGACGTTAAACTGAGGTCGCGTCTGCTTGTTCAGGTGGATGTTGAAGATCACATGGCATGATTCGTAAAGAGAAGTGATCTTCTCCCCATGTCCTGACCAACAATCCACCAATAAAATTGGTTGTTCACTTCATGACACTTTGTCAGCCATTGTTGTGCGTAAATTGGCTGCACTATTTGCTTACAAAATACACTGTAACACCTGTAAAGGGCATTGAGATGTACTGCACCGTGAAAAGTGCAAAATCAAATGTAAGGCTTATTATTAATTAATTGCAGCTAAATGTGCTGGAGGGAGGCCAGCTCTGCTCTTGTGTGCACGTGACGTAAAGGAACCATCCAAATATACGGCACAGAAGACCATTCGGCCCATCTTATCTGCACCAACTCCTTTAAGAGCAAACCTTTCAGTCTCGTTGACTAGCCCTTTCCACATCCCCTGTACAACAACAAAATTACATTTGTAAAGCGCCTTTCATGTCGGGGGCATCCCAAGGTGTTGAACAGTCGGGGATCAGGACCAGAGCATGGGATGGGTAGAGTTGGGATGAGGGAGAACAGAGAGGTAGAAGGGCGGCTGAAGGTAGGTAGGAGGCACGATCGAAAAGGAGGGTCTTGAAGGAGGCAAGGGAGCAAGGTGAAGAAATTGTGGTGTGGAGTTCCAAAGGTTTCGGGCAGAGAGGCAGAAAGCCCAGCCGCCGATGGTAGGGTGAGTCGGGCGGGAGACATGGAGGAGGCCGGAGCCTGCTGAACGGAGGGGCCAGCAGGTCAGAGAGGTAGGAGGAAAGGCATGGAGGGCCTTGAAAGTGACAATGAGGATTTTGAATTCTGTCCTCTGAGGGATGTGGAGCCCTGTGGAGGTGAGGGGGTCACAGAGCCTGGTGTGGGAAAGGACACGAGCTGCAGAGTTCTGGATGATCTGCAGCTTGTGGAGGGAAGAGTTCAGGATGCCGACAAAGAAGGAGTTTCTGTAGTCGAGCCTTGAGGTGGCGAATGCTTGTATGAGCGTTTCGGCAGCCTGAGGCAGTGGAGGAGTAGAGCAATGTTGCAGAGGTGGGGTAAGGCAGAGCGGGTCATGGCACAGATATGTGGGAGAAGGGACAATTGAGGGTGGAACAAGACACCCAGGTTCCTGACTGGCTTGGTGAGATGGAGTGTGTGTCCGTGGATGCTGATGCTGCCAGTACCTGAGCTGTGGAGGTGCTGGTGTGAGCCAATCAGGAGGGCCTTGCTTTTGCTGACATTCAGCTGCAGAAAGTTGTCTCTCATCCAGGAACTCTGTAGTGGGGAGATCCCAAGTCACACATTTCCTCAATGACAGGAAACCTCAATAAAGCTGTGCGATGGGTTAAAGGGCAAAACAGCAGTCAGTTTATGACTGGATGCTGATTGGTGACAATGAAAGAGAGAAGTTTGGTTTTGATTTCTGGCTGTTGTGAGTCAATGGTTGATGGTTTGTTTTTCGGTATCGCGGTTTAAACACTGGGGCTGGAGCACTGTTAAAATCCAGATGCCCTCATGCATGGAATCTCATAGGTTAGTGGCTAGCACACTCGCCTCGCAAGCAAGAACCTGGGTTTGATTCCCGGACAGGGCGAACCCTTAGGCACGTTTCCTAACTCCACACACTTGTTACCTAGGAGTAAGTAGGAACTCGGTTGTTAGTCGATTGGCGGTTCGCTTTCCATGGGTAATAATCCCTCCCCGCACCCAAAACAAAAAATTGAGTGTGGTCACTACTGTTTTTGGGATAAAGCTGTGTGAAATTGGCGCCGCATTTCGCAAACAGAATATACAGTCAATCCACTTTACAGAGTATTCTGTGAACCACTTTAAGATGTCTTAATGAAGTGATAAGGCGTTATATCAAATTCAAGGATTATTATTATTATTTTATTACTATCCCCTTTGGCCCTGCTTTCAGTCACCTTTCCCTTCCCCCCCTCTTCAGTGGCAAACCCCCAATTGGGCTGCCCAACCAAGCAGTGTCTTTAAGACCTCCTGCCGATGTGAATCGGGTTATATCCCTGCCGGGTGTGTGATGAAAGTGAGTCCAGTAAACTAGGTGAGACTAACATGCTGATCTCCTCCCCGTCAGTAGGGCACTAGGTCACCGTCTTCACCATAGGGAGGTTCAGCAAAACTTTAATTGTAACTTTCAAGACCCTCCTCTTTGACCGTTCGTTCGATCACCCTCCCCGATCCTGACCCCCAGCTCAGGTACGAAACACTGACTGTCCAGCGCCTTGGGACGTCCTATCGACGTGAGAGGCGCTATACAAATGCAATTTTGTTGTTGTTGTTTCCCAGTGACATTTCTCTCCACATGTAGCAACAGCAGGAGCTTAGAAATTAACAGGGTGTGTATGAGGATATCTCCGTCTGTCTGATAGTGTGAGTCTCTCTCTGTCTCTTTAAGGTTGGGTATATATGTCACTGTGGTGTAGTGTGCCTATGTGTATATGTGTGTGTTTATGTCCTGTGTGTCTATGTCTACCTGTGGACTCTGTGTGTTTGTGCGGAAATACTAATAATGATTCTTCTATTTGATATCCTTATCACATTGATGAGACATCTCATTATACTGTAAAGTGTAGTGACTGTATATTTTGTGGGCGAAACGCACAGCAAAGTCCCACAAACCGCCATGAAGTCAGTGACCAACTTTATTTGGGGGATTGCTGGCCAGGACTCTAATAGAACGAAACTACCTTCTCTTTTCAATTAATGTCTTGGGATCTTTAATTTCCACCTGAACAGCAGACAGGACCTCGGTTTATTGATTCATCTGAAGGACGGCACATCTAACAACGCAACACACCCCAGCACTGCATTGGAATATCAGTTTGGACTACATGATTCTGACCTTCTGACTCAGAAGTGAGAATGCGTCAGGCCGATACACAATGGAGTTGCAGCCTGGTTTGGCTTGTCATGATAAATGGTCACTTTTCCACTGTGCCCCGTGATCAGATGTTTCAGGAGAGGTCAGGAGAGCCACAATGTTATGGGCTCTGAGAGCTGTATGAGGCTGCTACAGATAACAACAACACAACAAAATTACATTTGTATAGCTTCTCCACGTTGGGAGTCTCAAGGCGCTGGACAGTCAGTGTTCTGGACCCGAGATGGGGGTCGGGATTGGGGAAGGTGTAGGGAAGGAGGGTGATCAAAGCATGATTGAAGAGGAGGGTCTTGAGATGGGTCTTGAAGGAGGCAAGGGAAGGGGGTAAGGAGGAGGGACTCCGGAATGGAGTTCCAGAGGGTGGGGGCAGAGTGGCAGAAGGCCTGCCCACCAAAGGTGGGGCGGGCGAGGCGGGGGACATGAAGCAGGCGGGAGCCCGCTGAGCAGAGGGATCGGGCAGGATGGTTGGGGGTTAGGAGGTCGCAGAGGTAGGGATGAGCAAGACAATGGATGGCTTTGAAGGTGAGGACCAGGATCTTGAACTGTATCCTTTGTGTGATGGGAAGCCAGTGGAGTCGGGCGAGGATTGGGGTGATAGGCTCACAGATCCTGATGCGAGTGAGGATATGGGCTGCAGAGTTCTGGATGATCTGCAGCCTATGGAGGAAGGAGTTAAGGAGACCAACAAGCAAGGAGTTTGCATAGTCAAGCCTCGATGTTATGAGGGTTTTGGCGACCTGTGCTGTGAAACCGTGGCGGATCCGGGCGATGTTGCGGAGGTGAGGGAAGGCAGAGCAGGTCTTGGCACAGATGTGGGGTAGAAAGGATAGTTAAGGGTCAAATAAGACGTCAAGGTTCCGGACTGGCTTAGTAAGGTGGAGTGTGCATCCATGGATGGTGATGCTGTCAGCACCTGAGGTGTGAAGGCGCTGATGGGAGCCAATCAGGAGAGCCTCGGTCTTGTTGATGTTCAACTGAAGAAAGTTAGCTCTCATCCAGGACTTGATGTCTGACAGACATTTTGTCAGGACAGCAGGGGTGCTGAAACAAGGGTGGAGGAAAAGAGGTACAGTTGGGTGTCATCTGCATACACGTGGAAGTTGACTCCATGTCTGCGGGTGATGTCACCAAGAGGGAGCATATAGATGTTGAAGAAGTGGGGACCAAGGACAGAGCCCTGAGGAACGCCACACACGGTGCAGGGGCTAGAGGAGAAACCATTTGTGGAGATGAAATGGAGGCTGTGTGAGAGTGGATCTGAACCATTCAAGGATAGAACCGTGAAGCTTGAGGTGAGAGGAGAGGTGGTGGATGAGGAATCAGTGGTCAACGGTGTCGAGGGCAGCAGAGAGGTTAAGGATGATGAGGAGGCAGAGGGAGCCCTGATCGCAGATGGACAGAATGTCATTTGTCACTTTGACCCTGGCTGTTTCTCTGCTGTGGGCGGCACGGAAACCCAATTGGAGAGGTTCGTGGAGGGAGAGGAAGGAGAGAAGCTGGGAAGCAACGACTCGTTCAGGAGCCTAGAAAGGAAGGGGAGATTGGAGATGGGGTGGTAGTTTGAGAGCAGGAATGGGTCCAGGGAGGGATTTTTTTTAGGATCGGAGTGATGGCAGCCGTTTTTAAAGGGGTGGGAATGGTACCAGTGGACAGGGAGAGATTTATGATGTCTGTGAGTAGAAGGACAAGCAGGTGGAGCTGGGAGGTAAGGAGAGGGTTAGGGATGGGTTGAGGCAGCAGGTGGTCGGTTTCAAGTGGGTTATAGTGGTGATGAGAGAGGAGTGGGAAACAAGTTCAAATGTGTGAAGGGAGGGATGGGTAGAGCCTGGGGTGAGATGGGGAACGGGTAGTAAGCAGCTGAGCAGTGATGGAAGGGCAGAAGCAGCTGAGCGGATCCCCTCAACTTTGGATTCGAGGAAGTCCAACATCGCCTTGCAATTGGCATTGGAGGTGAGGATGGGGGGGATGTGAGAGGGTGGCCAGAGGAGCTAGTTGGTGATGGAGAAGAGAAACCAGGGGTTATCCTTGGCTCCAATATTGTCTTTGAGTAGAATGACAATTTAGCGGAGGTGATGGCGGAGCGATAAGATTTGATGAGGTCCAGCCAGATTTGCCTATGGAGCGTTAAGTTCGATTTAAGCCAGCTGCGTTCAGTAGCACACATCTGTGCTTTAAGGATTAGAGGTGGCTGGTGTACCATGGTAACTACCGTGAGTAGGAAATGATTCGTGAAGTGAAGGGAGGAAGGGCATTGAGAGTGGTGGAGAGGGACCTGTGGAGAAGAGTGACTGAGGAGGATAGGTCATTACGGGAGGAAGCCCAGAGGGGAAAGAGTTCAGATGACTCCAAGGCAGCCGAGAAGGAGGGGGGGAGATTTTTTTCCAGGGGTGGTAGGGGATGGAGGTGGGTTGGGTGGCGGTGGGGAGAGGGATTGAGGAGTTAAGAAAGATGAAGTGATAGTCCGAGATCATTTTGTCGATGATGGTGAGGTCTGAGATGGTGAAGCTCCGAGTGATCATCAGGTCGAGGGGGTGACTGCTGACATGGGTGGCGGAGTGGATGTGGAGGGAGAGGTTGAGGGAGGAGATAAGGGAGGAGACGTCAGCAGAAGTAGAGCAGGCATTACATATCAGAGGTAGAGTGATTGACACTGATATAATAGCCAGAAAAAACCTTACATTTGATACAGCGCCTATCATGTTGTTCAGGTGACTCAAAGCATTTCAAGGGATTTACTCCACACGCTTAAAAATAATAATCCCTCCAAAAAAAAATAATAAAAATTGGTCATTTTCAATCCATATGACTGTTTGTGGGACATTGCTGTGCGCAATTGGCTGCCACGTTCACTCACAAATATACAGTCAATTCACTTTACAGTGTGTTCTGTGAAGCGCTTTGGGACGTCCGCCCGACGTGAAAAGCGCTATATCAAATGCAAGGATTATTATTATTATTACAGTAAAGTGCAGCAATTGTGTATTTAGTTGGGCAGGACTTCGGGAGAAACTCCCCTTTTAAAGTCGTGCCACAGGATCTTTAACGTCCACCTGAACAGACACGGATGAGACACAAACTATGTTTGTGTCTCATCTCTTCTGAAGGGTGCACCTCCGACAACACAGCACACACACACTCCAACACTGCATTGATATTGCTCCTTATTACATTGTTGAGACGTCTCAAAGCATTTCACAGGATATACTATAAAGTGTAGTGTATTTTGTGGGCGAATTTTATTTGGGGGATTGTTAGTCAGGACACCAGGAGTATCAATTAGCCTGTGTGAATTCAAAGCTTTGGTGTAGGGCCACTGAGCCAGCATTACACCTGGTGATTCTGGTTATTAAAGAGGCCTGGATGGTGTGACAGAGCCAGCGTTCGTTCCTGCGCCGTTTCCAGCGATGCTGAATGGGCCGTCAGCACGTCTGTTTTGTGGTGTTTTATTGTTTTGCTGTTCAATCTAAGGTTCTCACCGCAGGGTGCCACATTGCATTGCTGCTGAACCGTTTTAAGAGCCAGTTGGTTCCTCACTGCACGGGTGAAGAATACAGCCAACAAATAGTCCCATCCCCCCGCCGGTCCATTACCGGATGCCTTCACAGCTGCCTGGCGAATGCCGAATACACCTGACAATTGCCGGCTCTGTAAACATTTCTGAGGCTTCTAACCTCGATTATTGTGCTGTCGATTCAAGGCTGTCTCTTGCACTGTGGAGTTGAGCCATTAGCTGACTGGCACAGGGTGAGAGAGAGAAAGGAACAGGAGGATAGACTGCCAGCTTCCCTGGCACGGCTGATGTCCATCCTGGAATTCAGTCCACCTATCGCAGGCTAACGTGTAAACACTCGGGCATATAATTTAATCAATTCCAATTTAGCCTCCAGTCTTCCAAAATAAATTCAAAGGTAAATTGCTGAGCACTACAAAATCTGCCAGAGCATCAGGAATCTCACACACATACTTGCTCATACACTCGCTCATAGATGCATACCCTCGTTCACACACATACACTCGCTCACACACACTTGCACACACACACACACAGACACACACATACACTTGCTCACACATGCGCTCGCTCACACACACAAACACAGTTTCTGGAGAAAACTGCTCAGGCAATCTCATGGAGGTCTCTCGCACACATAACCCCTCCTAATCTCTGGAACTCTCCAACGATTCCATCTGTTTTTAAATCTCCCAAATCCAACTAATTTGAATACAAATAGAGGATTGTCGATGAGTATACTGGGAGAGAGGAAACTTCCTTCTTTTTTCTCATCGTGTCATTGGATCTTTAATACCTACCTGAACAGAGGATGAAGAAAACCCTTTGGCCCATCTGATGTATTCCTTCCAGAACACCCCCATTGCCCTGCCATTTTTGAATGTGGGCACGTCTTAATCCCAATGTCCCTCTCACCCTTTGCCATTTCCCTTTATTTTGCCCAGAAAATATAGTCAATTCACTTTACAGTATATTCTGTGAAGCTCTGTGAGGCACTTTGAGATGTCTCGAAAACACTATATCAAATGCAAGGACTATTATATATTCAATCCTTCCCTCACCTCGTTCAAATCCATCTCAAGACCTATCTGTTTGACCACGCTTTCAATCATCTGTCAAAAACAACATGAGGCAGCAATAAACAAGGCAAACAGGATGCTAGGCAAGATTGCTAATTCAGTTTAGTTTAGATTGCCAGACTTCATACTCAGACTGTACAGTGTTCTGGTCAGATCGGACCTTGAATATTACATACAGTTCTGGTCACTGTGACATAAGGAGCTGTTCTGACCCTTGAGGCAGCAGCAAGGATGATCCCCAGTGTTAGAGGAATGATCAGACAAGCCAGGGCTTTTCAGTCTCCAGAGAATATGACTCAAAGGGGATCTCACAGAGGTGTATAACATTTTAAATGGGATTCAAACAGTAAGTCCAGGTCAATACATTTCGATATCGCAAGACAGTAGAACAAGAGGACACAAGTTTAGCATTGCAAATCGCAATTTGAAGGACAGACACCAGGAAGTTTTGCCCAGGGGGTAATTAAGGACTGGAACAGGTTGTCAGGAAGGGTGGTTCATGCCAGGACACTAAGACTCATTTAAAAAAACAGCTAGATGTTGTGATGGGGGTAGAGTAGGGGGAGTGTTTAGGAGGAATGAGATCAGATGGGTCAAAGGATCTTCATCCATTCCTTTCCCCTTCCCTGCTCGGGTGACAGTCAGTACTGTTAAATACTTTGGGATGTCCTCTTGCTGCATAAAGGTAAATTTGTTCAGTGTTGTTTACTTCTGCAATCCAATTGTCTGCCTGGCTAAGTTTATAGCACTCTCGCCTCTTGAGTCAGAAGATTGTGGGTTCCAGCCCCACATCAGGAGTTTGAGCTCATAGTCCAGGCTGATGTTCCAGTGCTGCAGGGGAGTGCTGCATTGTTGGAGGTTCCATCCTTCAGATGAGACATAAACCAGATGTCAAATCTGTGCATGTTCAGGCAGACGTTAAAGATCTTGTGGTACGTTTCAAAAAGAGAAGGGAGTGGTTCTGTTCTGGTGTCCTGGCTGACATTACCCCCAGATGAAATCAGTCACTCACTTCATGGCTCTTTGTAGGATGTTGCTGAGCACAAGTTAGATGCTGTGTTTTCCATCAAAATACACAGTCACTCCATTCCAGTGCTAGGGGAAAAACGACATTGGCAAAGATACCGTCCTTTGGGTGTATGTGGCTGTTCAGGTGGATGTTAAGGATCCCTTAACTATTTGTGGCTATTTGAGAAGAGAAGGGAGTTTTTCTTTCCCTGTTTCTTGGCCAAGCACCCCCGAGTAAAATTGGTTGTTCATTTCATGGCTGTTTATCGGACTGTGAAGCGCTTTGAGACGTGATAAGGTCCTATGCTAAACGCAAAGGTTATTTTCATTGTTAAGATCTTTCTTGTTTATTCAATGTAGCATTGAACAATAGGCATTGTCTCAACAGAGTGGTTTCAGGCTGTGAATTGAACACTGTGTGAGGCCACGTGCTGATCACTGCCTTTGTCCATAACCTTCCTGCAGGACAATAAAACCCTCAGGAGAGTTACCACATCTGGTATTCAGGTCAAACGTCACAGGCAGCAGCATCATTCTAATAATAATCTCTGCGTTTCACACAGTGCCTATAATATCGCGGCATCTCAAAGCATTTACTATAAAGTGTATTTTGTAGGTGAACGTCAAAACTCTTATGGTCAATTCCTGTATCTTGGTATCTTCCATATATAGGTTGGATGTTTGGAATTCTATGTTTGGTTTGGATACCCTTAAGCAAGGTGATGGGTCTCAGACACCCAGCTATCCTGAAAAATAGATGGAGCCAGGCTAAGTTCTGTTCAGAAAATGGTGACTTGCCATTGCTATGAGTATTGTATACCTCTTGAGGTTAATGTAGTTAATACACTCAGTGAGCAGCGTGTTTGTTTCGCTATTCCACTGTTAAGTGGTTTCAGTTACAGATGCATATCTCCTTCAGGAGGATATTATATAATGGTGCAATCAGGCTTAATAAACTGACTGATTCAGAGCATCCCTCCTACTTTATACTGTATTGGTCCAAATTCCTCAATTTGTGCAGAGACTAATAATAATGCTTACATTTGGGGTACAGCCCCTTTCACCTCAAGAGGACATCTCGCCGGCAGTTCTGAACTCCTTAACCTCCCCTCCCTGTTGCTCACAATGATCGAGCCTGTGTGCAACCCTGGGGTCAGATTTGATCCTTCCTACCCCACATCCAGCCCCTGGCCAACACTGCCTTCCTCCACCTCCGCCACATCGCCTGCCTTCGACCCTATCTTATTTCAAATGCTGCTGGAACCTGCATTGATGGTTTTGTCACCTCCTGCCTCATTTTTTAAAATGCCCTCTTCTCTGGTGTCCCCAGCTCCACCATAAAAAAGGTCCAAATGATCAAAAACTCTGCCATGCGTGTCCTTACCGTACCAGGCTCGGCACCCCCATCGCCCCAGTTCTTTCCCAGCTCCACTAGTTCCTTGTTGCTGAACAGATCAATTTCAAGATCCTCACTTTCACATCTCTTCATACCCTGGCACCTCCCTACCTCTCCAACCTGCTCACACCCTACCCCACATTCGTCTGCTTTTGTTCAGCTGGCTACGGCCTTCTGCACATCCCTCATCCCCTCCACTCCACCATTGGTGGCCTTGTTTCACCATTGTTTCAGCCACTACGCCCCAAAACTCTGTAATTCTGCCTCAATCACTCCTCCTTTCCTCCTCTTTGCCCACCTTTAAATCGCACCTGAAGACTTTCCTCTGACCTGCCTTCGATCACTTCCCCACTCTTTCTGGCTTGGCATCAAACCACACTACTGTTAAGCACTCAAATGTTACCCATTGTACAACAACAAAATTACATTTGTATAGCACCTTTCACGTTGGAAAGTCGTCCCAGTTTGTTGTGGTGGTCTCAAAACGCTTCAAAAGACATACTGCAACATGTTAAGCTCATAGGGCAAGAGAGGAGAATAAGAGGACACAAGTTTAGAGTTGCAAAGGGCAATTTCAGGACAGGACAGGCACCAGGAAGTTTTTTTTATTACGTAAATGTCAGCCTGGCTCCGTTGGTGTACTCTTGTCTCTGAGTCAGCAGGTTGCAGGTTGAAACCTTATGTATGGACTTGGAATTCTGACACTACAATCCATGTCTGTACCCATTCAGGTGGATGTTAGAGATCCCATAGTGCTATTTATAAAGAGAAAGGAGAACTCTTTCATTGTGTCCTGGCCCCAATCCCCCAGACAAAACTGGTCATTCACTTCAACAACAAATTGCATGGCTGGGCACAAATTGACTGCTGCGTTCACAGTACTTTACAATATATCCTGTGAAGCTGTTTGAGAAGTCTTGAAATGCAAGGGTGATTGTTATAATAATCATGATTATTATTATTGATAAATTAACGACTAGTGGTTGAGGGCATTGACACTGAGGTGTATGTAAAAAGCAGCTTGATACTGTGATGGGAGGACCGTCGCGAGGGTATTCTGGAGGGATGAGATCAGATGGGTTGAATGTGAACCTCTCTTGTGATCTTGTGGAGTGCTGGGATAATACATGCAGCTGCAGAAGCTTATTTTGGCTTTGACTTTGCTGCTCCTTAAGTCACTGCCAGGAAATGCCAGCAAGAGATTCCTGACGTGCCCACGATTATCCCTCCTTCATGTATACGAGGTCGCTCGAACCTGCTGCTCCCTTCCCTCCTTACCCCACAATGACTTGGCACAAAGCAACCTTTTCTGGTTGATTTTCTCTTTTGTGCTAAATGCTGACTCACACTCGATTCCAGGTCTATAAGAGCGCTGACAAGCGTGTAAGGCCAGACTGAGCGGTATGGTATTTCTTCATCGTACAATTCTTCCCCCAGAGATAGAGCTGAGCTATATCTGAGGATCACTCCCACACAGCAGTGGATGACAGTGTCAAGCTAGGGCTCTTCAGTCTTAAGATCAGGCGACTCAAAGGGGACCCCATAGTGCAGTATGAAATTTTAAATAGGGTTAAAAAGGTAGTAATAATAATAATCCTTGCATTTGATATTGCGCCTTATCACGTTTTTGAGACGTCTCAAAGTACCTCATAGAATATACTGTAGAGTGAATTGAATGTGGGCAGCCAATTGTGCACAGCATTAGTCCTGGATTGAATTACCAATCACTCCATGTTGCCTCCTCCCTCCCCACTTTTAAATCCCGCCTAAAGACCTTCCTTGTTGATCATGCCTCTCTGCCTTTGCCTCCTCTTCAGATCACACCTGAAGATTTTCTTCTTCGATTGTGCATACGGTCAGAAGGGAGTTTCTCCCAGTGTCATCACCATCAATCCCCCAACTAAAATTGGTTATTTGTATCAGAGCTTTTTGTGGGACACTGCTGTGCACAAATTATGCAGCCGCGTTTGCCTACAGAATTCAGTCACTTCATCTCAAGTAAACCCTTTGAAGCGCTTTGAGATGTCCTTCCGACATAATAAGGCGTTATACCAAATGCAAATTATTGTTTATTATTATCCTTTGGTATTGATAAGATGCTGGATCAAGTGAACGGATGATTATTATTATGAAAGATTGGGAAAGAGGAAATCTTTGATGGATTTTATCTCGCTGCATGCAGTCACACCTCGCTACAGCTGACGGAGCCTGACACGTCAGCTTCGCGGTACACTGATCTTCAGCCGAACGTCTGCGGTAATAACAGGCTGGTACCTCTTGGCAGATTGATCGCTTTTGATCAAGTGCGCCGAACACGGTTATTTTATCCACTTGGTAAATTGTCCTGATTTGCAATGTCACAGGCGACGTTGGGGGTGACCTTGTTAGAGAAAGCAGCTGCAGGTCTCTTACCTGTGTATAGCTGGAGCAGAGTCCTTCGGACACCGGTTGTGCACTGACAGTGGGTCACTGGGACGCCGCTCAGCAATGTCTTTTGATAATTTAGACAGGGTGGTCCAACCGTAACCAGCGTGCTGCATCCTCCATAGATCCCTCCATAACCCGTAAATATTATGTTATGGTTCTGGAGGGGTAACAAAAATATTGTTTATGTGGCTTGCGGGTATTTCTCAAATAGGGAATCTAGCCCTCAGCATCCAAAAGTTTAGACAACCCTGATTTATGGTGTCAGCCTGGCTCAGTTGGAAGTATTCTCATCTCTGAGTCAGAAGGTTGTCGGTTCAAGCTCCACATGGGGACTTTGAGCACACAGGCTAGGCTGATACTCCAGTGTGCTGCATTATCAGACGCTCTGTCCTTCAGGGTAAATGTTAAACTGAGGTCAAGTCTGTACCCTGTTCAGGTAGATGTTAAAATCCCTGGGGCACTACAACAACAACAACAACTTGCATTTATATAGTACCCTTCATGCGAGGTTGCATCATGGAGCGCTTGACAGTGGCGGAGTTAGAGGGAGTGGGGCGGTGATTGTAAGCACAATCAAAATGGAAGGTAAAGACCTAAAGAGGTGGGATTTGAAGGTGGGGAGGAAGGGGGCAAGGCGGAGGGATTGAGGGAGAGAGTTCAAGAGTTTTGGGGCATAGTGGCTGAAAGCACTGAATTGATGGCGGGGCTCATGTAGAGTGTAAACACCGGCACAAACAAGCTGGGCTGAATGGAATGTTTCTGTGTTACTCTGAATTGCTTTAACCTGGAGATTTCCTGTGCGGTTGAGAAGCAATTTAAAGTTCAGGTTCCACCTGACATGCGTGTGGCTGTCTCTGATGTGAGGCAAATGTCGGTGCTGAATGTTGTTGACAGGCGGATCCATTGAAGTCAGATCTTTTTTCCAGTGAAATACGTGATATATTTCAATACTGTGGTCCCTCAAGGAAAAGGAATGCGGCAGTGGTTAGTGGAGCTTTCTCACGTTGGAATACTCTATCATCTTTGTTTGTAAATCCCAAAAAATTATCATATCTCTACATTCCTCAGTGCAGGCATGCAGAGAGAGGAGAGAGTGAGACGAGAAAGAGTAAGGAGAGGGAGTGGGTGAGGAGAGAGAGAGAGAGTAAGGATTGAATGAGGAGAGGGAGAGGTGAGGAGAAGGCAGGGTGAGGAAAGCAGTGGCAAGAGGGTAAACTTTGCACAGAGAGTAAATCCACGAGATCTTTAATGTTTAAACCTGAACAGGGAGACAAGACCTCAGTTTAACGTCTCAGCCAAAGGACAGCACCTCTGACAATGCATTGCTCCCCCAGTACCGCACTGGAGCAACAGCCAGGGGTCTGAGTTCAAAGTCCCCGATGTGGGTCTAAAAACAAATTGTTCAATCTTACCCCATTCTCCACCTCTCAGCGAGACGTGTAAGCTAAGAAAGTCTGGGAAGAGCTGTCTCTCTCTATGTGTGTGTGTATATATACATATATACTATAGAGAGAGAGAGAGAGAGAGATGGATAGATATATGTATCTACCTACCTACCTGCCCGTACCCTCCGTTCCTCTGGCTCCGGTCTGCTCCACATCCCCCGCCCCAACCGCCCTACCATCGGTGGCCGAGCCTTCAGCCTCTCAGCCCCTAGGCTCTGGAACTCTATCCCCCAGTGCCTTCGCCGCCTCCTGCCTTTCCTCCTTCAAGGCCGGTCTCGAGACCTTTCTCTTTGACCGTGCCTTCAGCTCCCCTCTCGACTCTCTACCCCCTCCTCGCTCCCTCCCTCCCTTCCCTCCCCTCACCCTGACCATTTCCCCCCTTGCTCGGGTCCTGACCCAACTGTACAGCGCCTTGGGACGTCCTCCCGACGTGAAAGGCGCTCTATAAATGGAATCTTGTTGTTGTTGTTGCCTTGTGTGTGTTCCTCTTTGGAATGATATAACCAGTCACACAGCCTGGCTTTGTCAGAGACGCCTTGCATTTAGGTCGAGGGGGGTAAATGAAACATAAATGGAACCCAAGGGAACAGGTGAACCTTATGTTATTTTCAACGGTCGTCACCAGCTCTGGTAATTACGCTGCTTTGGTAGCAGTAAAGCAGTATTCAGCAGAGACTCCTGCACAACAGGGAGGACGGCTGAGGTCAACAGAAGGGAACAATTAAGAAGCAGCTAAGGAGAAGGCCAAAAAGCTAGCGGGCCGGAGCTTCAATTGATACATTACAATTACAGGTTAGGAGGACTTCCTAAGGCAATTCATCTGATGGATTACATTTATTATTAATAATAATAATTACCCTCCCATTTGGTATAGAGTCTAATCAGGCTGCGTTTCCCTCCCCTGTGTCAAGTCTTGAACTTGTAAAGTCCTGGTTGATGCTCCAGTGCAGTGCTGTGGGGAGCGCTGCATTGTCAGAGAAGCTATATTTTCAGATGAGACGTTAAACCAAGATCCTGTCTGTGCCTGTTCAGGTGGCTGTTAAAGATCTCACGTCTCGTGATGTGAAAGGCTCTAAACCAAATTCAAGAAATATTATTATTATCCGATCGTTGAATTGTCTCAGAAATGCTTCTCAGCATATAGTAGTGAAGGTGTATTTTGTAAGCAAACACGGCAGCCAATTTGTACACAGCAACGTCCCACAAACAGCCATGAAGTAAATGACCAATTTTATCTGGGAGATTGTCGGTCGGGATACCGGGAAAGAGAAACTCTTTTCTCTTTTGTAACAGAGACATGGGATCTTTAACATCCACAGGGATACATGGGAGCTCAGTTTAAGGTTTCATGTGATGGACAATGTAGCACTCCACCCAGCACTGTACTGGAGCATCATCCTGGACTGTGAGCTCAAAGTCCCCGACCTGGGGCTTGAACCCACAACTTTCTGATTGGGAGGCAAGAGTGCGAGAGACTGAGCTAGGCTGAGTGTAAAAGAATGTATGAAGAGAGTGCCCAGTGGTTGCTGGCGTGGGTGTTGGAAGCAGGTTCATTGGAACAGCCACTGTGAGAACTAATGAAGCGATTTGCGCTTGTCAAGGTGTGAGCCCCACTGTTGTCTCGGAGTGAGAGAAGCTGAGATCATTGTAGCGAGAGGCTAATTAATACAAAGCTGCAACACTTGTCAAGTATGCCAGGCAACACGCAATTACACTGGCAACAGATAAATATGCCGTGTTTATCCTGGGCAATGCTTCTATTCCTTTCCAGTGTGTTGCTCTGGTTCTCGTCACCTAACAGGCAATCAAATTTAAAATGAATATCAAAGCCTGCTTTCAATAAGGCATAGAATAGTCTGGGACTATGTGGCCAAGCTTCAGTTCACACCACAACCTCTGGAAAGCTCTGCCTCTATCCCTACGCCTTGCACCCTCGTTATCTATCCTCAAATCCCACCTTAAAACCTTTTTATTCGACTGCGCCTATCCTTTTATTTGACAAAGCCCCTTATTACATCATTGAGACGTCTCAAAGTGCTTCACAGGATAAATTGTAAAGTGGAGTGACTGTGTATTTTGTGGGGGAAACGCGGCAGCCAGTAATGCACAGCAACGTCTCACAAGCAGCCACAGAGTGAGTGACCAATTTTTTATTTGGGGGGATTCATGGCCAGGACACCGGGAGAAACTCCCTTCTCTTTTTGAATAGTGCCATAAGATCTTTAACATCCACCCAAACAGGCATATGGGACGTTTGTTTAATGTCTGTTCTTAAGGATAGCACCTCGGACAACACCGCCCCAGCACTGCATTGGAGTATTAGCTTAGACAATGTGATTCGAAGTCTTGAGCCCATAACCTTCTGACTCAGAGGCGAGACTGCTAAGACTGAGCCAGGCTGGCACACGTATGGTTACCTCTCTTTCCTCCAAGCCCGGACAGTGAAGCTCTCTAAGACATTATCCCAGGTGAAAGGAGCTGTGTAATCGCAGGTTGTCACCTTGTGTTTTCACTGAGTACCAAAATGAACACTGCGTTCGCCAACAAATTGTGCAGTCACTGCACTTGCCAGCACAATGAAAATAAGCCACTGGCCACTTAATGTCTTGTGTATTTTTTAAACCTGTTTTAGATGTTTTTCCAGTGTGAAACAAAAGGTCTTTCCCCGCGATTAATGAAGAATGTGGAATCTCGTCCCCATATCATTCATCATCATATTATTATTATACCAATCTCTCCCCTCCCTCCATTCAGTAGCCTACTCCACGTCCTCTGCCCTGTCCGCCCCACCATTGCCGGTTGCGCATTCACTTTTCTGCCCCACCTTCCGGAACTCCATTCCCAAATCCCTCCTCCTCACCTTCACGGCTGTCCAAAGATCTTCCTCTTTGACCACGCCTTCGGATACCTTACCATTTCCCCTCTACCCTTCACCAGCACTTTTTCAGACAAAAGGTAGTGGAAATCTGAAATTTACTCTCCCAAAAGACTTCTCAAAGCGCTTCACAGAATATACTGTAAAGTGAATTGACTGTATATTTGTGGGCGAAATGCGACAGCCAATTGCGCACAGCAGTGTCCCACATAAACAGTCGTGGATTGAAAATCACCAATTTATTATTGTTTGTTTTGGAGGGATTATTATTAGGCGTGTGGAGTAAGGAAACTTGCGTAAGGTTTTGCCCTGTCTGGAATTCAACCCAGGTGTCTCTTGCAAGGCGAGTGCTCTAACCACTGAGCTACAGGACTCCACTGATGAAAATTACAGAGTAGTTGCCCCGGGCCCTTGACTTACTAATACTTAGGTATCGAGGATTATGGAGCAAAAGCGGTTAAATGGAATTGAGATACAGATCAGCCATGATCTAATAGAATGGCGGAACAGGCTCGAGGGGCTCAATGGTCTACTCCTGTTCCTATGTTCCTTCTTGACCCCAAACCCCAGCTCACTGTCCAGTGGCTTGGGACATGGGGAAGTTTTATGATAGATATGAAGATGTATGCCCTCACACACAGGGGCGACTCGGCAGCTGTAACTAATGGAGCGACGTGAAAGGCTAAAAGTAATTTGTTGCTGTGGTTGTTGTTGTCCCTGCTCAATGACTGATCAGTCACTGCATTATTTACAGCTGCCGAGTCACCCCTGTGTGTGAGGACGTACATCTCCATGTCTGTCCTGAAACTGCTCCTCACATCCTCTTGTTCTGCTGCTCCAGATTTACTTTTTCGATCCTATTATTCCTCCGTAAGGTCCCCTCGGAGACGTCTCTCTGAATTGCTTCCATTTTCAGCACAAATGTTATTTAAATCCAAAACAAAAGGCAGCAGCGAATAGAGGAATCTGGGTCATTGTCTCACCGAGCACGGAGCAGCTGAAGCATTTTTTTTCTGTGAAAGGTCTTGGTTCAGTGGGTGGTCAGAGAGATTGGTTAAAAAAAGAGACAGATTAACAATAATAATAATCCTTACAGTCCTGTAGCTCAGTGGTTGAGCACTCGCTTTGCAAGCTAGAGACCTGAGTTCAATTCCAGGCAGGGCGAAACCTTGGGCAAGTTTCCTTACTCCACACGCCTAATAATAATCCCTCCAAAACCAAAAACAATAATAAATTGGTCATTTTCAATCCACGACTGTTTGTGGGACATTGCTGTGCGCAATTGGCTGCCGCGTTCGCCCACAAATATACAGTCAATTCACTTTACAGTGTGTTCTGTGAAGCGCTTTGGGACGTCCTCCCCACGTGAAAAGCGCTATATCAAATGCAAGGATTATTATTATTATTATTATTTGATCCAGCACCTTTCACTTCGAGAGCACGTCCCAAAATACCTTACAGGATGTACTGTAAAGTGCAGTTGCTGCATGTTTTGGAGTGAATGCGGCATCCAATTTGTGCACAGCAATGTTGCACGAACAGCCATGAAGTGCTTGACCAATTTTATCTGGGGGTTTGTCAGCCAGGACACAGGGTTAAATAAACTGCTCTTTTCCAATAGCGCTGTGGGATCTTTAACGTCCACCTGAACAGGCACAGACGGGGCCTCAGATTAACCTCTCATTTGAAGAATGTCACCTCTGACTATTTAGCTCTCTCCCCCAGTACTGCGCTGTAGTGTCAGATTAGACTGAGCTCAAAGTCCTGATGTGGACCCATATCTTTCTGCCTCAGATGCGAGAGTAGTGCCTACTGAGCCCAGCTGACAGATTTGCTAAAATTATCGTGCTAAATCAGATGATGCTCCGGGCACAGACACTCTGGAGAGAAAAATGCTTTTATTAAGTGATGAGCAATCGCTCTGTGTTGTTTAAAGAGCATGCGTTGGCTTGAAAGAGAACTAATTTAACCCTGTGCATGCTGCCATCTGCTGGCAGTCTATTCACTGTTCCTCCATTTACATTAGAGGGGGGAAATGCAGCCCATTTGCACACAGTAGTGATCCACAAACAGTCACATCCTGTAAAGTATTTTGGGACGTGTTCTCGATGTGAAAGGCGCTGGATCAAATGTAAGGATTATTATTAATGTAAATCTGTCGTTTTTTAACCGATCTCTCTGACCACCCACCGAACCAAAACCTTTCACTGTTTTGCCAATTTTATTTGAGGGATTGATGGCCAGAACACCAGGAGAGAGAAACTCCCTTTTCTTCTCCAATAGAGCCATAGGATCTTTGATGTCCACCTGAACAGGTACAGATGGGACCCTGGTTTAACATCGCATTCGAAGGATGTCTGTGACAATACGGTGCTCGCTCAGCACTGTACTGGAGCGTTAGCCTGGATTGTGAGCTCAAAATCCCAACGTGGGGCTTGAATCTACAACCTTGTGACTCGGAGGCCAGCAGCCACTTGCAGCGCCTTGGGACATCCTCCGAATGTGAAACGTGCTATGTAAATGCACGTTGTTATATTGTGCTGACTGGACCTCATCATTTTGTACAGCTCTATCAGCCCCTTTCAACCTTCTCTGTTCCAATGAAAGCAGACCCAATTTCTCCAGTTTCTTGCCAAAACGACATTGCTATTTGTGGGATGTTGTGGTGCACAAATTGGCTGCTGCGTTCAAAATCCATAATCTCTGCACTTCCCAGTAAAATCCTATGAAGCACTCTGAGAAGCTTTGGCAACACGATAACCTACCATATCAAATGCAAAAAGTATTATTGTAATAACTATAATATCATTCTTGTAAATCTCTTCTGCACCCTCGCCGAGGCCTTAACATCCCTCCACATTTGCCTAACCAATGTGACGGAGAGCTGAGCTGCTCTGACATCACAGGGGCATGTCTGATTGATGGCTGATTGACTGGGTGATCGTGGCAGGGAGTTGTTGTCAGAAACGCATGAATTTTAAACACCGAAAGTCCTGGTCCCAAGTCTGAACGAGCTGCTGAACCAATTACAAGGCTCACTTGACAGCTTTTATTTTCTGTGAGAAACTTTCGGGGGGGTGGGTGGTGTTTAATACAGAAGGAAGTATCTGTTCCTAATCAAAAGGAACTGCAAGCATTCTCAGCAGCCTCTGCAGAAAAGGCTGCCTCACCAGGTTCACGTTACAAGGGAGTTTGGATACACGATCGCTCTACCTGCTTCCAACACCAGACAGAAGATGGCAGCTCCGTCACCTGTTTAACCTCTGTTTCTGCCTCTGTCTTGTGGCTGGACTCTGCATGGCTGGTCTTTGCCATCCAAATTTTATCCAAGTTTTGAGTAGGCATGGTGACATTGGTGGTCAGAAATGATCAAGCGAGCTGCGTGCTTTTCTACCCCTTTATCTTCTGGGGCATTGAACAGGGTGCAGCGACTGGGACAGACAGAGCCAATTGGGAACCCAGGTTGGGGGGAAGGTGGCTGAGAACCGTTAAACAGATAGGGCTTCGGGTGGGTTTCAAGGGTAAGGAGAGAGGGAGAAGGCAATAGCAGAGAGACTCTGGGATGGAGATTCTGTAGTTTTATTTTCTGTAAAGTGCAGTGACTTGTGTTTGGAGGCAAATGAATCAGCCCAATTGTGCAAAGCAACATCCCCCAAACATTCCAGCCGTGGAGTGAGTGACCAGTTCTATCTGGGGGATTGTCAGCCAGGACACCGGGGGAGAGAAACTCCCTTCTCTTTTCCAGTAGCGGCATGGGAGCTTTAACATCTACCTGAACAGACACAGATGGGACCTTAACTTAATATCTCATCTGAAGGACGGCAGCTCAATCAATGTAATGCTCCACCCAGTACTGCATTGGAGCTCAGCCTCGACTATTTGAGTTCTAAATTCCGATGCAAAGCTTAAACTCACAACCTTCTGACTCAGAGGTAAGAGTGCGGCTGAATGAGTCAGGCTGACACAGTTGTGGGTAGTTTGGGTCTGCCAGCCTGGGCGAGGGATCATTGGCATCATATCCAAATGATTGTAATCCTTGCATTCGATATTGCGCCTTATCACCTCAAAACCACTGAAAGCTTGTCAGATTTTTCTGTAAAGTGTAGTGACTGTTTATTTTGTGGACAAATACAGCACCTACTTTCACACAGCAATGTCCTACACGTGGCCATGAAGTGAACAACCAAATTTTATCTGGAGGATTATCGGCAAGGACACCTTAAGCTTCCTGAGGGAGACAAATAACCAGAGGTGAAGCTTCAAAGAGTAGAAATCTCTGCAGTTTCTCAAAGGCATGGATCAGGAGTGAAAACTCAACGGTATTGATTTTCTATTGGCATCTACTTTAATTAGCCAGATAGCATTTCCTTGGTACCATTGACCCAGGTACAGTAATTCGATACAATGTTGGGCATCTGTGTCTATTATTATCCTTTCTGACCTTCAGAGCTTCTTTAGGGAGTTCTTTATTCAACAACTCCATTGTGTACAACATCAATTTGCATTTATATGGTGCCTTTCATGTCGGGAGAACATCCCAAAGCACTGAACAATGAGGAATTTCCACCCAAGCGGTGGGTTGGGATCAGGGAGAGGGTGACAGCAAGTGGGGTGGAGGAGGGAAGATGACCGAAGACATGGTCAAAAAGGAATTTCATAAAATGGGCCTCAAGGGAGGAGGCAAGGGAGGTGGAGGGGCTTCGGGATGGAGTTCCAGAGGGTGGATGCAGAAAAGCTGAGGGCCGGACCGTCGATAGTGGAGCAGGCAGGGCGGCGGATGTGGAGCAGGCCAGTAGTCGCAGAGCAGAGGGAGCAGACAGGTTGGTGAAGTACATTATTTTGTGAGTCCGATCAGCATGTTTGTGTGGAGTGTTGTTGTGATTTATAATCCCTCAAAACAGTCCCAACACCTCAATTCTCCCACCCTTCTTGTAGTCCTGTAGCATAATGGTTAGCGTGCTCGCCTCGCAAGTAAGAGGACCTGGATTTGATTCCCGAGTGAAGCGAAACCTTAGGCAAGTTTCTTACTTCAGACGCCTTTGTTAACCTAGCAGTAAGTAGGGACCCTGTTGTTAGTTGGTTGTTAGTTAATTGGGGTGGGGTTTAATAATTCCTCAAAAATAATTGTTAACTCAATTCAAAACTGTGGGACACTGCTGTGCACAATTGGCTGCCGTATTTCACCTACAAAATGCACATTCAGCCTACTTTACAATATATCTGAAGTGTATTATCCTCTCAATGACGTAGTAAGGCACTATATCAAATGCAAGGTTTATTTATTGTTCCCTTTCTCTTACAATTGACAAAGCTGGTTCAGCCAGCAACACTCTGGCCTTGGATTTGGAACCTTCAGGATGAGGCATTTAAGATCCTGTAGCCCGATTCGAAAGTAGAAGGAGTTCATTGTCCTGGGTTCCTGGCCAACGATCCCCCAAATAAAATTTCTCACTTTCCGTCTTTTTGTGGGGCACTGCTGTGCGCAAATTGGCTGCCACTTTTACCCACAAAATACAGTCAATTCACTTTATGGTATATCTTATAAAGCGCTTTGAGATGTCTCAATGAAGTGCTAAAATGCTATATCAAATCGAAGGATTATTGGGCTGATGCTCTGATGCTGGACAGAACGCTGCATTGTCGGAAGTGCCAATTTTTGAATGAGACGTTAAACCAAGATTCTGTTCAGGTGGATGTTAAAGATTCTGCAGTACTGCTCAAAAAGGAAAGGAGTTTCTCTCCCGGTGTCGGCCAACAATCCCCGAGATAAAATTGGTCACTCACATCATGGCTGTTTGTGGGATGTTGCTATGTGCAAATTGGCTGCTGCGTTGACCTACAAAATACACAGTCACTACACTTCACAGTGAATCCACACACGTATGTGTGTGGCATAGCATTCCATGCAATGTTTCACTGCACGGAGGGGAAGCCACAAACTATACCTATTTATTTTAAAAATGAGATCTGGCTGTAGAATAAATCACCAAAGATTGACCTGACTTGTTCTGGGGTTTGTGTGTGGGCCCCGCTCTCAAGGCTCCCTGTGGCTTCCCTCCACCAGGAACGTGCGGCTCCCCATCCTCGAAACGAGAGCAGATCTGAGGATGCATTACAGCTTTTGCCATCTTCTGTTAGGAGAGTCCGACGAGAAACAGCTGGTCAGGAAAGGGGATTTATGTGGGTTAGCATGGAGGCAATTTCATCAATGGAATTTTAACTACCGGATTTAATAGGATTTTATCACGACTTTAAAGCAGCAGAGAAAAACAAGTCGAGTGGCAATTAGTAACCTGCCTCAGTGATTCCGTGTCTAGTCATAAGCTGGACTCTAGTCTTGGTATCATGCTTGCCTGGCAAGAAAGTTATACAGCTTGTGGGAGTTCCCATGAAAATAATAATCTTTGCAATTGATAAAGCACTTTTCAGATCGGGAGGACATCTCAAAGTGCTTCCCTGGATTTGATTGTGAAGTGTAATGACTGTGTATTTGTCAGTGAACGAGGCAGCCAATTATGTGCACTGCAACAACCCACAAACAGCCACAAAGTGACGGATCAATTTTATGTGGGGGATTGTCGGACAGGACTCTGGGAGAGAGAAACTCCCTTCCCTTTTCCTGTTGCGTCACAGGATTTTTTAACATCCACCTGAACAGGGATAGACGGGGGAGCTTGGTTAAGCGTCTCATCTGAGGGATGGTGTCTCTGACAATGCAGCTCTCTTCCCCCTCCCCCAGCACTGCACTGAAGTGTCAGTACACTGTTAGAGATCCAGTGCTGCAATTGGAAAAGAGAAGGGAGTTTCTCCCATGTCCTGGCCAACAATCCCCCAGATAAAATTGCTGGAGGCTGATTGACACAGAGAGGAGTCTCCCAGTGAGCTAAGCGCAGTGTGTGCAATTTATGGATCAATTGTGTACTAATTAAATCATTCAAAGCCTTGTAAGGATGAAATGAGACAAGCCACACTGCCAAGGTAACAGTCTTTTTCACACTGAGAGATCAGCTGTGTCTTTGGCAAAGAATTCATACAATGTGGGTGCTGGAAAGGTCAAGTATCAAGAATCAAAGTCAGGAAAGGATAGTGCTTTGATTTTTTTTGTGTATTTAGTAACGATCCCATAATTGTGACAAAATATATCAGACATGAAATAATTGTTTGGTCTGCTACTGAAGGCTAAGTGTATAATAATAACAACAATATTCACATTTCATAGAGCACCTTTAACATCAGGAGGGCATCTCAAAGTGCTTCACGCGATTCACTATAAAGTGAAATGATCATGTGGATTGTGGGTAAATGGCAGCCGAGTTGCATATAGTGATGCCCCACGAATAAGCGCAGGCAACGTACAGTGCTGATGTAACACAGCTACCAGGCCAGTGAACCCAGTAAAAAGGGATCATTAATCTGTGGATGTGACAGTTCACTCCCTCTGGTAATGTTCCTCTGTGCCCTTATTTTCCACGTCTGTCACCAACAAAGCTTTCCTCAGGGGCTGCTTCCAGTGCTGATGCACTAATATGTAGATGGGAGAGTAGGTGTTTGGAAGCCAGGCAGGATATTTTGTTATCCTCGCATTTAATGCTGCACTTTTCACATCGGGAGGATGTCTCAAAACACCTCACTAGACTTACAGTAAAGAGTAGTAACTGTGTTTTGTTAGTAAAGGTTGCAACCAATTTGCACACAGCAATATCCCACAAACAGCCACAAAGTGAGTGCCCAATTTTATTTGGGAGATTGTTGCCCGGACAACAGGAGAGAGTAGCTCCACCCGAACATCCACCTGAGGGAACCTCCGTCTAATGTTGAAGGACATTATATGTGACAATGCAACGCTCCCTGAGCACTGCACTGGAGCATGTCATGTCCTAAATACACCCTCTCAGCGATGTCATCTGCACATATGGAGTCAACTTCTACGTGTATGAGGATGACACCCAAAGTTACTCCTCCAGCAGAAACTCCCAGCCCATTGATGTCCTGTCAGCTTGTTTGACAGACAAAGCCTGGATGACCGCAAATTTCGTGCAGCTGAATGTCGGCAAGACAGAAGTCATACACTTTGGCTCCCATCAATGTCAGGTTCGATCTCCAGCTTTCCTTTTTACCAAACATCTGTTCCCTGACCAGGAACCCTTTTTCCACTTGCGCCAGATGGCCCACCTCCATCCATACCTCCCACTGATGCAGCTGAAACCCTCATCTATGCCTTCATCACTTCCTGGCTGGACTATTCCAATACTTTCCTCGCTGGCCTCCCCAGCTCCACTATACACAAGATCCAATTAATTCAAAACTCTGCCGCTCAGATACTGACCAGCACAAAACTATGTACCCCCATTACATCATTCCTTGCCAGGCTCCACTAGCTCCCAATCACTAAACAGATCGATTTCAAGATCCTCTCACTCGTTTTCAAATTCCTTCATGCCCTTGCACCTCTTTACCTATCTGATTTGCTTACCCCACACTCCACCACCTGTGGGCCCAGCCTCCTGTTTGTCCCTTGTGCCCTCAGTTCCACCGTCGGTGGCCATGCCTTGAGCCACTATGCCCTGAAACTCTGGAATTCTCTCCCTCAATCCCTCCGCCTTGCCCCCTCCCTCCCCACCTTCAAATCCAGCCTGAAGACCTTGCTTTTTGATCATGTTTACGGTCACCTCCCACTCCCCCTGGTTCGTTGCCAGATGCCGTCACTGTGAAGCGCTCCGGGACGTTACCCTACATGAAGGACACTATATAAATGCAAGTTGTTGTTATGTCAGCTTGGGCTGTGAGTCCTGATTTTCAGCTTGAACCCACAACCTTCTGACTCAGATTATTCCCAAGGAGGAGAATCCTAGCTGCTGCTACTGAGAACAATTGCTGCTGAATATCTCTCAAGGTCTCATCCAAGACAAAATTTTGGTAAAAAGGTGACCAAAATGCTTAAGACTTTTTTGTACCATGGGATCACATCTCCGCTTCATTGGTGGGAAAACCCAACACGCTGAGATCTGAGATACTGTTGTCAGCCTGGCTCAATTAGAAACACACTCTCTTTTGAGTCAGAAGGTTGTGGGTTCAAGCCCCATTTCAAGAATTCGAACCAATATGGTCCAAGCTGACACTTCACTGCAGTGCCTGTTCAGAGTGGACACTAAAGGTCCTGTGATAATATTCGAAAAGAGAAGGAAGTTTCTCTCTTCCAGTGTCCTAACCGACAAGCCGCCAAATAAATCCACTTCATAGCTGTTTGTGGAACATTTCTGTGTGTAAATTGGCTGGCACATTCACCTACAAAATACACAGTCACTGCACTTTACAGTAAATACCGTGAAGAGCTTGACACATCCATCCGATGTGAAAGGCGCTGTATCAAATTGTAAGGATTATCCTGATCTCATTGAGAATGGCCTTGACCACGGAGATTAACGCTGGCTGAACTCCAGCCCGTGGTGCAGCCCACTTCACTCCACTTCAGTTTGGTAGCCAGGTGAGCGCAGCGGAACAAGCAGCCAGACTGCAGCGCACCAGCAACAGAGAGGCTGAGCAATGTATTTGGAGCACAGGATCAGTTGCCATGTGTTAGCCTGGCTCAGTCACTGTGTATGCTAGCCTTGCTCAGTCACTCTTATCAGCCTGGCTCAGTGGGTCTATGTCAGCCTATCTCAGTCGCTGTGTGTCAGCCTGGCTCAGTCACTGTGTGTGTCAGCCTGACTCAGTCACTGTGTGCACCAGCATAGCTCAGTCACTGTGTGTGCCAGCTTGGCTCAGTCACTGTGTGTGCCAGCTTGGCTCAGTCACTGTGTGTGCCAGCTTGGCTCAGTCACTGTGTGTGCCAGCTTGGCTCAGTCAGAGGTTGTGGGTTCAAGTCCCTTTGAGCTCACAGTCGAGGCTGACAGACTTAATACAGTGTTAAGGGGAGGGCTGCATTGCGGAGGTATTTGTCTGATGAGACATTAAACCAAGATCCCGCCTGTGCTTGTTCAGTTGATTATTAAAGATCCTGTGGCATTGGAAAAAAGGGTATTTTTCTCTTGCAGTGTCCTGATCGCAATCCCCATATTTAAATAATAGATCACTCATTTCATGGTTGTTTAGAGATTTTGCTGTGTGCAAATTGGTTGCTATGGTCGCCTAGAAAATGCACAGTCACTGCACTTTCAGTAAATCCTGTGAAGCGCTTTGAAATCAAATGCGGGATGAGACGCAACATTAAATGTAAGGATTATGATCAAGGATTATTAACAGAAACAACAACTTGCATTTCTAAAGTACCAGTCATGTAGAACTGGCTTCTCTCTCAGGGCAGTTTAGGGAGAGGTGAAAAATAGAAATTTGGTCAATTGATCCACGACTGTTTTTGAGACATTGCTGTGCGCAATTGGCTATCATGTTTCACCCATAAAGTACACAGTCACTACACTTTACCATAAATCCTGTGAAGCGCTTTGAGATGTCTCAATGACATCTCAACTTTAATAATAACCTTGCATTTGATATAGTAAATGTCAAACGCAATCATTTTATTATTAGTATTATGTGCCCTGGTTACAAGCCCTATCCAGCCCGGGCCTGGGAATTCCCATAGCTTTTGAAGGACACAATAGTCCGAGAGTGCTTCAGTTCTTCTCCTTCTTTCCCTTGTGGAGTGCGGCAGGTGATTTCTGAGCCTGGGAGAGCAGCTCAGTCTCACCTGTTTGTCTGGAGACTTGCGGGGCCCGTCATCTCCTGAGTTGTGTGTATTTTGAGTGCGGTGTTTTCAGAGATGAGAGAAGTGGGGGAGGGGAAGGGTGTTTCCTTCTCATCAATCATGCTCTCCAGGACCTTCGGGTTAATGAGCTCTCCCTGAATTAGACACCAGCTTGAAGTGAATTGAATTAAAAACTGAAGAATGAGGGTAAATGCATTTAACCCTATAGTCATTTCCACTAAATGCTTTCTGCGGCTCTCACTCCTTCCCCCCTTTTGCACTCTGTAAATTTAAACTTGTAAGTCAGTCCACCTTGCTCTTTCAGGGTCTGTCTCAAGGCGTTCCTCTTTGATCGTTTTTTCAGTCATTTTACCCCTTCCCCCACCCCCAGCTCGGTTGCCAAGCCAGGCCTGTTAAACAGTTTGCGATGTCCTCACAATGTCAAAGGCGCCATGTAATTGTGAATTTGTATTCTATAGAAAACAGTGAAAGCTGTGTGACATAAATGTACTTTTATCTGTATTTTGGGAGCTTTAATGCGAGCAACAGGCTGTTCCAATTTTATGCAAAGCTGGATACCACCACCCAACACACACACACACATACACATGACTGGAACAGGTTGCCAGAAAGGGTGATTGAGGCTTTGATGGGAGGAGGGTGGGCTGGGTGTTCTTGAAGGATGGGCCAATCCGATCCTGTGATTCCATGACGCGATAGGAAAGAAAAGGAAGTTTCTCTCTCCCCATGGCTGCCGTGTTTGCCTATAATATACACAGTCACTACACTTTACAGTAAATTGGAGTCCTGTAGCTCAGTGGTTAGAGCACTTGCCGCGCAAACAAGAGACCTGAGTTCTATTCCCAGCTGAGCGAAATATTGGGCAAGTTTTCTTACTCCACACACCTGTTTACCTAGCAGAAAGTAGGAACCCAGTTGTTAGTTAATTGGTGGATTACTTTTCTGGGGATAATAATCCCTCAAAAAAAATACTAATAATTTGGTCACTCAATCCAATCTATTTGTGGGGCATTGGTGTGCGCAATTGGCTGCCGTATTTCGCCCACAAATAGACAGTCAATTCACTTTTTAGTACATTCCGTGAAGTGCTTTGAGACATCTAGAAGACATGAAAAGTACTATATTAAATTGCAAGCATTATAATATTATATAATAAATGCTGTGAAGCAACTCATGATATTTTGATGACGTGATACGGCGCTGTATCAAATGTGAGGATTACTGGGACTGTTTTTTTACAATGATGTGACTGCTCAATGTTCTGTGGAATCGATCAATATCTTCTGATCTCTGCTCTTGTCGCTTCAGGCATGTTAATCCTGCACTTGTGTCCTCCATTTCTGAACCTTTCTGTATCTCGTGTTTTATATCAATTTTATCATCTCATCCAAATGATGGCACATCCAACAATGCAGCCCTTCCCCCAACACTGCACTGGAGCGTCAGCCTAGACTTGTGCTTGAACTTCTGACTCAGAGGCGAGGTTGCTACCGATTGAGCCAGGCTGACATATTAGCTGTTCAGCAGTGCATCACACTAACAACACTGTGGTAACAAGTGTGTGGACTTGCCCAGTGCTCTCTCTCCGCTGCTAGCAGTAGATTATAACACTGATGACTTTGCTCCACCAAGGGCTGCACAGCCAGTAATTATGACAAACTGAAGCTGAGATAGGGCATCCTCGCCTCCAGCTCTAAGTCTCCACGAGACTCCACGCTCTGGAGCCACTCAAAGGCAAGAGTGCATAACAACCATTTTAAATAGCAGCTTTCATGGAGGGTAATGCTCGGAGCCCTACACACTGGCAGAGCAAGGAGGTGAGGGGAGTGGCACGGTCAAAGAGTGCGTTTTAAAGTGGGATTGGAAGATACAAAGAGGGGGCGAAGGAGAGGAATAGAAACAGCAAGTTCCAAAGATTGGGTGGGGAAGGCTCATTTGATGTAAGCACACTCCATGTGATACAGCTCTGTCCTTCGGATGAAATGTTAAACCGAGGTCCTATCTGCCTGTTAACGATCCCATGGCACTATTTGAAAAGAGAAGGGAGTTTCTGTCTCCCAGTGTCCTGGCCAACAATCCTCCAAATAAAATTGGTCACTCACTCCATGGCAGTTTGTAGGATGTTGCTGAGCACAAACTGGTCCTCACAACACAATACAAATTCCATTAAATCCTTTGAAGTGCTTTGGGACGTCCTCCCGATGTGAAAGGCACTGTACCAAATGCAAGGATTATCATTATTATCATTGCGCTGGCTGAGTGAGAGAAGGCTGCAATGAGAGGGCAGATGCGTGGGTTGTTGGTTAAAGCAGAGGAGGCAGCAAAAGGTAGCTTGTGTGGCTCAAGACAGATGATGACAACCTGAGTGCTGCCTCCCACATTTTTCCACAGGGAATGTGCGCTCCATTGAGACAGATGCCGACTGCTCTGTTAATAGATGGGACTGATTATAATAATAAATAAATAAATAAATAATAAATTATAATAACAATTATAATGATCATCCAATTTAACACAGCACTTTTCACATTTGGGATGACATCTCAAAACACTTTGCAGTATTTTACTGTAAAATGCAGTGACTGTGAATTTCGTAGGTGAACCCGGCAGCCAATTTGCACATAGCAACGTCCCACAAACAGCAATGAAGTGAAAGACTAAGTTTATCTGGAGGATTCTCAGTCAGAAACTCCCTTTTCTTTTCCAATAGTGCCATGGGATCTTTAACGAGCACCTGAACAGACACAGACCAGACTTTGGTTTAATGCCTCATTCGTAACCCAGCCCCTCTGACAGTGCAGTGATGCTCCCGGCACAATGACTTGCATTTATATTGCACCCTTCACGTGTAGTAGCGTCTCAGAGCGCTTAACAATGGTGTAGTTTGTCGCTGAGCCGGGAAGAGCAGGAAGCTTCCCGCAGGCACAGTTGAAGAGGAGCAAGGCGGAGCGGTTGATGTAGGGAGTCCTGGAGGGTTAGGGCGTAGTGGCTGCAAGCAAGTCCGCCAATGGTGGAGTGGAAGGGTCGAGGGATGTGCAGAAGGCCCACAAACAGAAAAGGGAAGATGCTGAGGATTTCTTGTGGCTCTGGCATGAGCTCTGGTGATTGCCAGGGTACATCTGCTGTGCCGAGCAGTGCAAACTGCAAATGGGCAACATCACAAGGCAGAACGATGTGCAATCTGCTGATGACAACAATTGATGTGCCTCAGGGAAATTGATTGTGTAAGGGAGGTCAATAGTATAGAAAGAGCTCCGGTAAGTGGATGGGTTGAGGTTAGCCATTAGGTAATGTGGAAAATATTGTTGGGTTCTTTCTACCGTAATTCGATACTCGCCATTAACCAATAAAGGTCTGAACACAGACAATCAAGTTGTACAATCAAGACAGTTTATTCAACAATGTAAATATACTACCAGATAAGCAGTCTTGCCTGATGACCACCACTCGGCTCAGCAACCTGTAGTTCTTATCTTACTCTGTGGAGCTCAACTATACTTTGTGTGTCTGTTGTATTTACCCAGCTAGTTGGTGTACCCGTAATCTGCTCGTGATGGTACTTTTCCACTAGAGCATGTGCCCTGCTAAGACTAGTTTTCCTCCTTATCTAGCTCCTTGTCCGTACTCCCTGTTCTTCCTCAATCAGTATGTTTTCATAACCTTGCACTCCTGTGGTCTCTAGTCAGGTGCCCTACTCACAGGTCGAGCCATCTATTCTGTTAACCTTTTCTTATACTAACAGTCCCCATCTTGAGACCAAAATAATGATCATAATGAGGTCTCACAAATACACCAAGACCAATAAAGCAAATAAAAAAAACAACATAAAGACACAATCATTGTAAATAAAATTATGGCTTCGGCAATCACAAAATGATAAGATATGAGTAATAAAGTTCAGTGCAATTAATTAATCAGATTGATCCAGCGGCTGTGATTAGGAATCTATCTACTTGTTAATGTGGTTCGATCAATGTTGATTGTAGAATATCTCTTCTTAAGATCGATTAGACTTGTCTTCTTCATTCCCAAACTTAGATCTTTTTAGTCATGTCCGCCAAGTCGGCAGTGAGACCTTGTTTTTACCATTCATTGTAGGGTTAAAAACATATCTTTCAAGGCCGGTATGCTCCTTTTGTTCTTGGCAACCTTTATGTACTGATGTTACCAATGTCCTTGAGAGTCCATAGCTATTTCAGTCAAACAAGTCACAAGTCTTTGCGATATCCTTTTTGGTCAACTTAAGACAACCAGAATTCTGGGTTTGTGAAATATCCAGTCCCCATCTCGAGTGGGTCAAGCTGACAACACAGAATCTTCACGATTCCCTTTTACTTCAGCTACCACATCAATCCTTTCAACTAATATTAGCATCTGCAATTACAGCACTTCATTATCAATAATATCATGATTAACAAATAGTATAGAAATTTGAAATATTATTTCAGTGCATGTTCCTCTCTATCCTTGCCCACTGGCTTTGAACATTATTGAAATACTGGAATAGACAAAGTAAATGTTACATAAAATAAATCAGAACAATGACATTCTTAATACTATCACTTCTTCTTGAATTATCACAGTGTTTACCTATTGATCCCGTAACCGCACGCTCTACCACACCCGACGCATACAAAATCTGCGCGGTTGCCAATGTAGACCCTGTCCTCTGTGCAGGTGATGGCCGCTGTTGTGAAGTAGACGATTGATTCGGTTGTACTTGTCCACTCATCTCCCCCAGACGGTTGAGCCGAAATTGAATGTGAAGACCGGCTTTGTGGGTGGGAGGGTAAGCAAAGTATAAGTCGTCTCAGAAGAAGTCGATGGAAGGAAAGCCACCTCCATAGGGTGTAACGAGCCATTGTCAGTATCTGTAGGAACTATAATCACAAAGTGAAATCTCCCATTTCATTAAACACTGCAGTTAGTTAATATGATTGCAGTAAAGTTGGTGACCATCATGTGAAGTGGGATTAGAAATTTGATCGATTTGTGCGACTGCTTCAAAATACTTGCACTACTAGCTTTACCAGCGATTCAATTGTAGCTTGGGCATGCTCATTGGCTGTAAAAATAGTTTTGCTTTATGTAGAAACCAAAGGGTTAAGTCTCTCTGAGCAGCCTGTGCTGGTCAGCATGAAGTATGAGTGTTCATTTGTTTACACAAATCAAGAGTGCGAGCAGTCAGTGAATTTAAACTGTTCACAGTTAATAGCTACAATATCAGGAAAGAAACAGCAAAAGTACCCGTAATGGATGCATGTTCATCACATAACAATACATATGGCAATGACTGCCTTCCATTCACCCTAAGTGTGCCCCAGGTGCAGGGACTTTGATTGTAAGGCAATCCAAACACTAAAGTAATAGTAATAATCTATACTAATAAGGATGAAGCGTCTGTCTGTGTATGTGTTTGTGTATCTGCCAATCACGCAATAACCGATTGTAGAGCCATGATTTTGGATCTTGCAGCTGGCAGTGTCATGGGCATATTTTTAGAGGGGAAATCTCCTATCGTTAATGAGCTATATTAAAAAATACTTTCATCAAGCCCCAAAATACAAGGTATGCATCGTATTCTGCAACTACATAGCGACAGAGGACACATTCTTCAGAGAGATACATCTATATTCCGCAACAAATGTATGACACTTTTTTTCTAGTTGCCAAGGCAGCTGGAGAGAGAGACTGAGATAGTGGGACAGAGAGAGACTGAGATAGTAAGAGAGCCAGAGACAGAGAGAGAGAAACTGAGAGAGAATATATTATAAAGTGTAGTGACTCTGTGTTTTGTGGGAGAGACAGAGAAAGACTGAGAGGGAGGCAGACTGAGAAAGAGAGACTGAGAAAGGGAGAGGCTGAGAGACACTGAGAGAGTTAGAGAGAGAGAGACAATCGAAGAGGAGGGTCTTCAGACCGGCCTTGAAGGAGGCAAAGGGACTGTGGGATGGAGTGCCATAGTGTGGGGGCAGAGAGACTGAAAGCCCGATGGTAGGGCGGATCGGGCGGGAGACATGGAGCAGGCCGGAGCCTGCTGAACGGCGCGAGCGGGCAGGTTGTTAGGGAAACAGCAGATCAGAGAGGTAGGAGGGGACAAGGCCATGGATGCCTTTAAAGGTGAGGATGAGGATCTTGAATTCGATCCTCTGAGGGATGGGGAGCCAGTGGAGTCGGGTGAGGGTGGGAGTGATGGGGTCATGGAGTCTGGTGCCAAGAGTACACGAGCTGCAGAGTTTTAACTGTAATAACAAAATAATCATAAGAATAATAATAATTCTTGCATTGGATACTTTCGATACAATGTCTAATTGCAATGGGGTACATCTCAAAGTGCTTCACAGGATTTTACTATAAAGTGCCGTGACTGTATTTTGTGGGTGAGCGCGGCAGCCAATTGGTACACAGCAACGTTCCATTAACAACTATGAAGTGAATGATGCATTTTATCCGGGTGGAGAATTACTGGCCAGGACACTGGGAGAGAGAAACTGCTTCTATTTTTTGAGTCGTGCCATGTGATGTTCAATGTCCACCTGAACAGGCATGGACGTGTCCATGGCTTAAACTCTCATCCTAAAGATGGCGCTTCCGACGATGCAGCACTCCCTCCAGCACTGCACTAGAGCGTCTTGGACTGTGTGAGCTCAATGCCCCCACCATGGGGGCTTGAACCCACAACCTTCTGACTCGGAGGCGAGCGAGCGAGGGTTGAATCGGGCTGACATCTTACACAACTGCAGAGTCATTCTGCTGGCAGAGGGAGAGAGGGCGCTCGGTTTGTCAGGACCCAGTGGCTGAGGGAAGCCTGTGTTTGCGTTTCAGAGAGGAAGATGTGCGTGGCTGAAGGTGCGATGCTGCCCACTTAGGAAGATCGCTGGGACGTGGAGGAAATATCCCTGAGGATGCTGGGCATCTGCCGTGGACGCAGGAAGTTCCTCGCGGCCACACTAAGCATCCTGTTCATCCCGGCGTTCACCTGGATCTACCTGTTTTCCGGCACGTTTAGAGGTAAGCAGAGCACGCCTTGCCTTTACCTTTTGTCCTTGTGAATATTGAAAGCATTTGTCTTGTCCCCACCCCCCACTCACCACTACCGCCCAACCCCCCTGAGCTCCTTGGTTGAATGGGACCTGGGGAGGGGGCAGCCCTGAGGACTACGATGGAGGATGGATGACACAACACAACCTTTCACAGAGGATGTGCAAAGGTCCTTAATAAACCTGGCTTGGCACCCAAGCTGATGGTGGAGACCAAAGCAGTTTGAGGAGGGGAGGTCTTGGGGTGGAATCAGAGGTGAGACTGCTACTGAGACGTTTCAAAGCGCTTTACAGAATATAATTGTGTATTTTGTGGGCGAAATACGGTAGCCAATTGTGCGCAGCTGTGACCCACATTTTTTAAATATTTAAAGTATTACTCTCAGAAAGTGATCGGCCAATCGACTAACAACTGGGTTCCTACCTACTGCTTGTTAAACAGAGGCGTGTGGAGTAAGGAAACTTGCCTAGGGTTTCGTCCCGCCCAGGAAACAAACCCGAGTCCTCTTGCTTGCTTGCGAGTTCGCCAATTCCTCTGTAGAGTTCATCTCTCAGCAGATGATGAGGTGGTTTCAAGCAGTTATCATATCTGGCTGGTTTATTACAGCTGTCTCCTTGAACAGCCATGCAAGTGACAGCCAGCCGTCCACACTGAGCAGGAAATGATCGTCTCTGACACTTGTGATAAAGATTAATCCACCTGCTTACAGTGTAGGAAACAGTGTTCAAGAGACTTGCAAATGATGTTTCTGGTGTTTTGTGCTTGTGCGTGTGACAGATTGCTCATGTTCTGGTAAACAATGGAATTGGAGGATTTGTTTCAGCTTTCTGTGATTGAAAGTGTGAAAGAGATGGGTTTTTAAAAAAATATAACCATACAGTAAAACTCATATAAGTCGTATCAGTAGGGAGCATAATATTTAATATGATTAGCATGAAGTCCAAGTTGCAGGCAACTGTAGGAGTTGTATAAAATCTGATTCAATCAATTTATTATTATTATTAATCACCACTGCGCACGTGTAAAATCAATGCAGCTGGTAGGTACGCATGCGGTGACAGGTAAGACTACATTTCCTGTGATTCAATGCGTTGTCGCACGTCACTGCATGCACACTTACCAGCAAACGTCAGAATCACATTGAATTGCGAGAAATGAGGTTCTTCTGCACATGCATCGACGGATGAAGACTACATTTCCCGCGATTCAATGCAGCCAGCTGGTAAGTACACATGCTTTGATGGGTCAGGAGTAAGTGGGCCTCCAGTAAGTGTTGGAGTAATGGAAGGTAAGGGGAGAGGCATTACAAATTAGGAGGTGATTTATTTGAGTAGTGTAAGAAAAATCTGCGTGGCTTTGATAGGAAACCGAATGGTACTTGGATTAATTAGATGTTTATATGATATATAAAGGTAAGACTTATGCAAGTTTTACTGTAATGATAATCGTAGCATTTGATCCAGTGCCTTTCATGTCAGGAGCATGTCTTAAGATTTTAACTGAAAGATTTGAACTAGATTTTGTGGGTGAATGCGGCAGCCAGTTTGCTCACAGCAATGAAGCGATTGACTGAATTTCATCTGGGGATTGTCAGCTAACACACCAGGAGAAAGTCCCTTCTCTTTTCAAATAGAGAAGAGAATTTAGGAGGAACTTCATTAAGCATAGGGCAATGAGATTGTGGAACTCACTGCCTGAAGCTGCCTGTCGGTTGAGTCAGCTAGTACAGATGCATTCAAGAGGAAGCTAGACCTTCAGATGAGGGAGAAGGAGTAGAAAGGTATGTGAGGGAGTAAAGAATGATGGTGATTTTTGTGGAATATAAACACCGGCACAGACTGGTTGGGCTGAGTAGCTTGCTTATCTGCTTAGATTCGTTGTAAATCTTCCTTGTAAGCAGCGTCACAAGATATTTGACATCCACTTGAACAGGCTTTAACCTCTCATCCGAACGACAGCCTCTAACAATGCAGTGCTGCCCCCAACACTGAACTGGAGTGTCAGCCTGAACTGCGAGCTCAAAGCTCCTGATGTGGGGGGATCCAACCTACCAAAGTTTTGCTGTGCTCTGCGTGGCGGTGTGCTGTCATTCATGTTTAAGCCAGAGGATGAATGGGCCAGTCCCTGCGTCAGCGTGCTTGTCTGATAAATAGGTCAGTTGAATGCCTCATAATTCAGCAGCGTCCTGTAAGGTGCTGCGAGGCTCAGTCAGGAGTCGAAAATCTTCTCCTCTTCAGGTGTCAGGTTCTCGCCTCCGAGTCAGGAGGTTGTGGGTTCAAGCCCCCATGTCAGGGACTTTGAGCTCACAGTCCAAGCTGACACTTCAGTGCAACACTGGGGAGAGCGCCACATTGTCAGAGGTAAGAAGAGGACACAAGCATTATTTCTCATTATAAACAGAACGGTTTTGATAAAGGGTTGTGGACCTGAAGCGTTGACTCACTTTCCTTTCTCCAATTTTCCTTTGCTGCCTGACCTGCTGAGTGTTCCCAGCGACTCCTGTTTTTCGTTTCAGATTTCCAGCATCTGCAGTATTTTGCATTTTGCAAATCTGATGGTGCGTGTGGTGCTGAGAGTGAGGGGTTTCGTTGACCTCAAATCTTCCATTTTGACCCATTACCAGCTGATTACCTCACTAACAGAGATCAACAGTGATTCACTTCAAACCGTGACTCACCCTTCTCAGCGGAGCGCTGCATGACAGAGGTGCTGTCTTTCAGATGAGATGTTAAGGTTCTGTCTTTGCCTGTTCAGGTGGATGTTGAGGATCCCGTGGTATTATTGTAAAAGAGAAGGGAGTTTCCTTCCCCCGGTGACCTGGCCAACAGTCTGTCAAATAAAATCGGGTCACATGGCTGTTTGAGGGACATTGCTGTGCACAAATTGGCTGCCGCATTTGCCTACAAAATCACAGTCTCTACACTTCATAGTAAAATCCTGTGACCTATTATTAGTATAATTTTAAGCCCGTAAAGATTCTTTTAAAATAAAGCAGCTGAATTGCTGCCTGGCTGCCTTCATTGCTTCGCCCTGATATCACTTTGCTAAAAATAGAGACGTTGGCCCACGCCTGGGAATTAGTCACCGCTAACAGTTTAGAGTAACATTAGATTAATAAATTTCACTGCACTTGTAGGGTCAGTCAAGATCCCTCAGAACGTATTGATTGAACTGTGACGGTTGTTTAGCGCAGCAATAAATCGCGGGCTTTCTGTAGGAAGGCATTGTATGGAAGGGCAAGTTACCCCACCAGTTAAAGCCCAGCCAGAGTGTATACCTGTCCAACACAGGCAGAAACCCATCACCTTGATCAGCCGGGTATCTGACACAAGCAGAAACTCATCATCATTATCAGCCAGGTATCTGACACTCTCGGAAACCCATCACTTAAGTATGTGAACCAGATGAAGAGTTCCATATATGTCCCCTACATGTGGGAAAGGGCATGAATGGTATTGAAATACAGCACATTGTGACCTTTAATAATAAAGTGAGCGAGAGAATAACGGAGAGATAAGGATAAGCCTGCAAATTCACTTGCTTGATCCAGGTGTAGGGGCTGATACCTCAGACCAGAACATTACAGTCCAAAAATGGGAAGCAATGTGAAATTTACACAAATTGTACACAGTTGGAGTTCGCTGTGTATTTCTGGTTGCTCCATTACAGGAAGGATATTGCAGCATTGGAAAAAGCAGATTACTCTGTTGTTACAGGGATGAGGGGATCCAGCTAGCAGGATAGATCAGATAGGTCGGAGCTTTTCTCTCTGGAGTTGAGACGACTGAAAGGGGACCTGATTGAGGGGTCCTGTCTCAGCATCCCAAAGAGAGCTCCTATCTCAGCCAGCCTAGACATGGCAGGTACCTCAGTTTAACCAGCCTAGATATGGCAGGTGACTCATCGAAGGAGGCACCTTCGACAATGCAGCACTGCTTGGCAGTGTCAGCCTGCACTGTGAGCTCAAAATCTCCAACGTGGGGCTTGAACCAACAATCTTCTGATTCAAAAATGCACTCTCTCCTTGGAGGGACACACCCTGCTTACCTAATTCGGGAGAGTATTCAGCACAGGCGAACACCTCAGCCAATCGAAGAGAACACCTCCTGTGCACAGCAATATCCCACATAAAGTGAAAGTTCAAGCCCTACTTTGTACTCACAATACAGGCTGACGCTCCAGTGCAGTGCCGGGAAATATATTGACTGTACCCTTGGGATACACTGGTATATTTCAAACAGCAATCAAATGTTCCAGAAGATTTGATAGTTAAATGGTTAAAAATAGCTTTTCTGGATTTGCTGAAGTCAGCTTCTGATTACATTTCATATTTTCCTGAGATGTTCACTCCTCTGAGATAATGAGCAATCAGGTCCTTGAGCATAGATGTAAGAACAATGGACCACAGAAAAAAAAGGCTGCAGTCTCAGACACCTGCCTATCACAAGGCTGAGAAACACTCAGGCTGTGGAAGGATGCCCAGAAGTTGTCCATATCTCTCTGTGCAAAGCAGCCTGCAAAAGGTTAGGGCTATCTCTATGACAAGGAGAGTGGCGCTAGAAACACATGAAAGTAAGATGTAACTTTGAAATAGTTGAAGTTTATAGAGGGTCACTGCACTTCTCAGTGGAATCAGTATAGATTCTACTGTCTCTATGTATATGTACAGGATGAGGGAATTTACCTCCATTAAGAAAGTGACCATTAAAAGTGAAAGAGGAGTAGTGTTCAGCAGCACGAGTGAGGTGCTGGGCTAAGAACTGATTGTTTCTGTTGAGTTACAGGAGGAATTATCTGTGATTCTGTTTATAGTTCTGTGATCTCTTCAGGGTATGTCAAAGTGTGATCCCAGTCTACTGTTTAGTCTGGAGTACGAACAGTGCCTGGATATATGTTGTCGTCCCTGTATCGTCAGTACTACTGTTGTTGTGTATGATTAGTTGGGTCCGAGGGTTTACCGGACTCCAGTCCCTGTTTAGCGTTGGTATTACAAGTGTCAGTCTGAGGGGTAATTCCAGAGGCTGATCTCTCGTGGGTGTAGTCTCGGGTACCGTTCGTCTGGAGTACGAATTGTGACTCAGACACGCGCTGTCAGTCTGGAATACTGTGCAGCCTTAAGCTTGCGTTTTGTGTTACAGAATCAGTTGTCCCTGAGGGATTTCTTGGAGCTGATCTCTGCTGTGTATTTTGAGGTGTGTTTGTCTGGAGTACTGAGCAACCTCTGAGTGCATGCTGGGTGGTAAATGTTTTGCTCACATAGATGTGGTATTGTTATTGTGTTGTTATATGTAGTATAATTTGATTACAGATTGTTAAACCTTGTTTCATCTTATGCAATACTCTTAGAAGGGCGTAGGAACGGAGAATAGAGGGGTGTAGGAGAGGGCAGTAGAGGGATGTAGGAGAGGGGAATAGATTGGGTGTAGGAGAGGGGAACAGAGGGGTATAGGAAAGGGGAATAAAGGAATTTCGGAGAGGGGAATAGAGGGGTGTAGGAGAGGGGAATAGAGAGGTGGAGGAGAGGGGAATAGAGGGGTATAGGAGAGGGGAATAGAGGGGTATAGGAGAGGGGAATAGAGGGGTGCAGGAGAGGGGAATAGAGGGGTATAGGAGAGGGGAATAGAGGGGTTTAGGAGCGGGTTGGAGAGGGGAATATATAAAAAAAACCCATGCATTTAATAGGAGTATAAGGGATGGGGGCTTGTATGGAGTATAAACATTGGCACAGATGAGTGGGCCAAATGGGCTGTTTCTGTGCTTTATCGCTCTGTCACTCACTGTCACTCGATGTAATCTGGGCAAATCTCAGCTCACACAAACCTCCGCCCTGTGTAAAAAAAAGACTCCCAATTTCTGTCAGAGGCATTTCATTTTTAAAAAAAGCTTGTATTCTAGATTTACTCCCAAAATAGAAAATGTTTAATTCAGCTTTGTCACTTAACTTTATTTTTGCTGCTGAAAAGCCCTTGAGTTTACATCAACTGCTGCTTCAATATTTCCTTGAAAAAATTGTATTCAATTAGCCCGTAACCCTCCTGATCCCTGTATATTCATGATCCCGCCTGGAAGACACATCCTCCTTTAACACAGGAGCTCACACAGTCCAGGCTGATGCTCCAGCGCAGTGCAATGCTGGGTCGGAGGTGACGTCCTTAGGATGAGACGTTAAAACCAAGATCCAATCTGTGCCTGCCCAGGTGGACATTAAAGATCCTGTGTTCCCATTGGAAAAGAGAAGGGAGTTTCTGCCGGTGTCCTGGCCAACAATCCCACAGGGACAATCACTCATTCACTTCACAGCTGAATATGGGATGTTGCTGTGCGCAAATTGGCTGACAAAACATTCCATTGTTGAGTTTGACAGTCAAATCCTGTGAAGCTCTTTGAGAAACAACTTGCATTTATATAGTGTCCCTCACGCAGGGTAGCATCTCAGAGTGCCTGTGACGTCAGTGATGTCTCAGTGATGTGATGGGACACGATTTCGAATGCATGGCTGATGCATCTCCGTGTCTCTGCGTCACAGCATCAGACAATGAGAGGTGACGATGGAAACGATCAGGGAGTGTGCCACAAGGGGGTTTCGGCCCCCTACCTGGATGTGATGCCAGCTCCGACCACAACAACTCCCTGTTGGTCGGATTACCAACTCTTCCCTTAACAAGCTGCAGATCATCCAGAACTCTGCAGCTTGTGTCCTCTCCCGCCCCAGGTTCCGTGACCCTGTCACCCCCAACCTTGCCCGGCTCTACTCTTTATCCCTCAGAGGATAGAGTTCAAAATCCTCGTCCTCGCCTTCAAAGCCCTCCACGGCCTTGCTCCTTCCTACTTCTGTGACCTGCTAACCCCATATCAACCTGTCCGCAACCTCCTCTTAGTAGGCTCCTGCCTGCTGCACATCCTCCACCCAGCTCGCCCCATTATTGGCATTTGACCCTTCAGCTTCTCTGTGCCCCTGTCCCTCTGGAAATCTATCCCACAGTTCCTTCGCCTTGCTCGCTCCCTTGTCTCCTTCAAGGTATACCTCAAGACCCTCCGATGGTGCCTTCGGCCATCTTCCTACCCTCTCTGCCCTACACCCCTCTCGATCCCAACCCCCTGCTCGGGTTCAAATCAATGTTCAACGCCTTGGGATGTCCTCCCAATGTGAAAGGTGCTATTCAAATTTAATTTGTTGTTGTTGACTGGAATTTCTGAGCTTTTTAAACTTTCTCAGCAGTTTTAGAGGCTCCTTTTGAGGGACAGCAGCCTTCGCAAACCAGCGACTTCGAGCTTACACAGTCTAGGCTGATGCTCCAGGGCTGGGGGTGCGTCGCATTTTCATAGATGCCATCCTTCGGATGAGATATTGCGCTGAGGTACCACCTGTGCCTGTCCTCTCTGTACGGCTGTCGGTGAGCCCAGACACCATCTGTGCAGCTGCTGTCAGTGCTTACACAGCCCTTTTGGTGGTGATAATAATAATAATAATAATCCTTGCATTTGATATAGCGCTTTTCACGTCGGGAGGACGTCCCAAAGCGCTTCACAGAACACACTGTAAAGTGAACTGACTGTATATTTGTGGGCGAACGCGGCAGCCAATTGCGCACAGCAATGTCCCACAAACAGTCGTAGATTGAAAATGACCAATTTATTATTGTTTTTGGTTTTGGAGGGATTATTATTAGGCGTGTGGAGTAAGGAAACTTGCCCAAAGTTTCGCCCTGCCTGGAACTGAACTCAGGTCTCTCGCTTGCAAAGCGAGTACTCTAACCACTGAGCTACAGGACTCCACATAATAATAATAATAACAATAATAATAATAATCCTTGCATTTGATGTAGCACCTTATCACATCGTCGAGACATCTCGTACTGCAAAATGTAGTGACTGTATTTTGTAGGTGAACCAGTTGCGCACAGCAATGTCCTACAAACAGCCATGAAGTGAGTGACTGATTTATTTGGGGAATTTTTGACTAGAACACCGGGAGAAACTCCCTTCTCTTTTGGAATAGTTCCACAGGATCTTTAACGTCCACCTAAACATTCAGAGGGGACTTTGGTTTAACGTCTCATTGTAGGACGGCACTTCCAACATACAACACCCCACCCTTCAGCACTACATTTGAGTGTTAACTTAGACTATGTGATGCCAAGTCCAGACATGGGGCTTGAACCCACAACCTTTTGATTCCCAAAGCGTAAATTGGTGTGAAAGTGTGTTTTATGGGCAAACTATGGGACAGGCACATAACATCAGAGGGTTAAAATGAAAAAGCTTGGCCCTTTCACGGCAATGAGAAGCTATTAAATGGGTGCAGTGCTCCACTCAATAAAACCACAGGAACAGCGAGGAGATTTTTAATCAATAAAATACCAATTTAGTTTTTGAAGAGTTTTTTTGGAGGAAAACTGTGTTGACTCAAAAGGTTGAGTCCTGGGATTTTGGACACCAGATAATCAAGCTCACATTGATCATACATTTCAATTTATTTATTATTGTTGCAGCAAAAGAAGAGAAAAGGCAGAGTTACAGAGATACAATAGCTTAAGCGCCCTTGACTTCCCAAATCTTCTGACTTTGGACAAGTTAGTGCCCCATATTAACACACGTAAAACAATCTTTATGCCTCTGCTTCCCGAGCAGTAAATAATAACAATAATAATAATTATAATAATCCTTGCATTTGATGTAGCAGTAAGTAGGAACATGGTTGTTAGTCGATTGGCAGATCGCTTTCCGGGATAATAATCCCTTCAAAACTGAATAATAATAACTTGGTCACTCAATTCATAACTGTTTGTGGGACATGGCTCTGTGCAATTGGCTGCTGTGTTTCGCCCATAAAATATTTAGTCAATTCACTTTACAGTATATTCTGTGAAGTGCTTTGAGATGTCTCCCTTCCCTCCCTTCCCTCCCCTCACCCTGACCATTTCCCCCCTCCTCGCTCCCTCCCTTCCCTCACCCTGACCATTTCCCCCCTGCTCGGGTCATGACCCAACTGTGCAGCGCCTTGGGACGTCCTCCTGACGTGAAAGGCGCTTTATAAATGGAATCTTGTTGTTGTTGTTGTTGTTGTCTCAACGATGTGATTATTATTATTATTAGGCGCTGTATCAAATAGATTGATTATTATATTATTATTCATATTATATCTGGTAACACATCCTCCTTTCTACCGCTGAAAGAGACATGAACAAAGTACGTGAAAGTGATGATAGGACACGAACAGACACTGTTTGATTTCAAGGAGACTGACATTCCCACTTCACAATAGTGAAGGTTACAGAGACACAGATAGTGAAGGTTACAGTCATTTCCCAATGCATAATGGTACACATCATAAGATGGTAAAACGCACACAAGTTTTATCTTTATAAATTGGAAATTTCTAAGCAGTACATCCACCCTGCTAGACTGACCCCCTTCAGACTGCTCCCAGGCCAGACTGCCTCCCCCAGCCTGCCTCCATTCCCCGATTGACCCCCCACCAGACTGAGCCCTGCATCAATTTCATTTGAGCAAAACAGGAGTTTAGCTTTTGGGAAGCTGGAAAGGGAAGAAGGGCCTCCTGCATGGAGGGCAAAAATAAGTTCAAGTTGTTGTATTGCGCCCATAAAATACACAGTCTTAATCCACTTTACAGCGCTTTGAGTCGTCTGAATGACGTGATAAGACACTATATCAAATGGAAAGATTATTGTTATTATTATCCATTCATCCCTCCCTCCTTCCCTCAATCCTTCCTGGCCCTCCCTCAGTCACCATTCCCCCCTCCCCGGAAGGCGTTTGTGTCACTCACTGGAACTCGAGGGTATTGATGCTGGACGGTACAGAGTGAGATATGGTTATTAAATAATTCAGGTGAACAAACATTGTGATAATGTCCTGACAAACAAACCGCTGTACGCAGTCTTTATGAAAGAATTAACTGGCATTTTTATAGACCCCGTCGTCATAATGGGATGTCCCAAAGCAATTATGGTGAAGTATTAATATATTAATCCTTGCATTTGATTAAGCACCTTATTGTGTCTTCAAGACATCTCAAATCGCTTCACAGGATTTACTGTAAGACAGTGCTGCAGCCAAATATGCACAGCAAAGTTCTACAAACAGCCATGAAGTGAATGACCAATTTTATCGGGAGGGGATTGTTGGCCTCCCTTCATTTTTCCAATCGGATCTTTAATGGACACCTGAACAGAAAAGGACAGGACCTCGGTTTGAAGGATGGCACCTCCGACAATGCAGTGCTCCCCCAGTACTGCATTGAAGCATCAGCCTAAACTGTGGAGCTTAAAGTCCCAATGTGGGGCTTCAACCATGACCTTCTAGCCAGAATGACTCTTTAAATTACCTTCTGTGAAGGGGTGCAATTGAGTGAATGAAGTGAATTGAATTGGAATTTCTTTCAATGAGTTAACACCCCCTCCCCCCCCAAAAAAAACCAAAATGGTAAGAGTAAATTTGTAGACTTGACAGACCCAAGTCATGGAGACCAGGCCGGGACTGCTGTGACAGAATCGCCGTTGCAGCCTCTCTGTGTGCCGTACATTATAATTGAACTGTGTGCAGGAGAAACGTCAATTATGAGGGTCACCCGAGTAATGTCAGGAGATGGGAGAGCATTGTGGGTCTGGCCTGTTACTGAGCTACAACACACACATATTGCAGCAGACACACACCGTAACACACACAAACACTAACACACACATTGCAATACACACACTGCAACACACACTATAATAAACACTCAGACACTGTAACACTTACACACACAACAACAGCAGCAAATATATCTGCACAGCACCTTTCACATCTGGAGGGTGCACCAAGGTGCTGGACAGTCAGGGATTTGGACCCAAATAGGGGCTTGGGATCAGGAGGGGTGGAGGGCATGGAAGTTGAGGGTAGGAAAGTGACCAAAGGCGTGGTCAAAGAGGAGGATCTTAAGACGATCCTTGAAGGAGGCAAGGGAAGGAGCAAGGCGAAGGGACTGTGAGATGGGATTCAGAAAGATGGGGGCAGAGAGACTGAAGGGCTAACCGCTGATGGTGGGGTGGGCCGGGGTGAGGCACATGTAACAACCTGGACCCTGTTGAGTAGAGGGAGCAGACAGGTTGTTGTAGAGTTAGCAGGTCACAGAGGTAGGAAGGAGCAAGGCCGTAGAGGGCTTTGAAGACGAGGACATTGAACTCTATCCTCTGGGAGATGGGGAGGCAGTGGAGCCAGGCGGGAATGGGGGTGATATACACACACTATAATAGGTACACTGTAATATACACATACACAGTAATACACACACAAATACACACACACACACTGTAATAAACACTATAATATACACTGTAATAGACACACACACACTTGCCAATGTACATGAGATACGGGACGTCACAAGACAGCCGACCGGTGATGAATTGGATGGAATTTTGCTCATTTCTTACTTCAGTAACCAGAAATGAAACACTTGATCTTGTTAACAAGTCAGCTTTGTTTCCATGGTGATGAAGAGGAGACGATTGGCATGTCTGTGTCAGGTGAGTTGGAAGCTGAGGGCAGAGTGGGAGAGTGAGCAATCTTTCTGGGGAGTGTTGAGGGAGGGCTGTCACTCCCGTCTATCACACAGGTGTCGTCACTTTCAGTCTCCAAAAGGTTTGATTGTGTTCTCTACTATAATAACTCTTGCATTTGATAGAATGCCTATCGTGTCCAGAGAAGTCTCAATTAATTTCACAGGATGAAGTTGTAAAGTGCTACTGTAAAGTGTAGTGACTGTTTATTTTGAAGATGAACGCAGCATCCAATTTGCGCATCGTAATGTTCCACAAACAGTCATGAAGTGACTGACCAATTTTATTCAAAGTATTGGCGGCCAGAATAGCGCCGCGGAATCTTTAATGTCTGCCCGAACAGGCACAGGCAGGACCTCGGTTTAATGTCTCATCGTCACCTCAGACAATGCAGTGCACCCTTCATCAACACTGCACTGGAGCGTTAGCTTAGACTATTCAAAGTTACTTGAGGCTTGAACCCACAACCTTCTGACCGAGAGACAAGAGTGCTGTTAGCTGAGCCAGTCTGACATCTAATAACTTTGGATATTTTTTTCTCTCTTTCTCTCCCCCCCAAATAAACCCTGAGTAAATAAGCTTTTTGTTTTAGTTTTGGTACCTTGTTAAAAGGTCAGACAATTTCATTCAGTGAGTGAGTAACGGTGAACCCATCTGACATCTTAATTAAAATTCAGCATTAAGCTGACTGATGTAAGAAGTCTTCACACAATTTTCAATCTCATTATTCTAATGAGTATTTTTCCATTGTAAACGTGGAGCTTAATGTACACATGCCGTCAAAATGCTTATGCACGCTTTAAAACTCTTTAATTATCGACCACAGGTACAAGGCGACAGATTAGCAGCGTATAATTTGCCATCCTCTCTTTGTCTTTATTGCGGACATCAAAACAAATTAGTGTGGAAAACCTTTTGCAGACAGATCCGCGATGAAATCGGAAAAGAGTTTTGAAAATCTATGCATTTGACACAGTGCTTTTCATAGCACTTCACAGGATGTACTATAAAGTGAAGTGACTGTGTGCGTTTGGGCAAACCAAGGCAGGTAGAAAAAGCAACACCAGGAGGGTATCTCAAAGAATTTGCACAGCCTCTGGGAGCCCAAGCTCAGACAGCTCAGTGCCTTAATCTTATTATCATGGGAATTCAGTTTGGGTAATCTCCACAAACTGGAGATTTCCACAAGATTGGTCTGGATGAAGAAGGCCCTTCAGCCCAACCGACCGAGCCTTGACCTCAACCACCCTTCCTGACAACCTATTCCAATCGTTAATTACCCTATGGGTAAAGAAAAACTTCCCGGTCTCTGTCCAGAAATTGCCCTTTACAACTCCAAAATCTGTGTCCTCTTGTTCTACTGTCTTCCAACTTCATGGTAGTATGTGGGGGGGAGGGGGCTCGGAGTGTAATTGTAATTTTATTTTCAGTGTCAGTGACCTATAAGTGCCTTGGTACATCTTCCTGACATGGAGGGCATGTATAAGTGTGAATATGTATTGGGTGTTAAAATCACTGCACAAGCTGTCTACATTCTGCTGGGAGGGAGGGAGGCGAGGGTGTGCTCAGCAGTTTCATCTGTGCCAGTGTGCGCCGTGTGCTTGAGTCCAGATCCGTACAGACATGCCACGGCAGCTTTTGTTTGTGGCCCATCTCAGTGCAGTGAATGGGCTCTGCCACATCCCACTGTCACAGGAGTCAATACTGCAGAGGTCCTCTGGGAGCGGTGGGAACACAGTGCTTCATGACAGGCTTGTAGTTCCTGACATTTATTTCACAAGCACTCTCCATCGCCACACTCCGCATCGACACTGCCCGGACCACAGTCAGGGGGAAACCCAGCAACCGAGGGCACCGAGAGCAACCTTCGCTTGATTATTACTTTAATTAATAATAATCCTTACATTCGATGTCAGCCTTCACTTCAGGAGGATATCTCAAAGCGCTTCACGGAATTCACTGTAAGGTGCAGTGACTGTGTATTTTGTGGGTGTGGCAGCCAATTTGCACATTCAACAACATCTCACGAACCGCTGTGAAGTGAACGATTTTATTTGATGTATTGTCGGCCAGGACAACAGGAAAGAGAAACTCCTTTTCTTTACCAGTATTGGTGTGGGAATGAACAGAGACAGGGTCTTGTTTTAAGTCTCACCCGAAGGACAGCGCCTCTGACAATGCAGCGCACCCTCCCCCAGCCCTGCGCTGGAGCGTCAGCCTGGACCGTGAGTTCAGCGGCCGCCGGCGACCCAGTAGTTTAGGGAGTCCAGAATTTGACAAATTTGCAAATGCCACTTAAATGCTTGAAGCTATTTTTCTGAAAGACCTTTTCAGAACGACTGACTGCACAGCTTCTAAGTTGAAAGTGAATTCAACAATTTGGCAAATGTCAGAGAATTGAATAAATCTAAACCCTGGTGGAATTCCATGCCCCCCACCCTCCCCTCGAACGCCATTCACCTGGCCTGGGGTGGGAGGGGATAACAGCAAGTTACCAGTGGAGAAGTGAAAGATACAATCAGAGCACTCGACAAGGAGAATGTACACAACTGAAGCTAAAATCTAACAGCCTGAATTATCTAGCACAAACCTTTGATCCTTTGATGAGGCCATCAGGGGAGGCAGATCCCCACAGATCCTATAACCTGCTTTGACGCAATGTTAATCATAGTTTTGATGACGAGATATGAGCCTCAGCTACTATGGGTTAAGATACCTCTTTCTATTTGCCAGGTTATAATAATAGTAAGCCTAGCTTTTGATATATACATTGAGATGTCTCAAAGCATTTCACAAAATATATTGACTGTATATTTTGTGGGAGAAACGCAGCAGCCAATTGCCCACAGCAGTGGCCCACAAATAGTCATGGATTGAATGAACACATTTTTTGGGGGGGAGAGATTATTACCTCCAGAAAGCAATCTGTCAGTCAACTAACAACCAGGTTACTGCTAACTAAACAGAGGTGTGTGGAGTAATGAAACTTGCCTAAGGTTTTGCGCCACCTGAGGATAAAACCCAGGTCCTTTCGCCTATGAGACAAGCGTGCTAAGCACTCCACAAAGAATTTAGTCTCTTTATGGGGCCTCAGTAGCACCAAAGAACTCCCAAGTGAGCGACTTAGGGGGCATTTAAATGGGAATGACATAGGTATGTGGAGAGGAAGGGACGAGAGGGCACCCAATTAGAGCAGAGGTCTAATGGTTTGCTGTTCAAGTGGGCATTAAAGTTTCCATGCTGCTGGTTAAAAAAAGGGAATTTCTCCTTATGTCCTGCCAACCATTCCCTGGTTTACAGTAGTCTTACAATAGTCTTATGGGAGACTTACATTAGTCTTGCGATGGTCTTACAACATAATACAGTTAACAGGTATATAGTGTCTTTCACATTGGGAGGATGTTTCAAAGCGTTTTACATCGCTCGCTGAGTGGGAAAAATCCTGGCCCCCAGTGACCGGTTTGCCCCTCCAAGTCCTGCTGATGAGCCAGGCTTGCTGTGCTATCATCGGCAGTGTCTTAAAATTCTGCGGACCTGCCTGACTCAGGAGCCGACTACTGAGACCTCATAGGGGTGGACTGAATTCTGACATTTTGTTGTCAATCACGTCACCTTGGAGTCAGTTCACCTCTGAGAAGAGATCTTATCTCCCCTCCTCACTTATTTTCCTCCTCCCTTCCCCCATGGGAGCTCTGGATTTGATAGCACTGAAGACGGAACAAATTGCTGTTAGTTAGAATCATTGAAGTGGTGAACGGAGGCTGGCTGACTGGGGTTCCTGAAATAAGACTCATTATTTGCAGATGTGTTTACAATTAAGTGTTCCATTCCTCGTCGTAAGCTCGAATGAGCCTTGATTAGAATTTAAGTAAAGTTGTTGAGAAACTTTCCTTCTCTGGAGAACGTTAAATCTACAAGCACACAGCAGGATGGAGATTTTAGAACAGCTCTTTGAAGCTTTAATGAAGGATTCAGAACAGAGAGAGAGGGGGGGATTAAAGAATTTGGTTTGTGGGCACAAATCATGCATTATATGGCTTAATTGAAAGAGAGGATGTATTTTTTTCCACATTCAATGATAACGCCTGTGACTCAAAAGTACTTTTTTTACAAATTTCATTGGGGCAGGGATTCTTTCCACTAGGCTTCTGTTAACCCAGCAAGCCTAAACCCTATCACACAGGGTAGTTCTAGATGGACAAGCAGAAGGAAAGCATGCCAGACATTGAAAGGTTCTCAATGGCACGCTATGTGGCTTGAGCTTGTTAGATTCCAGCAGTTATCCCCATTGCACAATCTGGGATCCCTAAGTCTTGGCTTTTGCCAACCTGCACAATATTATCTGCAGAATTAGGTTATCAGGGTGTGTTCTTCAAACCCAGCATCCAGGTTCACTCACTCGGTTTTCCCACCGCCCTGGCCCGCCTATGAATGAACTTTCCCTCTAGCCGGCTGAGACCCTCATCCACACCTTCATCACATCCAGTTCCACCACCTCAATCCCTTCCTTCCTATCTTAAGACTCCTACCTTGCTGTCGGACCCTTTTCCCTCCTCCCCTCAACAAGCCCCCCCCACCCCCACCCCCCACCACCACCCCAAATACTCCCATGCTGTTTGCCGTGTACAAGTTGGCTACTGTGTTTGCCCACAAAATAAACAGTCACTACAGTGAATCCTTGTGAAGTGCTTTGATATGTCTCAATGATGTGATAAGGCACAATATCAAATGGACATATTATTATTACTATCAATATAAGCAACTGTTTTGGGTTTGGTTTAAGTCAGTGACGTTTTGAAATGTACACTGTTCAAACCAATTGATGTACCAGGCGTTGCTGCCACATAGACGATACTCTAGCACAGCCTGTCGAGCATTGTAGCAAACAACACAGATGCGTTATGCATAATGCACAAAATAATAAGTGATAAAAAATACTTGCATTTAATTTGTGGCTCATTGGTAAGTTTCAGATCTTACTGAACATGAATATTGATAGTGTGTGCTACCAAACAATATTTGCTTGGCATAAGGTTCAGTAAATGTCTAAATAAAAGTAACTTTGTGAGCTTACGTTTCACACCTCTTCTCTTCCCAAGGTTCCCTACAGTCATAAATAAGAATCCTTGCTTTTGACACAATGACTTATCACATACGATGGACACAATGACTATAAAATATAGTATCTGCATTTCACAGTACACCTTGTGAAACATTTTGAGACATGATGAGGCTTTGCATAAGGCAAGGATTATTATTTTGTCGTTGAACGCCACAGCACCACAGCAATGTCCCACACACAGCCATGATGTGTGTGACCAATTTTATCTGGGATTGTCGGCCAGGGCACCAGGGGAGAGAAATTCCTTTCTCTTTTCCAATAGCGCAGCAGGATCTTAACATCCACCTGAGCAGGCACAGATGGGTTTAATGTGTCATCTGAAGGGCAGCTCCACCAAGTGTGTAGCGCTCCCCACAGCACAGCACTGGAACGTCAGCCTAGACCAGAGGTTAGTATTAATCCTTGCATTTGATATAGTGCCTTATCATGTCTTTGAGATGTTTCAAAGTGCTTCACAGCATATATTGTAAAGTAAATTGACTATATTTTGTTGGCGAAATGCAGCAGCCAATTGCGCACAGCAGCGTCCCACAAACAGTCGTGGAATGAGTGACCAATTGTTTTTTTTTGAAGGGATTATTACCCCCTGAAAAGCGAACTGCCAATTTACTAACAACTGGGTTCCTACTTACTGCTAGGTAAACAGAGGCGTGTGGAGTAAGGAAACTTACCAAACATTTCGTCCTGCTGGGAATCGAACCCTGGTCTCTCGCTTGCGAGGCGAGTGTTCTAACCACTGAGCTACAGGACTCGGGTTCTGTAGGTTCTCAAACCATGGGGCACACCTCCCTGACAACTAAACCCCACGACAATGTTTTCTGCAATAACCAAATGTCCTGACAACAATCCCCACGTCAACAGTGGGTGGGGAGGAGACATTCAGACTGATTGACGGGTGCGGACCTATGGCACTCCCTGTTCTGAAGCAGGTTGGACTGATGGTTATCATCCCGCACAATCAATAATAATAATAATAATAATCCTTGCATTTGATATAGCGCTTTTCTCGTGGGAGGACGTCCCAAAGCGCTTCACAGAACACACTAAAGTGAATTGACTGTATATTTGTGGGCGAATAATTGTTTGGTGTTATGAATTTCAAAAATTTTGTGCAGTTTTATTTTAGCTGCTGCTATTTGTACTCTTTTTGAACAGAAACCTGAGATAGCATGAAAGGCTTTATGGAATAACATTTGTACTTTTGACTTTCATACTCTTGTCATAAATATATTGATCAAAGTCCTTCTATTTTATCACTCGTATCCCTGCAACGTATAAGTTTTTTCAGTTATTTGTGCTGTCTCAGTAAACTATGGGAGGCGCAATTGTGGTATTTTTCTTAGCTTTCTGGCACTCACTATCACAAAGTTTGAGAATCTGGTCTGGATGATATGCGTTTCAAGTCCTGACATAGGGGCTTGAACCTTCAACCTTCTGACTCTGAGACAACAGTGTGACCGACTAGCAAGGTTGATATGCCGGAAGATATGCAGAGTTCCCTCTTTTTAAGAGTGGCCCTCACTCTCGCCAAGCTTTGGTGTGTCGGCTTGGCTTAGTGGTAGCACTCTTACCTCTGAATTAGGAGGTTGTGGGTTCAAGCCCCAAGTCGGGACTTGGAATCACACAGTATAAATTGACACTCCAATGCAGTGCTGGAGATGTATTGCATTGTTGGAGGTGCCGTCCTTCAGATGAGACGTTAAACCGAGGTCCCGTCTGCCTGTTCAGGTGGATGTTAAAGATCCTGTGGCACACTTTTTGGAAAGGCTAGTTTCTCTCTCCTGTTGTCCTGGCCAATAAATCCCCCAAATAAAATTGGTCATTCACTCCCTGGCTGTTTGTGGGACACTGCTGTGTGCAAACTGGCTGCCGCGTTTTGCCAAGTCAATTCACTTTACAGTATATCCTGTGAAGTGCTTTGAGACATCTCGATGGTGTGATAAGGAACAAGGCATATTAAGACTTATACCTCAGTAGTTCCCACTAATGCCCTTTGAAATACAGTGTAAGCAATCCTGGCGCCTGTCACTCACTGTCACCTCCTGTGTCGCGGCAGGACACAAACTGCGCAGCGCCATGTCACAATGAGTGGATGTCCACAGGTGAACAAGGAGCTGATGATAGATGGTGACAGATGAATGCCAACCGAAATTCCTCCTTCAGATGAGAAGTTAAACCGAGGTCCTGTCTGTGCCTGGATTTACTGATCCCAGGGCACTACTGGAAAAGAGAAGGGAGTTTCTCTCTCTCAGTCTTGGGCAACAATCTCCCAGACAAAATTGGTCACTCACTCCATGGCTCAATTGTATAATAATAATCCTTTTCCATTTGATATTTCGTCTTATCACATTGTTGAGACATCTCAAAGTGCTTCACAGGATACACTGTAAAGTGCAGTGACTGTGTATTTTGTGGGCGAAATGCAGCAGCCAAATTGCACACAGCAACGTCGCACAAACAGCCATGAAGTGAGTGACAAATTTTATCAATTTTCGGCCAGGTGATCAGGAGAGAGAATCTTCTTTCTCTTTTCCAACAGTGCTGTGGGATATTTTACATCCACTTCTCATCCAAAGAATGAGAAGCACACACCAGCACTGCACTGGAGTGTCAACCTTGACTTCACATAAACCCTGTGCTTATGGTCACCTCCTCCCTCCCCCTCCCTCAATTATATTATTATTATATTATTATTATTATATAATTGAGCCATGGAGTGAGTGACCAATTTTGTCTGGGGGATAAAGGCAAGTTGTTGTTTTCGTTGTTGTTATTGTGAAGCTCTCAGCGTGTATCAATTGCAAGGATTTGCATTAACATTGAAGGGCACTGTCATGGGTTTGGATGTGCAGGCCCTGCTCTCCCTGACTATTATCCCGTTCTGATCTCACCTTCTCTCTTTCTCTCTTACAGATGAAAAGCCAGTCTCACTGTCACCCTATGAAGCCCCAGCTAACAGCCCCCGTTACGCGTTCAGTCAGAGGGAGCGGCAGGCGCTGGAGGTTCGTGTGCGAGAGGTGGAGGAGGAAAACCTGTCCCTCCGCAAGCAGCTCAGACTGGCTCAGGACCACGCCCGGGGGCACAGCAACCACTCCAAGACCTACTCTCCCGAGGAGGGCACCGGCGACACCGAGGTGGCAAGGGCATTGGCCTGGAACGGCTCCGAGTGCGGCAAGCAACCTGCTGTGGAGAAATGCGAGGTGAGTGTGACTGTGTCCGTCACTGCCATCCACGGCTTCAGTGTCTCACAGTGAGGTGCAGGAATCAATATGTATATCATCCCCAATGCTTCTCGCTTCCCATCTCCATTGGCTCCTCATCCGTGCTCCCCATCTCCACTGGCTCGTCGCTCCCTATCTCCACAGGCTCCCTATCCGTTCGCCAACAAGTGGAAACAGCCTATTAGCATCCACCTTATCAAATCCTTTTATCATCTTAAACTCCTCGATCAAGTCCCCTCTCATTCGTCTCACCTCGGAGTGAAAAACTTCAACCTGTCCAATCTTTCCTGATCAGCTTTCCTGAGCTGGATCCTCTGATTGCTGTAAATCTACACTGTGCTCTCTCCAATCCTGCAATATCCTTACCTTTCTTTCAAAACGCATCGCTTTCCCATCCCACACAGCCTGGAAGGCGCTATTTCAACATAAGCTGTATTATTGCTTTTGGATGCTTGTGTTGAACAGCGTTTGCCGCATGTTGTTTTTGCAGACGATCCACGTTGCCATTGTGTGCGCGGGATACAACGCTAGCCGTGATGTGGTGACCCTTGTGAAGTCTGTTCTCTTTCACCGGTACGTATTTGCCAGCCTCTGCTGCTCGCGTCGCACTGGGTTCCTCTCGTTTCAGCCTCGTCTGCTTCATGATTGCAGTCTGAGAGACTGTTACATTTACACAGTGCCTCTCGCCTGATTAGCACAGCTCAAAGCGCTTCACAGAATCACTTGGGATGGGAGCGGGGGACTGAGGAAGGGTCGGGGATCAAAAGCACTATTGAGAACAAAGGTTTTAAGACAGGCTTTGAAGGTGAAGAGGGAGGTGGTGAGGAGGAGGGACTCTGGTATGGAGTTCCAGAGAGTGGAGGCTGAATGGCTGAAATCCCGCCCGCCAAGAGTGGGGTAGATTGCGAGGTGGTGTGGCGGAGACATGAAGCATAGCTGGGCAAATGGAGAGGCCGAGGGGTAAGGATTATTCTGGGCTCGTTCCAGTCTGAACCCCAGTAAAACGTTGGAGCACATTGGCTTCTCATCTCACCGCTATCCTCAGGACGAAGAGCTGCCGCCGATTGTCTGAACGGCCATGTTGGCTTTGTCATTCGTGAATTGCGTAATGCAAAGCGCTTCAAGGCTTTCCACTGATGCTAGAGGTGCCATGGAGATGTATTTCAGGGTCTGACTCTGCCTCAAGTGCAATCTCAGCCTGATCCAGTGTTTATCCCCAAGATTTGCCACAGTCAGTCCTCAGAGACATCCCGAGTGACAGGCGTTCTGTAAATGTAAATCGCTGCTCATTTTAATTGGGTCACTGGCTGCCTTCACACACCACATAAAGATTGAGTGAAGAGTGCCACTGGCAGAAGAGCACGTCTTCTACAACAACAATAATAACAATAACAATAATAATCACAATAATACAGATAGGACAGTCATCTGTGACGGACCAGATATAAACAATCAAGTAAATAGTACATCTAGTATTATTGATGTGTTTACCACAAAGTGATTACAACATAAAAAAAGTAACGAGAGAAGATCAAGAAATATATCGATCTTGATTGAATCAAAATTGAATGTGTATGTATGCAGCAGTATAAAACAAACGTAGAACCTATAATCATCGGAGCAACTGGGACTGTTAATAAGATTATTCAAAAATGCTTTGACAAAATACCTGGTGAACAAAGTATCAACATCGTGCAAAAAGTAGCTATTTAAGGAAGTTCAAATATATTAAGAAAGTAACATCCATTCATGTGTACCATTATTGGTCTGGCTGACCATCACTGAAAAACACTTACCGAGTGATTTAAACTTTAATAACTCAAGAAGAAGAAGAATCCTTGGATTTGACAAAGCGCCTTTCACATCAGGACATCTCTTTTCGAATACTGGATCTTTCACGTCCACCTGATCAGGCGCGGAAGGGTCCTCAGTTTAACATCTCATCCGAAGAACGGCACCTTGACAATGCAGCACTTCTATTATGAACTGTAGTGACTGTATAATTTGCAGACAGACTTGGCAGGCAATTTGCACATGGTGATTGCCTGCAAACAGAATTACTGTGAATTAGTCTGAATGGCCGCTCTCTGCTCATCTGCCACGTGGCAGTGTTAGACAGTAAAAACAGCATGAAACACAGTTTAACACTGCGGTGCGCTCTTGTTCGACGGACTCGCTTCCCAGCCTAGCTGACAGATGCAGAGCGTGCTGTGTGATTGGCCTTGGTGTGAGCTGCAGAGGCCAACATGTGAACAGAGATTCTTATTGTTCTCTCTGTCACTTGTTCCCAGGCTGGCCTCTGGAGAAACCATCAATGAACAGCGCTTTGTCTCCTCCCCTTCCCTCGCCCTTTCTAAATGCAGTGTCAGTCAGCGGCATTTTTCAGGATGCAATAATGAGAAAAATAATAGTGAAGTGTAAAGCGTGTGAGACTGTCACCCCTATCTCACTTGGCTCCCCATTTCCTGGTGGATCGAATTCAAGATCAAAACACACAGTCACTCCACTTTACAGTATATCCTGTGAAGCGCTTTGAGACATCTTGATGATATGATATCAAATGCAGGGATTATAATTATCCTCCCATAGCCTTGTGGCACTCCGCTCTCCGGATCTCCATCCTGGAGTCCCTCTTGTCTCATTCCCCCCCCACTTATAATATTAATCCTGAATGTGGTGTAGCACCTTTCATGTTGGGAGGTTGAGCCGATCACCCCTATCTTTACTTGCTCCCCATCCCCCAGAGGATCGAGTTCAAGATCCTTGTCCTCATCTTTAAAGCCATCCATAGTCTTGCTCCACCCTACGTCTGCAACCTATTAAATATTTACCTGTCTACTCCCTCCTGCTCCATGGCTCCCGCCCTGCCACTATCAGCGGTAGGCACCTCAGAATTTCTGCACCCACCCTCTGCAAATACATCTTGGAGCCCTTCCGCCTTGCTCCCTCCCTCATCTTCTTCAAGGCTCGACTCAAGATCTTTTTGGACAGTGCCTGCAGTTATCTTCCCTCCTCCATTCCCCTTGCCCTTCACCCCTCTCTGATGCCCCGCATGGGTCCAAACTCCTCATTGTTCAGCGCTTTGGGATGTCCTCCCAATGTGAAAGGCGCCATATAAATGCAATTTGTTGTTGTTGCAGTGACTGTGTATTTCATAAGCGAATGCAACAGCTTAATTTGTGCACAGCAATGTCCCACAAACAACCACAAAGTGATTGATCAGTATCCTCTGAGGATTGTCGGCCAGGACACCGGGAGAGAGAATCTCCCTCTTCTTGCAGCAAAGTGGCCTGAGGTTTAACGTGAGCCACATAACTCGTGTACCAGAATACACAACTGGCAAGGAGATAAACCGTATTCAGATATTGCCAGATGTTTGTGGGGGAGACAATATTAAGTCCTAGCTCACTGATTCGGTTATGGATTTATTAGAGATGTGATAAACTCGCACCAGGCCTGCCAACAGGTCACAAAATCACCTGGCAGCAAAAAATAGAGCGACTCAATGCAGGCTGAGAATAATTTACTTGGAACTCAGTGCATGATATTTCTCTATTACTTAAATCTTCCCTGCAAATAATATTGGCTGGCAACATAGTTTTATTTATGTGTCAGCTTGGCTCAGTCAGTTGCAATCTTGTCTCTGAGGCAGAAGGTTGTGGGTTCAAACTGACATTCCAATGCAGTGCTGGGAGTATGTCACATTGTTAGAGGTGGCGTCCTTCGGATGTGACGTTAAACCGAGGTCTGTCTGCCTGTTCTGGTGGACATTAAAAATACCGTCAATCCACTTTACAGTAGTGTTTAATGTCGTTCTTAAAATAAACTTAGAAAAATGGGTTCAATAGTAAGGCGTGTTTAAGAATTTGACAAATCCAGGAAGCTCCAAAATGCTCCCAAGAAGTGAGCGAGAGACATTGACTCGGAGCAGTTTTGTCTGCCTGACAACCAGCCTCATTCATTCATTGGACTGGGGGAATGTCTGCCCACTCACTGCTTCTTCGGGTTATTGTCCTGGAGAACATCAGTGAGTGCAGCTGACATACGTTCTGACTGGAACAAGTGAAAACCTCCGTGACATGGTCCTTTGCAAGCGAAGGAGGAGAGGGAGCCCTTGAGGACTGTAGGAAAAGAGAAAAGGACGTGTGATCGAACACTTGTCCATAATGCGGAAGAGATTGCCACGAGCAAGCGTTCCCCTTTCCATGTGTTCTGCCTTCCCTGGAGACGTTTCCCAGTTCAGAAGCTTCATACAGAGTGAAACTAAAATATCCCGTTGCTCATTCCCATCAACGTAGGTGAGTGGACGAGTCAAGTTCTACTCAGATTACCGCCCCACCCTAAAAAGTTCCACTGAGATTACCCACCCCACATCTTACAGTAAATCCTGTGAAAGGCTTTGTGATGTCTTGGTGATGTGTCAAATATGAGGATTATTATTGTTACGTTTGGTCTTTTTGTTTCTGCACAGGAGGAACCCTCTTCACTTCCACATCATCACCGATGCCATTGCCAAGCAAATCCTTAGCTATCTCTTTCAGACTTGGATGGTTCCTGCAGTGATTGTCAACTTTTACGATGCTGATGAACTGAAGGTGTGAACCTAACCTCTGCAAACCACTCTTAACTCGTGCCTTAATTCTCATGTAGAATCTTAAGATCTACCTCTTTGACCACGCTGCCTTTCCCTACTCCCTCCAATCCCCAACCTCACCCCCCCCACACACACACACACCCCACCCCGGCTCCCACTCTCAGTTTGGGTCCCAAACCAGGATTATCAAGAACCTTGGGCCATCCTCCCAACCTGAGAGACGCTGAATAAACATAAAATTGTATTGTATTGCTAATAAGAGTTTGCGTTTAATATTGCGCCATATCGAGATAGTTGGGTGCCGGGCGGTGGCAGAGGTAGGCAGAAGTTTAAAGTCTGAGACCATGGGGTCTCAGGGAGAGTCCCGATTGGAATGAATTATGATCCTTGTATTTCATACAACTTCTTTCACGCCATGCAGATGTCTCAACGCGCTTCACAAGATATATTGTGTCAACCTGGCTCAGAGGTAGTCGTCACCTTTGAGTCAGTGCTGGGGAGTGTACTGAACATTCCCCCAAATAAATAATAATAATAATAATAATCCTTGCATTTGATATAGCGCTTTTCACGTCGGGAGGACGTCCCAAAGCGCTTCACAGAACACACTGTAAAGTGAATTGACTGTATATTTGTGGGCGAACGCGGCAGCCAATTGCGCACAGCAATGTCCCACAAACAGTCATAGATTGAAAATGACCAATTTATTATTGCTATTTTTGAAGGGATTATTATTAGGCGTGTGGAGTAAGGAAACTTGCCCAAGGTTTCGCCCTGTCTGGAATTGAACTCAGGTCTCTCGCTTGCAAAGCGAGTGCTCTAACCACTGAGCTACAGGACTCCACGAATCAATCATGGCTGTTTGTGGGACATTGTGTTTCGCCCACAAAATACACAGTCAATCCACTTTACAGTATATATTGTAGCACCTTATCATGTCTGCCCCACAATCAGCTATGGTGTGCGAGCGACTGAGCCAGGTTGACATTGTCAGTGAAGCTGGTGGATGGGTGGGGGGAAAGAAAACAATAATAACAATGTAAAATTATTGTTCCATTTTCTACTCCAGTCAGAAGTGTCATGGATTCCAAACAAACATTATTCAGGAATATATGGACTCATGAAGCTGGTCCTCACTAAGACTCTACCTGCCTCTCTGGAGCGAGTCATTGTCTTGGATACGGACATCACCTTTGCCACTGACATTGCTGAGCTGTGGACTGTACTGCACAAATTCAAAGGTCTGTATCACTCTACTTCTCCTTATCAAAGCTCTACCTGCAGTTCTCTATGTGGACGATCAAAATAATCCTCCTCTCCCCCAACCTCCTCCCTTTGGGGCTGGGCTTGGTGTTGTGGTCAAGGTATATAAAATGATATATTATATATATTTATATACACAGAATATATATTGATACACAGTGGAAGCCGGTTAAGCCGGATGTATTGGGGACAGACATTTTGTCTGACTTAAAACGTATCCGAGGTTAACTGAAAAAGAGCTGTGGCAACGCTGTATAATAATATGGAATAATGTTGTTTCATCTGAAGCAATGTTAACTAACCAGTTAAAAGTCAAAATACTCACAGATTCGGTAAAATATATTTATCTTTGGCTGCAAATTATAGTCCAGTCTGACCCGACCAAATGAGGAGCAGTAGCGCTTCCTCTTTACCATTACCGTTCCCATTGGATGGGAAGGGAAGTAATTAGGGGCAATGCAGAGGTGATTGACAGCCTGGAGCTGCTTGTGAATGGCTGGACTCCACCCAATCACAAGCCACTCAGCTGTCAATTAATCCCTTGTTCTTCCCCGTTCCTCTTCAACCTCATTGATTGACAGCCCAACTCCAGCCGTTAGTGAATAGCTGGTTCAATCACAATGGCTCAATCACAATTTGACTCCTCGCATCTACATCCCGGAGTCCCTCGTGGTTGAATGGAGGCGCTCGACACACAGAAGCCTCGAGTGAGTACCTTCAGCGGCGACCATTTTGACCGGATTAACCAGATTTTCGTCCGAATTAGCAGGCATATTTAAACCAGGTAAGAGTCAAATGAATCGGGGCTGGGTGTTTTGTTCGATTTACCCGACGTCCTGGATTAACTGGCGTCCAGCAACAATGGATTCCATTTGTGTACAGATAAATTAGATTTAATTCAGATCAATATTTCAGGCCATACTAAGGCGGTCTAATAAGGTTTTGAATTGCAAAGGGCAATTTTAAGACAGCACCCAGACATTTAACTTTCCTCACAAGATCAGAAGATTAGTTTGGATGAAGAAAGCCCTTTGACCGATTTGATCTTATTACTCCAGAACATCTGCCCTACTGTTCCTCCGTCAAAGCATTGTGATGGGGGAGGTAGGGTGGGTGTTTTAGAGGGATGAGAGATCAGATGGGCCAAAGGGCCTTCTTCATTCAGGCTTCAGTACTATTAAAGTTTTCTGTGATTGCTCTGTGAAATATTAATGGATTTTGTGATTGCTCTGTGCAATATTGAGTGACTGTGGTATTGCTGGAGAGATGAGATCAGGCGAGCTGAAGGGTCTTCTTCCGATCTTTGTGGAGGAATTGAAAGGCTGGCAGTAGGCTGCTTCCAATTCTAGCTCCTCTTAGGCCAAAGTGACCACAGGCTTCCCTGCGCTAGGGAGGTTATATTCCCCTACCCCTTGGCAACAGGCTCCACCATTGTTAGGCTCTCTGAGACGCCGTCTGGTGTAAAGGCCACTATATAAATGCAAGTTGTATAATAAGCCGCCTTTTCTGCTTCCGGCTCCCCTTCTGGTTGTGTGCACGCATGTGGAAAAGAGTGAGGAGACATCCGACTCGGCTATGTCACCCTCTACAGTCTGAGTATTTTCCTTATATTTGATATACATTGGGAAGTCATGACAGCATTTAACTGTGAAGTGTAGTTTTTGTTTTTTTGTTTAATTGTGTATTTTGTAGGCAAACATTGGCAGCCAATTGCACGGAGCAATCAATGTCCCACAAACAGCAACGAGTGAATGATTGATTTTTATTTGTCGGCCAGGAAACTGGGAGAGAAAAACTCCCTCCTCTTTTCCAATAGTGCCCCGGGATCTTTAACATCCAACTGAACAGGAAACGGGCTTGTACTCGTAATGAGAATGTCACAAATGAAGAACGGCATCTGTGACAGTGCAGTGCTCCCCCCAGCGCTGTCCTGGAATGCAACCTGTTCAGTCTTTAATTATTCTCTGGGTAAAGAAAAACTTTGTGGTGTCTGATGTGAATTTGCCTTTTGCAACTCTAAACTTACGTCCCCTTGTTCTATCTTGATGCATCTGAAAGTGTTTTTGTGGGGTGACCTTTCCCTTTCAATTTAACATTGTTAACACCTCTGTAAGGTCTCTTTGCACCAAATGTTGTGTCTTGCTAGGTGCCCCATCTTACCAATAACAACAGCAACTTGCATATAGCGTCCTTGACATGGGGTAACATCTCGGATCGCTTACCAGACTGTGTGCATTATCAGGCATTCTGTGTGCCAGGCAGCTGAGTGTGGCGGCGCCATTGGCTTAATATAACAAGGACGACCTTTCAGTTTGCTGTTCGTCTCAATGTCTCTACGCAAGACTTAAAACGTTGCCCATGTCAGGGACGACTCCAGTGGTTTCCCTAATCAATGAGGCTGCCAGAACCATTAATCATTCTCAATCGCAGGCTATTATTGATTGAAGTGGCTCATTTAGGTGAAGGGTACTATTATTCCTGATGTGTGGAATGTGCAGCCACATAGACTGCAAAGTGTTGACCGCATCTCATCCATGCTTCACTATTCCACACTCCCCAGCTCTTCCCTAAACAAGCTACCGACCATCCAGAACTTTGTAGCTTGTGTTTTTTCCCACATCGGGCTCCTATCATCCCTAATCCTCCCTTAGCACCACTGGCTCCTCATACTCCAGTGGATCGAGTTCCAGATCCTCGTTCTTACCTTTAAATCCCTCCACAGCCTCACTCTGCTCTGACCTTCTGCGACCCTAATGACCAGGCCACTCCTTCCACTCAGATAGTTGTGCGGTCAAACTCCAAGTCAGGCTTTGATCTCCTGCAGTCCAGGATGATGCTCTAGTGCAGTGCAGTGCTGGGGGGAGCGTAACATTGTTGGAGGCATCATCTTTTGGATGAACTATTCAATCTGTTCATTCAGATGTTAAAGATCCCACAGTGTGATTTGAAAAGAGAGGGGAGTTTCTTTCTTCTGGCGTCCTGGCCGACAATCCCCCAGATAAAATCAGTCACCCACTTACATGCCCCCTGACAATCGTTTGCTAATGAAGTAAAACTTTGATCTCACTCTGTTTCCTCAGGTCAGCAAGTTCTTGGGCTGGTGGAGAACCAGAGTGACTGGTACTTGGGAAACTTGTGGAAGAATCATAGACCTTGGCCAGCATTGAGCCGCGGCTACAACACAGGTACCAGCACGTGAGCTCCGCAAGTCCACCACCCTTGTCATATACAGCTGTTAAATCCTATCATGACCCTCCCGATATATATCAAAAAGAAAAGATAACGCTCAGACAGTAGAGCTTGCATTCCAGGGCAGTGCTGGGGGAGCGCTGCACTGTCAGAGGTGTCGTCCTTCATTTATGACGTTTTCTGTATGAGGCTTTAAACCGAAGTCACGTCTGCATGTTCAAGTGGATGTTAAAGATCCTGCAGATAAATCACCCTTCCCAGCATCCAGAAAGCTGGTCTTGTCCAAGCAGTAGTACATTGCCTTCTCACGAGAACATGAGGAATGGGAGTGGAGGGGGAAGGGGGGAAATATGTCTTACAAGGGGGCAGCCAAATAGGAAAAATAGAGAAAATCAGTAATTTAAAGTTTTTCCAGCTATAATGTATTTCAAAATCCAAGGTATCACGTTGCGTACTTCTGAGTCAATTTCTGGGCTATTCTGCTATACTTTCCCCATTGTTATCCTCTAAGTATAGGTTTAGAGTTGGAAAGGGCAATTTCAAGGACAGACACCAGGAAGTGTTTCTTCACCCAGAGGCAAATTATCGACTGGAACAGTGTGCCGGAAAGGTTGGTTGAAGCTTGGACACTGGAACCTGTTTAATAATCAGCTTGATGTTAGGCTGGGGGTGGGTAGGGTGGGTATTCTGGAGCAATGAGATTAGATGGGCTGAAATCATCCAGACCAATGTTGTGATCTTGACTTGTGAGCTTGTCCTCTGCTGTGATTCAGTGAATAAAGTTAATTTTGGCACGTTTCCGCCAGGTGTGATCTTGCTGCTGTTGGACAAGCTGCGGAAAATGAAATGGGAACAGATGTGGCGTTTGACTGCTGAGAGAGAGCTGATGAACATGTTCTCCACGTCCCTGGCTGATCAGGTAAACAGCGACTCAGACAGCTACTGGCCACAGTCCATTCTATAGCAACAATAATTCTTGCATTTGTCAACCTGGTCTGTCGATAGCACGCTCACCTCTGAGTCAGAGGATTTTGGGGTTCAAGCCTCCGTGAAAATAAATAATAATCCTTGCATTTGATATAGCACACCCCAAAGCTCTGGAACAATCTCCCTCGATCCCTCCCCCTTGCCCCCCCTCTCCCCTTTTTCAAGTTCCACCTGAAAATCTTCCTGTTTGACCCTGCTTATGGTCAACTCCCCCCTCCCACGGCTTGGAGTCTGGCTCTGCCACTGTTAAGCGCTCTGAGACGCTACCCTGTATGGAGGGCACTATATAAGTGCAAGTTGTTGTTGTAGCACCTTATCAAGTCGTTGAGAGGTCTCAAAGCACTTCACACAGTTATTCTATTCTTCATAGGATATACAAGTGAATTTACTGTGTCTTTTGTGGGCGAACAGGCACACAGAATGTGGCAACATGATAAGACACTGTATCAAAGCAATGTTTATTAATATGTATCAAGGACTGTACGACCTTTTGGGTGACAACAATCACAGGTACTCACACCCAGGTTAACAAAGCAGCCCAGCCTCAGACCTAGTTGGTGATGTGTTCAGTGTGAGTTGCCCTCAGTAAACTCTGCCCATTTCTAAAGAACTGAACTTTTCATTGTAGAGTCACTTTGTTGCTCCACAGAACTTGATTTTTGCAGATTTTCTGTCTTTTCTCCTTCTCATTGCTTGTTTTTTTCTCTTTCTTGCTCCCTCTCTTTTTCTATCTCTCCCCCTGTCTTCTTCCCTCCCACCTTTCTCTGTCTCTTTCTCTCTCCTTCGCTCCCCTCTCTCTCTCTCTCTCTCTCTTTGTCTCTCCCCCTCTCCCTGTCTCACCCCCTCACCCTCTCCCTCATGCTCTCCCTCGCTTCCCCCTCTCTATTTCTCTTCCCCTCGCTCTCTCCCACTTCTCTCCCTCCCTTTTCCTCGCGCTCTCCCTCCCTCTCTACCCCTCCCTCTCTCACCCCCTCCCCATCTCTCTCTAACAGGATATCTTTAACGCCGTTATAAAGCAGAATCCCTACCTGGTGTACCAGCTCCCGTGTTTCTGGAATGTGCAATTGTCAGATCACACGCGTTCCGAGCAGTGCTACAAGGATGTGTCAGACCTCAAGGTAAGACGTGCCGATGACTTATCATTAATAATAATAATTCTTACATCTGAGACAGCGCTTTTCATGCTGGGAGGACTCAAAGCTCTTCACTGGATTTACTGTAAAGTGTAGTGACTGTGTGTTTTCCGGACAAATAGGGACAGCAATTTGCACATGACAACGTCCCCACAAACAGCCATGGATTGAATGACCAATCTTATCTGGAGGATTGTTGGCTAGGTACCAGGAGAAAGAAACTCCAAGCTTAAGAGTATGCAAGCCAAACTGAGAGTTCTACATATGTTTACAACCGACACTTGGAAATTTCCATGTGTCTGGAATGTACACTCTCTCTACTTACCTAATTCCAGAGAGTATTCGGCACAAGTTAGCAGGAGCTAAGGCTTGGGGGACCCCAGAGTCTTCTTTTAGGGTAACTGCTGGAGTCCTAAACAGTTAAAACCACACAGCTTGCCATTGAGTCTAGCAAGCCTTCCCACCGCTTGTCCAACTAGGACCACCCAACCTGTTAGGGCTGTGGCTTGCTTGGTTAACAGGAGCCAAGTGGGAAGAATCCCAGCTCCTGGGATGATACGATCAACTGCAATGGTGGAAGGTGGCTGGGATATGTCATACATGGGTCAATGCTGGTGTTTGGGAGCTGGTTATCTGGAGCTCTGAGGGGAGTTGTCTCAGAAGAGACATTATACCCATCTCCCCCCCCCACCCCCCAAAAAACACATCAAATGAAAAAAACATTTTTCAAACTCACTTTTAAAGAAAATGGCCAGGACGCTCCTTCATTGTTTCTTTGTGCAAAGCAGAATCAGGGATCTGTTTGTGCTTGATTTGCAACTTTTGCTGGCATTTAAATGACTGGCTTAACTGTAATGACTTGGGGAGTGAAGGCTGATAGTGTCCGATCATTCATCTGTGTGTTACGTGAGACAAGCATTCTCAAGGTTAATTGGCTGTTGACGTCAGGGACTAATGGAACTGGGTTGGCAAGGTGCTGTGATGATTTGTTCTTGCTTTCGTCTATTTCAGCTGGATGCTCTCCAGACTATGACACTGGGGATCAGTCCCCTCACTCTCCTCTGCTCTGCCTCCTTACAAAATTATATTCATATAGTGCCATTCATGTCAGGATGTCGCTGGACTGTTAAGAGTTTGCACCCAAGCTGGGGGTTGAAATTAAAAGGGATATGAGGGGGTGACCAGAACAAGGCATAGAGTGGCCCCTGGGATGGAGTGATCTTGTAAAGATGGATAGGTGGGGGAGACTAGGAAATTGTGAGAAGCTTTTCCCCACTTGTCTGGGAGCAATTTGCGGGACTCAATGATCTGAAACAACAACAACAAAATTACATTTATAGACCTTGCTGCCGTCACCCTGCGATTGACATTTCACAGCAAGTGAGGAACAACCTCAACCATAGTCTTCATTTCCTTTAGTCCATTACTGTAGCACTTCGGACTCTGAAGTGAGCACTCTTCAGGTCATTGGGAAACTGTGGATTTGTAAACAAACCCTCCCTCCATATTCCCCCATTCACCCATGCTGATGGGGAACTAGTACCATAGCTGAGCTTCAAACACTGTTTAGGTATTCATTAATATAATAATCCGTCCATTTCATTTTTATGAAGCATCTCAAAGCGCTGCACAGCTGTAGGTGAATTTGCTGTAGGCTGTAGGTGAATTTGCTCACAACAACATCCCACAAAGTCATGAATTATTGAGAGTGATTGATTTTGTCTGGATTGTTGCCCAGGACACCGGGGGAGAGAAACTCCCTTTTTTTTTCCAATAATGCAGCGGAATATTTAACATCCCCCTGAACAGGCACAGACCAGGAGCCACCAACAAGGCAGCACTCCCATCAGCCCTGTATTGGAGCACCAACCTGGACTGTGAGTTTGAAGTCCCCGACTTTGGAGTTTGATCCCATAACTTTCTGACTCACGAGGAGAAAGCGCTACTGACTGAACCAGCCTGGCACCTGCAATAACACACCATTGCGCATGGCGCATCATACTTCCCCTGCCACACCTCATTGTGAATTTATTGTCACAATGTGTCACAATGCATTGCATTGAGAAAAAGCACCAAGGTGGCATTTAAATTACCAGAGGCTGCGCCCAACTCTTGTTACATGAACAAGTTATCCAAAAGATGCATAAAATAGTGATCCTGTGAGGAAGCTAAATGTTTATCCCATCATAATGGGTCAGGTTCCAGTAAATTAGATTGCTGTGTCTGAGAATGGGGCCAGTCAGACTGTGTGTGCTGAAGAGCCGCATTCATGTCTCCCACACAGCTCTCCTGTGCAATGAGACAGCTCTAATCGGCTTCTGTTATAAGCTGCTCATTTGGACTCTGTTCCTCCAGTTTAATCCTATGGTGGAGGCTGTGCAATGCTAAGCCCAGGGTAAATGGATCTTTGAGTCCCTTAAATAACTCCCCAGACAAGCTGGGCAAAGCTTCTCGCCACTTCCTTGTCTCAACCCCGCCACCTACCGTTACAAGGAAGCAGGGCACTCTAGCGCCTTGTTCTGGTAAACGTGACATAAGGAGGGCTAACCAGGCTCTCACTCCATGACGGAGGTTAAAATCAACATAAAACTCCCACAACAGAGAGCAACTGGTCTGAACATTGATTTCAACTCCTCCATATCCACTCCGCCACCATGTCCCTGACGATTATCCAGAGCCTCAGCATCTTGGACCTCACCATCACTGACAAAGCCATCTCAGACCATTACTTCATCTCCCTTAACTCCTCAATCCCTCTCCTCCGCCACCCAACCCACCTCCATCTCCTACCGCACCTGGAAAAAAATCTCTGCCTCCACACCCCTCCCACTCTCTGCTGCCTTGGAGACATAAGGGGGGGCTAACCAGACCCTAGAGGCAATGCAGAGGAGAGCAACAAGGATGATCCCCAGTGTTAGAGGAATTAGGTGCTCTTCATCTTGAGAGAAGATATCTCAGACCTCATAGAGATGTACAACATTTTAAATAGGATTGAAAAGGTAAACTCATATCAATAAGTGATCCACGGATGCACACTCCACTGCACCAATCCAATTGGGAACCTGGGCTTCTTGTTCGACCCTCAACTGTCCTTTCACCCCCATATCCATGCCATGATCTGCAATGTCTTCCCCCACCTCTGCCACCTCCTCACCCCTCAGGCCACCAAAACCCTCATACACGCATTCATCACCTCAAGTCTCGACTATGGAAAATCGGCCTACCCAACTCTTCCTTCCACAAGCTGCAGATCATCCAGAATTCTGTAGCTCATTTCCTCTCCCGCACTAGGCTCTGTGACCCCATCACCCCCAACCTTGACCAGCTCCCATCCTTCAGAGGATAGAATTCAAAATCCCTGTCCTCACTCAAGGTCTTGCCCCCTCCTACCTCCCTGACCTGTTGACCCCTATCAACCTGTCCGCTCCCTCCGTTCAGCAGGCTCCAGCCTGCTCAATGTCTCCCGCCCAACCCACCTTACCATCGGTGGCTGTGCTTTCAGTCTCTCTGCCCGTACCCTTTAGAACTCCATCCCACAACAATAATATAACAATTCTTGCATTTGATATAGCGATTTTCACTTCTTCCAGATGTCTCAAAGAACTTTATAGAATATATTGTAAAGTGAATTGACTGTATGTTTGTGGGCGAAACGCAGCAGCCAATTGCGCACACCAGTGTCCCACAAAATTGAAGTCACCAATTTTAATATTGTTTTTAATCATTGTTTTGTTTTTCTTGAGGGATTATTATATGGAATAAGGAAGAAACTTGCCCAACGTTTCACCATACCGGAAATCAAACCCAGGTCTCTCGCTTGCAAGGCGAGTGCTCTACCACTGAGCTTCAGGACTTCTCCCTTCGCCTTGCTCCCTCCCTTGCCTCCTTCAAGGCACAACTCAATCTCCTTTTTGACCATGCCTTCAGGCGCCCTCCAACCTCTCTACTACCCCCTCACCCCATCCCTGCCCCCCCACAGTCCAATCCTGATCCACAACTGTTCAGCACCTTGGGATGTTCTCCTGATGTGAAAGTCGCTTTATAAATGTAATTTTGATGTTGATACTTATGGAGGCACCAAGACAGTAAAACAAGACAAGTCACTGGGGGCAAGGACTCTTCCACTTAGCCCTAAGGGAGAGGGTGGTTCTAGCTGGATAGGCAGAGGGAAAGCTTGCCAAACAGTGCTATCGATGGCAAGCTATGTGGTCTTAGCTGGTTAGACTCCAGCAGTACCCAAAGCACGCTCTGGAGTTTCCAAGCCTTGGCTCTTGCCAATCTGTGCCTAATAGTTTACAGAATTAGGTAAGCAGGATGCATCCCTCCAGGAAGAGTGCACATTTCATTCCAACAATCTATCTCTGGGATTTCCAGGTGTAGGAGGGATGCATGGAATTCTAAGCTTGGTTTGGATACTCTTAAGCATGATGATGGGTTTCCAAATGTGTCTGATAGTTGTGCATTAGAAACTGCTCAGAGTGAGCTACTGGGAAGCTCCAGGCAATGGAGGATGGAAAGCTGTGCGTGACGGAGGTTAAAGTCAACACGGATAAAACTCCCACAACAAGCAGAGTGCAGCAGCAGCTGGTCTGAACATTGATTTCCAATCCGCCATATCCACTCCGCTACGCACATCCCTGGTGATTACCCGGGCCCTCAGCATCTCGGACCTCACCATCACCGACAAAGTCATCTTGAACCATTAATTTATCTCCCTTAACTCCTCAATCCTTCTCCCCACTGCCACCAAATTCACCTCCTTCCGCCCTTGGAAAAAATCTCCCACCCCTACCCCCCCACCTCTGCTGCCTTGGAATCATCTGAACTTCTCCCTCAACTCCCCCTCTGGGCTTCCTTCCGCAGTGACCTACCCTCCTCGGTTACTCTCCTCTACAACTCCCTCTCCCCTACACTCAATGCCCTTGCCCCCCTCACTTCCTGAACTTTCTCCTACTCACAGAAGTCACCCTGGTACACCAGCCACGTCCACTACCTTAAGCCTCATGAACGTACCAACTTAACAGTCCATGGGCAGATCTGGTTGGACCTTATAAAATCTTACCGCTCCACCCTCACTTCCGCTAACTTGTCCTTCTACTCCAAGACAATCTTGGAGGCTAAGGACAATCCCAGGCTCCTCTTCTCCATCACCAACTGGCTTCTCCGCCCACCCTCTCACGTCTCGTCCATCCTCTCCTCCAACGCCAACTGCGAGGAGATGCTGGACTTCCTTAAAATCAAAGTCCTTTGGATGAGTCGTTAAACCAATGCCCAGTTTGTGCTTGTCAGGTGGACATTAAAGATCCCATGACGTGAATGTAAAAGAGAAGGGAGTCTCCCTCTCCTGCTGTCCTCGCTAACAACCTGCAGATAAAATTGAGTCATTCACATCATAGCTGCTTGTGGGATGTCATTATGCATAGATTGGCTGCTGCATTCTCCTACAAATACACAGTCACTACACTGACAGCAATTCCCAGCAAAGCTTTCCACCATTCAAGTGGCATTTCAAAGGATGATTTATTTATATTCGAAAAAATTGGATGGGGGGGGTTAGATATTGTGTTTGAGACAGTCCTGAGCTCCAGTACAGTCCAAGTCCAGCTATAAACGTGAGTCATCTTCCTGAATTATGGCTCGGTTGCCATTGTATGTGGTGCTATAGGAAAGTAAACTCAAGGGCAAATCTGTGAAAGTGTCATTAGCTTAAAATATAAAGAGCTGACACTTGTTTGGCAAGTAGCACCCTGGCGTGACACTGCTTCAGTGAGAGGAGGGTGACATTGAGTCTCAGTGAGGGGTGCAAAATGGGATAGAGAAGTCAGAACCACACTTGCACATATGCCAAGGTACAGGACAGGGGAGCACAGGTTTGGGGTCACAAAGACCAAACTCAGGACAGACACCAGGAAGTGTTTGAATCCCCAGACCTCATATTCAGGCTGTACAGTGCTCTAGTCAGGCCCCACTTTCAATACTGCATATAGCTCTGGTCACTGTAATGTAATTATTTATGCTTAGATAATTTTTTGGGGAGTACAAGTTTGCAGGGCTATGGGGAGAGAGCAGGGCAGTGGGATTGATTTGAATAGCTCTTTTGAAACAGCTGGCACATATATGATGGGCCAAATAGCCTTGTTCTGTGCTGTATAATTTTATTATTCTGTGATAAGTGGGGTGCACATAGGAGAGCAACAAAGATGATCCCCAGTGTTAGAGGAATGAGCTGTGAGCAACGATTAGGCAAGCCAGGGCTCTTCAATCTTGAGAAAAGACAACTCAGAGGAGATCTCACAGAGGTGTGTAACATTTTAAATGGGATTGAAAGAGTAAACTCGGATCAACGCTTCTCGATGCAACAGGACAGTAGAATAAGAGGACACAGGATTTGAGCTGTAAAGGGCAATTTCAGGACAGATACTAGAAATATTTTCTTCAGCCAGAGGGTAATTAACAACTGGAACAGATTACCACAAAGGCTGTTGAGACCAGGACCCCCCTCTAAAAAAGCAACTCGATGTTGTGATGGGGGTGAGATCAGATGAGCCGGGAGGTCGCCTTCATCTGAACCGATCTTGCGATGTTGTGATTCCTTATCCAGAGAGCGTGCTAGGTCAACGGAGTCAGTGACGGCCCAGTGAGGTCGTTGGGAGGGTGGGTAAGAGGAGGAGGGAGCTCAGAGGAAATGAGAGCCCCCACGTTACCAACCCCTGCTCTGTGTTGTGCAGGTCATCCACTGGAACTCGCCCAAGAAGCTGCGTGTGAAGAACAAGCATGTGGAGTTCTTCAGGAACCTGTACCTGACCTTCCTGGAGTACGATGGAAACCTGCTTCGTCGTGAGCTCTTTGGCTGCCCCAGCGCAGTCGACCAGAACAGCCAGAATGTGAGTCATTCACTGAACAACGTCTGAGGCCTTGTGTCATCAGCTGCACTCTCGCCCCCCCACTCCCAGCCCCAGGGTTCCTCACTCACACCCCCATGTTCCTCACTCACCTCACTCCCCAGTGTTCATCACTCCCCCCCCCCACCCTGTGTTCTCACTCACCTCCCTCCCCAATGTTACTCGCTGTTGCCCTCCAGTGACCGAGACATGTAAGTTCATCACCAGATGGACAAAGTGGATGAGGTGGTTTCTTGATTCCCGGGTGACAGTGTGTCTGACCGTGTGTGTGTGTGTGTGTGTGTGTGTGTGCCTCTCTCTCTCACAGTGTGTCAGTCTGTCAAACAGTGTTTGTGTGTCTCAGTGTGTGCGCGTGCCTCCTATAGTGTGTGTGTGTGTGTGTGTCTCTCTATCAGTGGAGTCCTGTAGCTCAGTGGTTAGAGCACTTGCTTTGCAAGTGAGAGACCTGAGTTCAATTCCAGGCAGGGCGAAACCTTGGGCAAGTTTCCTTACTCCACACGCCTAATAATAATCCCTCCAAAAAACCAAAAACAATAATAAATTGGTCATTTTCAATCTACGACTGTTTGTGGGACATTGCTGTGCGCAATTGGCTGCCGCGTTCGCCCACAAATATACGGTCAATTCACTTTACAGTATATTCTGTGAAGCGCTTTGGGACGTCCTCCCGACGTGAAAAGCGCTATATCAAATGCAAGGATTATTATTATTATTATTATAGTGTGTATGTGGTGTCTGACAGTGGATCAGTGTGTATGTGGTTTCTGACCATGTGGCCATCGTCCGACCCTGCTCTCACAGTGTGTGTCTTTCATAGTGTATGTGTGACCTCCGGGCTCTCACAGCTTCGTTTTTTGTGTGTGACAGTGGATGTGAGAGTGTGTGTGTCACTGTGTATGTTGTGTGACAGTGAATATGAGAGTGTGTGTGTCACAGTGTGTGTGAGAGAGACTGGATGTGAGAGTGTGTGTGTCACTGTGTGTGTGTGACAGTGAATGTAAGAGTGTGTGTCTCACAGTGTGTGAGAGTATGTGTGCGTCTCACAGTGTGTATGTGACAGTGAATGTGAGAGTGTGTGTGTCTCACAGTGGGTGTGTGTGTCTCACAGTGTGTGTGAGACAGTGGATGTGAGAGTGTGTATGTTTCATAGTGGGTGTGTGACAATGAATGAGAGTGTGTGTGTCTCACAGTGGGTGTGTGTCTTACAGTGGGCGTGAGACAGTGGATGTGAGAGTGTGTGTATCTCACAGTGGGTCTCTCACAGTGTGGGTGACTCTCATAGTCTGGGTATCTCTCACAGTGTGTGTGTCTCACAGAGTGTGTGTGTGTCTCACAGAGTGTGTGTGTCTCTCACAGTGTGTGTCTCACAGTGAATGTGTGTCTCACAGTGAGTGTGTGTCTCACAGTGAGTGTGTGTCTCACACAGAGTATGTGTGTCTCTCACAGTGTGTGTGTGTCTCTCAGTGTGTGTGTCTCTCAGTGTGTGTGTGTGTCTCTCAGTGTGTGTGTCTCTCAGTGTGTGTGTCTCTCACAGTGTGTGTATGTGTGTCTCACACAGTGTGTGTGTGTGTGTCTCACACAGTGTGTGTGTGTGTCTCACACAGTGTGTGTGTGTGTCTCACACAGTGTGTGTGTGTGTCTCTCACAATGTGTGTGTGTCTCTCACAGTGTGTGTGCCCCCGTGCTCTCACAGCTTCTCTCTATTTCAGCTTCAGAAGCAGTTGTTGGAGCTGGACGAGGATGACCCGTGTTACGAGTTCCGGCGCGAGCGTTTCACTGTGCACCGCACTCACCTCTATTTCCTGCACTACGAGTTTGAGCCATCGTCCGACAACACTGAGGTCACTCTGGTGGCTCAGCTCTCCATGGATAGGTCAGGACCCTTTGCCTCTCTTGATACCTCATCTCCCAGTGCTGTGAGCATATGTGACAAAGGCAAACAGCTTTGCTTCCCTCTTCACTTCCAGCCAATATCACCTCCTTGTAAATGTCATCTCCTCACGCCCATCACTCCAGTCCTTGCCAGGCTCTCCTGTCTCCTAGTGGATCAAACTCAAGCTCCTCAACCTCACCCATAAACCCCATCATCCACTCGCACTCACAACCCCCCTCCCCCATGCTCGGGTCGATACCTGACTGTTCAGCGCTTTGGGACGTTCTCCCGACATGAAAGGTGCTCTATAAATGTAATTTTGTTGTTGTTATAGGAAAAGAGAAGGAAATTTATCTCTTCTGCTGTCCAGGCCAGCAATACCCCCAAATAAAACCACTTCAAGGCTGTTTGTGGGAGATTGCTGTGTGCAAATCGACTGTCTCGTTTGCCCCCAAAACATACATTCACTCCACTTTAGTCCATACACCTCTGAGATATTTTGATGACTTGATAAGGCACATTATCAAATGCAAGAATTATTATAATTACATTGTATTATATTTTAAATAGACAGCATATATTTTCAAATACACTTTACAGTAAATCCAATGAAGAAGCCCTTTGAGAAGTCTAAATGACGTGTTAAGGCGCTATATCAAATGTAATAATTATTATTATATTATTATTTTTAATATTGACTGCTGCTAATCTCTGGTGTCGTAGTGTAGCGGTTAGCGCGCTTGCCCTGCGAGAGGACCCGGGATCAACTCCTGGGCGGGGCAAAACCTTAGGCAAATTTCCTTGTTCAACATGCCTTTGTTTACCAGAAGTAAGTAGGAACTCGGTTGTTAGTCAAACCCGATCGCTTTCTGAAAGTAACAATTCTTCCCCCCAAAAAAACAATGTTGTCACTCAATCCACGACTGTGGGACACTGTTGTGTGCAATTGGCTGCTGCGTTTTGCCCACAAGTAGACAGTCACATTACAGCATATTCTGTGAAGCACTTTGATACATCTCAATGAGGTGATAAGGTACAATCAAATGCAAGGATTATTATTATATTAAACTCTGAGTCCTGGGAGCTGCTCTGTTTGCTGTGTCCAGAGACTGACTCACATTGCTCCTCTGCTTTCTCTCTCTCAGGCTGCAGATGTTGGAGGCGATCTGCAAGCACTGGGAAGGTCCCATTAGCCTTGCTCTCTACCTGTCTGACGCTGAGGCCCAGCAATTCCTCCGCTATGCACAGGGCTCTGAGGTCCTGATGAGCAGAAGCAATGTGGCTTACCACATCGTGTACAAGGAGGGGCAGTTTTACCCTGTCAATCTGCTGCGAAATATAGCCATGAAACACGTCAACACCCAGTACATGTTCCTGTCTGATATTGACTTTCTCCCCATGTATGGTCTCTATGAGTATCTCAGGTAGGTTCTTTGTAAGTGACTTCTTTGTGGAGTCCCATAGGATAGTGGTTAACAAGCTCGCCGAACGAGCAAGAGTACCCGGTTCTATTCCCAAGCGGGGTGAAAGTTTCCTTAGTCCAAACGCTTCTGTTTACCTGCAGTAAGTAGGAACCTAGTTAGTCAATTGGCGGATCGCTTTCCTGGGGTAATATTCCCTCCCCCTAAAAAGCAGATGAGACCTCGGTTTAACTTGTCATCCAAAAGATGGCAAAGATAATGCAACATACCCCAAACACTGCATTGGAGTGTCAGCTAAGACTGTGATTCCAAGTTACAACCTTCTGACTCAAGAGACGAGAGTCATACCACTGCACCAGGCTGACAAACAATCACCAACAAATCCCTTCATTCACCTGGTCTTCACGGCCTGTCTTAAAACCTACCGCTTCGGTTGCACCAATAGTCGGTCATTTTTTCCCTTCCTCGCTCTCCCCTCCCCCACAGTCTGTCCGTCCCCGCCACTGTGCAGCACTCTTTTTTTTGATCAGCCAAGTGGCTGACACATGCGAAAAACCATCATCATGCTTAAGAGTATTGAAACCAAACTGGGAATTCCATGCCTCCCACCTACACATGGAAATCCCAGAGATAAATTGTTGGAATGGAATGGGCACTCTCTTCCTGGAGGGACACATCCTGCTTACCTAATTCCAGAAAGTATTAGGTGCAGGTCGGCAAGAGCCAAGGCTTGGGGACCCTAGAATGTGCACTGGGGTAACTACTGGAGTCTAACCAGCTAAAACCACATAGCTTGTCTTTGATATTGCTGTCTGGCAAGCTTTTCCGCTGCTTGTCTAGCTGGGACTACCCTACCCATTAGGGTTTTGGCTTGCAGGGTTTACAGCACTCAGATATCGTATTAGTACTTGAAAGGCGCTTGTCATCAGCTCTGAGACTGTGATGTGCTGTGTCCTCTTACAGGAAGTCTGTTGTGCAGCTGGACATGCAGAATGTGAAGAAAGCTCTGATTGTGCCAGCGTTCGAAACCCTCCGCTACCGTCTGGCCTTCCCCAAATCAAAAGCGGAGTTACTCTCCATGTTAGACATGGGAACTCTCTTCACTTTTAGGTACCGATGTGCGCACACACGTTAAATACATTGTATGTAATGCATCATCAGATTTGTGTTTGTTTCTACCTACCAGTGCCTCTGAATGTTCGTTTTTCGGTGGAAACTCAACACCATGTTTTTGAGTCTCCAAACCAGACTGAGAGTTCCATATATGTGCACTACCTACACATAGAAATGTCCCAATGTCTGGAATGGAATGTACACTCTGTCGCTGGAGGAACGTACCCTGCTTACCTAATTCTGGAGAGTATTATGCACAGGTTGGTGAGAGCCAAGCCTTGGGGGGCCCCAGAATATGCGTTGAGGTAATGGCTAGAGTTTAACCGGTTAAAATCACATAGCTTTCCCTTGTCTGGCAAGCTTCCTGGTGCTTGTCCAGCTAGGCCCACCTACCTGTTAGGCCTTTGGCTTACAGAGTTAACAGGAGCTGAGTGGGAAGAATTGATGTCCTCTAAGCCTGTAAAATACCTGCTGATGAGCCAGGCTGGCTGCTCTGTCATTCACCAGCCTATTTCACATCATCCAACTGATCTACTATTGGAGAGTGAGTTTTCAGCCAGAGTTCTGCCCACTCTGGAATTCCATCCCGGAACTCCTCCATCTCATCCCCTTCCTCCCACCTGCCTTAAGATCATTTTGACTGTGTGTTTAGACACCTTTCCTCCCCCGCCTCAGACCCCCACGCCCCACATTTACAGAGATTAACATTTTTCAGAATAGATTGATGCTGGGAACGCTGCTAAATCAAATTCAAAGATTGCTACCATTATTATAAATTTTTCCTGGTGAGATGTAAGGGCAGTAAATTGCCTTCTGTAGTGTATTTCTCATTTTCCTGTATGTTGCCTGTAATGTAACTGAATTCTGCTGGTTCAGGTATCACGTCTGGACCAAGGGTCACGCTCCGACCAACTTTGCCAAGTGGCGGACAGCGACCACCTTGTACCACGTGGACTGGGAGGCAGATTTCGAGCCTTACGTTGTAGTGAGGCGTGACTGCCCTGAGTATGACCGGAGATTCGTGGGCTTTGGCTGGAATAAAGTGGCGCATATCATGGAGTTGGATGCCCAGGTAATGCCCAGAGTCCGCCTAGCAATCGAGCTTGTCACCCTGCGGTAATATCCCTGCTAAGAAGGCTTCATGTGTCACATGATTCCTCTCCGGGTCAGAACAGCGTTGGCTTTGAGCTCGCAGTCCAGGTTGAAGTTCCAGTGCAGGCCTGGGAGCTATCCTGCATTCTCGTAGGCGCTGTCCTTTGGATAACTTTCCTGCTTGTTCAAGTGGACATAAAAATCCCGCAGCACTAATCAAAATGAAAAAGGAGTTTCTTGCTCTCAGTGGCCTGGCCGACAATTTCCCCTCGCCCGCCGCCCCCACCACCACCAGATAAAATCTATCATTCACATCATGGCTGTTTGTGGGCCATTGCTGTTGCCAAATTGGTTGCCATGTTTGCCAACAAAACACACAGTCACTGCGATTTACAGCGAGATGGAGTGAAGCGCTTTGAGACATCCTCCCAACATGATAAGGTGCAGTATAAAATGAGGGAAGTGATATAGTTTGTTTAATCTTTGTCTCTCCACATGAACTGAAAGCTACTCTCTCTCTCTCTCTCTCTCTCTTTCTGTCTACCCTTCCAGGAGTATGAGTTTGTTGTTCTCCCCAATGCCTATATGATCCACATGCCTCACGCCCCCAGCTTTGACATCACCAAATTCCGCTCCAACAAGCAATACCGCATTTGTCTAAAGACTCTGAAGGAAGAGTTCCAACAGGACATGTCACGGCACTATGGATTTGCAGCCCTCAAGTACCTGACTGCTGAGAACAACAGCTGACAATGGAGGCATTCTTGGCCCTGCCCGCTTCACTTGCTTTCACCACTGCGAGGGACGAGACGTAGAGGGGAGGAGAGGATGAGGCAGCCGTTCACGCTGAAGCAAGTGCATGCAGACTTCCGTTGCCTAAACCCATCGTGCTGTCAGGACGTGGCTGGCTTGGTCACCGGGCTGGATGCCAGTGTCAGCTCTTCTTTCAGAAACATTGAGATTGTTGAGGTTATTAGCTTCTGAAAGACGTTGTATTCTCTGATCTCGCTGGCCCCTCTTCCCATAACACTGCCTTGCCTGTGCACTGGTTGTTGATGTCCACACAGCCTTTTTAGATGAGTAGTGCAAGCACAGAGGATGGGGAGGGGGAGGTTAAATGTTCCAGACACCAAATGGCTTGATTGTTCCTCCACTACCAATGCCCCCTCACCTCCCAAAAAGTGTGACTCTGTTCCTTGCTCTGACCAACCAAGTAGTCCTGCCCTCGCCGCATGCCTCCGAGTCATAAGGCTGTGGGTTTAAGCCCAAGTCAGGACTTTAAAATCACAGAGCAGGCTGACACTTCAGGGCAGTGCTGGTGGGAGCACCGCATTGTCAGAAGCGCCGTCCTTTGGATGAGATGCTAAATCGAGGTCCAGTCTGTGCCCTCTTTAGGCGGACGATAAAGTTGCAGTGGTTCTGCTTAAAAGAGAAGAAAGTTTCTCTCTCAGTGTCCTGGCTGACAATCCCATAGATAAAATCGGTCACTCGCTTCATCACTGTGTATGAGACTTTGCTGTGTGCAAATAGGCCATGTTCACTGATAAAATACAGTCACTATTTTGAGATTTTCTCCCGATGTGCAAGGCACATGAGGATTATTATTATTGTAAATGCCGTTCGAATCAGTGCACCACTCCAGTCCTTAGTCGTGTTGGGTTTCTGACAGTCTTGCTGTTAACTCCTATTAACTCCAACCCAACCTCTTGCCGCTCGATAGGAATGAGTGCGGATCTGTGCCTGAGCTCTCAGTCCCTCCTCAGAACACTCCTGTGGACTCGCCCTACCCCACCGCCGCGCCCCACAAACACACACAGACTTTTTTGCTGCATTCTTTTAAGGGTGGTTGAGGGGGAGTGGGGCAAGGAAGTAGATGGTAAAAGTGAGCCCTCTCTCCCTGAAGCCACTGCTCATGTTTGCTACAAATCCACCTCACTGCTTGATACTGGACTACACTAGGATCTGATTTGATGAGATGTAGGTGTCAACCTGGCTTGGAGAGGTACTCTTGCCTCTGAATTAGAAGGTTCGAGGCCCATGTCTGAACTGTGTTCACAGCTCAGTTGAGGCTGACATTCAGTACTGTGCTGGGTGGAGCGCTGGATTGTTGGAGGAGTGTTTTTTTGAATGAGTTAAACCAAGGAGACCCCATCTTGTCTATTCAGGTGGATGTTAAAAGATCTTAACTGAAAAGTGAATTGGGTTCCACAACATCAGAAGAACATCTCAAAGTGCTTCACAGTGGTGACTTTGTAGGCAAATGCAGCAGCCAATTTGTGCACAGGCACGTCCTACAAACAGCCCTTAAGTTAGTGACCAATTTTATCTGAGGGATTGTTGGCCAAGATACTAGGAGAGGTAAACTTCCTTCTCTTTTCCAGTGTTGCCACAGGATCTTCAATGTCCACCTGATCGGATCCCATCTTTAAATCAATGATTTAAATTACAAAGGGACTGGATAGGTAGATACAGAGAAATTATTTCCTCTGGGAAGGGAATCGTGAACGAGAGCACGTAATCTTAAAATCGGAGCTCGCCCGCCAGTTAAGAGTGAAATCATGTGGTATTTTTTCCACACAAAGGGTAACGAAAATCTGGAACTCTCCCCCAAAAGACTGTGGATGCCGGGTCAGTTAGAATTTTCAGGATTGAGATGATAGATAGTTAGGAATATATCAAGGGATACAGAGAGAAAGCAACTGGAGCTGAGGTACAGATCAGCCATGATCTAATAATGTCTAATCTAAGGCCGATTCTGATGTATCTGTGAGATCTATCAACAATGCCCGTCCACGCGCCCCCCCCCCCCCCCGCCCCACCCCCGCACTGTCCCGTCCAAAATCCCTCGTATTTGAGAACTGTGTATCGGTCGCCGTCTGGTCTCTGGTGAATTCCAGCTGGCATATCATTCCAATTGAAACCCAGGCATGGGAGCACCAGTCCTGGGTCCCGCCACATGGCTCTGACTATTAGGTCTCTCTGAATTCTCTGTGACTGTTAAACCACCTACTGCCCCCATCCCATGGCTCACCGAGCACGATAGCTGTGTAAGTTCAACCATGTTAAACCAACGGCAACAAAAATAAAATCAATTGGAGTTTTAGTTTGACTTTCCAGGTTCTCACACATGCTGGCTGTGTTACATTCTGTTGTGTTTGGTGTCTTGTTTTCACCCTCCCCCCCCCCACTTCCAGATAACTGAAAAACGCTAATAATACACGTCACCCAATTGGTATAAAAGCTGGGGTCAGGAAGGTGAGGAGCATCTCTCAGAGCGACAGTTGTGAAGGTTGCTGTTTACACTGAGGGAAGTGAATGGTGATGTTTCTCCCTCCCTCAACCCCCTGTTCCCAGCCCAGGCCCAAACAGTAATAATTTGCACTTACACAGCCATCCTCAGCACTCCACACTCTGGCTGAAGGGTGGGAGCTGAAGAGTGTTGTCAGGAGAAAGACAACTGAAAGCATGCGGGATGAGGTAAGTCTTGATACTGGCTTTGAAATCAAACCACATCTGAATGCTTTCCCAATGAAACATGCACGATACTTAAACTGAAACCCAGCTCTCTTTCTCTGCATCCCACCCTTGATGATTTTATTAAAAATAGCAGTCTGTTGGGTAACGCTTGTAGCAGACAATGTTTGATGAGGTAACAGCTTGGCTCAGTCACTTGCACTCCTGAGTGGATTCAAGCCACATTTCGGGATTTTGAATTCAGTCTGGGTTGGCACTCCAGTGGGAAGCGTTGCAATGTTATAGGCTCCATCTTTTGGATGAGATGTTAAACTGAGGCCCCGTCTGTACAACAACAACAACAACTTGCATTAGCATTGTGGAGTTGCACTGTGGCAAGGTTGAAAGCCAAAAGAGGGATAAGGGGAAGTTGACGATAGGTCAAAGAGGTAAATCTTAAGTGGGATTTAAACGGCAAACCATCACAAATGGTGATTACGTCAAACAGGTAGGATGTTCACGCTATCTTATTTTAGGATTGATTAAAAACAGCTCACAGAAACAGCAGAGAAAGACCACGGTTGCAACAAGAGGAGAGAAACTGGTCACTGGGATATTTGCCTGTTTGAGTCAGGAAAAGGAAGGGACGGGTGAGTGGAGTCTCTTTGGGGCTGATCTGGTTGTAAAGTGATGTGCTAGTTAATGGAATATCGACTACGGGGATTGATGCTTCAGCTCATCCTCCAAGGCATTGCTGATGACAGATCAGCCCAACTTGGCACATCGGCAGATCAATCTGGGGACAGGGATTCTTCCCATTCAGCTCCGTTTAACTCTTCACACAAAACCCCAAGTGGGTAGGGTGGTCCTGGACAAGCAGATGGAAAGCTTGCCAGACTGTGCATTCAATGGCTAACTGCAATTTTAGCTGGTTAGACTCCCAGCAATGACCCTAACACACACTTGGAGGTCCCTAAGGCTTGACTCTTGTTTTAGGAAGCTGACGGGGCAGATTCTCTTATGGAGAGTAGTAGAGTGTTATTTTGTGGCTCTGCTGGCGTGTGTGTGTGTGTATTTGTACGTTCTGTACTGAAGTAGATCTGAAGAAACTATTACGGGTGTGAAATTGTTTTAATTTGAAAAACACTGCCAGCTAAAACCACATAGCTTGCCATTGATATTGCTGTCTTGCAGGGTTAACAGGAGCCGAGTGGGATGACTCTCTCCCACAGTGACTGGTCTGCCCTTCCAGGTCCTGCCGGTGAGCCAGGCTGGCTGTGCGTCATCAGCTGTGCCCTGAAATAATGCTGACCCACCTGGCTCAGAAACTGGACTACCGAGACCGCCACAGAGGCCGGCTCGATTCCGACATCCCATTGCCAGGTGTATTACCTTGGAGCCAATTTCAGCATCTGCCTTCAACGTGGTGGGAGGAACTTTACAGCACAGCTTGTGATGTGATAGCCACCTTGATGTTCCCGAGGTTCAAGTCCAATGCCGTGTACCAGGCTTACTCAGCACCAGCTGCTCAATCCAAGTCCTCATGCGCGGGGCTTGGGCAAACAGATGTGGCTGCTGTTAAGCCAAGTCCGCCTTCAGGTTGCTTGGTGACAGGTCAGTGTAGGCTGGAACCCTCCCTCCCTGCAGCTGCTTCCCCTGTTTGCCACAAATCCACTTCACTGCTTGATCCTGGACTTTGCAAATGGGTTGGAAGAAATTTTCACTGCATCCCTAGGAGTTCAGATCCATAAAGGAGGACTGTAGTACAGAAGGTCCCCAGGTGGGTCCACCAGCAGCACAATATCATCTGCAAACAGAAACGCTGCAATCCTGTCAGAGAGGCCTGGAAGTCCTTACACTAAATCCTTCCCCCTCGATGCCATCCAACACATTATTGATGAACACATTGAACTGGGTGGGTGACAATGGGCAGCCTTGCCTTATCCCCCTTTCCAGAGGGAGAGGCTCAGCAAGTCCTCCCGATGCTATACAAATGTAATCTATACAAATGTAATCTTGAAGTTGTTGATCTTTACACCCACAGATCTTGGAGCTAGAATACACATTCCAGATAAAAATCCAGGATTCGGCCATGTACTCCCATGGCTTTCAGTTTTATCATGAGGGCCTCATGAGGCATTAGGTCAAAAGCCTTGCAAAAACCGATGAAAGCAACATAGACCTCAACATTATGACGTTCCTCGATTTCATACAGAGCTACAACCTGTCCCACATATTCCTCACGAGACCGGAAGCCAGCCTGCTTCTTCCTGATCAAACCATGAGTCTCCAATGCGTTGTGATACAATTGCATTGATGACCCGAAGCACCACTTTAAGAGCCACTGAAATCAGTGAGATCCCTCTGTAGTTATTGGTTTCACTAGGGTGCAACGGTTCTCATTCCTTGATGTACGTGCAAATTTTAGTCGCACTTTCGTACTAAGTGGCCTCTGCTCACTCCTAATCCTGTCAGTGTGAGTCCCTGTCTCAAAGGTGACTCAACCGAGTGAGAGTCACACACAGACCGGTATTCCCAGTTAACTCCAATGCCCGGTAATCGGAATTTACAGACTAATTGGAGTCTACTCACACTAGCAGAACTGCAATGTCAATAGTTACTCTCCGAAGCGTTTACTCCTTTTCCTGCTTTAGAATATTACAGAGAATCAAGAGTACATTTGGTAGAAACAACAGCTCTTTATTAAGACCTAGCCACCCAAGGCTACCTTGCATATAAGCAACACAACAATTTAAGATATACAACAATAGGATCAAATATAACTATCACACATAACTGTAATAACTAGCAGCAAAATATTACATTAGTATAGAGATATTAAACCAACCTGACTGTACAGTAATCCTGTACATGTCAGTATGTCCACATTACTACCACTAGTTAGCGACTACAAGCTACGCTGAGCATTACTTTTTATAGGTGTGTGGCTCCAGTCACCGCATGATGCAAATGCTCGGGCTTTTTCCCGCGCTAGCGCCCATATGTTATTTTACTCTCCAGGCTGCTTGTTAACTGACTGTCAATCAAACAGCCCTGGACCTATACATTGGTGCAATTCGTACTCTGCTTGCTAAGTTTCGCCCACAAAAATGCAGTCAATTCACTTTACAGTATATTCTGTGAAGCCCTTTGAGACGTCTAGAAGATGTGAAAAGCACTATATCAAATTCAAGGATTATTATTATTAATGCAAAGCAGCTTCTGCAACAGAATCCATTTAAAGGGGCAGGCCTCCCCATTTCATAGAATCAGCGTAGAAGGAGGCCATTCGGCCCATCGTGTCTGTGCCGGCTCTTTGAAAAGAGCTATACAATTCAATCCCACTACTCCACTCTCTCCCCATAGCCCTGAAAACTTGTCCTCCCCAAATAATTATCTACTCTCTTAAAAGTTGTTATCGAATTGGCTTCCCTTTCATTTTTTTTCATACTTTTCATTCCCTTTCAGGCAATGCATTTCAGGTCCGAAAAACTAGCTGTGTGAAAAAAGTTCTCCTCACCTCCCCTCCATTTCTTTTAAAAACTATTTTAAATCGGTGTCCTCAGGTTACTGACCCATCCACCATTGGATATAGTTTCTCCTGTTTAGCCTATCAAATCCCCTCATAATTTTGAAAACTTCTATTAAATCTCCTCTTAATCTTCTCTGCTCCAAGGAGAATAATCCTAGTTTCTCTAGCCTCTCCTCATAACTGAAGTCCCTCATTCCTGGTACCATCCTGGTAAATCTCCTTTACTCCTTCACCAATGCCTTGATATCCTTCCTAAAGTGTGGAGCCCAGATGTGAACACAGTACTCCAGCTGAGGCCTAACCAGTGTTTTATAAAGATTCATCATAACTTCCTGACTTTTGTATTCTATGCCCCAATTTATAAAACCAAGTATCCTGTATACTCTTTAAACAGTTGTATCTGCCTGTCCTGCCACATTCAAAGATTTACTTATATGAACCCCCAGGTCTCTCTGTTCCTTTAGCCCCTTTCACATTGTACCATCAGCTTATATTGCCTCTCCTCATTCTTCCTCCTAAAATGCATCACTTCTCATTTCTCCACATTAAACTTCATCTGCTACCTGTGTGTCCATTTTACCAATCTTCTCCTCACCGTTTACTACTTTTCCGAAATTGTACTCCCTATACCCAAGTCCAAGTCATTTATATAGATCAAAAACAGCAGTGGTCCCACTACTGACCCCTGGGAGAAAATCATTGTTCACCTCATTCCAGTCAGAAAAACAACTGTTCACCACCGCTCTCTGCTTTCAATCTCCCAGCCAGTTCTGCATCCATGCTGCCACTGTCCCTTTAACACCATGGATTTCTATTATCAAACGCCTTTTGAAAATCCATATAAACTACATCAACTGCACTACCTTCATCCACCCTCTCCGTTACTTCATCAAAAAACTCTATCAGGTTTGTTAAGCATGATTCGCCTTTAACAAATCCGTTGTGGATATTATTTAAGGGAAATATTTTTATTCATTATTATTATATCATTATACATATATATTATTTACACATTACTAAGGACTCCAAAAATAGGGTAGTCATGACAAGGGTCTTGTGGATAGAGACCTGTTGCCCAGCGCTAGAAGGGCAGCTCCAAGAAACGTTGGGGGTTGCTGTAAGATCCTTACCATTTTCCATCTCCTTTGTCTCCATGTCTACCATTGTAGTGCACAAAAGCATTATACTGATCAAGTGTCTCAGCCTGGCTCAGTCACTCACACTCTTTGCCTTTGAGTCAGAATTTTGTGGGTCCGAGCCCCACGTTGGGACCTTGAGCTCACAGACCAGGGTGACTGTCCAGTGGAGTGCTAAGGGGAGTGCTGCATAGTCAGAGGTGCCATCCTTCAGATGAGCTGTTAAACCAAGATCCCATCTGTGCCCTGTTCAGATGGATGTAAACGATCCATGAGTCTATTCGAAAAGAGAAGGCAGTTTCTTCCAAATTTCTGGCTGAGAAACCCTCAGATACAATCGATCATGCAGCCCGCTTGAGCTGGCAATAAACCAAAATAAATAAAGATAAATGCAGTACTCCGCTAGTGTTAGTGAGACATTGCTATATGCAATATGCGTACATCAGCTTACAATATAGACACAATCACTGCTCTTTACAGTAAACCCTGTGAAGTACTTTTAGATGTCCTCCAGGGTGTCAACCTAGACTGAAAGGTGCGATATCTAATTTAAGGCTTATTATTATTGTTCTTTTTCTCTTCATTAGCACATACAGTACAGATAAAGTCACGTTTGGGGAAATAATGTAACCTTAAAGAGGGGAAGAGCACGAAAAGCAGGGAGGTAGATCTTAGGTGGGATTTGAAGATAGATAGAGGGGTTGAGGTGGAGAGTTTCAGACAGCGAGTTCATTTGCCATCCTCAGGGTCCTGGCCTTGGTGATTGCTCCCCATCCCACCCTCCTCTCCTGCCCCCTCTGTGTCGAGCAATCAGACTTTAATTCATCTGCTCTTTGTTACTGCACCTCTTTATTAGGGGTGGAAGCTGCTCAGTGAGGAGAAGGGACCTGGCATGAACAGAATGCTAAGTGGGACCCATAATGGCACCTTTGTGTCCTGCAGCGTAAGAAGGCTTGGAAATGTGGTTGTGTTGGGTTAAACCGAGGAGAGAGTTGATAATCTGGCCTCCAAACGAGTGAGCCATTTTATGGTAAAACCAGATTAGGTTTCAAGTAGACAGAATTTGCTATATCTCGCAATGGTCTTTTGCATCAAGGCTCTGGTTACCAGCTTAACCACTGAGACTTTTTATTCAGAGTTACACAGGGTCCAGCTCCTCGTTCACTCACTGGCTGTCCAAATCAGAGCGCTGCATTTATCTTTATTTATTTTGGTTTATTGCCAGCTTAAGCGGACTGTGTGGAATATAAAGTGGTCTCCCAGTGAGAGAATGAGATAGATAGAGAGATTTCTGGGCTTTCATAAGTCAAAACAGCTGTCACAGTGGAATCAATGACCCCCCCCCCCCCCTCCATGATTCTGAGCCGAGGAAGGGTCGAATACACAGGTCTTCAGGCACGACATGAAGATGGGGAAGGAAGGGAAAGCGCGGCTACTAATTGTGGAACAGAGGGCACGAGGAACATGCAGAAAGCTGGAACCATTCGAGTGGAGGCAGCGGGTTGGAGAGGTAGGGAGGTGCCAGGGCATGAAGGGATTTGAAAACGAGAGTGAGAATCTTGAAATCGATCTGTTTGGTAATAAGGAGCCAGTGGAGCCTGGATAGAACTGGTATGATGGATGTACTGAGTTTAGTACGGGAGATTTAGTACAATCTCCCAGTGTCCTGGCTGTCAATCCCCTGATAAAGTTGATCATTCACTTCACGGCTGATTGTGGAATGTTGCTGTGTGCAAATTAGCTGCCGCGATTATCCACAATACACTGTCACTCCACTTTACAGGATATCCTGTGAAGCACTTTGACGCATCTTAACAATGTGATCAGGTGCTATATCAAATGCAAGGACTCTTATAACACAGGCCTCAGGAGCCCTGCATTATTTTGGAGGTCCCGTCTTTTGGATGAGACCTTAAACGTTAAACCCCTGTCTCATCTATGCCTCCATTTCATCTCGGCAAATGTTTTCTCCTCCCGCCCAGTCAACTGCGGGGTACCCTAGGGCTCCATCCTTGGCCCCCTTCTTTTCCTTATCTAATGCTTCCTCTGGGCGATGTCATGCCCGGGGAAAACATCCACATATATGCAGATGACACACAAATCTACTTTGCCTCCTCCAGTACCAACTTCAGGTCCGCTGATGTTCTATCAGCTTGTCTGGCAGATATCAAGGCCTGGATGAGTGTAAACGGAAGCCATACTCCTTGGCTCCCATCAACGTCTTCAGGACCAACGTCTTTCCACCTCGTCCACATTGCCTGCCTCCGACCATACCTTACCCCCAATGGAGTTGAAACCCTCGTGCGTGCTTTGTCACCTCCCGTCCGTATTACTCAAATGCATTCCTCGCTGGTCTCCCAATCTCCACTATTCAAAAGATCCAGCTCATTCAGAAATCTGCCGTCCGCATACTGACCCGGAGCAAAGTCCGAACCCACATCTCACCAGTTCTGGCCAGGCTCTACTGGCTCCCCATCACCGAACGGATCGACTTCAAGATCCTCACACTCATGTTCAAATCACTTCACTCTTTGGCACCTCCCCACCTCTCCGACCTCCTCACTCTCCAATCCAGTGCAGGGGTCCATTCTCATTGAGCGTAGGGATGGAGTGGGTGGTACTTTATTTCACTAGGTTTTGGAAGGTTGAGTGTTTTGTAGAACACTTAGTCACAAAGTTTTATGATTTGAGCTGAACATCGTTGTGTTTGTACTATTATGTATGTTTTTTGTCCAGGTTAATCTGAAACAAAATAATCTATTTCTTAACAGATAAATGGATCATGGGGAATAATACCAGAGGCAGTTTCCAGAAGCTGATCCTGCAGACAGAATTTGGAATATGAGGATGAACTCTCAAATCATTTTCAAATCTGTCTTTCTGTGTGAAAACATTCCAAGGTGTTGCACTGAACTTGAGGGAAGTTTGTTCCTGTAATTCTGTGAGGCAGTAAGTTTAGAAAGCCATGGAGTTAACACATTTTGTGTAAAATATGTAATCTATGTAGTTGTAAATTGCTTTTTAATAGCAACAGCAATTTAATCAGAATTTCATTTGCTGCTCATCAATAGTTGGAATAAAGTGACATGAAGGTTTTTTCCATCAGTTCAATGTTCTTTATTGGTGGTATGTTTATTAAGTTACAAGTGGGCATCTCTGAAAAAGTATTTAAAAGAATGTTGATCCAATCTATGGGCAAGTCTGAGCAGGAAAAATCTGAGGCATGTTATAAGTACACTTGACTAATGGGTATTTTCCCTCAGGAATATATTTATAAAAATTATGAGATCTCAATTTATTTCCTGTTTTGAAGAAAGGATGAGGTTTTAAAAATAATACATACTAGCTGGAAAACAAAGACCAAAACATCGACATCTTTAGTACAAGCTAACATTTAAGTAACTCCCCCAGGCAGAGTCTTGAAGGAGGCAAGGGATGGAGTTCCCTGGAGCAGGCAGGTTGATACGATAGGGGATCAAGCATGGAGTCTGGTGCAGGAGAGGACACGAGCTGAAGAGTTCTGGATGATCTGCAGTTTGTGGAGGGAAGAGTTGGGAAAGCCGACAAGCAAGGAGTTGGTGTAGTCAAGCCGAGATGTAATAAAATGCGTGGATGAGGGAGTGTTAGAGCCACACAAGGAGAAGTGATGTCATCAAGTTCACGAACTGCACCTTTTTCATACAATGACAACTTGAACTTATATAGTGCCCTCCGCGCAGTGTAGTGTCTCAGAGCACTTAACAGTGGCGGAGCCTGACACCGAGCCGGGGGGTTCGGAGGAGATGACGGTTAGCACGATCGAAGAGGCAAGTTTTCAGGCAGGACTTGAAAGAGAGGAGCGAGGGAGAAAGGCAGAGGGATTGAGGGAGAGTGTTCCAGAGTTTTTGAATAAAATGAGATAAATAAATAAATAATAATAATTAAAAAAAAACACAATAATGAAATATTTAGGTAAGAGTTTAACAGAGCTCACCAAAGAACCACATCTAAACATCACAAATTTTAGTAACGACCTGAACTTGCGTTTTTACACAAAAATTATACAAAATATCAAAT